>NC_030831.1:37521133-38146133 GCF_001704415.2 Capra hircus | reverse complement strand
ATGGGCTTTCCAGAATGCCCCTTCTCTGGCTCTGGCTCCAGATCTAGCCCAGGGCACATTTTCCTTGTGGCAGCCGCTGGAGTGGGCGTGCTGAAGAGCAGCCCGGGGGCAGGAGGGGACCCCGGTCATTAAGAAGCCTAATCATGGAACACAGTGACACTGTGGGTGGGCTGCTGCTGATTGGGAGAAAATATCTTCATCATCTGGACACCTGAACAGAGGAGTAAAAATAGAATCCCCAGAATTGTTTTAAAAATAAGACACACACACACACAGGAAGCAGACCCAAATCTTTCCTGAGACTAGAGCAGCTTGAGAGGGGGAAAGAAGAAGAAGATGGAGCAGCTGCTCTAATAGAATAGAGAACTGGGGAAGAGGATAGTGAACGATTCCATGAAGCCCAGGTTGCTACGGCCCAGAGACCCAGTGCCCGGGAGCTGGAGGAGGAAGCAGCCCAGGTCAGGCATCTCGTTCTAGTGCCTGAAACCCTGGACCCAGGCCCCTCCAGGCACCCCTTGCCCTGGCGACCAGGGATGCACTATAGCTTAGAAAGTCACGCTTCTCCCTTCATCCACCTCTCGCCGTACACACGTGTGTGCAGCCATACACACAAACACTGTCTCTTTCTATTCTAGTCTTCCAAATGACCCTCTGCTGTGGATGAACGCCCACATACTCAATATTTTGAAATTATAGGTTTTTGAACCCTCAGAATCTGCTAGGGAAAGAAATGAAGCCCATCAGGCAGTCTCCGGGGCAGAAATAACCTTGTGTACATGCTCACTTGCTACGCTGTGTCCAACTCTATAGCCCACCAGGCTCCTCTATCCATGGGATCTCCCAGGCAAGAATACTGGAGTGTGTTGCCATTTCCTTCTCCAGGTGATCTTCCCGAACCAGGGATCAAACCTGCATCTGCTGCACTGGCAGGCGGGTTCTTTACCACTGAGTCATCAGGGAAGCCCCGGAAATAATCTTAACTCAGTGCTTAACCCAGCTACTTTTTTATTTTTTTTAATTGGAGTATAGTTGCTTTACAGTGTTGTGTTAGTTTCTGCTATACAACAAAGTGAGTCAGCTGTACATATACATATACCCCCTCCCTTTTGGATTTCCTTCCCATTTAAGTCACCAGAGAGCACTGAGCAGAGTTCCCTGTGCTAGACAGTAGGTTCTCCTTAGCTATCTCTTTTATACATAATATCAGTAGGATATGTATGTCACCCCTCATCTCCCAATTCATCCCACCGCTCCCTTCCCTCTTTGGCATCCATATATTTGTTCTCTGTGTCTCTAGTGACTTTACATATGAGGACACACAGAATTCCCACCAGCATCACCACCCTTTCCAGAAATCGCCTCAGGATCCACAGTAAGAGAAAAGCCCTGTATTCATAAGTAAGAAACTTCAAAAGGACATTACTTTCTTTTTGTTACAGTCTTATTGAGATAAAATGTACATACCATGTATTTCACCCATTTACTGTGGTCAGTAAAAGGGCTGTTAGCATCTTCACAGTCAAGCAAACACCACCACAATCAATTTTAAAACATATTCATCACCTCCAAAACTCCTATGCCTCTTTTCCTAGTTCCCCCCACCCTCTCCTCCAGCCCTAGACAACCCTCCATCTACTTTCTGTCTCCATGGACTCATCTCTTCTGGATATTTATTTCATAAATGTGGTCCTTTGTGGTTGACTTAGCATGTTTCCAAGGCTAATCCATGTTGTAGCATGTTTAACCACTTCATTTCTTTTTAGGGCTTAATAATATTCTGTTGTATGAACGTACCGTGTTTTATTTATCCATTCATCAGCTGATGGACATTTGGACTGTTCCCAGGTGTTGACTGTGATGAATAATGCTGCCATGAACTCTCTGGCATGTTTTTATTTCTCCTGAGTGCAGACCTAGGAGTGGTCTTGCTGGCTCGTATGACAACTTAATCTTTAACCTTTTGAGGAACTGCCAGACTGTTTTTCAAAGTGGTTGCACCATTTTACATTCCCACCACACGTGGTGGGTTCCAGTTTCTCCAGACCTTGGCCAAGCCTTGTTATTACCTAAATTATTGATTATAGCCATCCTAGTGGATGTGAAGTGGTATTTCATTGTGGTTTTGATTTGCATTTTATGATAGCTAATGATATTGAGCATCTTTTCCAGGGCTTATTGGTCACTTGTATATCTTCTTTGGAGAACCATCTATTCAGAACCTTAACTCATTTTTAAGTGGGTTATTTGTCTTTTTATTATTGAGTTGGTTGTAGGAATTCTTATAGAGGTAAGTTCCTCATCAGAAATATGCAAAAATGTTTAGCCCGTTCTATGAGTTTTCCTTTCATTTTCATGATGGTGTTCTTAGAATTGCAAATGTTTTTAATGTTGATGAAGTCCAATTTATCTGTGTTTTCTTTAGTTTCTATCTTCATTACTGCAGCTTTTGTAAGTTTTGAAACTGGGAAATGTGAGTCCTCCAATTTTGTTCTTTTTAAAGATGGTTTTGGCTATTCTGGGTCCCTTGAATTTCCATGGGAATTTTAGGATCAGCTTGTCAATTTCTGCAAAGAAGTCAGTTTGGATTTTGATAGGGATTGCACTGAATCTGTAGATCAGTTTGAAGAGTACTGTCATCTTACAATATTAAGTCTCCCAGTAAGTGATCATTTACTTAGGTCTTTCCATTTATTTAGGTCTTCTTTAATTTGCTTCAGCGACTTTGTAGTTTTGTGGTTTTCAGAGTATACATTTTGCACATCTTTTGTCAAATATAGACCTAAGGATTTTATTCTTTATGATGCTACTGTAAATAGAGTTGTTTCCATAATTTAATTTTCACTTTGTTCATAGCTAGGATGTAGAAATCAAATAGATTTTTATATATTGATCTTATACCCTGAACAAAACAAACTGGGATTAAAATACACAATTTTAAAAAAACAACATGGGTTACAATAAAAGAGGTCAAGAACATTTTAAAGGAAATTATTCAATTATAAGTTTGAAAAGAAGGGGAGTCTTGTTCCTATTTAGGGGAATAAAGGAAAACAGGACACTCGAGGTCTATAAAGAGGTTGGAGAGTTCGTCAGAGGAGTAAAACCACTGCAGCGGTTTTGTTAGTTGAGACTTTAACTTTCAGAATATTTAACGTAAAGCTCTCTTGGCTTGGAAGGGGCTCATTTCCTTGTCACCTCAACACCCACACTTTGCATAAGCCAAGCTTGCAGACAGACTTAGCAGCATCTTTGGAGTTTCCCTGGTGGCTCAGGTGGTAAAGAATCTACCTGCAATGCAGAAGACCTGGGTTCAATCCCCGGGTCAGGAAGACTCCCTGGGGAAGGAAATGGCAGCTGACTCCAGTATCCTTGCCTGGGAAATCCTACGGACAGAGGAGCCTAGCAGGCTACAGTCCATGGGGTCGCAAAGAGTCAGACACAACTGAGCTACGAACACTCTCACTTTTATTTAGCATCCTTGGGAAGAGGCCACCTTTCAGACATACAGTCACGTAAGTAATTTAATGACCCCAAGAAAGGCAAGGTTGGGGGGACCTTCGTGAGTCATTGCCAGTGTTTTCCTCTTTCTCAAAATCAAGCTAGGCCATTACAGGGATTCTGGGTCTTTGCACCTTCTCCCCAAGTTGTCTAACACATGGGCCATAAACACTAGCAAAGTCCCTTTTTGCATGACTTGTTTGGTCCAGTTAGCTTTGTACCTAACATTTCATAGTAAATTCTTGAAGCAAAAGTGAATTTTAATGACCCTAAGGCATCCTTCTCACTTCCCAACCAAGACGGTTATTGAGAACAGTTTGGGATACAGAAATTCTATCCAGAAATCTCCTGTACAATTTTTTTTTAAAAATAAATAAGCAACAGTAACAACAACAATCAGTTCAGTTCAGTTCAGTCACTCAGTCGTGTCCGACTCTTTGCAACCCCATGAATTGCAGCAACAATAGCTGTATTTTAATAAAATCAAGTCATGTGACTTCATACTGTTCACACAGATGAGTGGCAGGTGAATCAATCAACTAGTCAAAAAAAGATGTAAACTTACTGAGTTTTTAAGAATTTGAATAATAAATAATCTTATATTTTAAAATTTCTACACTAGTTAATGATGTGTAATCAGCAAACATGGTTTAAAACTTTAAATAAAAATTTTAAATGCCCTTTGAAAATATACATATGTTCTTTGCTCCCAGGGGGTCCACTTATAGACATGGGTGCTGTAGTCAGTCTTGTCTAAGGACACAGATATATATGATCAAGGGTAAAAAATGTTAAAGCTGCCTAAACATCCACTAATAGTAATAAACTATGGGATACTATGCAATTATTAACAGTGACAGCCTCCAAAAGGACTGACCCCAAAAAACTATACAAGATAAATTATTCATTGAGAAAAGCAAAATATATAATATCAGATATATATATGGTATCTCATGCTTTTAAAAATCACATATTAAAAAAATAAATATGTCTTTATAACAATATTGATATGTGAATATAAAAGAGAAAAATACACAGAAGGATCCTGTGATAAGCAGAATGCCAGCCCTCAAAGATGTCCACACCCTAATCCCAGACCCTGTGAATATGCTATGCTATTTGGCAAGAGAGAGTGTATGTTGCAGATGAAATTAAGGTTATTAACCAGCTGACTTTCAAATAGGGAGATTAAAAATAATTTATTTAAAAAGAGAAGTCCCTGATGGTCCAGTAGCTAAGACTCCGTTATTCCACTGCAGAAGGCATAGTTTTGCTCCCTGGTCAGGGAACTAAGTTCCCACATGTTGTTTTTCAGTCACTAAGTTGTGTCCAACTTTGCAATGGTGTGGATTGTAGCACTCAAGGCTTCCCTGTCCTTCACTATCTCCTGGAGTTTGCTCAAATTCATAACCATTGAATCAGTGATGACATCCAACCATCTCATCCTCTGCTGCCCTCTTCTTCTTTGGCCTTCAGTCTTTCCCAGCATCAGAGTCTTTTCCAATGAGTCAGCTCTTTGCATCAGGTGATCAAAGTATTGGAGCTTCAGCATCAGTCTTCCCAGTGAATATTCACAGTTGATTTCCTTTAGGATTGATCTGGTTTGATCTTGCAGTCCAAGGGACTCTCAAGAGTCTTCTCCAGCATAATTCAAAAGCATCAATTCTTCAGCACTTAGCCTTCTTTATGGTCCAACTGTCACATCCATACATGGCTACTGGGAAAACCATAGCTTTGACTAGATGGACCTTTGTCAGCAAAGTGATGACTTTGCTTTCACTCTGTGGCCACAGAAAAGAGAAAGAGAGAAAGTGTGCACTGACTATTATAAGGATGTTGAGGAGGAAAAGATAGCTTCCATCTGTTTGCAAGAGAGCAAGGTTCCTGGAGGAGGTGCAATTTAAACGGGATCTTAAATAAATGGAATATTGACAAGCAAAGAGAGAGGAGGGGATCTCCTGCATTGCAGGCAGATTCTTTACCAGCTGAGCTATCAGGGAAGCCCCAAATAAATAGAATATTAACAAGCAAAGTGAGAGGAGGCGATCAAAATGAAGAGGCTATATTTAGAACACAGGGATGGTCCAAGTACAAGAAAAGACCCTTGAGCTTAATTTGCATGATATTCAGTAGAACAGTTGGCTTCACCATCCATGAGAACATTAATCCTGATCCCAGAGGCTTGGATGGATTCTTGTGGGTTTGGGCTTCATTTGGTAGATGATGGAAACCTATGAAGGTTTTGGCATTATGGTAAAAACTGATTGTGTTACTTTTTCAGATTAGGGAGACAGACAGGAAGACCCCACCATGGCTAAGGCTCTGAGATTAGAACAGAAGGGAAGAGGGCAAAGCTGAGAGAAATTTGGGAGCTGCTATAGAAGGCAGGGCAGGAAGACTTCATCACTCTGCAGCTGTGGGCTGGCAGGAGGAAGAAGCAGAGTAGCAAGAAATGTGGGGGTGAGGGCGGGTTGGGATAAACTGAGTTTTAGATGCCACTGGATTCTCTTGGCTCTTTTGGGGGGACGGGGGGCACACTGCATGGCATGTGGGATCTTAGTTCCCTGACCAGGGATCAAACCCATGCCCCCTGCATTGGAAGCGTGAAGTCTTAACCACTGGACCACCTGGGAAGTCCCCAGGGGAGTCTCCTGGGCAGGTGCTGGGTGACTTATAAGGCTCCAGGACTGGGAGGTGCCATGGAGCATGGGCTCAGGGCCACAGCCAGAGCCTGCACAGCACAGCACCATCTGCATCCCCACGGCAGGATCCACCTTTCTGTGACATCCTCATCCTTTCTCTTCGCCTATCCACCTGCCCTCCCAGTGCACTTTCATCCGCAGCTCAGCGATCATTTGTTCTTTCCCAGAGCCGCATTTAGCCTTTCTATTCACCAACATAGTGGTTCAGCTCCAGAAATTTTGACTCTGCATATTCTCAGGGGTGTGTGTGTGTGTGTGTCTTCAGGCTCTGCCACTGCGCTCGGGTCTCTCTCTGTTAAGATTCTAGTAAGAGATTCCCTGAGAGGAACCCTGAGAAACCTGGGCCCTCAGCCCACACTGTCAAGAAAATTGCCTTTACAGATGATTTAGATGCTTCCATCAGAAAGGTTCCTCTTCCCGACATCTGCTAAAGAGGCATGACCTGCTTTTTACATGCATATCATAAGAGGTAATTAGTTCAAAACCCCAATACGCACAATTAAATTTTTCTTTTATAGATACTAGGTCTTTCATCAGAAATTCTTCTCGAGTGAGTCTCACTGGCAAACATGCAAAGTAAGGGGCTGACAAAAAGAGAAAACAAAAGAATGGGCCACTTGCTTTGGGAGGATTTGTTCTGCTTGGGTTCTACAGACTCATACACATATCTCATTTCCCTGATCTCAGAAGATGATGTCCCCATCCCACAAATCCTACATTAGATCTGAAGAACTCTCCTCTCATCAACTTTTCCTCTTTCATACCCCAGGGGTCAAAGGACCAACTATTGTTGGCTGAATTGTTCTATTCTATCGAAAGAAACAGTATTTAACATCAAATGCAAGGCATTTTTCTGACCTGATCTTGTGGATCCACTCAAACGCAGCACAGATTTGAAATACCTTTCAGAATCAAAACAGAAGGCTCTACCCCAGACACTCTAGAGGTGACAGTTACATCTCTCTGTTTTGTTGTTGTTGTTCGTATGTTTTTTCCAAGACTAGATGACCCTAATAATGTTGTATAAACAATCCCAAGTACAAATGCTGAAAATTGCTTTCTTTCCCTTACTTTCGATAGAAAACAATAACCAACAGGACTCGAGGGGATTTGTTTTATGATACAAGCATGTATACCCCTGTACACCCCTCCCCCAGCCACATACGCAGATTTTCCACCACCTCCATTTTTATGAAATTATCTACTTTTTTTCTTCATCATATTCCCTTTAGTTTATTTCCTGAAGTGATCACTTTGGAAGTTGATATTAAAATTCCCCCCTCCAACCCCGTGAGAGGGCTTCTCAGGTGGCACTAGTGGTAAAGAATCCGCCTGCCAATGCAGGAGACACAAGAGATGCAGGTTCAATCCCTGGGTCAGGAAGATCCCCTGAAGAAGGGAAAGGCTACCCGCTCTAGTACTCTTGCCTGGAGAATCCCGTGGACAGAGGAGACTGGTGGGCTCGAGTCCATGGGGCCACAAAGAGTCGGACACGACTGAGAGACTGAGCACATTATTTGGTGAGAAGCCCCCGGTAGCTGGGGAGTATTTCAGAATTTCCCACTGAACATCCATGTTAAATCCCTACTCCCACTCTGCCAATACCCAGTCCCATATATGGATGGATATTTAAAGAGAAACTTTGAACCATCATTGAAAAACCATACAGGTTTTTAAACTGTAGAAAGTGATCTTATAAAACATGCATTTAAAATAATTTTCCCAAGGATCTCTTTGAATTGGCTTCTTAAAATGGCAAGTAAGCAAATGTTACATAATCTCCCCCTTTATCATATTCAGGGTTAGAGAAATAGTGTGATGTCGCCAAAAAAACATGCTGGCAGTGAGACAGGGGAGGGGGGCGGTAAGTTAGAAAAGCACTTTCACTTTTAGGTTATGATGGAGAGTCAGCTTAGCCCCAAGAGTGGCCAAGGTCCCGAAGCAAAGAAGCCAAGAATTGGGTGTGAAGTTAATCATGTGTTTGCTCCTCCAGGAGGGCAGGCTAAGGCCACTGGAGCACAGTGAGACCAAAAACCATGAGACCGGTGAATTTCTGAGCATTCATTTCCTCTGGACTCTGCTAATACAGAGGCATTACTATGCACCCCTCCTGACCTTCTAGAACTGAGTTTCCTGGAGACAGAGAGCTCCAGATGGTGGTGATGAGAGGGAGAACCTTCAAAAGCAAAATTAACTTTTCCTTTAAAATTAGCCACACATACTCTTCTCAATTTCCAGGGATTTGCATTCCCCTTTGAATGTAATTTTATTAATATATTCAGGGAATGATCTGTTATCCAGAAGCTGATGATCTGGTACAGGAATAAGACAAACTTTCCATTCTCCTCCCTCTCTTTTTGGGTTTCCCAGGTGGTATTAGTGATAAAGAACCTGCCTGCTAATGCAGGAGATGCAAGAGACGCAGGTTCGATTCTAGGGTTGGGAAGATCCCGTGGAGGAGGGCATGGCAACCCACTCCAGTATTCTTGCCTGGAGAATCCCATCGACAGAGAAGCCTGGTGGGCTACAGTCCATAGAGTCACAAGGAGTCAGACATGACTGAAGCAACTTCGCACAGATGCCTCTCTTTTCACTCTGCCTGATCACTGGTCATTAAATTGTGCACTAATAGGAAAGACAAACAGGGTGACGGTTGTTGGAGGTTTGGGGTCAGCAAAATGGGTGGTGAACTGAGCACCAGCTCTGGGTTCCGAGAACGTGGGTTCAAGTATGTACCAGATCTAGACCAGGAGTGTGATGGCCAGAGGTCAGGCTCACCCTGGATTCAAACCTTGAAAGCTCTGCCAACAACCGTGTGACTGTGGACGTGTGAATTCACTTCACTGCATGTCGATTCATTGAGCTGGTCACTGGGAATAACTGTAATACCGATGTTGGAGCATTATTATGAATGACTAAGATATAAAGTGCCCAACACAGGGGCTGATAGGCAATAGGTAACTACTCGTTTATATGTGATGGTTACTGTTGTGGTCATAGTTGTATAAAACCAAATGTGTCCCTTAACCCTGTCTTCAGTGCCCTAATCTCTAAAATAATGCTGACCTCACAGAGCTGTCAGAATTATCCTATTTGATAATATTAAAGTATTACACATACAATCATCAGTAAAATACGAGTGATAGAAAAGTCTTAAAATTTGGGGTCAACTATATACAATAGCCAAGACACAGAAGCAATCTAAATACCCACCAACAGATGAATGGATCAAGATGTGGTATATATACACAATGTACTATTAGTCATAAAAAAGGAAAAAATACTGCCATCTGCAGCAACATGGATGGACCTAGAGATTATCATCCTAAATGAAATGAGTCAGAAAGAGAAATACCATATGATATCACTTAGATATGGAATCTAAAAAAATGATACAAATGAACTTATCTAAAAACTGAAATAGATTCACAGACACAGAAAACAATAGGTACCAAAAGGAATAGTGAGGGGGAGGGGAGATATGCATTAGGACTTTGGGATTAATATATACACACTATTACATATAAAATAGGGAAACAAGGAGCTACTCAATACCTTCTAATAACGTGTAATGGAAAATAATCTGAATCTTATACTCACACACACACACACACACACACACACACACACATATAGTTGGTCAGGAAGATCCCCTAGAGAAGGGCATGGCAACCCACTCCTGTATTCTTGCCTGGAGAATCCCACAGACAGAGGAGCCTGGCGGACTACAGTCCATAGGGTCGCAAAGAGCTGGACACACTGAATTAGTACGCATGCACTCACATGCATATCGTTAGATACAGATATCTGAACCGCTTGGTATACACTTGAAAGTAACTCAGTATTGTAAATTAACTATACTTCAGTTTTAAAAAACAGGGGGTCAGAAGAACAAGAAATCCCACACACTACTTTGGGCAATGATTAGCATCACCCACTACAGTTGATGAGCTCTATCAGGAAAGAACCCCAGCCTCATAGACAAGCAAGGGATAATAAGACCCCAAAGGAGATGCCCAAGCGAAGAGCAGAGCAGGGCTGCCACACCCCACAGTAGCCAGAAGTGGTCTCTGAGATGTGGAAAATCACTAGCAACACAGTTTCTTACCCGCAGCACTGCAACCACCAGGAACATCAAATGGTCATGCTGGCTCCTGTGCCTCCCGAGCCCACTGGGCAACGTGGTGGGTCCAGATGAAAGCTGGTCACTCAGCAGGTTGCTCTGCATTTGAGGGGCATGGGACCCAGGGCTCAGCACCTTTGGAAGGAAGCAGCAAACAAGCCAGTCCCCTGTTTCCCCTGAGGAGCAAGCAGTAACCACACCACGCTCGCCTGGACCTGTCTTGTCTGTGTGAACTGCTACAGGAACTGCTCAGTACCAGGGATGGATGTGGCTTGACATCTGCACCCTTCGGAAAGACATGCAGGGGTTCTTGGGGCCCAGGGTGAACTGTCCCTTCCCCTAAAAGGCAAAGCTTGCGAGCCAGTCATTACAGTAATTATTACAACCCAGTGTATAATATATATACACAACCAAAATGCAAGCCCATGCCACCAAAAGACATACAAGTAATTTATAGCGGTATACTTTTAACAGCCCCAAAGTACAAATGTCCGTCAACAGATAAATAAATGAGAGGACAGGCAGGCAATGGAGCACTTATACCAGTTAAGTAAGCAACAGCTGTGCCAAACAACTAGGACGACTCTCATGCACACCATGTTGAGTGAAGGACCCAGACACACAAAAGGACACACCCTTTATGACCCCACTTATCTGAGTTAAAAGCAGGCTGAACAAATCCAGGGTGTGAAATGCGAGGAGGGCAGGAACCTTTGGAGAAGAGAGGAGATGGGGATTGGCAGCGAGCCTCTGGGACACTCATCACGTTCTCTTCCTTGATGGGGGTGGAGTGGGGGAGGCTCCTTGGGACAAGGCAATGGCAACCCACCCCAGTATTCTTGCCTGGAAAGTCCCATAGACAGAGGAGCCTGGCGGGCTATACCCCATGGGGTCGCAAAGAGGTCGGGACATGACTGAGAGTACACAGCAACCAGTTGTAAACTTAAATGCTTTTTTGCATATATTTTGTATCCCAATAGAACAGTTTTTTAATGAATTTTTCTTTATTATATTTCTTTCTTTGGCTTTTAAATTCATTTCTAATTGGAGGATAATAGCTTTACAATGTTATGTGAGTTGCTGCGTACAGTAACGTGAGTCAGCGATATGTATAGATATATCCCCTCCCTCTTAAACCTCCCTCCCGCCCCCTAGCCCATCCCACCCCTCTAGGTCATCACAGAGCCCCGGATTGAGCTCCCTCTGTTATACGGCAGCTTCCCACTAGCTGTTTTATGTACGGTAACATATATGTTTCAATGCTAATCTCTCAGTTGATTCCAAAAACAGTTTAAGAAGTTGGGCCAAGTAGAAAGAGTGGAATGATTGGCCCACAGCCACCATCCCTTTAATGAGGAGCGTTCCTGCCAGCAGCGAGGAAAAGTGGCAGTTGGCAGGCCTGCTCTTCTAAGAGGGGACAGCATCGCAGACAGAGACGCCTAAGTGAGCCTCAAACAGGCGACATCACCGACATTCCATGACATTCCAGATAACAATGAGACCACAAATGACTTCTCAGAACTCTTGCTTCTAAGAACCTGCAATTACCGCAAATCCTATCACTGACCCTTACATATTCTTCCTGATCAGTTACCTTGTCACAGGGAGGAAAAGGAAGATGAGGCTTTGGGTGCCTGGCAGGTTGAGCATGGCCCTGGTTTTCAAAGGTTCACATGGGAGATCTGAGCTGCTTGTACCTGATCACATGCTCATAGGAAGATACTGGCATAGAGTTACAGGAACGGCATATGGACGCAACTGAGCCCCAGATTTGGCAATGGCTGCAGAACTTTCCTCAGACAGCTGCTGAAAATTATTTCTGATAGTAGGAGGGTGGAGGTGGGGTACCAGCTGCTGGGAGATGGGGGTGGGGGTGGGAGGTAAGCAGCCCTAATTTGGGGGTAGAAAGAAGTCTTCTTTCTCAGCTTGGATTCCCAATAACAGAAAAATGTATTTTGGTTCTTTTTGTTACTTTTTAACTTGGCAATTTATAGCTTCTAACATCTGACTGTCAAGCTACACAGAAATATTAGCATTGTGAATCTATTTTCCTCTTTAATTTGCTTGCATTAATGTAGAACCAGCCTCTGCTATTCCCAGAACCGAGTGGAATCTATTTACTAATATATAGCATGTAATATCAGTTAAAAACAAATAATATTTACCAATCAATTGAGATGAATTTGGCTAGATAGTTTTATCAGGGGAAGAAGTTATTCAAGAGATCTACAGTTAGTTACATAAGAACGTGGACCATCAGATCTGACCTTCAGCTCTAATCTTCTAATCTGAAAGTAAACAGGAAAGCTGGAATCATCCATCCAAATTGTCAGGATAGAATTGTACTAGAAACCCAGCTTAATAATTTCTGGTGGAAATCTTTATCCTGATATTTATCATCCAAGGCTGAGAAAGTGGAGAATCCGCTGGCCATGTAGGAGCCACAGGAGACTCAGGTTCAATCCCCGAGTCAGGAAGATCCTCAAGAAGAGGAAATGGCAACCCACTCCAGTGTTCTTGCCTGGGAAAGCCCATGGACAGAGGATCCTGGCGGGTACAGTCCATGCGGTCACAAAGAGTCGGACAGGACTGAGCGATGGAATCATACCACGCGCGTGTGTGTGTGTGTTGGTTTGCTGCACGGCACAGCACACAGGATCTTAGTTCCCCAACCAGGGGTCAACCCCACACCTGCTGCAGTGGGAGAACAATGTGTTCATCACTTGACCACCGTGAAAGTCCCTATAATCCAAGACTTTTATTGTCCAACTTGTCCGTTTCCTCTGATGGCTATGGGCTTCCTTAGGCCAAGGACTTCTTTATATATCACAGGCTCAAGCATAGTACCTGGCACACAGCCAGAAGGCAATGCATTTTGTTGAATGAACAAATTAACTTGTATGATTGGTATAACGGAGAGAGAACAGAAGCGCTTCTTGATCAACTCGGCCCACCTGCCCGAGGTTCTCTCATCAGCTAGTTTGACCATCAGTGATCTTTGCCAGGGCTTAGAACACAATGATCTCATTTCCAGGCTTTCTCACCCTTTTTGTTTTTCAAAGTAGATTTTATCTTTTTAGAGTAATTTTATGTTTACAGCAAAATTGAGTGGAAAGTAGAGATTTCCATTACACTCCCTGCTTCCACATGCACAGACTCCACCATTATCAACACCCCCCACCAAAGAGGTACATTTGTGACAACTGATAAACCTACAGTGACACACCAGTATCACCCAAAGCCCACAGTTTACATTACAGTTCACTCCTTTGCACATTCTATGATTTGTGACAAAATTACAATAATCCACCTCTGTCATGTCAGAACAGCTTCTGAGCCCTAGAAATCCTCTGTGCTCTGCCCCTTCATCCCTCCCTCCCCTCAAACCCTGGTCACCAAGGATCTTTTCACTGTCTCCGTAGTTTTGCCTTGTCCAGAATGTCACAGAGTTGGAATCATACAGTATGTAGCCTTTTCCAGTTGGCTCCCTTCACTTTGTAACATGTATTTAAGGTTCCATCTAGCTTTTCATGGCTTGATTGGTTTGGTTTAGTGCTTTTTTTTTTTTTTTTTTTGCTACAGCAGCAATATGTGAGATATTAGTTCACTGACCAGTGATCAAACCCATGCCCCTAGCATTCTAGCATTGGAAGCTCAGAGTCTTAACCACTGGACTTCCGGGGAAGTCCCTTAAGATGACACTTCCGATGATCTCAATTAGTTCTCTTTATTTCTGGGCAAGAACCCACAAATTCATTGTTTCAGTTCTGACTGCAATTAAACTTATCAGGGGAGATCATGTCATATCTGACATTATCTTTTTTTTTTTTCTTTTTTTGACCTCTCCCAGCTTCTTGCTTCATTAAGAGGGCAGATGACTTAAGATGGACTATTCTGGGTTTTTTATGCTATGACTATCTCATAATGTAGCTCCAGATTCAGAGCACTCTTCGCTACAAAGTTGGGCCTCCACCTTAAAATAGTCTAGAACCATGACACTATAGTTCTATGGCGTAAGGGCTTCCCTTGTGGCTAAGATGGTAAAGAATCCGCCTGGAATGCAGGAGACCCACGTTCGATTTCTGGGTCAGGAAGATCCCCTAGAGAAGGGAATGGCAACCCACACCAGTATTCTTCCCTGGAGAATCCCATGGACAGAGAAGTCTGGCGGGCTACAGTCCACGGGGTTGCAGAGTCAGACACGGCTGAGTGACTAACACTTTCACTTTCATGACACCATACAACTCCTAGAAGAGAACATAGGCAAAACACTATCTGACATAAATCTGTACCAATGTTTTTTCAGGTCAGTCTCCCAAGGCAATAGAAATAAAAGCAAAAATAAGAGAATAGCACGAAAGATGTATATTACCATGTGTAAAATAGATGACCAGTGCAAATTAGATGCACAAAGCAGGGCGCCCAAAGCTGGTGCTCTGGGACAACCCAGAGGGATGGGGTGGGGAGCAAGGTGGGAACATCCATGGCTGTTTCATGTCAATATATAGCAAAAGCCACCACAATATTGTAAAGTAATTAGCCTCCAATTAAAATAAATAAATTTAAAAAAAACAAGAGACATTACTTTGCCAACAAAGGTTCGTCTAGTCAAGGCTATGGTTTTTCCAGTGGTCTTGTATGGATGTGAGAGTTGGACTCTGAAGAAAGCTGAGCACTGAAGAATTGATGCTCTTGAACTGTGGTGTTGGAGAAGACTCTTGAGAGTCCCTTGGACTGCAAGGAGACCCAACCAGTCCATCCTGAAGGAGATCAGCCCTGGGTGTTCATTGGAAGGACTGATGCTAAAGCTGAAACTCCAATACTTTGGCCACCTCATGCAAAGAGTTGACTCATTGGAAAAGACCCTGATGCTGGGAGGGATTGGGGGCAGGAGGAGAAGGGGACAACAGAGGATGAGATGGCTGAATGGCATCACCGACTCGATGGACATGAGTTTGAGTGAACTCCAGGAGTTGGTGATGGACAGGGAGGCCTGGCATGCTGCAATTCATGGGGTCACAAAGAGTCTGACACGACTGAGCGACTGAACTGAACTGAAAAAAAGAACAAACAAATGGGGACCTAAACAAACTTACAAGCTTTTGCACAGCAAAGGAAACCATAAAAAAAAAAATGAAAAGACAATCTACAAATGAGAGAAAATATTTGCCAATGATGTAACCAACAATGGCTTAATTTCCAAACAGCTCACACAACCCAGTAACAACAACAAAAAGACCCAATCAAAAAATGGGCCGAGGATCTAAAGAGACATTTCTCCAAAGAAGACAGACAAATGGCCAACAGGCACATGAAAAGATGCTCAGCATCGCTAATTATTAGAGAAATGCAAATCAAAATTACAATGAGGTACGACCTCACACAGGTCAGAATGACTATCATCAAAAAGTCTACAAATAACAAATGCTGGATAAGATGTGGAAAAAAGGGAACCCTCCTTCACTGATGGTAGGAGTGTAAATTGGTGCAGCCACTATGGAGAACAGTATGGAGATACCTCAAAAAAAAGAAGATACTGTGGAAGTGCAAAGTCAATTCCACCCTGAGTACCCCCCAGGATGGAAAAACACGCAGTGAACCTCAGATCTGTATGACGAGAAATCGCATAAATATTACTTTTTAAATGCGAGTGCCATTTAAAATGTGTAGACTTTTTGATGATGGCCATTCTGACCAGTGTGAGGTCACACCTCATTGTAGATTTGTTCTGACTAGGGTCAGGTGGTACTTCATTGTAGTTTTGATTTGATTCTCTAATAATTAGCAACATTGAGCATCTTTTTATGTGCCCGTTGGCCATCTGTATGTCTTCTTTGGAAAAACGTCTATTTAGGTCTTCTGACCATTTGCTTTCCTCATTAAGGATTTCTGGCACTTCAGCACTACATACTAAATAAGCAATGAATAACTTCGAAATGGAATCGAAGTCTAGTTTCACATACGCAAGTCCGGCAGCCTCTCAGGACACCTGCGCAGCCCTTCGCCCTCCTGCCAACTCCCAGCCAAGTGTCAATGCTGAGCAAGGTTTACTCTGCCAGGCTCTCTGCAGGGATGGCTGCCAACAGGCAGAAAGAAATCATATTGGGGCAAAGATTAATATCTGACCCCCAGGTGAGATTACTTTTAGGTAATGAATCAGCATGATTTCTTTGAAATCAGCAGAAATATGAGAGGGAACATCATTTACCATGAAAAACACTCGCCAGGGAATTAGGAAAGTGACCTTTGGGTAAACTACTTAACCGTCAGCTTCCATGTTATCATTTTTTAGAGCAAAGGCATGTTTATTTTAAATACCAATACTTTGCCCATGACCTTACCCCCAGTGGGTCACTGGAAGCTTTAAGAGGTGTGATGACCTGACATCCTCCAGCCTGGACTCCTCTCCCAGAACACACACACAGCCCTCTCCTCTCTGATGCCCTCTCCTGTGAGTCTCCGTTGTTTCTTCCCCTCGGGCCATGCTTCCCTCCCTGCAGCAGAGGGAGGCACACCCACCTCAGGACACTTTCCTCTGCCCTTCACTCCAGCTCAGTGCTCCGTCGATGGTGATCACCCTACCCGGTCACTCAAGCCAGGAATCCACAGACTCTCCATCTATTTCCTGTCTCCGCCTTCACTTATATCCTTTACGCTAAGTTGCTTCAGTCATGTCTCTTTGTGACCCTATGGACCATAGCCTGCCAGGCTTCTCTGTCCATGGGAGTCTCCAGGACACTATGTACTATATCTTTCATAGTACATGTCATAGGGACTTTTATTAGACTTCTCCCCCTGTTTGTTTGTTCTGTGCTCAGGCTTGTGCTCCCCCCAGGCCCCTAAATTATAAGCACCTTGAGGGCAAGAATTAGATTAACTTATTCCCTACTATCCTAGCACCTAGCGTGATACCTGATACCTAACAGGTACTGGTACATAATTGTTAAATAAGTAAATGAATTTGGATAAATGACCTACTCGATCAGCCCACTGATTATGAGCAGGACTATACAGCTTCTCCATCATGTTGTGGTCGTGACAACAGGGAGGGAAGAGCATGTAGCACCTGTCACTAGGCAACAAGGCAAAGGGAGAGACGTAGCATCTGGCACCCACAGTGGTAGCCTGGAATCTGTGGGGAGGTGCCAAAGAGGACCAGTTTGGTGGAGCTTCCTCTGGAGCCTGAGTCTTAACAGCCAGGTGGCCCTCTGCTGCCCTTTCAAAAGCTAGATCATTCAGGGCTACCTACATAAGCCGTTCTCCACCCGGAAGAGATTCTTTGTGTTTCAAGGAGACTTCATGGGCCTGATAAGGTTTTTTCATTGTCAGTATCATTCAACAGGAAAATACCCTTTCCTGATAGAGAGAGAGACTTAGTAGAAATCCTAATGCTTTGACAATTTTAAGCCTGTGTTAAACTGAGTAACTAATGTCTTTTGCAATGCTAGCTCAAAACTTTAGGACAAATGGACAAACCAAGTTCAGTTCAGCCCCTCAGTCATGTCCAGCTTTCTGTGACCCCATGGACTGCAGCATGCCAGGCTTCCCTGTCCATCACCAACTCCCAGAGCTTGCTCGTACTCATGTCCATCGAGTTGGTGATGCCATCCAACCATCTCATCCTCTGTCGTCCCCTTCTCCTGCCTTCAGTCTTTCCCAGAATCAGGGTCTTTTCCAATGAGTAAGCTCTTTGCATCAGGTGCCCAAAGTATTGGAGCTTCCACTTCAGCATCAGTCCTTCCAATGAATATTTAGGACTGATTCCTTTAGGACTGACTGGTTTGATCTTCTTGCACTCCAAGGGACAAACTAAATGAACAGATAATTTTTAACAGATGACACACAAAAGCCTCCACAAAGAGAGGTGTGTGTATGTGTCTTCTTTCCAGCATTTATAATTATTATACATTTATGAACAAACGTAAGGTTGCTGCTGCTGCTGCTAAGTCGCCTCAGCTGTGTCCAACTCTGTGCGACCCCATAGACGACAGCCCACCAGGCTCCCCTGTCCCTGGGATTCTCCAGGCAAGAACACTGGAGTGGGTTGCCATTTCCTTCTACAATGCATGAAAATGAAAAGTGAAAGTGAGGTCACTCAGTCGTGTCCGACTCTTTGCGACCCCATGGACTGTAGCCTACCAGGCTTTTCCATCCATGGGATTTTCCAGGCAAGAGTACTGGAGTGAGATGCCATCGCCTTCTCCGAACGTAGGGTTACATCAACCTTAACATATTCATAGAGAAAGGACAGCAGCTTTTTTTGTTTGTTTACAAAAAACAAACAGTTTTTGTACTTATACTGAAAGTAGAATTCACTGGTGAGCGTGACTAAGGAGAGAATGGCGCCGAGGCTCTCACGAGTGCAGGGCCGTCATTTGTCCGGGGGCCATCAATAGGGATTATTTGACCTCACAGTCACTGGGGATGAGCCGATTTCCTGCCACCGTGTTTTTTACAAACTCATCCACATGAAACTTAGTAAATCCCCACTTCTTGGAGACGTGGATCTTCTGGCGGCCAGGGAACTTGAACTTGGCCCTGCAGAGGGCCTCAGTCACATGCTCGTGTTCTGCAGGTTGGTGCAGGTAGACATAAAGACTTGGCCGGTGTGGACCCTGGCCACTTCACCTTGGGGCTTTCCAAAGGCAACACACATACCTGTCTGGAGCCTAGACTGGGGCCAGCATGCCAGTCATGAATGTCCACTGGAAAGGGCTGTCTCCAAGGTCCCTTAGGGCAACCTGTACAGACAAGAGGCTGCATACACTACCGAGGAGGCTGCTGTCTGCAGCCACTGCCCACTGGGTTCCCAGGGGGAGAAGAGTACAGGGCTGGAAAAGCAGTTTATTTTTATAAAACCCTTCCAGATCAAGCCATTTTGATGGAAATTTCATATGCCATTCAGAGACGCTGCACTTTTGCCTGTTGAGATAGTCTATATTTTTTCAGCTTTCTGACTTAGTAGTTGGAGATGTCAGCCTCATTTATGGCATCTGGTATGTGCCCAGTCCCTCCGATGGCAATATTCCTACCTTGATGGAGAAATGCTAGTCCTGATCAAAGTCAGTTTGGGGTTGATTGAGAGGAGAGTCTCACCATTTTCTCACGTGACTTTTGTGTCTGGAATGCCTAATCAGCTAATGCCTAATCAGCTAATATGAGAAGACCTATAAGGCAAGAGTCTACACAGAGAAATATCTTCAAGTAGGCTGCTCTGTTTAAACTCACCTTTGGCTGAACTTTCTATTCACATTTTTTTCTTCATTGATCTTCATCATAAAAATGTTTCTAGCTCACATTAAAATAATCATTATAGAAGATCTTAATTAATAGTGAAATGTCATCATCATTGCAGATATTATCTGTTTGTGGTACCATATCACTCCTGAGTTTAATATGAACATTGAAAATGATTCATTCAATGTGGAATCTTAGAAAATAACACAAACCAACTCACTTACAAAACAGACACAGATTCACAGACATAGAAAACAAACATGGTTACCAAAGGGGAAAGGGGAGGGAGAGGGATAAATTAGGGGTAGAGGATTTATAGATATGCACCAATATATATAAAATAGATAACCAACAAGGATTTACTATATAGCACAAAGAACTATATTCAATATCTTATAATAACTTATAATGGAAAATAATCTGAAAAGGAATACATATATACATATAACTGAATCACTTAAAACTAACACAATATTGTAAGTCAACTGTAGTTCAATTCTAAAAAATTTTTAAAATAGGACTTCCCTGGTGCTCCAGTGGATAAGTATCCACCTGCCAATACAGGGGACAATGTTTCAGTCCCTGGTCTGGGAAGATTCCATTGCCTTGGGGCAGCTAAGCCTGTGCAAAACTGCTAAGCCCATGCTCTAGAGTCGCACGTCGAAACTCTAACGCTGCAAGTACCGAAGCCTGCGAAGCCCGCGCACCTAAAGCTTGTGCTCCACAACAAGAGAAGCCACCCCAGTGAGAAGCCCTCACACCACAGCTAGCGAGCAGCCCCCACTCGCCACAACTACCCATGCACAGCAACAAAGACACAGTGCAGCCAGAGATAAATAAAGATGAAAAGAAAAGAAACTGTTATTCATCCATAGCTGTATCATCCGTCTCTCTCGAATTCGCAACAGGGTACAGTGGACCTTGCTTCCATCACTGCCCACAAGCACCCTGGTGATCCACACCTGGTCTCTAAGGTACCCCCTCCAGCTGATGGCACTGACTGCCTAGGCAGAACCAGGCCTCCCAAAGGAGGAACCTGGCAGCAGCCGCCTGCCAGGGGAACTGGCCAGTGAGGATGTGAATGGTTCTGGAAAACCCCAATCTACTCTGTGGAAGCTTCTTCTCCAGCACTCAAACTCCAAGACTTGAAGTCATGTGGTAAACCACACTTCTAAAGTGTATCCTTTTAAGCATTCCAACATTTACATCATCAATTTTCTAGACATAAAAGATAAATAAGCCAGCATGAGTTTAATTCCACAAATTCCAAAATGCTTTGAGTCTGACAGCACTATAATGCAGTAACTCATTTGTCTCCCAAATTGATAACTCCCTGGAGATATATGAAGAAGCAAATGGGTATGTGATTTCAACTATAGAACAGGGACATCAGAAAAACTCATCTAAATATGCCCTTCGGCCTACACCCTTGCACTGACTAGCAGTCCAACATCAGCTATTTTAACTAATTAGGAAAACATTTTGATCCAACAGTACTTTATGCATGGTGGGGCAGGGGAGACTCAATAAATATTTATCTAGTGTTATTGCTGGCAAGGATAGTTAGGCACGTGTTGAATAGAGAACACAACTCTAGACTTGGTGGTGGGAAGAAACGAAAATGATAAGAAGCTATGGTCTGTGCAAGCACAGGTTCCTCGCCATGCGTCCTTCTGTCTGGGGAGCTGACAGGGTTTATGAGGCTGTTCAGACCCCAACTCATTAGGAATGAGTCAAGTACTAGGACCAGAGTCGACCAAGAAACTGGTTTATTAGCTTCCATGAATTGCATATGAGGACTTTTAAACCTTTCTTATATAGCTATCAACACAGTGCCCTTCCACATAAAATAAAGTCCCATTAAGGAATCCACAGGAACGCACCACAAACTCCACTCCATTACTCTTCCCGCCTCATTTTAAAGCACAAGTGATGCTCTTCTTTTAAACAGAAGATGCTGAACGCTCATTCTTGGCAGGAACACCCAGGTTGAGGACTAGGAGCCCAGGTCAGCCTAAGGAACAATGAAGTAAGGGCTCTGCGAGGTAGTACTGGAGTGATACAGTTGTTCTCTCCAGGCTGTAGTGCACGTCAAGAATCGCCTGGAATCCCGCTGACACGTGGATGCAATAAACCTCAGGTGGGCCTGGGACTCTGCATTTGTAACAAGCTCCCAGGTGATGCTGGTCCTAGAACCACATTTTGAGCAGCTTGCTTTTGAAAATACCCTGGGAACCTAAATTAATTGTTCTGCAGTGGAGCTTAGAAAGAGAAGAGCAGGTGAAAATAATACCAGAACTCCCAAATGATCCCATAAATGTGTGATTCACCAGAAAAGACTCCTTGTTTCAATATATGTAAATAAAACAGGCAACACAGCTAGATTTTTAAAAAGCAAGCTTATTAACTGTTTTTACCATCAGAGCCTATGGCTGTTATAACATAAACAGATAGTGCAATGTATTCATAATCCTATCTTATTTCAAATTAGTGCCTATTTCCCCCCTAATAAGCTTCGCCACTTTCAGCTTCACTCCTAGAAATGAAAACTCAGAAGTGGAGAGTGTTCTTTTTACTTTAGATATTTATCTTGTAAATAAATACAGACAGGGGCCGCCGGGAATCTCTTAAAGGGTCCAGGCTGTTAGTCAACCTCAGTTCTTGCATCAGCAGTGCTACTAATTAGCTGGTTACACCACAGGCCTCCTCTGAGCCTCAACTGCACATTTGTGCAGTGAGAACCTTAGAAAAGATGAACCCCCACCCCCGCCATCACTCCAGGCCCCCGACCACCTTTGATTCTTAGAGGTCACCAAAGGCAAACATTTAACAACTTGATTTGAGCGGATTACCTTGGATTTTCTATAAGGCCCCCTTTCTTGCATATTGATCTCCCAGGCTTGTCCTGCAGCAGGTCCGGGACCCCTAGGGCAGCCAGCGCCGTCTGCTCATTCCACGGTGTCGACCGCCCCCTGCAGGCGCTCCCCGGGACTGACTCGCCTGGTGGTCTGCGGAGGTCTCCTTGGAAATAGACTCACTCTTTCCTCCAAGTGGACGCTGGACATAGGAAAGAGCAGAACAGAAAATAAGTGTCTTTTTCAGAAGAGGAGCGACAAAAGCCAACTAATAAAGACCCAGAGGGGAGGAAGGCCCCTCAGGGGTTGGGAAAGGGAAGGACAGGAGGCAAGTCTTAGCTGTCCCAACAGCAGCATCTGTTAAAGGGAGCTTTGTTTATGCACTGTCTAATCCTCCAGCTCTTTGCTTCCTACACATTGCTTATCAGAATCTTGGGATTTTCCGAGGCAGAATATGCATACTCTATTATGTTACTACCATAACAGAGTACATTTTGACCAGAAAGCTTTATATCCCTCATTATGTGTAGGTAAATGATTGTTCAGTGCTTGTCTGTACCATCCTCAGTAAGCTGAATATTATCTTCCCATTTTCCCTCACTCAAGGCATAAGAAATTACTATAATTTACTGCAGCACAAAGGTAATAAAAGTGGATAGAAGTCGTCTTTTCAACATCTAAGCACATTTCTGGGAGAGCTTTTGACTGCCAACAGCCCTAATTATTACCATCTTTGTACCTAATTGATTTAGTCACAGTCCATGTGGTCATTTGAGTACTGTTTGATTCTGATAATAAAGGATTAATGGCCCATGTCTCCATTTTGCTCACAAATGCTTTAGAGTGTGTTTCTGCCTTGTATTGTAGGCAATTATGCTTTCTGTGCAGATCTGTGAAGTTAATGATTCTTCACATTTCCTGAAAAACGTTTTTTTTTTTTCCCCTTTTTGTTCAGATGAGTGGGTAGTTACTTTCTCTCTAAATATGAGTTTCAGAACCATTGTATTTCTATAGCTAAAGCAGATGTAAAGCATAGTCAATGAATGCTCATTCCTGTGCATTTCATGAGACATGGAAATTGTGTTTTAAGGACTTCCCTGGCACTCCAGTGATAAGACTCCACACTTTCAATGCCAGGGGTGTGGGTTGCAGCCTTGATTGGGGAAATAATATCCTACATGCCACTTTGGACAGGGCAAAATTTAAAAATAAAAAAATTTTTTTTTTAATATTGTATTTCAAGTGCTTTTCCTGTGGTCCCCTCATCTTTTTCATGTCTCAATTAAGGCATCAGTGTGGCTATAATGGTAGTGGCCAGTGAAGTGTTGAAACGGCAGCGGGCAGAGAAACAGAATCCAGTTACTATAAACTACCTGCATCTTCCAGAGAGTCCGAGAAAGAGGACGGTCCCTCTGCCCCTCGACTCCTGCCTACCTCCCTTTCCCCTGACCACAGCGCTGACCCACTCCGCAGGGAGATGGAATAGTCAAGAAACCTCAGACAATGGTGCCTAAGCAGCCCTCGAGCCCACACCCATGAGTACATTCTTGGTATTTATATGCGTTACAAGTTGATCACCATGCTAAAGTCTAGTAACCATCCCTCAGTGTACAAAGTGCAAAGTTATTACAATATTATTGACTATATTACAATATTATTCCGTATGTAGGGGCTTCCCTCATAGCTCAGTCGGTAAAGAATCTGCCTGCAGTGCGGGAGACCCAGATTTAATTCCTAGGTAGGGAAGATCCTCTTGAGAAGGAAATGGCAACCCACTCCAGTATTTTCGCCTGGAGAATCCCATAGACAGAGGAGCCTGGCAGGCTACAGTCCATGGGATCACAAGAGTCAGACACGACTTAGCAACTAAACCACCACCACCATTCCGTATGTGGTATGTTACATCCCTGTGACTTATTTATTTTATAACTGGAAGTCTGTACTCGTAATCCCCTTCGCTTTTGTCACCCAACCCTCCACTCCCCTCCCCTCTGACAACTACTCATTTGTTCTCTGTATCTATGCATCTGTCTCTGTTTTGATTTGCTTGTTCCTTTGTTTTTTAAGACTCCACATATAAAAGAAATCAGATGGTATTTGTCTTTCCCTGTGTAACATTTCATTTTAGCATAGTACCCTGTAGATCCATTCATTTTCATGGCAATTGGCAGGTTCATTCCTTTTTCTGGCTGAGTAGTATTCCATTGTGTGTGTGTGTGTGTGTGTGTGTGTGTGTGTGTGTGTGTGTGTGTATAATGGATACATCTTTATCCATTCATCTGTTGATGGGCACTTAGGTTGGTATTGTAGATAATGCTGCAGTGAACATAAGTGTGCATATATCTTTTCAAATTAGTGTTTTCATTTTCTTCGGGTAAACACCCAGAAATGGACTTGCTGTATCACAAGTACATGCTTAAGGCATGCATTACTCATTGCCACAGACACAGACCCTGCTTCGTCATGGCAGAAGTTTAAAAATCTGGAGATTAACTTGGCTCTCCTTATTCTCAGGTGTGAACATAATTCCAACATTCAGCTTTGGACTAGGTGAGAAATCACATTAGTTTCTTCTATATTCTAACCCATTCGTTGTCTGAGGGTGGAATTATTTTTTAATTAAACTTTTACCTTGGCATAGTGTAGATTCCCATATAGTAATAAAAATAATGCAGGGAGATCCCCTGACCCCTTTACACAGTTTCCTCTGATGAAAATATCTCGCAGAACTGCAGTACAATATCACAACCAGGATGCCAATGTAGGCAAAATACAAAACCTTTCACCATGCTCCGAGGATTCCTCCAGGCTGTGCTGAGTGGTCTTGCGTGATAAGGGTGTATCACAGTTGGTTTATAGTCATTCAGCTGTTGAAGGACATCTGGGCTGTTCCCAGTTTATTATGGATAAAGCTGTGATAACATTTCCGTGGAGGCTTTTCAGTGAATGTAGGCTTCATTTCTCTAAGATAAATTCCCAGGAATACAGTGGTTAGTCATATACTAGTTGCATGTTTCAGTTTTGAAGGAGCTGTCATCCTATTTTTCAGAGTGGCTGCACCATTTTACATTCCCACGAGCAATCCATGAGTGATTCTGTTTCTTTAAATCCTCATCAGTATTTGTGGTCATTATTTTTTCTTATATTAGTCATTCTGATTGGAGCGTAGGGCTTTCTCATGGATTTCATTCGCGTTTCCTCAGTGGCTTTTGATGTTGACTTTTTTCTTGGGCTTATTTGTGAAATGTCTCTTTCCATCTTTTGCCCATTTGCTGATTGGGCTTTTGGGGTTGGGTTTTAAATGTACCTTTTTTTATAGAAACTGTAAGTTCTTTGTCTTATGTGTGATGTTCAAATATTTTCTCATGTCTAGCTTGGTTTTTTTTTTTTTTACTTTAATGGTCTTTCACAGAGGAAAAGCTTTTGATTTGTGTCAAATCTAAGAACCTAGGCTAGAACCCCAAAGATTTTCTTTAATTTTTTTACCCCCTAAAAGTCTACTTTACACTGAAGTCCAGGATCCATTTTTAGTTTATTCTTGTGTAAGGTGTGAGACTTAAAGTTCAAAGTAAATATCAATGGATGTTTACTCCAACACCATTTATGAAAAGGCTATAGTTCCTCCTTGAATTGCTTTTGCACTTTTGGCAAAATCAGTTGGACATATTTCTGTCAGTTTATTTCTAGATTCTCCATTCTGTTCCATTGATCTCTGTGTCAAACTCCCGACAAAAATAGTAGAGTAAATCTCACTTTACTCTTAAAGATTATTTTAGCTATTCTAGTTCCTTTAACTTTCCGTGTAAATTTTAGAACAGTCTTGTCTATATCCACAAAAGTATGTGATGTTAATAGGAAATGCATTAAATCTGCACATCAATTTCGGGGAAACTGGCATTTTGACTATGTTCCGTATTTAAATTCCTAAACATGGTCTGCGTCTGGATTTATCTAGATCTTCTTCGACTTCTCTCATCAGTGTTGCTTAGTTTCCAGTATGCAAGTCCTGCACATGTTCTGTTTACAACATGTGGTCAGACTACACCTAAGTATTTTAAAGTGATTGTAAATGGTGTTGCATATCTACTTTCAGTGTCCATATGTTCAGGCTGGTATTTAGAAATACAGTTGATTTTTGTAGCGTCTTATATCCTGTGACTGCTAAATTTACTTACTAGTTCAGGAATTTTTGGCAGATTCCTTGGGGTTTTCTGTGTTGGCAATCATGTCACCCACAGTAGGGACGGTTTTATTTCTTCTTTCCTAATGTGGATGCTTTTTGTTTCCTTACCGCACTGGCTAGGACTTCTGGCACAACGTTGAGTAAGAATGGTGAGTGGACATCTTGCCTTGTTGCTAGCTGTAGGTTTTTTGTAGATAATCTTTGTCAAATTGAGGGCGTTCCCTTTTATTTCTGCTTTTCTGAGAGGTTTTATAACGAATGAGTTGTCAAATGCATTTTCTGCATCAGTCGGTAAGATTGTATAATTTTCCCCCCTTTAGCTTATTAATAAGGTGGATTACATTGACTGATTTTCTTAAACCAGCCTTGCATCTCTGCAAGTAGAATACCCCATCTAAGTAAAATAAACTTGACCTGCTCTTGGTATATAATTATTTATATATGTTGCTGAATTCTATTTGCCAGCATTTTGTTAAGGACATTTCTGTCTTTATTCACAAGATCTGTGGTTTTTTCTGCTTTTGGTATCAGGGTAATGCTAGCTTCATGAAAGGAGTCAGGAAACATTAACTTCCCTTCTGTTTTCTAGAAAAGATTTTGTATAATTGGTTTTAATTTAGTTTTAAATTTTGGTAGAATTCTCCTGTGAAAACACCTGGGCCAGATATTTTTTTGGGGTGAGTTTTTAATTAAAAATTTGATATATTTATGAGTTACAGCTCTGTTGACTGTTTAATATTTGGTGAATTTGGTCCTTTGTGTTTTTCAAAGAATTGGTCCATTTCATCTAAACTGTCTAATTTATCTGTGTACAGTCATTCATAATATGCCTTTGTTATCATTTTTATGTCTGTAGTGAGGTACTTTGTCTCATTCCTCATAATGGTGATTTGTGTCTTCTTTTATTCATTGTTAGGCAGGAGTTTGTCAATTTTACTGATCTTTTCAAAGAATCAGCTCTTTATTTCACTGATTTTCTATATTGTTCTCTTTTCAATTTCACTGATTTTTGCCCTAATCGCTATAATTTTCTTCCTTTTATAAGAATTGACATGGACCATTTTTAGTCTTTATTGAATTTGTTACAGTATTGTTTCTGGTTGTCGGGGTTTTTTTTCATGTTTTGGTTTTCTGGCCACGAGGCGTGTGGGATCTTAGCTCCCCGACCAGGGATTGAACCTGCACCCCCGGCACTGGAAGGTGATATCCTATCCACTGGACCACCAGGGAAGTCCCTCTTCCTTTTTTCCAGTTTATTTTGCTCTTTTCAAGATTCAGGCGGTAAAACTTATCGGTCTGAGGCTTTTCTTCTTGTCCGACTTACGCATTTAGTGCCATCGATTTTCCTCTCTGCACTGCTTCAGCTATGCCCCCACAAAATTTGATATGTTGTATTTCCGTTTCCCTTCAGTCCAGTGTATTTTTAGATTTCCACGGAAGCTTCCTCTTAGATCCGTAAGTTATTTAGCTTTGGGTGTTTAGCTTCCATGTGTTTAGAGATACTCTTGTTGTCTTTCTGTTTTTCAGTTCTCATGCAGCTCCACTGTGATCAGAGGGCATGCTGTATATGATATCAATTTTTTTTTAATTGGTGGAAGCTTCATTTTATGGCCCAGGATATGGTCTACATTTATATATGTCCCATGAATACTTGGAAAGAATGTGTAGTGTGCTCTTCTTGGATGAAGGATTCTCTAAATGTCAGTTTGACTCTTGGTTGATAGAGTTGAGTTCCTCTATTAGTATTAATATATCCTTGCTGATTTTGTCAAGTTGCTCTATCAATTGATGAAAAGTGGTTATTGAAGTCTCTAACTATAATGATAGATTTTTCCCTCACTCAATTCTTTCAGTTTTTTCACTTATTTTGCAATTCTGTCATTTAATTCATACATATTTGGGACTGTCTTCTTGATGTATCAACTCTTTAACCACTATATAATATCCCTCTCTGCCTCTGGTCATTTTCTTTACCGGATGAAGAATTTTACCTGTAAAATTTCTTTATCTGACATAGAGTCACTATTGTTTTCCTTTGATTAATGTTTGCATAGTACAACTTTTTCTCTTTTTGTTTTCAGTTTGTATCTTTATATTTGAAGCATGTTCCTTCTTTCTGTTGTTCAGTCGCTCACTCGTGTCCGACTCTTTGCGACCCCATGGACTGCAGCATGCCAGGCTTCCCTGTCCTTCGCTATCTCCTAGAGTTTTCTCAAACTCACATCCACCGAGTCAGTGATGCCTACCATCCAACCATTTCATCTTCTGTTGCTCCCTATCCCTCCTGCCCTCAATCTTTCCCAACATCAGGGCCTTTTCCAGTGAGTCAGCTCTTCACCGCAGGTGGCCAAATTATTGGAGCTTCAGATTCAGTATCAATCCTTCCAATGAATATTCAGGGTTGATTTCCTTTAGGATTGACTGGTTTGATCTCCTTGCTGTCCAAGGGACTCTCAAGAGTCTTCTCCAACACCACAGTTCAAAAGCATCAATTCTTCAGTGTTCAGCTTTCTTTATGGTCTAACTCTCACATCCATACATGACTACTGGAAAAACCAAAGCTTTGACTATAGGAACCTTTGTCAGCAAAGTGATGTCTCTGCTTTTTAATATGCTGTCTAGGTTCATCATTAGACGACTTATAGTTGGGTCATGTTTTTTAATCCTGCCTGCAACTCTTTTAATTCAGCCATTCAACTAGTTACATTTAATTTAATTACCATCTTAGGATTTAAGGCTTCCATTTGATTTTCTTAATTTTCTGATTTTCTGGTTAGTTTTAACTTTTTTGTTTCCCTGGGTTTTTTCCTGATTTGTTAGGGGAAACTTGAATATTTTTCAGAATTCCATTTTGATTTATCGATAGTGGTTTTTTAGTGTATCTTCTTGTATAGCTTTTTTAGTGGTAGTTTTAGGAATTATAACTTATCACAGTGTATTGGAATCATCATTCTTACCAGTCTGAGTGAAGTGTGGAAACCGTGCCTCCAGTCACAGCAGTCATTGTCTAAAATAGTTCTGTCTTATGTGAGACTGGGTCAAACAGTGAGCATTTGTATCATGTAGCTAAAGCCAAAGAGCCAAGTTAGGGTGGGATCTACCCTAAATTATTCCTGTTATACCATAATATAATTATCTAAGCACTTTTTAATTTGAGAAAGGGGCATCTTTTCCTAATTTGTACAGAAGTACTGCATAGGTGAGAAGCAGCCCTAATGTGTAGGAACCACGTTTACATTTGGTTACAATATACTTCCCCAATACATAATAGCTTTCTGAGTTAAAACTTAACTGAATTGGGCATGCAAAAAGAATATGGCCAACTACCTAAGCCCAGCTTAGAACCAAAACTAGGTAACTGCCACAAATACGAAGCAAATACATAAAGCCAAGAAAATTTAATTTCCATCTAAAGGAATGCAGATGTAATTGTAGAATCAATATTGGTAATATTTTAGGAACCATAGGGAAAGTGCCAGAAAAGAAGTAAGTATTATCTCAGTTTTCTAAAGAGAGGATTCTAAAAATTTCAGATAGTTGATCTAATGTAAATCCCTGGGGCAACTTCAGACTGGATTTTTAAACAGATGGTTTATGATGACTTAGAAAAGAAGGAGCCAGCATAGACTGACTACAAAGGAACATATAGGACTGCCTATATTTTTCCTCCCTGAACTGGTTGAGACATATCAGAGGAATGGAACTGCATTTAAAACATTTACACAGGAGATCCCAATAGGCTTGCAGGAAAAAACTGACATCACAGAAGCATGGGCTGGGTCACAGAAGTACATGATAAAGAGCCTAACAAAGACTGTGCTGTTAATGGACTAAGCCAATTCCAAAGACAATGGATTTGCCCAATCCTAGTCAATAATTTTACAGGTGATGGGGTAAGGAAATACGTGGCACGCTTATGGGGAAGCCACAAGGTAGTTAAGATGACAAAAATTAGATAGGCCAAGCTTCCAATTCTAAGTTTACAAACTCATCAGCCTCAGTTTCCTCATCTACAAAATAGGAATAATAATGCTTCATAACTGTTAGAACGATTCATAATATTGGTGTGCTAACTGAATAAGACATTGTAGGTAAAGCAGAGAACTTCGTAACACTCACTGACTTGGGGTTTTATTACACTTGCTTCTGTTATATTTGCTGATGACACAACTAGCAAGAATAGCTGGTACGGACTTCCCTGGTGGCACAGTGGATGGGAATCCACCTGCCAACGTGGATTTGATCCCTGTTCCAGGAAGATTCCACATGCTGTGGAACAACTAAGCCCTCGATCTGCAACTACTGAGCTTGTGTGCCGCAACTACTGAGCTCGTGTGCCACAACTTCTAAAATCCACGCAGCCTGGATCCTGTGCTCCACAACAAGAGAAACCATCACAATGAGAAGCCTGTCACCGCACCCAAGAATAGCTCCACTCGCTGCAACTAGAGAAAGCCCACTCACAGCAATCAAGACCCAGTGCAACCAAAAAAAAAAAAGGAATAGAGCCTATATATTGCATATATTGTATGGGGTTGGCAGGATAAACCTTGGTGTCAGTTTCACAGGAAGAAAAGGATCAAAAATCGTAATGACTTAACATCCTTTGAGGTGAAGATCTAAAAGCTGTCCAAAGGCATGTACACATTGCTACATTTAAAATGGATAACCAACAGGGTCCTACTGTATAGCACATGGCTCTATTCAATATTATGTGGCAGCCTCGATGAGAAGGGAGTCTGGGGGACTCATATATGTATGGCTGAGTCCCTTTGCTGTCTACCTGAAACTATCACGACATAGTTAATCAGCTATACTCCAATACAAAATAATAAGTTTAAAAAATAATAAATAAATAAAAGTTGTCCAAAGGAAGCTTACCAGAAGCCAACAGGGTGACTATAAACCAAACAATAAGTCCAAAGCTTTTTAGACTTCACCCCAAGATGATTTTCTACAGAACAGAAGGCAATAGCCATTCTGTATTCCACTCTTGTCAGCCCATATTTGAAAGGTTGAGTTTGGTTCCAGGTACTCTGTTGTCAAAAAATAAAAAATTGGACCTACTTTAGAGATGAGTTATCAAGGTAGTGGAGCGCCTACAAATCTTGACATACAAGGACCAGATGAAGGAGGATGTGTCACCAGGAGAAGGGAGGCTTAGCTAGGGCTTGACACCTGTGTTCTAAACAACTGAAGGCTGACACATGGACGGGAGGGAGGTCTTCTTTGAGACCTTTTGGGAGGCTAGAAGTGAGTGTAGACACAGAGCATCCAACAAGGGGGATTAGAAGAAAACCAACACTAAAAGAATTATTTAAGACTATCTTTAGTTGCGTTTTTCTCTTCCTCAAGTTAAGTCAGAATGTGAAGCACTTTATGAGAAAATCTATCAAAAGACGTTCACACAGGCTTTACTGACTCCGATTTCTCAATGTCAGCTTACATCTGTGTAAGAACACCGCTTTTGCCCCGACACTTTTTAAATTGAAAGAAACACTCTCCCTTCAGCTCAAAGCAGCATTTACATCCCTCCTAAGAATGAGGGCTCTTTACTAACTAGTACATTTGAATTGTCATCCCGTCTTCCTTAGTGATGACATTCTTTCTTTCCTTAACCGGTTCATTGACTGACACTCCTGTCAACAGTCTTTCTGTAATCTCTAACCGCTTGTAGAATTATTTTCCTGGATGTCTTAATCACGGCAATCCAATTTAGTCTCAATGTTACTGTATCAAGTTTTAATTACATTACTGTTTTGCAATCACTAGAGCAGTAACATTATACTCAGATTTATTACTATACTTTTCACCAAACAATAGAAGCATTTTTCTGTTTTCAGCCATAACAATAATAGTTCCTGAAATACTACATTATTGTGTGTCCCTAAAACTTACCTTAAATGATCAATAGAGTATCTTTTTGGAGGAAAAATAATGACAGTCTGTTTTCATTATATTGGTCCCCAACGTTGCTGGTAGCTTAATTGCTAAGAAATGAAATAGAAAAGTTAAGTACTTCTGTTAAAGTAAGATCTCTACTTTCGAGCATATACTCAAAAGAATTGAAAGCAGGGACTCAAACATATATTTGTACACTTAGATTATAGCAGTGTTATTCACAATAGCTAACAGGTAGAAGCAATCCAAGTGTCTGTTAATGGATGAATGAATAAACAAAATGTGGTGAATAGAATGATGGAATATTAATAAGTAATATTAAAGCAAGGAAATTCTGATACATGCTGCAACATGGATGAACCTTGAAGACATTATGCTAAGCAAAACAAGCCAGACAAACACTATGATTCCACTTATGTGAGGTACTTAAGAGTCGTCAAACTCATAGAGACAGAAAGTAAGACGGTCAGGGAAGGAAGGATGGGGAGTTAGTGTTTAATGGGTACAGAGTTTCAGTTTAGGATGACGTTACGGTTTTGTGGTTAGATGATGGTGACAGTCGTATAACACTGTAAAAGTTCTTAATGCTGCCCAACTGCACGCTTAAAAATGGACAATGGAATATTCAGTGCAGTTCAGTTCAGTCGCTCAGTCGTGTCCGACTCTTTGCGACACCATGAATTGCAGCACGCCAGGCCTCCTTGTCCATCACCAACTCCTGGAGTTCACCCAAACCCCTGTCCATCGAGTTGGTGATACCATCCAGCCATCTCATCCTCTGTTGTCCCCTTCTCCTCCTGCCCCCAATCCCTCCCAGCATCAGGGTCTTTTCCAATGAGTCAGCTCTTCGCATGAGGTGGCCAAAGTATTGGCATTTCAGCTTTAGCATCATTCCTTCCAGAGAACACCCAGGACTGATCTCCTTTAGAATGGACTGGTTGGATCTCCTTGCAGTCCAAGGGACTCTCAAGAATCTTCTCCAACACCACAGTTCAAAAGCATCAATATTACTCAGCTATAAAAAAGAACACATCTGAGTCAGTGATAATGAGGTGGATGAACCCAGATGAACCTAGGGTACAGAGTGAAGTCAGTCAGAAAGAGAAAGACAAATATTGTATATTAACACGTGTTTGGAATCTAGAAAGATGGTCCTGATGAACCTATTTGCAGGGCAGCAATGGAGACGCAGACACAGAGAACAGACCTGCAGACACAGCGGGGGAAGGCGAGGGGGGGACGCATTGAGAGAGGAGCATGGAAACATACACATCACCACATGCCAAACAGATAGCCCGTGGGAATTTGCTGTGTGATGCAGGGAGCTCAACCCAGTGCTCTGTGACAACCTAGAGGGGTGGGAGAGGATGGGATGCAGGAAGGAAGTTCAAGAGGGAGTGGACATATGTATACCCATGGCTGATTCATGTTGATGTATGGCAGAAACAAACACAATATCATAAAGCAATTATCCTCCAATTAGAATTAAAAAAACAAACCAAAAAATGGTTGAAATGGTGGGTTTTATGTTATTTATATTTGCCATGATGAGAGAGAGAGGCTAATTATCCAGTAAATCTTCACAGCTCTAAGGGACTTTCCTTAGTTAAGGTGGTTAAGTCCAGCAGAGAAAGGTCTTTTGTCTGCTAATAATTAATGTGATCCCAATTTAAATAGCAAAACCCAACTCTCCAAATCCCTCTCCTAGAAAGTGCAGTTTGGAATCTCATTCTGGGAAAAAGATGGAATCGCATGGAAGTCCTCTAGATGTTAGGTTAGACCTAAATAAAAGTTCTCAATAGAAAAAAAAAAAAAAAAACTCTGCCTTCCAATGCAGGGGCTGAGGGTTTCATCCCTGGGTGGGGAATTAAGATCCCATATACCATGCGGTGGACTTCCTAGGTGGCGCTAGTGATAAAGAACCCGCCTAATGCAGGAGACATAAGAGACATGAGTTCGATCCCTGGGTCGGGAAGACTCCCTGGAGGAGGGCATAGCAACCCACTCCAGTATTCTTGCCTGGAGAATCCCATGGACGAGCCTGGCAGGCTACAGTCCATGGGATCGCAAAGAGGCAGACATGACTGAGCAACTAAGCACACACACACCTACTCCAGTATTCTTGCCTGGAGAGTCCCATGGACAGAGGAGCCTGGCAGGCTACAGTCCATAGGGTCACAAAGAGTCAGAAACGACTGAAGGGACTTAGCATGAATGCAGGCATGCCATGCGGTGCTGCCAAGAGAAAGAAAAATGCTCACAGCTCTATAAGGCAGTAATGTTCTCTATTTTAAACAAGGAGGAAGTGTGGCTTCCCCAGTACCACGGAGCCAACTGAGATTCAAGGCCAGCTTGTTATAACACGGAGCCAAGTTCAGCAGAGCAAGTTCCCCGCTGTGAAACTGCTTGATCGAATCCTGGTCTCTTGCATAGCAGATGGATTTTTTACCACTGAGCCACCAGGGAAGTCCACTAAGGGCAACTGCCACTCCACAAATCTCATTTCTCTCTGAATTATTTTTATCAATTTAGTGATCATTTTGGTCCTAATCAAGCTAAAGGGAAGAGAATTGTAGGAATCATTTTGAGGTGATACGTAAGACTTGTTTTTATAAAACTGACTACCCGGAACCCAAGAAAGCAAAACAGCCCCGTGCTGCAGCTGCTGTTCAGTTCTAGGCGGGATCTGCCTTCATGGACATGTACTGTGTACTCACACAGACCTCCTCGGATGCTAAAAGCATACCAGAGCTCCCAAATTCCTGCATGCAAGTCTTTGAAGCAATTCTTTGTGTATGAAGCACTGTATCCTCAGTCAGCCATCAATAAAACTCTGCTGGGCACATCTGAATATTAAGAAAGTTTCTTTCCTTTCTGCTCCCAAAGAGAGAAATCAATTCCCCTGGGTCTGACTATAGTCTGTATAACATGATGAGAGGAGTTACTGTAAAGAATCCGCCTGCAATGCGGGAGACCTGGGTTTGATCCCTGGGTGGGGAAGATCCCCTGGAGAAAGAAATGGCAACCCATTCCAGTATTCTTGCCTGGATAATTCCATGGACAGAGGAGCCTGGCAGGCTACACAGTCCATGGGGTCGCAAAGAGTAGGACACGACTGAGTGACTAACACTTTCCATCAGGAATAGATCTCCAAAGGGACCTACCCGTCCCCCAAGTCTTCACCTTCCATGGTGCCTTGATTCTCTTCAGGTCCTCATCAGGGTCTTACTGGGTTTCTTGTCACAGTGCCTTGGTGGATTTCAGACTCTCCACACTACCCCCCTCATACTTATTCAACAAATTTTTAAGGAGATCTAATAATATGATGCAAAGAGCCAACTCATTGGAAGAGAACCTGATGCTGGGAAAGATTGAGGGCAGGAGGGGAAGGAGATGACAGAGGATGAGATAGTTGAATGGCATCACTGACTCAATGGACATGAATCTGAACAAATTCCAGGAGACAGTGAAGGACAGGGAAGCCTGGTGTGCTGCATTCCATGGGGTTGCAAAGAGTTGGACATGACTTAGCAACTGAACAACAACAATGTATGCCAGCCACTGTGCTAAGCTTTGGAAACACAGTGATGATTCCATATAATCCCATGACCCCAGATGTGGTCGCTGCCTTCCAGAACCCACAGTTTTATGGGGGAGACTGGCCAGCAGGCAGTTACAACTGCTATAAGCCTCTGATGAGAGCAGGCTCAGCTCTGTATGTATCAGCTTCCTGGGCACTGTCCTCTGCCCTGAGCCTCCAAGTTTTTGCTCCCTGGGTCTGGAATGACTTCTGTCTGGCTCACTCTTACCTGATGACAGGCTATCACGGTCTGAGAGACTCCAAGCTGTCCTCTCTCCAAAGCTTTTCCTAATACCTCTACTCCAAATGAGTCTCTTCTTTGCTACCTTCTTCTTGCTTCTTTCTTGAACACTTATTATAAATACATGTTTGTGTACTAAGTTGCTTCAGTTGTATCCAGCTCTGTGGCCCCATGGGCTGTAGCCCACCAGGCTCCTCTGTCCATGGCATTCTCCAGGCAAGAATACTGGCATTGCCGTGCCTTCCTCCAGGGGATCTTCCCAACTCAGGGATCAAACCCGCATCTCCTATGTCTCCTGCATTGGTAGGTGGGTTCTTTACCACTAACACCAACTGGGAAGCCCTATTATAAGCACAACACAGATTATCTTCAAGTTTGTTCGGCATATTTGTCTCCGTCTGGAGACTGGCGTTATCAAAGGCAGGAATCACATGTTCTCCGCACCATCTAGCACAAGCATTATGAATAGTTGGCATCTGATTTGTATTGTTTTAAATCTAATGTTGCACAGTCTCGAGAATCTATAGGAAAGAATGTTTGAATTCCAAGTATCTTTCTTGGAATTCTGTGCCCTTCTCCAGGGGCTCTTCCTGACCCAGGGATGGAACCTGAGTCTCTTGCATCTCCTGCATTGGCAGGTGAGTTCTTTACCACTAGGACTACCTGGGATGTCCTTCCAAGTGTCAGAAGAGCCTAAATATGATGGATAAACATATTTGGCACCCTGTAAGAACTGCATTTTATGTTGAAAGTTGCTAGGGTTGATGAATTACTGTCAGAAGAACTGCACCCTTATTTTGGAGAAAATCCACTTTATAACTAAAATGCAGTATCCCAGCTTCTAGCATATGGCTTTGCAGATACTCAGCCTGTGGCTCTTTGCTAATCTTCCCAGTAGAACAGTCAACAAATCTCCACCCATATCAGTTTTTTTCCTCTACAGAGTGAAGCTAATGGAGCAAAGAAAAATCCCTAAGATTATTTCCTCATCTTCCTTTTACCCCACCCTGGACTTCTGAGATAGCAAGGTCTACAACACTTGGCAGTGTCATGTCTCCTAGAAATAATGCTGACATTCATTCCCCATGTCAAGCATTTATGGAGGAAGAGCAACAAAGAACACAACAAGGGACCTATGGGAGTTTGTTCCTTCAGTCTGAATCTTAAAATGTAGAAGTTGCTCCTGTGTCTAAGCTATGCTCCTCTGATGGGGCTGATCAGTTGGTGAAACCGATCCCTTTATGAAGTTAAAGTTCTAAGAAACAGAAGGGAAATGAAGTGTTTAAGGAACAATATGGTGTTGCAAAAGAAGTTTGCAAAAAGACCCTAAGTGGCTGTTAATGAATCAGTCTGTTTTTCTGGGAAGTCTTAACTTCTTTTTTGAAAAATAGTTTTTCTCTATATAGACTTCTTTGTTGACCATCTTTTTCATTCAGTACTTGGGATATTTCATCTCAATGCCCTCTAGCATCCTTGATTTATGATGAGAAGTCAGCTTTTAATCTTATTGATGATTCCCTGTAAGTGATGAGTCATTTCTTTCTGCTTTCAAGATTTTCTCATTGTCTTTGTCCTTTTGACACTTCTACAAGGATATGGTTAGGTATGGGTCTCACTGAGTTCATAGTACTTTGAGTTTTTTTAAGCTTCTTAGATATATGAGTTTTCATCAGATTTGGGATGATTTTGGCCGCTAATTCTTCAAATGTATTTTCTACCTCTCCTTTTGGAACTCCAATTACATGTATGTTGGTGTGTTTGATGGTGTCCCACCATCTTTGAAGCTCTGTATGTTTTTCCTTATTCTTTTCTTTTAATTTCTTAGCCTGCATAATCTCTCTTCAGGTTTATTCTTCTTCGTGGGCCTTGCTCTGAGCCCCTTGAGTAAGTTTTCCATTTTATTTGTTATTATGTAGTTATTGGTGACTCAGTGGTAAAGAATCAGCCTGCAATGCAGGAGACCTGGGTTCGATCCCTGGGTTGGGAAGATCCCCTGGAGGAGAGCATGGCAACCCACTCCAGTGTTCTTGCCTGGAGAATCCCATGGACAGAGGAGCCTGCAGGGCTACAGTCCACAGGCTCGCAAAGAGTCGGACACGACTGAGTGATAGGACACGTGCACTGTGCTGTACATTAGATCCCTGGAGCTTATTCATCTTGTGGAGTTACAATGTTAGTGATATATTACAGGATTAATCATTCTCTCTTTGGGAACAGTGATTTAAAATGCTGTGTTCTCAGACAGAGAGAATAGGCTTGTGGTTGCCGAAGGTAAAGGGGGGAAGGGGGAGGGATGGATTGGGAGTTTGAAATTAACAGAGGTAAACTATTATATATAGAATGCATAAACAAGGTCCTACTGTATAGTACAGGGAACTATATTTCAATGTCCTGTGATAAACCATAATGGAAAAGAATATGAAAAAAATGGATTATGTGTGTGTGTGTGCATGAATCATTTTGCTGTACAGCAGAAATTAACACAACATTGTAAATCAACTTCCTTAATGTAGGTTATCACAGAATATGAAGTGTAGTTGATTTACAATAATTGTGCTAATTTCTGCTGTACAGCAAAGTGATTCATATATATATATATATACACACATGCATTCTTTTTCATATTCTTTCCCATTATGGTAAATTAACTATACTACAATAGAATTAAAATATCTTTTAAAATAAACACAATTAAAATTAATAAAACTATATTCAAAAAGTAAAGTGTATTAAGTGTTGTTTTCCAAGTATTATTGCATTTTTTCTTTTTGCAATGGAAACCTTACTGATACACTGGCCAAACTTGTTTGTCTAGCTGTCTCACTGCCATTTAAGGGCATCCCATCTTTGGGTGCAGTTAAAGGACATGATAACGAATGGGGCCCAACCAGGCCAAAATCTCAATTCCATTGGGATAAGCCATGAAAGGTTAACTTAGCATAAGCAATTTAGGGAGAACGTGAAATATGATGGCTGTCCTTATAATAGGCTAACATCGATCATGAATCTAATCTAAGAGCTAATGTTTCTGAATATGCACATGCCTTTTCTTCTTAGCAAATCAACTTCCTCTAGAGTTGATAATCAACTCATTCTCTTTTGGTGTTTCTTTCATGAGTGTTTCATCTTCAGGAGCACACATACATACTGTACCCTTTATGATGAGAGCTGTGGGCACTGCTCTGTAAGTGGACAAGATCAAAGAGCTCATTTCCTTATATTTCGTGTATCATTAAAGTAGGTGTTGTTTCATCAGGAATGACTCACCAAAGTAGAACTATTCGATCTCTTCTGAATGATCTTCCAGTTTGGAATTATGCTTTCTTTCATAACGAGTTGCAGGACTGAATGATTATTTCAAGGATGCCTCATTTCTCCATCTCAGCCAGCAGACACACCCTCATTGTTCAAAACACTGAGCTTTTCAGTTCTTCTTTTGAATGCAGACCATTTATGAAACAGCTGCCCACATTGCTGCCCTGATAAGTGTTTGGAAGCGCAGCCTCATTTATGTTGGCAATACCATTGCTCTGGGTCAGGCTACAAAAGAGCCAAAGAAATACATTTGTCTTCTCTCAAGTTCTAGTGGAAGTGAACTTTAGGCTGTAAATGCTTCTAGTGAAGGCTCTCTTTCCCTAGAAGAGATCTCAGTGGGAAAATGTACTCTTCGGTGTATTTGTTTTCTGACAGAGGTTTTTGGCACGAGCATTTATAAAGTGGTCCGTGGTGAATCTCCATAATGGCACATAAGGCATGCAAAATACTTGCCTGACCTGGCAGAGGTACTTTTATGTTTGGCAGCTACTTTTAGGATCCATAGGGAACATTGCTAGAACAATCAGTTTCTCTTTTGTATTAGTAAAATACACAAGAGGTTTCCTTTTGATGCTAAATTCCAGATCTATTCGATTTGGCCCCTCCTTCAGTGTAGTTGCAAAAAGTGGCCATTAATCAAATCCTCAGCTTTTAGTATTAAATTTACCAGGGGCTTCCCTGGTGCTCAGATGGTCAAGAATCTGCCTGCAACGGAGGAGATCTGGGTTGGATCCCTGGATCAGGAATGGACAAGTCTGAGCAAACTCCTCAAGATAGGACAGAGGAGATAGGAGAGGACAGAGGAGCCTGGCGTGCTGCAGTTAATGGAGTCACAAAGAGTTGGACACCACTTAGCGACTGAACAACAAGTATTAAATTTATAAATTAATTTAGGAAGTTTAAAATTTTCTACAATATTGAGTTTCACATCCAGGAAAATTGTTTTTATTTACTACTTGCTTATTGCCTTGCATAAAGTTTTATTACTTTTTCAAAAATTTCTGGTGCACGTCTTTTTCATAGCTTCTACTTATTATGTTTATCATTTTGAATGGATTTTTAAATTAAAATTTCTATTTGGTGGTGGTAGTATATAGAAAAACTATTGATTTCTCTGTTTTTACCCTGTATGTAACTATTTGGGCAATCACTCTTATTAGTTCTAAAAGTTTTCATTTGATTTTATCTTCTAGTGAATTAATTGTATAATCTGTAAATACTCAAAGTTTCTCTCTTTCTTCAGAATATTTATATTCTCTATTTCTTTTTTTTCTAATTTCATTAGCTATGATCTCCAGAAAAATTATAAATAATAGAAGCTTATTGGGCCTACATCTTTCTCCTTACCAACTTTTTAAATTGCAAACAATATTATAGCAAATTTTTTTAATAATGAAAGAAACAAAATCACCCTGAATCCCACACAAAAACAAAATTCAAAAATTACTTTAAAAACACAGACATAGAAAACAAACTTATGGTTACCAGAGGGGAAAGGGGAGAGGAGGGATAAATTAGGAGTTTAGGATTAAAATATACAAACTTCTGTATATAAAATAGATTTTAAAAAAAACCAAGGTGCTACTGTATAGCACAAGGAACTATATTCAATATCTTGTAATAGTTTATAAAGAAAAAGAATATATAACTAACCCACTTTGCTGTATACCTGAAACTAACACAACATTGTAAATCAGCTATATTTCAATTAAAAAATTTTAATTACGAAAACAATTGTTTTTATGTGTTCAGAAAGGGTAAGGAAGGCTATATAGCAAATTGTTACGGGTAATTCTTCCAGGGGAGTGGGATTCTGGAGCAGGAACAAGGGGACAAGGAGACCCACTTTCTGCTCTGTGCACTTCTGGATAGCTTGGCTTTTTGCAAAGTGCAATTCGCTTTTATAATTTTATTTTTAATTATTTTTTTTAGTTTTTTATTTTTTTAATTTTAAAATCTTTAATTCTTACATGTGTTCCCAAACATGCACCCCCCTCCCACCTCCCTCCCCATAACATCTCTGTGGGTCATCCCCAAGCCAATGCATCTTGGGAAACAGTCTTGCAAGTATAATGTATGTAAGACTTGCCTTTCAATATCAAGATTTAGAGATGTGCACATGTTAACGTCTAAAATTTAAGTTTTGTTCACTGTTAAATCTCAACTAAATGAGAAACGATTAAACAGATGATATAAAGATGGATAGAGATATTGATAGAGTTACAGACACCCATTTGCCATTTGCCATTAATAGAAAATCCAAAACAAAGGACAATCTTGTTTGTAGGACATATATTAAGCTAACCTTAAAAGTGCATTCCAATATACAGTAGGTGCAAATACTGTTTGATTCCACTTATGTGAGATACCTAGAATAGTCAAATTCATAGAGTCAGAAAGTAGGTTGGTAGACGCCAGGGTCTTCGGGTGTAGAGGGGAGGGGGGATCAGGGGATGGGGAGGTAGGGCGGGGGGAATGGGGAGCTAGTGTTTACTGGGGACAGAGTTTCAGTTCAGGAAGGTGAAACATTCAGGAGATGGATGATGGTGAGAGGTGCACAACAATGTGAATGTACTTAGTGCCACTGAACTGCACAGATAATATGAATAGTGCATTCTATATATTATGTGACTTTTACCACAATAAAAAATAAAATAGAAGATGGCATAGAAAAGAAATGAGTACAAAGGGAAAGCTCACAAATTACAACCGGGAAGAATTCTAGGGCAGGCATGGCAACTACACGATGCCCCCTAGGATGTCTAGGAAAATGTGATTGAGGACATTATTTCATGGGCTGAAGGAATTATAATTTCTCTCAATGATTTCCCATCAAAAGCTTTCTTCCCAGACCCCACGGGGGAGTGTAACGACCACGGGAGGGCATCTGTGTTTCTCGCACTAGTATGTAGGGTGGCCCTGGCAGTCGGAACTTGCCCTGTCTTACTCCCGCCCGCACGGTGGAACAGGACTCGACGCACACTCTCCGTTGTTCTCCTCCAGGATTTCCAATGAGCACTCCCCCAAACTCCAGATCCGGAGTCACAGTTACCTGAGGGCGGTCAGTGAGGTCTCCATCAACCGAAGCCTCGACAGCCTGGACCCTGCAGGGCTGCTCACGTCCCCGAAGTTCCGCTCCAGGAACGAGAGCTACATGCGCGCCATGAGCACCATCAGCCAGGTGAGCCCCGCGGCCATGGGCAGTGAACTGCACGGGGCAGTTGGGGAAACCCAGGGGCTGTGACGCGAGGAGGTTGACATCCCCTGAGTGGGTCGGGCAGGGGCCCCAGTCTAAATGCTGCCTGTGACTGGCCACAGCCGGCTCTGGGGACCAACAGTCCGACCAGCAGCAGAGGGGTCCTTGGGCAGCTGGGGTAAAGCACGTGGGGGGAGTCCTTGAGGAAACTCTTTAGCAGTCAGCCTGCACCGGCACATTTGTCATTAAGGAGTTGATGGATGAGGCTTCAGTTGCAAAGACATTTGAAGGATAGAAGGACAGGGTGAACATCATTGGCAAAACCTAGGCAGTGTCTAATCCTAAAAGTATTAAGCAAGTCATCAAAACAGGGACAAAGGCTGGGAAATGAGATGTGATCTGTTTATTTCAGCTGGGTCCTAGGTGAATATTGTGTCTTGGTTGTAAGACACAAGTCTACTTCTAAGAACTGCTACCCTGAATTAGGGATGAAGACTCAGTAAAGTTAACTTAATACTGCATCTGAAATACTCAGCTAAAGCTTCTCAGTGCTTCCAGGGAATATGGGAGGGGGTTAGGCTGCCTCATCCCAAGCGAGGGTTAAACCTAGGACTCCTGGAGGGTGGACACTGCAACTTTCAGGGGCCACCAGAGGAGCAGGAGGCGCTTCTTCTGGAAGCACAAAAAAAGGGGGGGTTTTTTTGGAAATAAAGTTTAGGAGTTCTGAATTTTAATTTTTATCAGTTTTTTAAAATAAGCACCATACTTGGGACTTCCTTGGTGGTCCAGGGTTAAGAATCCACCTGCCAATGCAGGGGACACGGGTTCGATCCCTGGTTGAAGGGCAACTAAGCCCATGCGCCCAGACTACTAAGCCCAAGAGCCACAATTACTGAAACTCAAGTGCCTAGAGTCTGTGCTCCACAAGAGAAGCCACCACAGTGAGAAGCCCAAGCACTGCAACTCGACAGGAGCCCCCACTTGCCGAAATCCGTGAACAGCAACACAGACCCAGAGCAGACAAAAGTTAACTAATTAATTGCTTTTAAAAGCACTATGCTATTAACTCAGCTGATATTATTGAGCAAAACACCGGGCTAGATCCTGCAAGTTATTCAGTAGTGAATAATGCCTCATTCCTGCTCCCCCAAAGTTTATAGTTTAATGGAGATTATACCAAAAAATAAATGTTATTTATAACAAATAACAATAACAAATGTTATTTACTTGAACACCAGAAAAACACTGAGGTGGGCAGGACAAAAATTAGCCATAAGAGCCAACTTTACTGGGTCAGGCACTGTGCCAACTGCTTTATATGCTCATAATCTTAATCCTTATAAACACCCTGTAAGATATGTAAGTAACCAAAAGTTAAATGGGACTTTATGGTCATGAAATTGTCAACAAGATACCCAAGAGAATTTAAAAAAAAAAGTGTTCAGTGCCCAGGATTCTAAAGAGAGCGCTTCTAGGCATGGGGTCTAGGAATGTACATTTTAACAGATACTCCAGGTGATTCTAATAAATAATGTATTAATAAAGAAGTATTTATTAAAGTAGTGTATATCTGAACTTTGAACAATGCTGGCCTAAAGCAGTTACTGCTAGCACCACATTGGAAACCCCAAAGCATATGCAAGCAATAGTGTGTGGTTGAAGTTCAGAATACTTGTAGCCACAGCAATGGGCAATCTGTTCTGAATTTTGTCTTGGACGCATCTTTCATGCACGGCCTTCCATGCAGGGCCCAGGGGACTGGACCTTATCCATTAGGAGGGAGACTGATTGAAGATTAATTAAAACTTCAGCTTTTATGCAGGCAAAACAGACGATCAGAGCTTTGATGAAGGATAGTTAATCCGGCTCCCCCGCCAAAAAAAAAAATTAATTGTAGGAAAATTGGAGAGAATGAGAGAGAGCCTGAGGAGGCAGAGAGGCTAGTTTGAAAGACTTTGTGATCATCAAGGTGAGAATTAATATTACCGGTGGTGGTGATGGTCGTGCTGCTGCTGCTGTTGATGGTGGCAGTAGTGTTGATGGAGATGGTGCTGGTAGTGGTGGTGAGGATTGTGATGAGGGTGGTGGTAACGATGGTGGTGGTAGAGATGATACTAATGATGGTGGTAGTGGTGAAGATGGTCAGGCTTTGGTGTCAAATGGTAGGCTAAGCCCTGAAGCATCTCTGACCTATCAGAGTAAGACCTTGAAATAGGATCACTCCTCTCATTTTGTCCCCACCATCAAAATAGAGCTTCCTGCTAAAATGTATCCTTGAAAAGCAAAGGCAGGGACCACAGCGAGGCTCCAATATCAGGGTAGGGTGGAAGTCAGGAAAAGTTGGCCTATTGGATTCCAATGTGTGCCCACTGTACATTTCCTTAAAGAAATCTCCAAGAGTCCACATATCTATGTGTGCCAGCTACTGCGTCCAGTGAAGCTCACTATCCCAACTCTTAGGCAAATATTTGGTGTCTCATTTGGTGAAATTTGAACTTTGCTTTGTTCTTACTTTTTTCAATATAAACAATATAATTTTTTTAACTGATCTTTATTCTGGACAGGCTCGTGGTCACACAGCCTTCCAGAATTGTAAAATAGTCTATAAATCTCCGGTGTCACACCTGAAGACTACATCCATGGGTTTAGAGTATTTTGCTGGAAATGTTTATACACACCCACTGCTTTCATAATTTCACACAGTTACGACAGGAGAGCTTCTTTATCAAGACGCACACTCATGCAGCTGCCTGCTTTTAGTCTCTGTGCCACAGATCTGACCTTGAGACTGTGTCACTTTCTGGTGACAACTTTGTACAATGTCAACAAATCACTGAAGAGGCACGTGTGGGCCCTGATCCAGGGCGGCGGGGCCGGGGGCGGGGGGGGGGGTGTCAAGTGGTATGATCATTGCACCTTAAGTAAAATACAGGAAGCAGAACCATCCTAAATGGATTCCTAATGACACACCATTTTTCCAGTATCTTATTCATTTTCCAAGGAACAAAGTATCAGGAAGGATGATTTCAAATTTTCTGTCACAGTGCCAGCATTGTCATTATTCAAAGGGAATGATTTCTTCTTCTAAGTAATCCTACTATATATATTCTAGGCTTTTCAAAAAGCAGTTGGTTGTTGTGATGTTGGAGATACCTCTCTTATAGATCTTCAGTAGCAGCTCTAATAGTATAGAATCTAAGTGCATTATAGCCTATTCCTTCTTAAAACCTGGTATATTATTCATCAAAGGCTCCTAGAAAGATCAAAGTAAAATGCTATAATTAAGAAATTGGTATAGAATAACTAAATTGTTTCCACCATTCATACCTTATAGAAATAAAATATCCCTAAAAACAGATTGTGCTTAGATTATGAGGAGAACCAAACATCTTTTTATATGTTTATTCCCTTTCTACTTTTTTTTCCCTATATACACATCTAAAAAATGGGGGCTTTTAAAGTAAGACTTGAGAAGAATTTGAGAAAGTCACATTTTAAAAACTATTGGGCATAATAACTCTCATTTCCAAATTAGCTTAATTTACTTCTCAATTTATTTCAAGCCCAAATCAAACATCTTCACCTAAAATGATAAACTAGAAGCCCACAGATATATTTTGTCCAGTGATGTTTGGGTTTGTACACCAGTTTAAAAATGTAAATGTGATAGGGCAGTTATTGTACTCAATGGTAATACCAGCAGGTTAGTGGTGACTTTTGACCTAAACCATCCCTTCATTGTATTTGTACCAGAAATGTAAACTGAGATGAATTAAACATTTTTGAGCACACAGCTAGTCAGTGACAGAACCGAGAACACCTAGGTGTCCTGACTCCTAACTCATAAATTTCTTCAATATCTGCTGGAATTGGGGTATTAGTGGCAATAATATTGCCAATAATAGCAGTAGTAATAATGGAAATGAGAACAATGGAACAGTTACTATATATCACTTACCTGACATATGCTATAAGCTTTGCATATTATCTCATTAATTTCATGTCAGCTGTAAGAAAGATTGACTTCCCAGGTAGCTCAGTGGTAAAGAAAGTGCCTGCCAACGCAGGAGACATGGGTTCGATCCGTGGGTCTAGAACATCCCCTGGAGAAGGAAATGGCAACCCACTGCAGTATTCTTGCCTGGAGAATCCCACGGACAGAGGAGGCTGGTAGGCTACAGACATGCACACATGCATAAGAAAGATCATTTTTTAATTTATGAACCTTAGAGAATTAGAGTACATTTTCTCATTCTTCCCACCACTCTCTCTTATAAAGTAGTATCTAGTACTTATGGAATGCCTACTATCTGCCTAGTAATGTTCACTTGTATATTTTATTTTTCTCCTTAAAAGCATCCCTGTGAGGGAGGTATTATTATACCCATTTTACAGATGAAAAAAGTGAGGCTCAGAGAGTTGAAGTGAATTACCATGATATAGTAGAAACAGCATTGTTGTTGTTCAATTGCTAAGTCGTGTCCAGTTCTTTGCCACCCCATGAACTGCAGCATGCCGAGAGCTTCCCTGTCCTTCACTATCTCCTGGAGTTTGCTCAGACTTATGTCCATTGAGTCAGTAATGCCATCCAACCACCTCATCCTCTGTCGTTCCCTTATCCTCCTGCCTTCAATCATTCCCAGCATCAGGTTCTTTTCCATTGAGTCAGCTCTTTGCATCAGGTGGGCAAAGGGTTGGAGCTTCAGCTTCAGCATCAGTCCTTCCAATGAATATTCAGGGTTGATTTCCTTTAGAATTGACTGGTTTGATCTCCTTGCTGTCCAAGGAACTCTCAAGAGTCTTATCAAACACCACAGTTTGAAAGCATCAATTCTTCAGTGCTCAGCCTTCTCTATATTCCCACTCTTGGCATTAAACCAGATAAAAAATAAATCCAAATGAATTTAAAATCTGAGCAGTGACACAGAAGGAAGGCAATTACTAATGAAATGATGGTCCCAGAAGTGGTCCCAGAACTGAAAGATATGAATCTGCAGGTTGAGAAGGCCCACCCAGTACCTAATATAATGAATGGACAAAGATCCCTACAGGGAATGCCATGGTGAAACATTAGAGCATTCAGGACCAAAAAAAAAAAAAAAAAAGAAATCCTAAAAAGCTTCCAGAAGGGATAGGGCAAACCAGCACACACACAAAGGCTCAGAGGTGAGAAAGATATCTGTTTTCCCAGTCTCTAGCACACACGGAGGCTAAGAGACAAGGAGAGAAGCCCAGAAATACCTAGGAGGAGGAGGGATGCAGCTAAAACCCTAAATACAAGCAGCTCTCCCTTAACGGTGGAGGTGGTGCAGACCTTTCCAGCAATGTGAAGGGGGCTGCCTTCCCAAGAAAGCACTAGGAGATGTGCTCCACTGAAAAGAGGGAATAAAACAGGGAAAGGGGAACTGGGGCGCCACCACCAGTCAGATAATGAAAGGCACCCCCGGAATGATGGGGAAGGGAGATCCCAGCACAGCAGTGGGCTTAGCAGCCACAGATTGTAGTAGGAGGCACCCAGACAGATGTTTCAAGGGCAGGAAGGAAACCAAGAGGTTATCAGAGGTCTCTGAACATATCAGGAGATTCACATAAGCATGTGTCTGGCAATATGGATGCAAATACCGTTAAAATTCACCTGGAAGAATTGAAAATGGTTCTTCTGGGGAGGAAGAATTGGAGCTGGGTTTGGGGCTCGCTCTTTGTTTTTATAAGCTATCTAGAGCTACTTGACCTATATGTGTGTCTAGGCTGAATAAAGAATTACCTTTTTGTATGAAAAAAGTAGCAACAAACATTAAATATATAGTCATTTGTAAAACTAGGACTAACGAGAGCCACAGTGGGAAAGACCATGTACGTGATGTGTTCTGATAACGTCAGTCGAGCACAGCAATTTTTTCTTTTGCCTTTAAATTCTTTTAATACAAAAATACTCATACACAATCTTGCACACACAACTTCCAACCTTAAATGCTATTTCCCCCCAACCAGTGATTCTCAAATCTACATTTCAGTATACTCCCCCAGAAGTGAAGTTCAAGTTTTTAAGGTTGTCAGAGCTGGCAGTAGCACCTGGTACCGCAAAGGTGGAGCCTGGCCTCATTCTGTAGCACAACTATTTTTAAATGAGGAACGAACAGAGAGAGCACATGCAAGAGGAAGGAAATGTGAACTGTTTTTAATAGTGGTATGCGCAGCAGTGGTATTAGTTTGCTATTCTGAGGCTGTTGTATATATACTGTGGAAAAAACCAAATGAATCATTGTAGAATATCCCAATTCTATCATCTTCTGTGTCCTTGAAAACCCAGATTTTTAGTATGAAATAAAGATATACATATAAATATAATATGGGGCTTCCCAGGTGGTGCTATTGGTAAAGAATCCAACTGCCAGTGCAGGAGATCTAAGAGACACAGTTTGATCCCCTGGAGAAGACAAGGACAACCCACTCCAGTGTTCCTGCCTGGGAAATCCAATGGACAGAGAAGCCTGGCGGCCTACAGTCTGTTGGGTGGCAAGAGAGTTGGACACAACTGAGCGATTAAACAACCTGGTCTGGCTTTTTTTTTTTTTAATGTGGTGTTCAAATCCAGTGTAAGTTATATACAGAGGAATATATGTAAATAAACACTGATTCCTCAAAAAGGGGAAGAATTTATTTGGAAGATTTTAAAAACAATTTGTGGACCATATCAGCTTTTTATAGAGAAGAGTGAACCTTTTTTAGATAGTATGTATATAGTTTGAAAATCTCAATAATAGGGTCATTCAAGACTGACATATCTGGGTTGACCTATTTTTGTGCAGAATATATATATCTTGCCAGAAAATATAGGGCCTGTTTCTAGACTTTACAATAAAGTACACTCCAGTCAACACAAATTATTTGACACACTAGTCACTTCCAAAGGCACAATAAAAATACTAGCTTCTAAAACGTTTGTGCCAAAAATTGCCCCATTGAAGTACATGAACTCTGACCGTGGGCTGTAACACTGGCCCCTAGGTTTGCATTTATATCTGCTGGAGAAGGGATAAAGGAAAATTAGTGCCTCAGCGTGAGCTGGAGGAATGATTTCCCAACACCATGCTTCCTTGCATTCTAAAAACAAAGTCCTCTTTCTTTAGAATTTAATTGACTATAAGCTAGATACCACCCCATTAGTCTGTAAGGATACTGCTGTTCAATGGCTCAGTTGTGTCTCTTTGTGACCCCCATGGACTGCAGCACGCCAGGCTTCCCTGGCCATCACCGACTCCTAGAGCTACTCAAACTCATGTCCATGGAGTCAGTGATGCCATCCAGCCATCTCATCCTCTGTCGTCCCCTTCTCCTCCTGCCCTCGGTCTTTCCCAGCATCTTTTCCAACGAGTCAGCTCTTCACATCAGGGGACCAAGCTTCATCAGTCCTTCCAGTGAATATTCAGCGTTAATTTCCTTTAGGGTTGACTGGTTTGATCTCTTTGCTGAGGAGCTAAAAATGCGTTCGAATTGAATGCTATCTGATGGGGCGTTCCTCTGGGAGAAGTGGTTTGGAGATGTTCGGAGGGCGAGTTGGCTTCTCCCCGGGAAGAGCGGTTGCTAACGTCCCATCTGGCCCCACAGGTGAGCGAAATGGAGGTGAACGGGCAGTTCGAGTCGGTGTGCGAGTCGGTGTTCAGTGAGCTGGAGTCGCAGGCGGTGGAGGCCCTGGACCTGCCGATGCCTGGCTGCTTCCGCATGCGGAGCCACAGCTACGTGCGAGCCATCGAGAAGGGCTGTTCGCAGGACGACGAGTGCGTGTCGCTGCGGTCCTCCTCCCCGCCGCGCACCACCACCACCGTGAGGACCATCCAGAGCAGCACGGGTGAGTGTGCAGAGCCGGCCCCGCGCACCAGCCCCCGCCCCCCGGGCGGCGCCTCAGCTGTCCCCAGACACTGCACGTGGTCCTCTCGCGGGTATCACACGGTCTCCAGTCACCAAACCCCACCCACTCCCCGCGAGGCATCCCAGCCTCCGGCCACAGTCACGCATTCCGTTCCTCCTCCATCTGCGTCTCCGGTATCACCAGAGGAAACTGCAACTCGGGGACTAAGGGAGACAGCACACGGGGGAGATGTTCCCAAGATGCCCACCCAGCATCCTAGGCCCAGTACTCTCATCCCTCCCAACTCCTGCTCTCCATCACCAAACCCTCCCGTTCACGGCTATGACCCTCTCCACGAATCAGACACCCTGATTGCTGAGCATCACAGAGCTGGAAAGCTTTTAAAATCCCAAGATATACACAAAATGACTCTCCCGAAAGACCTGAACTGTCATTGTGAGACAATAAGAAATGGATGATGTAGTAACACTGATGGCACAACTGATGTTTCCTTTCATTATAACCAAACGCAGATTTATTTCATTTCATTTTAAACCTCCTGACTATCTATACACACCCAGCACCTCCTTTTCACTCTAAACTGAGTTTGGATTTATGCCATGACACTGTCTTTTGGTCAGATTTTCGTCAGAGAGGCACAGAAGAGCTTAGCTGGTTTCCATGACACTGGACCTATGTAGGAATATAGCTATGGATTGTGTGTGACAGTGTATGTATTGTTTTGGAGGGTTTCAGGGAACATTTTTTAAAATAACATTGGGTCCAAGAAGAAAATCCTCTCCATTGTAACTAGTGTTGACTTTGGTAGAATTTAGCATTACTCCAATAAAGACTAGTTCGATAAAAAAGATCATCATATCGAGTCAAGATAAATGATGAATTAATTAGAAGGAAAAATCTATGCTAAACTATTCAGTTTTCATTCTAGGTGCCTCAAATGTCAGCAATTATCATTCAGCTTAGAACTTTTGCTGGCTTGAGAACTAATAGGTTCCCATCTTACTTGCAAGAAAGCCATTAGAGGTTAAACAACAGGTGTTCCTTCTGGACCAAGGCAAATTAGGATCTCAGGATTAGGGAAGAGATGCTTCTAGACTGTAGCTCAGCTGACCCACTGTATCCCAGCACCTCTGGCCCTGGGTGGCCGATTCCCACCAGAGACGGCGGGTGTGTGTTCTTGCTCACTAGGAGATTCTGCACAGCTACAGACGAGGTTAATAAGTTAAATAAAGTTGGCTCAGGAAATGAACACATTTTTAAATTCATTCACGGGCATACTTGTGCGTTTTTACATTTGTGCAATAAGTGTAGCTTGAAGGTGTGGCTGCGTCTCTAGTTTCGTCTTTGGTGTTTCCCTGTTTCCCCGCCCCCTCCCCACCCGCCTCCCCGCCAGCCCTGTCTGATCTGTTCTCTGTACAGCAGATTCATCACTCACCAGCTACTCTTCTGTGCTGCAATTGCTCCTTAAATACGCAAAATTCAGATCCTTACCCAGATGGGCCGAGGGAAGGAAAAGGGAACACCCTGCCCCAAATACCCTATTCTGTCTTTCCTAAGACCCTTCCCAGGTATGCTGAGGGTTCCCAGAGTTCAGATAATAAGCTCACCAGGTAAAATCCAAGTTGCCAGTTACATGTGAATTTCAGATCAATAGTGAATCATTTTGTAGTGTCAGTATATCCCAAATCTTTCATGGGACCTACTTACACTACAGAATTATCTGTGACATCTGTAGTGTTTCCTAAATCTGACAAGCCTATCAGAGAAGGAGGTGAAGGGGGCCTGGGGTGGGGGTGTCTTGTGTTGTTCCATTTAGAATTGGAGAGGCTTTAGCCAGAGGCCCTGTATGGGAGAACAGCAAAAAACAGGGAGCAGTCAACAAAAACCCCACAGAGCTGACAACATCTGCTCCACCTTGGGCTCTAGGAGCCTTGTCCTAAGTCCTGGGCCCCGTCAGGGCAGCGAGACTCCAGGCTTGGCTGCAGCTGCAGGGGGTTACGGGCAGCAAGATGGAACTTGTCATGGGGAATGGTAAAGCATAAAATACCAGATTTGTATACAGGACAGCTGGTGATGTCACCCTTCATCATCCAAGTCAACATTATGATATATCCTCCTTACAGTCATAGAAAAATAAGCAAACAGTTTAAGAACTAAATGTTATAGATTCTAAGTAAAGCCTTTAGAATTCTGATATCACTTTTCCAAGTTTATCTATACCATGGATTTGTTCTTTTTAAAAAAAGTCATTTTAGGATATAATAAAGTTCTGTGCTTTTAATTCTACTTCTGTCATATTTCCTGTATTTCCTTCTTACCCCTCTTCTCTCTCTCTCACACACACACATATACACAGAGTTTTCCTTTTCTCTGTCATGATGATGTCAGTGCTATTATTAACATATTTTCTTCTATTAGTTTCCTTCCATAGAAAATCTGCCTTCTCATTGGACCTACTAGTTTTTGAAAGCATGCACTCATCTGTATTAATCAGGAAATGACTTTGCTCTAATTTTAACCATTTCCCTTGTGCACACAGGTCAGATTTACATCTGTGTTCAGTAGGATGTGACATAGATTTCGCCTTTGCTCATTATTCTTGGACATTCTCAATAGATTTTAAATTTCCTAAACTTTCCTTTGTCTGCAAAACAATTCATTTTTGTCAACTGCAGTTAATAGCTGTTAACTTCCCCCCACAACAATCCACATTCTGTCTTTGATTTTTGTCAGCCCATTTTAAATGGTTCAAATGTTTAGCAAACTAGACTATTAAGCTTTTCTCCTCCAGTCTTTTCCATTCCTCATATGAGCAAAAAGAAACCACCGAGAAAGATCCACAGAAATGTCTGCTGCCATGTGGGAGAGGCAGGAAGATGGGCTCGGCTCCAAGGGGCCCTAGGGAGCCCCTGGTGATATGACTAGGGATTAATGGAGACTCAAAGCCAACTAGGAACTGAGTTGGAGAGTGATGTATAGTTATGCTTCTTTTGGTTAATTGACATTTTGGTTTATACAGTCCTATATTATCTCCCTTTATTATCTGCTTCAAGCACTCAGATATCTCTCCACCTGATAGATTCAAGTAAGTTTCTATATAATCATTGCACCAAAGGGCTATTTGGTGAGGATTAGAGGTACTGTTCCTTGGTGGCTTAGATGATAAAGAATCTGCCCAAAATGTGGGAGACCTGGGTTCGATCCCTGGGTCAGGAAGATCCTCTGGAGAAGGGAATGGCTACCTACTCCGATATTCTTGCCTGGAGAATCCTATGGACAGTGGAGCACAGTGGGCTATAATCCATGGGGTCGAAAAGAATCAGACACACCTGAGCAACTAACAGTGCTTCTAAGTTGCTTCAGTCGTGTCCGACTCTATGCGACCCCATAGATGACAGCCCACCAGGCTCTGCCATCCCTGGGATTCTCCAGACAAGAACACTGGAGTGGGATGCCATTTCTTTCTCCAATGCATGAAAGTGAAAAGTGAAAGTGAAGTCGCTCAGTCATGGCCGACTCTTTGCAACCCCATGTACTGCAGCCCACCATGCTCCTCCATCCATGGGATTTTCCCGGCAACAGTACCGGAGTGGGGTGCCATTGCCTTCTCCGCAACTAACACTAAGAAAGTAAAAATTTTAAGTGGTCAGTTAGCCTCATGACTGTGGGAAAACAAGCACCATTACCTCAATCCTCTGAATATTTTAGGTAAAAGTAGAACTTGGTGCTAGAAATAGACGCAAACCTCCACTTCAGAGAACTGGATTCAGCTGGCCTTCTGTGAAACATACAAATGCAATTGTATGTGTTTAGGGATGAGATTTCTTTTTACTTCCTATGCTAAGCATCCAGGATCTATCGAAAGCATTGCCACATTGCAGCTAGACAGACTTCAGTCTGGTGACACAAGAGCCTGGATAAGCATAAGCAGGGCATCACCATCAACGGATACTCATGCAGACACACACACACACGCGAGGTCAGAAAGGACACAAAATACGTCATTTGCAGTGGGGACGCAGCACATAGAAGCCGGAGGGTCAGTGGGTGTGGGCAGAGGGAGATGTTTTAAATAAACACTTACTGCTGTTTATGATTTGTAAAGCCAATATAATATTTGAGTTAAAATAATACTCTTTCACAAAAATAGGCAAGCTATCATGACACATGATTCTCTGGTCTTTTAAAATATTTCCTCTGGTACATTACAAGAGTTTCAAGGAAGACTTATGTAACAATAGTGTGACTTTATGAAGAGTAAGCATGTGCTACACTGTTGCTCCTGATACTTGGCTGGTGTGCTATATTCTTTTCATTAGGGGAAGCTCTTAAAAGTGAATGGGGTTGAAGTGGTCTCCTGTCCTTCATGGCGCCCCCAGGAAGGGCAGCAACGGTCCAGGACAGAGCATCCTCCTGGGCGAACAGCCAGGGTCCTCAAGCAGGGAGTTCAACACAGTTTGCCCTTGTGAGTGTGGCTTGGGGCCACAGTGATCACAACACATATTTCCAGTTTGATTTTTTCCAATAAGAGCAGTCACATTCTCCTTTAAACAGAGACACGCTTTTCCATAATCTTAACCTCACACACTCTCCCAGCTCCATATACAGAAGCAGTTACCCTTTAGAGCACCTGAGGTCGGGGCTAACGTCTGGGAGTTCTCACAGGTTTGGGTCATCACACCTGGTCAGCCATCCCATACAGAAAACCACACTGAACCTACCTTCCTTCATCCTACCCTCCGTATAGCCTGCTCCCCACACACCCGCCCCCAACAACAAACCCTAAACACACACGATCTTGAGCAAAATGACATTAAGGTAGTAATCTATATTTATAATATACATGGTAGGCACTCAATAATGGAGAAAGAAAAGTAAGAGAAGATGCAGAAAAATGCTTATTTTACTCTGGTATCATTGACATATTACATTGTGTAAGTTTAAGAAACTGTGATTTAAAAACTCCCAACAAACAAAAGTCCAGAACCAGATGGCTTCACAGGCAAGTTCTATCAAACGTTTAGGGAAGAGTTAACACCTAGCCTTCTGAAACTGTTTTTAAAAACTGCAGAGGAAGGAACACTCCCAAACTCATTCTATGAGGTCACCATCACCCTGATACCAAAACCAGACAAAGATACCACATTTTATACATTAGGGTGTAAGATGAGATGAGTTGATTTGATACATGAATGTGTTGCTACATGGTGACCACCATAGTGTTTGCTAACACCTCCATCACTTCACATAATTATCATTTCTTTTTGATGGTGAGAACACTTAAGATCTATTCCCTTAGCAACTTTGAATGCAACACAGTGTTGTTGACTATAATCATGATGTTGTACATTAATCTCCAGAACTTATTAATCTTCTAATTGGCAATTTATTCCTTAGATCACCATCTCTGCCTTTCTCCCACCCTCCAGCCCCCAGGAACCACCGATGTATTCTCTGCCTCAGCTTTTCCAGATTCCATATATATGTGAGATCATGCAGTATTTGCCTTTCTCTGACGTATTTCATTTAATGTAATACCCTCAAGGTCCACCCATGTTGTCACAAATGACAAGATTTCTTCCTTTTCATGACAATAATATTCCATTGTGTATCAAATAGACTTACAAAGCAGAAACAGACATACAGCCTGAGAGGATGAATTTATGGTTGCACTTTCACGCATTGGAGAAGGAAATGGCAACCCACTCCAGTGTTCTTGCCTGGAGAATCCCAGGGATGGAGGAGCCTGGTGGGCTGCCATCTATGGGGCTGCACAAAGTCGGACACGACTGAAGCGACTTAGCAGCAGCAGAGGGGAAGGATAGAGGGAAGGTTGGGGAGAAGGGATAGTTAGGGAGTCTGGGAAGGCTATGTACACACTGCTATATTTAAAATGGCTCACCAACAAGGACCTACTGTATAGCAGAGGGAACTCTGCTCAGTGTTATGTGGCAGCCCGGATGGGGGTTGGGGGGGTTGGGGCAGAATGGATACATGCGTTATATGACTGAGTAGCTATGCTGTGCACCTGAAACTATCACAGCATTGTTAATCAGCTGTACTACAATATAAAATAAAAAGGTTTTTTAATTTAAAAAATTAAAAACTATTTCCTCTTCATCCATACATCCCTCCATGGACACAGATTGTTTCCATATTGAGTCATTGTGAATAACGCTGCAGTGAGAACGAGTGAGAGTTGCTCAGCCGTGTCCGACTCTTTGCGACCCCATGGACTGTAGCCTGCCAGGCTCCTTTGTCCATGGAATTCTCCAGGCAAGAATACTGGAGTGGGTTGCCATTTCCTTCTCCAGGAACACTGCAGTGACCAGCAGAAAAATACTTAAGTACCTCACAAACTCCATATTCAACAGATGTTTGCATAACCAAGGTGACTTTCCCAGGGAAATAGTATTGCTATTAAAACAGGTTGAATCACAAAATATTAGCAATAGAAGAAAATTCTACATCATCCAGCCCACAGGTCTGCAAACCACAACCTAGGGGCCAAATCTAAGCTGCTTCCTATTTTTATAAATAAAGTTTTATGAACACAAAGTCACACTCATTTGTTTACATATTATCTGTACCTGCTTTTATCCTTTCACAGCAGAACTGAGTAGTTGCTGAAGACCATATGGTCCAGAAAGTCAAAAATATTTGCTCTCTGGCCTTTTACTGAAAAAGGTTATCACCACTGATCTCATCCACAGAACTCATTTTAAAGTAGGCAAACTCAGACCCAGAGTGGTGGGCCTCTAGCTGGAAGCAAAGTCAGAATAAAACCCCAGGTCAGCCAGCCATTGCCCTTTGCTTGTTTGAGCCCCAGCTCTACAAATTCACCAAGAATCCTTAGAGTTCAGAGGAAGTTCACTTCTTTCTAACAGGCACGAAGTTAATTAACAGGTTGTTTTTATAAAGCAATGAGGGAAAGGTTCAGAAGTCCAAAGGACAGATATAGGCCAGAAGTTTTTTTAAAACAAAGAACCTTTCTTTTCTACTCGATAAGATCAAGCAATAAATTTCAGATCTTGCCTGGACTGGTTTCTTGTCCCTCTGCTTATGAGGCTCCCTTCCTTGAATTTCTCCAAATATCCATGTAGGACTGGTGACGTCCACTTCCTCCCATCCTAGGAGGCTTAGACCAGAAAAAAAAAAAAGAGCAAGATTTGTAGTAAAACCTATGCCTTTTGTGGGGAAACTTCTCTGTTTTGTAATATCTGAGAAAACTGACTGTGATGATTCTGGGAAGAATTTGGTTATAACATTTCTACTTTGGGGCCCTCAAGGTGGCATTCTTCTGTACTCTAAATAGCAATATTATAAAGTCATAAAATACAGAAGTCCTATCAACACTGAAGAAGATAGAGGGGTCTGTCTCCTCCAGCAGTTCTGTCACATATAAATCACCTCTAAGGGGTGTGGAGAAAAGGGAACCCTCTTACACTGTTGGTGGGCATGTAAACTGCTACAGCCACTATGGAGGACAGCGTAGAAGTTCCTCAAAAACTAAAGACAGAGCTACCACATGATCCTGCAATCCCACTCCTGGGCATATATCTGGAGAAAACTACGATTCAAAAGCTTACGTGTACCCCTGTGTTCACAGCAGCACTACTCACAGTATCCAAAACATGGAAGCAACTAAAATACCCGTCAACAGATGAAAAGATTAAAAAAATGTATGTATACATGCTCAGCCATAAAAAACAGAGTGAAACAATGCCATTTGCAGCAACGTGGATGAACCTAGAGATTATCATATTAAGTGAAGTAAGTCAGAAAGAGAAAGACAAACACCATATGATATCGTTTATATGTGGAATCTAAACTATGACACAAATGAATTTAACTACAAAATAGAAACAGACTCACAGACAGAGAGAACAAACTTGTGGTTGCCAATGGGGAGAGGGTAGGAAAGGGATCTGGGAGTTTGGGGTTAGCAGATGCCAACTATTATATAGAGAGAGAATGGATAAACAACAAAGGTCCTACTGTATAGCACAGGGAACTATGCTCGTATTCTATGATAAACCAGAATGGAAAAGAATATGAAAAAGAATGTGTGTGTATATATATATATGTATAAATGAATCTCTTTGCTATACACAACATTGTAACTAACACAACATTGTAAATCAGCTATATTTTAACAAAATAATTTTTTAAAAAATCACCTCTCAGGACCAGTGCATCAGGTCTGGAGGTATCATGCTCCATAAACAGCCTGCATATCTGCCTTTGCCCACCTCAGGGGTTGTCACAGGGCTAGTAGTGATGGAGTTCCAGTGTCTTCCAGCCTTGAGGGTTGTTGGGAGGTTCAAACAAGACCATTAATAAGGAAGCACTGTGTACAGTTCACATAATGTCTCTCTGCTGGCTTTGATTTTAAATCTCTCAATCTGTTTTAGTTTAATAATGATGATAATGGCTAATCTTGGAGCATTTACTCCTTGGCAAGCACTATGAACCAGCTGTGGAGATTATCTCGTGTAATCCTCATGAGCAGTCTATGACATGTACAGGATATGATATCATTGTTTTCACAATACAGGAAAAAATATTAAGGCTTATTAGCAAGTTTAAACAGCTTGACCAAGTTAGTAAATGACAGAGCAGGCTCTTAAATTCTCTTTATTTTGTTTTTAAGATAGAGTAGAATGACTAAGAACTTGAAATTTATTTATTAGCCACAGTGCATGGCATATGGGATCTTAGTTCCCTGACCAGGGATTAAACCCTTGCCCCTTGCACTGAAAGCACAGTCTTAACCACTGGACCACCAGGGAAGTCCACACTTCAATTCTCTTTACTCATCAATAAGTGCTTAGTAAAGTACAGTATTCAGTTAAGTTCAGTCGCTCAGTCGTGTCCGACTCTTTGCGACCGCATGAATCACAGCACGCCAGGCCTTCCTGTCCATCACCAACTTCTGGAGTTCACCCAAACTCATGTGCATCGAGTCAGTGATGCCATCCAGCCATCTCATCCTCTGTCGTCCCCTTCTCCTCCTGCCCCCAATCCCCTGAACTAATTTAATACAAATTTGTCTACAGAATGAGATGCCCCAAAACTCTTTTATTTCATTTTTCTTCCCACAAATATTCATTTAGTTCCTGCCATGTTTGAAACTTGTGTTTACCATAAAATTTTCTGAAAACCCCTCTTTAAAAGAAATGTTTGGATCACATATTAGCAACACCATGTTTCATGCTGGTTTGTGTAAACTGGCAATATCTAAAGTGAAATAAAGATGTAAAAAAAAAAAGAGAGAGAAATGACAATGAATAGAGACAAAACCTCAAAAACTAAAATACTCCTTGGGTTTAAAATTTCATATTACACTTTTTCATCTTGACATTATGATGGATTTAAAAGATCAAATATCCAACCCCTTGATCTATAGTGCTGTCAGAAAGAACTGAATGGAAAAAGGAATCTTTACCTACTCATGTGGCAAGTAAGCAGATGGTAGGTTTTGTGTTGTGGCTGATGAAGTCATCATTGGTCTCTGCCTTGGACTAAGTAAAAAAAAAAAAAAAAACTACAATGATTTACTCCTGATCTGGCTGGTCTCTTGGCTGGGTTGAGTATTCACAACCCAGTTACCAAGATCAATCAGAAAACACACATTAGAAAATCAGACTCTTTTCCTGTGAATATTTGTTATATGGGAAATTTCTCCCCCAAAATTAATGACAACACCGAACCTAAAAATTCACTTTTTAATCTTTCTGATACCTCCATAGACACATGTTTTATAATGGAATAAACAGACACTTTTAAAACTCTTCAGAGTTCGGCGTTGTCTGATCCAATTCATATTGAACTTTAACAAATACAGCAAACTAGTAGCAACTGAAAACCATACGTGTGATTAATGCTGGCACTTGGACATCCCTTCATAGCTCCAGCCAAGGGTTTGTGTCTCTGTCTGTTCCTCTTGCAATTGACTTTCTGTCAAGCGTTCAGGATGACCCTTTACTGTTGCCAAGTGTCCTTATTAAAAAAGAGAAGACCAAGATGAATAGTACCATGATTTTACTACACTAGCAACTATATATGAAATAGTCTTATACTTATTGTAATGAGAAATCAATGGCCGTGTCACTATTAACACTGGAAGTTTTCTTTGCCATCTGCTGGTATCCTACTGACAGGTAAATTCCACCAGTGTACAAAAGAAAACTTTTCTCTTTTACCCACTTTTTGGCCATTTTTAGTTGAACTATAATTTACAATGTTAATTCTGCTATAGCAAAGTGACTTGATTATACACATATACCCGTTCTCTTTTATATTCTTTTTCATTATAGCTTATCCCAGGAGATTGGATATGGTTGCTTGCGCTATATAGGACTTTGTTGTTTATCCATTCTACATGCAATAGTTTGCATCCACTAACCCCAAACTCTCAGTCCACCCCTTCCCTCACCTCCAACTATCCCCCTTGTCAACAGCACCTCTCCTTTCTGTGAGTCTGTTTCTGTTTTGTAGATAAGCTCATTTGTGCCATATTTTAGATTCCACATGTAAGTGAACCATGGTATTTGTCTGTCTTACTTCACTTTGTATGATAATCTCTAGGTCCATTCATGCTGCTGCTCTTTTTTTCCCTTTTCTATCAATCATCAATTATTAAGACTACTAATTCTAATAACTTCTAACTTACAGAAGAAAATAACTAGTCTGCTGCTAAGCAGCTAAGTCGCTTCAGCTGTGTCCGACTCTGTGTGACCCCACAGACAGCAGCCCACCAGGCTCCCCCATCCCTGGGATTCTCCAGGCAAGAACACTGGAGCGGGTTGCCATTTCCTTCTCCAATGCATGAAAGTGAAAAGTGAAAGTGAAGTCGCTCAGTCGTGTCTGACTCTTCACAACCCCATGGACTGCAGCCTACCAGGCTCCTCCATCCATGGGATTCTCCAGGCAACAGTCCTGAATAACTAGTCTAAATTATGCTAAAATATATGATACCGTGTCAAAATTTAATTAGTTTTTAATCCCTACAGTATTTTTTTTTCCTACAGTATTTTTTCAGCTTTATGGTCTCAAGGGGATATATGACATTATTAAAATAAACTTTGCTTAACCCATTTTATACCTTAGAAGTGTATCTCTGATGAGGAATATCAGATGATATGAAGACAGAAGCTCACCTAGAATTTCTGAGTAGTGTTGCCATCCTTTCTCTCTCAAAATCCAATCTTGAACTTGTTTTTCATATAATATTCTTCAGTTCAGTTCAGTCGCTCAGTCGTGTCCGACTCTTTGCGACCCCATGAATTGCAGCACGCCAGGCCTCCCTGTCCATCACCAACTCCCAGAGTTCACTCAGACTCATGTCCATCGAGTAGGTGATGCTATCCAGCCATCTCATCCTCGGTCGTCCCCTTCTCCTCCTGCCCCCAATCCCTTCCAGCATCAGAGTCTTTTCCAATGAGTCAACTCTTCGCATGAGGTGGCCAAAGTACTGGAGTTTCAGCTTTAGCATCATTCCTTCCAAAGTAATCCCAGGGCTGATCTCCTTCAGAATGCACTGGTTGGATCTCCTTGCAGTCCAAAGGACTCTCAAGAGTCTTCTCCAACACCACAGTTCAAAAGCATCAATTCTTCGGCGCTCAGCTTTTTTCACAGTCCAACTCTCACAGCCATACATGACTACTGGAAAAACCATAGCCTTGACTAGATGGACCTTTGTTGGCAAAGTAATGTGTCTGCTTTTTAATATGCTATCTAGTTTGGTCATAACTTTCCTTCCAAGGAGTAAGCGTCTTTTAATTTCATGGCTGCAATCACCATCTGCAGTGATTTTGGAGCCCCCCAAAATAATATTCTTATCCTACTATATATCCCCTCTATAATTAAATTTTATAATTTAAGAAAATTAGTGAGTCCATATTACCCACTGCTTTGCTTCCGAAGTACTCTTCTCTCCCAAAATGATTATTTTGGCCAGAAAGCTATGAGATATTAAATGTTGGCTTTTATCATTTTCACGGAACTTCTTTCCATTATCTTTTAATTTTTTGTTTAGAAATAATTATATAACTATAGGAAATTGCAACAACAGTACAGCAATTACTTATACCCAGTCACCCAGTCTCTCCCAATGGTTACATTGTAGATAATCATACAATATCAAAACCAGGAAATTGACATTGGTATGATGTATATGGGTAATTATCCAAGTGCAGACTCTTATAACCACCACCACAATCAAGATACAGAACCACTTGCGTGTTAGTCGCTCAGTTGTGTCCAACTCTTTGTGACCCCATGGAGTGTAGCCCGCCAGGCACCTCTGTCCATGGGGATTCTCCAGGCAAGAATACTGCAGTGGGTTACCATGCCCTCCTCCAGGGGGTCTCCATCAGGACAAAGATCTACTCTTGTCCACATTTTACCAGTTTGAATGAGGTATAGAAATCAAACCTGCTTTCAAGTCCCTTTGCCTTCTCCTATTTATACTCTAATCATCTTAAATATTTTCTCCACATTGAGAACCACATCACACGTTATATTTTTTGCTTCAAATGTCATACATAATGCAGAAATTTGCGGAGGAGAAAGTCTATTGTATTTAACCTTTTTTTTTTTTTGGCCATACTGCCAAGTTTGGGAAATTTTCAGCTGTCATTTCAGTAATCACTTTTTCATCCCCACCCTCCCTCTTCTACCCTTCTGGGACTCCAGGGACCCAGTAGCCATGACTTCTTCAATGGGTGGTTTGAGCAGGGTTTCCTTTGAAGAGGACATGCATGGGTGGGCAGGCCTTGTTTTCATCTCTATTATGTAACTCCGTCTGCCCATCAAACATTGAAACTATGCTTTCCACACACGGCTATGCCCCACCTAACACGACCCAATTTTCACTCATGGGTGCCACCCAAAATTATATTTCGCTCTGCACCCTGTACTCAATGCCTCATATCACTGTCAGAGTCCCTTATCCTCCTTCCCAATCCTATCCAAGTATTTTTTTTCTCACCACTCTGAAACCTATAAGCTAAATTATACACTCTTTAAAAATCTTGAACTGCTCAAACCAAGACTCAACAATTGTGACTGAGAAAAAAGTGAAGACAAAGAATTCTCAAGGACAGCAGTATCCATTGTCTTTCAAGTCATCGAGGATGACTTTAGTGGCATATCAGTCGGAGTGGAATTTTAATAAAGCACCACTTGTCTTAAAAAGTAATGCAAGCGTCAGACATTGTTTGCTTAGCCTTTGGAATCGCCATGTGTTTGCTCAGTTCAGATGGCAACGACATCAGTATCTTTTCCAGATTCACAGCACATTTACTGCATCCCGTTAAATAAAAAGAATGTTTAAAGAAACTTTCTTTTCACTCAAAAATTAGCTACCTGGGGATCTCCCTGGTGGCGCAGGGGATAAGGATCTGCCTGTCAGTGCAGGGGACACAGTTCGATCCCGGGTCCGGAAAGACTCCACATACCGTGGAGCAGTGAAGCCCTTGTGATACAACTACTGAGCCCACGTTCCACAACTACTGAAGCTCACACACCTAGAGTATATGCTCTATAACGAAGAGAAGCCCCTGCTTACCACACCAGAGGAAGCCCACATACAGCAATGAAGATGCAGTGCAGCCAAAAATAAATTAAAACATTTTTTTATTATATGATACAAACACTGTGAAAAACAGTATGAAGGGTTCTCAAAAAATTAAAAATATAGCTACTATATGATCCAGCAATTCTACTTCTGGATATTTTTTCAAAGAAAATAAAAACACGAATTCAAAAAGATATATGCATACCTATGTTCATTGCAGCGCTATTTACAGTAGCCAATATATGGAAACCAACTAAGTGTCTGTCCATCAGCAGCTGAATGGATACAGAGAATGTTTTCTACACACTTACATAGTTGAACGTTACTTAGCCACAAAAAAGAATGAGATTTGCAACATGGACAGACCTAGAGGGCATCATACTTAATGAAATAATGAAAAAGAAGGACAAATATTGTATGGTTTCACTTACATGTGGAATCTAAAAAGCAAATTAACAAACAGAAAAAGACTACCAGACACAGAGAACGAACAGATGGTTGCTACAGGGAAGTGGAGTGAGGGAATAAGTGAAATAGGAGAAGGAGATTGAGCCACAGCCTCCCAGTTATAAAATAGTCAAAGAATATAATGTACGGCATAGGAAACATAATAATATTGTAGTAACTTTACATAGTGGCAGCTGGTAACTAGATTATGGTGATGATCATTTTGTAATGTATGGAAATATCAAATCACTATGTTATACACTTGAAACTAGTCAATTATACTTTAATTCAGAAATTTTCCTTCTTTCATAACTAAAGTAATAAAAAGAAGTTCAAATTTTTAAAAATTTAAACAATAAAAATTAGTTACCTAAAACATGAATAGCTATCCATCAGAAAACAAGAAAGGCACATTCCACAAGTCCTCAACGCTTTTTTAATTGCTTAAATCAATAGAATTCAAGCTCTTAACTTTGGCCTTGATCGGTCTAACTCCACTAGTCTTGTATGGTTTAAGGTTTCAGTTAGTACCTGTGACCAAACTATAGGTGGCACTCGTGGTAAAGAATCCACCTGCCCAATCAAGAGCCTGAGATGCAGGTTCCATCCTTGGGTGGGGAAGATCCCCTGGAGGAGGAAATGGCAACCTACTCCAGCATTCTTGCCTGGAGAATCCCATGGACAGAGGAGCTTGGAGGGCTTTAGTCCATGGAGTCCCAAAGAGTCGGACAGGACTCAGGTGACTAAGCACACGTGCCCTGCTGACCCAAACTATAAGCTAAACACTTTAAACACCACTTAATGTATTGCTTTGCAGCTGTTGCACGTTAGCCTTCAAAACACAAAGCTACAGTTCTCACGTACAAAATTTGGCCAAGAACATTTGTTGATAGTTGACTGATAGGTGAAAATGTAAGAGTTCCTCAGGAAATTTTCTACTTCACTGAATTCCCTAAGTTTCTAGGATAACTCCAACATCTATACAGAAGCAGAAAGTTCTTTACTTTTTTCCTCAAGCACCTGAAAATAAACCACTTCATTTTAGAAAGAGTGGGATGGTCACATGTCTCCCCCACACCATCTTGAGAAACAAAGTTTCAATCACTTTTTTATTTGGGGAATGGACTTCCCAAAATGGGTAAAATGGTGAGACTCAAGGAGACTGGTAAATGTTAACTTCTGCAAATAAAGGCTTCCGTTTATTCTTAGGCTCTTAATTCTACTTTATGTTCTTTCTCCCCGCTTCTCCTAGTCAACGTCCCAGGGAGGTTACACCTCCTTTTCCCTTTCTTATCTGTGAATTGTTATCCTAATATTAGCAGCCTCAATCCTGACTTGGTCTCAAATCTCTGTTTAACCTATGAATATCTGAATAAGGAGGATTCAGATATGGATTGCTGAGCCCATCTCTGGAATGAATATTAAACTATGAGATCTATAAAGCATTTGTATGGACACTGATACAACTTTTCCCGGCTTTCTCTTAAAATGCATCATATTATTCATCCCCCAAATTCTAGAGTACCATAAAAGGCCAGAAAAAATACTGATAATCTCTAAAGGTGCTGAGAACATGTAATTTCTTCTCTACTTTTAATTCCATTTTTTTAATAAAGCAGCAAAACTCTCACTCTTTGCACCTATCCAAAGCATGAGATTCAACCCAAGCCAGGTGTTGAAATCTCTAAAAACTTTTGGATATTCATTGTTCTTTACCTGTTTTCCTTCTATGAAACTGTTCTGTGGAGACAGTCTGAGAGAAATTTTGTAAAGATGTTCACCACAGCAATATTTATGATGGTGAAAAACACCTTTGATGATAAGTGAAAATTTGTCTGCCAGTAGGGAAATGTTCGGAGAAGGCAATGGCACCCCACTCCAGTACTCTTGCCTGGAAAATAATCCCATGGACAGAGGAGCCTGGTGGGCTGCAGTCCATGGGGTCGCTAAGAGTCAGACAGGACTGAGCGACTTCACTTTCACTTTTCACTTTCATGCATTGGAGAAGGAAATGGCAACCCACTCCAGTGTTCTTGCCTGGAGAATCCCAGGGACGGGGGAGCCTGGTGGGCTGCCATCTATGGGGTCACACAGAGTCGGACACGACTGAAGCGACTTAGCAGCAGCAGCAGCGGGGAAATGTTCACGGGGTTCTTGAGGCAAGAATACTGGAGTGGGTTGCCGTTTCCTAGACCCTGATACTGGGAAAGATTGAAGCAAAAAAGAGAAGGGGGCAGTAGAGAATGAGATGGTTAGACAGCATCACTAACTCAATGGACATGAATCTGAGCAAACTCTGGGAGATAATGAAGGACAGAGGAACCTGGTAGGCTACAGTCCCTGGGGTCACAAAGAGTCAGACACCACTTAGCGACTGAAAAATACCACCACAAGGGAACTGTTAGGCAAATTATGAAACGCTCACTTCAGTAAACTATTATGCCAGCCACGAAAATTAAATTTAGAAAGAACTTACGGTAATATTGAGGGGAAGAACTTCTTAGATCAAGCTAGATGTCTACAGTACAGCGAAGCACTGTCCAAAATGTTGTGTGTACACAACACACAGACAGGCATACATAATACAGAACTATGTTAAGAAACTGCACACAGAGGGGAAAAAAAAACCGGGCAGAAATAAATGCACTAAAATGTTAAACAGTAATTACTTTTGCTATTGGAGCCAAAGACGGTTTGAGTTTTTCTTTATACTTTATTTCTGCAGTGGGCATGTTTTACTTTCATAATACATAAAATGAATTTTATTTTTAAAACAGAAATATTAATAGATAACATTTCAGGGTTAAGGTTCCATTTAGAAATGATAATACATCTCATATCATTCAATTTCACCTTTTTCTCTTGGTTAAATGAAGTCTCTTGGGTTCAGTGGTTACACTGGGTAAATGAAAATAATCGTGAGAAAGATGCTGCTTGGTGATGCTTGTTATTTGTCTAAGCATATAGTAACTCCTTCTAGGAAAGAATTCTTAAAAATTAAATTTTTTAAGGAGCCTTTGCTTTGCCGTCCCTGCCTCTCATAAGGGTAGCAGGTGAGCTTTCTGTAGATTTGGGTTTTTTTTAAATTTTTTTGCCTTCAGATGTCAGAGGCGGTTCATTTGCAAACGGCAGTTGCAGGTGGTTTTTGAAGAGAAGGGCATTTAGGACAAAGTGTAAAGCTACATAAAACCAGCTTAAGGGATCTTTGAAACATAAATCCATGCCTTTGTAGTTCTTAGGCTGACAAAGCTGAACCCTCAGAGGCATGCTGTCGGCTGGTACCTGTGTCCCAGCCAGAAAAGCTCCCCAAGCAATTACAGAGAAAGAAAGGGTTTCTGCCACCAATACCACCTAATACAATAGAGGAGGCCGCCTGTGTTTTTAGAAAGGCAAGGACTCTTTAGAAAGTGGAAAAAGGGAAATGCTGGATGGGACTGTGCGGAGTCCTGGAAGATATTCATCATCCTAATTCATTAAAGTGATTGTGACAAATTTACACTGAAAAAGGATGAAGACTCTTGCTTCCTGAGAAGCATCAGAGCCACAAAACAAAGGCTAGTGCTTTAGGGGATACCTGTGGCCCCCAGCACAGCGCTCTGCTGGCTCTGGAATCGAACATCACCAGGTTCTTTGGTGACTCTCATTACAACATCGGCCTTTTCCTTTCTCAAACCTTTTCCTGACTTTGTCTTTGCCTCCTCTTTTCATTATTCTCTTCCAGAGAGAACTCAAAAGCTCTTAGCCTTTTCTCACCCATTCTAGCGACTCAAAGGCAAACTGTAGGAAAGGTGAAGGCTACCACACTAACCAGTTCTCTCTTTTCACCTGCGTTCTCCTAAAATTCTGTTTGAGGCAACACAGCATGAATGGGGCTCAGAAACAGGCAGTTGAGTTCCCTTCATTCACATGGTCACACGGCCTTGGACAAAACTACTGAGGCCTGGCTCTTCCCAACTGTGATCATATAAGTTGTGTTAGTTGTATGAGGAGCATTGTGAAGCCTTCATCTAGGAGTGAAAGAGATACCTCTGCGGTGTTGTCTACTGAATTTTAAAACCTACACACATTAATTTGTACATTTCAGCCTGGTGGTAGATCTATAGCATGCAAGCTGAATGTGTGCAACAGGAGGATATTTTAACCAGATGCTGAGTGGATTGAGCCTTGTTTCCTGCCTGAGTTTTACAGGTCTGCCATGAACCTTACTGATCACTGTATGTGTTCATTTGGAGTCATCCTTCTGGGGCTCTGTCTCCATCCACTCATTCTCAACCTCTGGTACTGTTTGAAAACCAATTGACTCTTTGAACCTGTGTGTCATTTGTAATGCACCTTTCCAAATACACTCCCCTTGGTTTCAACTACATAATAGGGAAGTCCTAAACATCTTAGAAAATCACTCATGGTTTTGTTTTCCTTCCAAAGAAAGTCTTAATAGGATTACATTAACTGAGCAGGATGCCCACACTTCTCTCCCCTCAAATTGGTTCTGAATCAAAATTATGTTTTTTGTTTTTTAAAACGAGTGGGGTGGAGACTAAGAAACCTGTGGCCCTTGGATAAAGTTCTTTCTCAAGGAGCTATTTCTGATGTTAACATACCTCCAGAAGCATTTGGAAGATTCAGAATAGGGCAGAATCATCAAAGTGTCCCCGCCTGCCTGCCTGTGTTTTTCTATGTTAACTCAAAATGGTAAATCATCCTCAAAACCTTTTATTTTTGGATTCCCCATATGTCCATTTTCTCTCTTCTAAACAGGCTGATGAAAAGGCAGAGGCAAATAGCTGCAGCCTTAATGAAATAGGCATATTGATCAATTCTGCTTCTTGGGCACTTCCTCAGAGTGTGCCGGAGCACACGTGGACACGCGGGTGCCCATCAGACATCTCCAAGATGTCAGGCTTCCAAACATGAGTACAGTTTCACAGGCAGCTGTTTTCACACTGCATACATCGCACTGCGTGTCAGAGGAAGAACCACCAAATACTTAACGATGCACTGAAGTTTGTGATCAAGTGGAAGACTATAAGCAAATGTTGCGTTTTGAGAACAGAAACATAAGCAAAAACGTAATTATCAATTTGCTGCACAATCCTGCCTCCTCAGAGACTGCTTCTTTCCCATCCCAGATGCCTTCCTCTTATCCCCAAAGACAATTTGAGCATCCTCTTACTCCTAACTCCTGACAAGCAACTGGAAAATTTACTCATCTCGTCTTTTCAACTAAAGCCTCCTCCAGCTTGACAAATCTTGCCAATTACTGCATAAGCCTTGACTGTCTTGAGTTATGTGTCCGCAGGCTCCAAGCCCATCCATCTTGGAATTATCCTTCAGCCTTATCGCTCCTTCCTCTTCATCTTTTCCCGCGCATGGTTAATATCAGCTGTTATCAGTTTCAGTGCCTAGTAAATATTCTGGAGGTGATTGGAGGTTCAATCAGTTGCAGCTGCACCAAACTCAGCTGATAACGCAGTGGATGGTGGGGGAGAAGCTGGGAGAGGGAGAATTGGTAGAATTACCTTGATTCAGAATTAACCCTGATTGTACTTGGCTGTTTAGGCTCTACGCTGTACATAGAGAGTCCCCAGAATTCAGTGTCTGATTTTGTACCAAGACACCATCTTATGAGGAGTCATTGATAGCAATAGCAGCTGTAAATGCTGAAAATGGATTTTGCACAAACATTCCCCATACCCTCCGCCACCCACCCACCACACCCCCATCAATCTGAGCACATCTGAAGGATAACTCTGGAAAGAAAAGAATAGCAATAGGACTGCTTCACTATCGTATGTTTGGCTTTCAAACTTATGTTTGGCTTTCAACTTACCTTATGTTGAGCTGATGGAGAGAGGATTGATTCAATCGAGACAGTAGTTGCTACTATGTTTGCTATGCAAAGGTGGAGCTCTGGAAGCTGCAAAGAGTGGCCCTTTGGCATTTTAACTAAAACATCATCGTCTCTTTTGCCTGCCCCTTTTCTCTGCTCCAGGCTCCCCACGACTTGAGCTGCAGTGGGCAGGGAATTACCAGAATAGCAGGTAGGAGACAAGTCCTTGCCAACAATTAGCTCCCGACCCAGCTGCCATTGGACACCCCAACTTTAGTTCCCTTCAGTGGGCCTGCTCCACATCACAGCCTAGTGGTGGGCTCTGGTGGTCCAGTGGTTAAGACTCCACACTCCCAGTGCAGGGGGCTCAGGCTCATTCCCAGGTCGGGGAACTAAGATCCCACATGCCGAACCGTGCAGCTAAAAAATAAAATCACAGCCTGTTTGTTACTCGAAGGAAATAACACCCCGAGCAGTTATCAGCTCTTAGTAACTGACATTGAATAAGGTGGTCAGATATTTCCCAAAGGAGAGGCCCAGGGTAAGATGGTCCAGTGGGAACTCTGAGTAAACAGAAGACTGAAGGTCTTCTCCATGTGAAACTGATGCCAAAGAAAAGAGAGTCGGCCCCACACCCAACACGGCCCCACCCTCCCAGTCCACATACCCAACCCTGCCCCTGCCCCCTCTCAGTCCAGCCCGGGGCAGAGGGCCCCCTCTGAGCCCCGCTAGAGCCCACACTGTCACCACACACTAGGACAGTCAAGAGATGTGGGTGCACTTCTCTAGAGGGACCAGAAAGGCAGTAAGTGCGGTAAGATTCTCCATTTCCTAAGTGTTTATTTTGAGGTTGCAACCTCAGGCTTTAGGACAAAGCAAAATGAAAACCAAAAACTTCATGCCATTAACCAGTCATTCTGTGTGACAGCCACCCACCTCCTCCCCTCAAAAAAAACCTCCCCCGGAGGATTCCCAGTGTTGACTCACCAAGAAGACCTCCTCCCTGGACTCAGGTGCCATCCCTTAGGGCACAGCCATGCACAGCCCATGTCCTTCTCTGGGCTCAGCCCCACCGCCTGCCCCTCAGGCCTCCCAAACCTACCAGGTGGACTCAGCACAGCCGATGGTCTGCGTGGACTGCACGCACCACTGTTCAGGTCTAGACTATCTCACCTGGGTGGCTCTTACTCTTTTTTTTTTTTTTTTTCATTCTGTTTGTGTTCTAGTGAAGTGAAGTCGCTCACTTGTGTCTGACTCTTTGTGACCCCATGGACTATAGCCTATCAGGCTCCTCCGTCCATGGGATTTTCCAGGCAAGAGTACTGGAGTGGGGTGCCATTTCCTTCTCCAGGGGATCCTCCCTACCCAGGGGTCGAACCCGGGTCTCCCGCATTGTGAGCAGACGCTTTATCCTCTAAGCCACCAGGGAAGCCCCATGAGTTCTAGTAGGCAATTGAGTGAGAAGGCAATGGCACCCCACTCCAGTCCTCTTGCCTAGAAAATCCCATGGATGGAGGAGCCTGGTAGGCTGCACTCATGTGGTCGCTAAGAGTTGGACACAACTGAGCGATTTCACTGTCACTTTTCACTTTCATGCATTGGAGAAGGAAATGGCAACCCACTCCAGTGTTCTTGCCTGGAGAATCCCTAGGATGGGGGAGACTGGTGGGCTGCCGTCTATGGGGTCGCACAGAGTTGGACACAACTGAAGCGACTTAGCAGCAGCAGCAACAGCAGGCCAATTGAACATAAACATTTCCATTTTTTTAAACATTTTTTAATGTTTAAATTAAAAAATTTTAAGGGAATTTTAAACATTTCCCTTTTTTAAAGAAGAGTTAAACTCTTCTTTAACTCTGTGTTTATACTCCACTGCGATATGATCTGATTCACTTTTAGGATGAAAGATGTGATCACTGGAATCATTTTGGAGACCTCGAGCTGTGGTGTGGATCCACTCCCACTATGAATTCTTATCAGATGTCAGGGCCTGAAACCAAACGTGATATACTGGCTGATTTTTTACTCCCTTCTACATTAGCCTTAGATGGTGGCTCAGTCGGAAAAGACTCCACCTCCAGTGCAGGAGACCAGGGTACGATCCCTGGGTTGGGAAGACCCCCTGGAGAAGGAAATGACAACCCACTCCAGTATTCTTGCCTGGAGAATCCCATGGACAGAGGAGCCTGGTGGGCTACAGTCCATATGGACTGAATCAGCACATACTCTCTTACAACCAAGGGCTAGTATCCCTGTGCTTCCAGCCCAGGCCTTGCCCTGTGTGGCCCCTCCTGCCTCTTGGCCCTCTTCTGTTCCAAACACATGGCCTTCTTGGCGCCTCCCTGCCCACAGCGCATCCCAAGGCTGCCTCCGGCCTGAGCACGCTGCCTTCTCCGGACATCTGAGACCTATTAGCTGCTCAGGGAATATGAGATGGGAAGCTCTGACCTTCTGCACCTCAGTGAGCTCATTCCTGCCTTATGTGCTTCTTCCAGGACTCCTGACCCCCCACCGCCACCCCCAGCCCACCCCTGGGTCCTCGTCCCTCAGCTGTCTCTCAGGACCACCTCCCTCCCCTGCCGCCCCTGTGGTACTCTTGTCTCTTGCTATGCTTTCTTTTTCGTCATGAGACTTACTGCTAAGTGTTGTGAAATTCAATACTTGGGTATCTGTCATTTAATTCTAGACAGAATTTGTGTCTTCTTCACTACTATGTTCCCAGCTCTTAAAAAAGTGATGTCTTCAATGGATGCCTGAAAATATCTGCAGGATGATATCCCTGGCGGCTGGATGGTTAAGGATTGCGCTTCCATTGCAGAGAGCACCAGTTCAAGAGTCTTGGTCAGGGAACTAAGATCCTGCATGCCATGCACCAAAAAAATAAAAATTGTTTAAAAATATCTGTGGAATGAATATGTGAGAGAGAGCTGAGCTTCTCTCCCTATAGATGTGAAAAAAACCCTCATGGGAGTTTTTCTGGAAACAATGTGAACCCATCAGACCAGAGTCTTCAGCCTTTTGAACCCATGCCCCCTTTTGATAAAGGAAAAAAATCCCAGGTCCCCGTGCAGAGCCTGGAGCTAGGGGTGCAATGGGGTAGTGTTGGGGGAGGTCGTTGAGAGTTTTCAGATTACCAAAAAGAAGCATGAGCCACAAACCTTTCCAATCACCTTCCCTAAATATACCTTCTCTCAACCAGGGATTTGGTAAGGGTAGGAAAGATACAGTTTGAGACGGTCTTGGTTTAGGGTAGGTGGTCTCTCCTAGTGTAAAATGAAGGACCACAGGATATTCTTGGAGAGAACCCAGTGCATGGAGAAGCATAGATCCATCCACACCCAAAGCTGTCTGTCTTAAACTATTTAAAACGCCTGGGCTGGACTCATAACAGTGATTCACCGTCAGTGGACCTGAGCTTTAGTTCCTGTGCTGATCTGCAAAGAAAGCCAGATTCAGGTCTATCCTGGGGAGGTGCCCTTGGATCTCGAGAGTCAGGACAGCATTCTCCTGTTCCTGTACCACCTCCCTCTGATTTCTGTACCAGAGAAACATGGCAGTAAGGGAAATGGGGAGAAAAGAGGACTCTCCGGTGTTGTCTAATCCTGCAGCCCCAAAGACACTTCTCTGCACCAAACCCAAGTTGAGGGCCAGGAACATCAACCTGGTAAGAAGGCATCCCTGGGCAGGGTGTTCCCAGTCCAGCACTGAAACCAGCACTTCTCATTTCGCTGCCATTTTGAGAAAGTAGCAATGACAAATACACACCTTGATGTGTAGAACAGTGGGTTAGGGGGAAGCCGCTGTATCCCACAGGGAGCTCAGCTCGGTGCTCTGTGACGACCAGAGGAATGGGATAGGACTGTGGGGAGATTCAAGAGGGAAGGAATACACGCACGCATATAGCTGATTCACGCTGTTGTACAGCAGAAACTAACATAACCTTGTGGAGCGATTATACTCCAATTTAGAGACGTTTTTGAAAATAAAATAGTATTAGAACGTAAAAAAGTTTTTAAAATAAACCTAAGTGTTTCACTCCTTTGCAGTTATTTTTTTAAAAAGGCAAAATGCCTGATTTTTGTACTGCTTTTACAGTAGCAGAATTTTCTAGGATCTGGTGCAAATAGACATGTTCTCTGCTGGCTGAAAAGAGGCTGAAAACCCCGGTGTAATCTGTCTCCCTGAATTATTATAGGATTTTAGATGGTTGACAAGTGCAATAACTTTGAACTCCTCAGGCATCTCGATGGAAATTCAGTTCCAGCTTGAAAGTGCTAACTGTACAGCTTACATTCAAATGGAGCTTCTCAGATCAGAGGAGCTGGTTCAATACTGCTCTTGATTTATCCATGTACAGGGAAGGATTCCGAAAATGCATCCTTTGGAGTTGAGGATTTCTAAAGGAGTGTCTTCTAGTGACTGGCTGGAGGCTGACTGGACCAGCACAGAGTGAAGGAAGGAATACAGTGGGGCTTGACTGTATTCATATAGGTGAAGTCTCGTGGGTATATGAGATCAGCAGACAGATACTAGATCTCAGCTTACTAATTCATCAGGCTTTTAGCAACTGGTTTCTCCATTTCAGTCCTACAGAGCTAACCCACATCATCATCTGCAATGCCTGGTGATATTCATTTCTCCCTTTCTGAACTCGAGTCTTCTCTTAAATTTCATATCAAAATCCATTTCCTACCTCCCCCCAAGCCCCAAGCTCAAAGTTTCCAATAGCATCTACTAGATCCTTATGAATACTTCTCTATCAGGTTCTCATTGGGAAACTTTTTCTCCCAGGATATATGACTCTGGTGCTTCATTGCTCCTGACTTTCTTACTTCCTTGTCCCTGGTAAGTTCACATCCTCCAAGGATGGGAGTACAGGCTCTGTCTGATCTGTATCACATCATTTTGTCAGCTCCCCTTTCTCTCTGCCTTCAGATGATAATGTCGCTCAGGTGAACCAGGTGAATGCTTACCCAGTCATGTCCAACTCTTTTGCGACCCCATGGAGTGTAGCTCTCCAGGCTCCTCTGTCCACGGGATTTCCCAGGGAAGAATACTGGAGTGGGTTGCCTTTACCTCCTCCAGGGGATCTTCCCAACCCAGGGATCGAACGTGTGTCTCTTGTGTCTCCTACACTGCAGGCGGATTCTTTACTGCTTGAGCCACTGAGGAAGCCCTCAGCCAGTCACCAAATGTCACAGATACATGTCTGCAGTGGGCCCTATCTTCAATGCTCAGAATCAACATTTGCATCTTCAGAGTACAATTATGTCCTCATGCCTGCCAGTACTTTGAGCAAGAGAATCTGTATCATGTTTCCCATTATCTGTCCTTGCCCTGAAGCTGTTGCTGTGTGAACTCTGCAGGGAGGACCAAGGGAAGGGACCCAGCCAGTGTCCACTGAGCCACCAGTCTTTACCTGAGTGTAGAGATGGAACATCCCGCCTCTGCTCAGCACCCACCTGCTATGGGACAGGTATTAAATGTACGGGCAAAATTGAGTCCCTTTGGAGATTGAAAAGGATACCATTAATAATTACACTGAGATATACACTTGCTCCTTGAAAGGAAATCTATGACAAACCTAGACAGAGTATTAAAAAGCAGAGACATCACTTTGCTGACAAAGGTCCGTGTAGTCAAAGCTATGGGTTTTTTAGTAGTCATCTGTGGATGTGAGAGTTGGACCATAAAGAAGGCTGAGCACTAAAGAACTGATACTTTTGAATTGTGGTGCTGGAGAAGACTCTTGAGAGTTGCTTGGACTGCAAGGAGTTCAAACCAGTCAATCCTAAAGGAAAGCAACCCAAATATTCATTGGAAGGACTCATGCTAAAGCTGAAGCCCCAGTACTTTGGCCACCTGATGCAAAGAACTGACTCATTGGAGAAGACCCTGATGCTTGGAAAGATTGAGAAGAGGGCAGCAGAGGATGAAGTGGTTAGATAACATCACTGACTCGATGGACATGAATCTGAGCAAACTCCAGGAGATAGTGAACAGGGGAGCCTGGCGTGCTGCAGTCCATGGAGTTACAAAGAACAGACACAACTGAGCGACTCAACAATAAACTGAAATGACATTTTGAGTCTGGAACTGTGTCTAAGTCCAGGGCCCTAGATGAAGCTGTGTCCTAATGCTCTTTTGCTGATGGTTTGGGTAGAGCAGCTTCATATAAAGAATGTCACTGTGATCACTGAAGAGTGATCCGTCTGAGAGGCAAACACAGAACTTTCATTCCAGCTGCAATATTTATACAAGTACAACACTGATTGACTAGGAGGTGAATAAAGCACAACAAAGCTGCATTTCCACTCCACCCGCTGAAGTTTCCTGAGAAGTAGTCTGAGAAGTTTAAAATATTTTTTCCAAAAAACAGACCGAAATAACCCCTTCTTTTATTTTAGATTCCTTTCAGATAGCCTTGCAGATGGTTTGCTGAAATCGTCAGACCAACACAATCTGTTTGGCTCAAAAAATTAAAATAAACCCACCAAATTATGTGTTTCTTTGTAATTAAAAAAACACTGAATTTCTAAAACAAAAACTAAATTTCTTATTTCTATCTATTAAACTTACCCTCACTCTGCATTTTGTGAACCAAACTAGAGAAATAATTCCTTAAAGATCCACACATTTTCCCCTGTAGTGCCGAATTCTAGAACCCCAAAATAGGGTGGTATAAATGCTGAGTTCTTCTCTGTTTGTTTTTCTATCAATACATATTCATGTCTTTTCTCTTGACACAAGCCTCCTATCAAAACATCCAAAGACAGTAAATACTAATACATCCAGGAGGTGTTCTTTCTTTCTCTAATTGCCTGCATCAAGCCAGTTTCCATGACATCAGCTCAGGAACAAACATAAAATGCAAGTTAAAAATACTTCCTCTGGGATAAATAAGTATGACCCAATTGGGCCAGTTGGTGGGACAGCTAGAGGGAAGAGGGCTTCCCTAGCGGCTCAGAGGTAGAGGACCCACCTGTTAATGTAGGAGACACTAATTCGATCCCTGCGTGGGGAAGATTCCCTGAAGAAGAAAATGACAACCCATTCCAGTATTCTTGCCTGGGAAATCCCATGGACAGAGGAGCCTGGTGGGCTGGAGTCCATGGGGTGGCAATAAAGTTAGACATGACTTAGCAACTAAACAAAAGACAGCAAGAGCCCCATGTTCTCACAGAGGTTTTAGTTCAAAGTTGTTTTGAGATTTGAAGAAATAATCGCCTCCTCCCCACCCATGGTCTCGGTGCAAAGCCAACTGTGGCAGCCCTTGGGGTCCCTGGTGCCCAGCACACAGCCCCTTGGTAGGCTGGGCACAACTTCCCCTTATCAGCAGGATGTGAGGAGATGCTGGGAGGTGACTCAGCTTCCAAGCCGCTGCCACTGCAGTCTTGTTTTTACCTTTTTTTAAAGAATCTGTTCCTGGGTGCTTTATAGCTTTAATCTTAACGTTCCCAGTAGTGTAACTGCCCCCGTGTAGACATGCCTGCTGCTCTGGAAACCGTCAGGATTAGCGTCTCAGCATGGGAAGGCGACTTCGGGGAGGAATTTGTCTAATTCAGGGTATATTCGTCGCCACAGATTCTCCATTGAGCGCTGCTGGGTGACGTCTCCCCCTGGCGGCTGCTGACGTGCGTGCAGGGGACAGACTTACCGGCAGGCAGCTGAGGGGCCTTCCAGGAAGTCGCGGGCTAAAAGATGTCAAGAAAACGGAATTTTTCCACATCGAGGGAACTTTTTTTGGGGGGGATGGGGAGTGGGGCGCGGCTTGTGGGATCTTAGTTCCCCAACCAGGAATTGAACCCATGCTGTTTACAATGAAAGCATGGAGTCCTAATCACTGCAGGGGAGGCGGGGGGGGGGGGGGGGGGGCGGGGGGCGGTGCCTGTGCTCAGTCCTGTTCAACTCTTCGTGACCCGGTGACCCGTGGACTCTAACCCAGCAGGCTCCTCTGTCCATGGAATTTCCCAGGCGAGAATACTGGAATGAGTTGCCATTTCCTCCTCCAGGGGATCTTCCCGACCCAGGGATTGAACCCAAGTCTCCTGCGTCTCCTACGTTGCAGGCAGATTCTTTACCACTGAGCCACCAGGGAAGCCCCCAGGAAACCCATAGGTAAAGGATAATATACATATATACATCTCAATGTCGATCTGGCATCTTGGCACAGGGTGAATATCTGAAACCATCACTTGCAGGAACTCTCTCTCACCCCAGGACTTCTCTGTGATTCTTAAATCATCTCTCTCTCCATCCACCTGTCAGATCCTGGCTGAATTATCTCCATTTATCCTACTGAGAAAGATCTCTTTCTCCTCTGGGCTGGAAATAGACCAACGCAGATTCAGAAGGAATCTTTTTCTGCTCCCAGCCTCACCCCTACACCACCTCTGCATCAGCCTCTTCCCTCCGGCTCCGCCGGCCAACCCCACCCCAGACTCTCCACAACTCCCAGCCCTTCGGGATCCCCAGCTCAACTCTCTTGCGCAAAATTCATCACGTAAATGTGTTTAGAATACTCCTTCTTCCTTGCCCTGCTGTTTTCTTTGACTCTGCAGTGTTTATTCTCCTAATCCCCTATTATGATTTTAATCTTTTTTAGAAACAGAGTCCTCACCCACTCATTTGGAGGGAGGGCTTGTTTCATTCAGAGTCCCCAACACAGCCCCTGCCCAAACTTCTCACCATCAACCAGAATGTCACATGCTGCTGTGGCAGGATGAAGAATAACTCCAGAATGCCTTCATCCTGAAGACTCCTGAGGACAGTGGTTATTTCTCCTTGCTTCATATTTCTCCTCCCTCCATGAGATGAGACCATTTGTACATCTAAAAAGTCAGGAAAATGAATTGTTGTTTTTCAGTCGCTAAGTTGTGTCCAACTCTCTGCGACCCCATTGAACTGCAGCATGCCAGCCTCCCCTGTCCTTCAGTATCTCCCAGAATTTGCTCCGATTCATGTCCATTGAGTCGGTGATGCCATCCAACCATCTCATCCTCTGTCATCCCCTTCTCCTGCCCTCAATCTTTCCCAGCATCAGGGTCTTTTCCAATGAGTCAGCTCTTCTCATCAGCTGGCCAAAGTATTGGAGCTTCAGCATCAGTCCTTCCAATGAATATTCAGGCTTGATTTCTTTTAGGATTGACTAGTTTGATCCCCTTGCTGTCCAAGGGACTTCCAAGAATCTTCTTCTTTATGGTCCAGCTCTCACATCCATACATGAAAATAAATAAATGTAATTTTTACATAGCACAAATAATGAAATAGAATAAATAATAAGCTCTTACATCAGCAAATGCAGGCAGTACCAACACTAAACACCAATCAGCAAAAATGCAAAGACAAATGTACCCCCAGCATCTTTCTCGACCAATGAATGCTCCCTTTTGTCCTTTCCGAATAAGCATATTTTCAGTAGGGGAAGAAACTTTCATTTTAAATGTATCAGGATCCTCTGACTTCAGCTATAAAGTCACAGAGGATTCATGGCGCTGTGGATAATTACAAACCACAAATTGTACTGAGTCAATTAGCCTGAGTTTCTGAGTTTCCCTTTTCTGTCTAATCCTACTCAGTAAGGAGATGATCTGACTGATGGACATCTGTGCTGTGATGATCTTCATATTAGAATAGATTTTTCTGACAAGTTTCTGCCTGGCTGTCATATAATTAAATATTTCGCATTTCTGCAACATGCAGATCACCATAGGTGGACAAGAAAAAAATCAAGGGTTAAGAGTAGAATTTGCATTATGTTTGCCTCCTGGAGCTCAACAGTGCAAAGAAATAAAGGCTTTTATAGTTAGAAACCCCAAATGCCTGAAGAAAAGCATTGGGCTTTAATGGAGACCTGGGCTCTGCTTTCCTGATAGCCAGGCTACTAACTTTCTTCAGACTGAGCAAGGCCAGGTTGGAAAGATTGAAGGCAAAAGGAGAAGGGGCCAGCAGAAGATGAGATCCTTAGATAGCATCACTGACTCTATGAACATGAAATTTGAGCAAACTTTGGGAGACAGTGGAGGACAGGGGAGCCTAGCCTGCTGCAGAACATGGGGTTGTGAAGAGGCGTACACAACTTAGCGACTGAACAACAACAAGGATTAGTAACCTAGATTCCATCTCCACATTGCCGGCAAGCCCACCTCTTTTGCTTCTTCTGGAACAGTGAGAAGAAAGTTGAATTTCCAGGGACAGAGCTTGATTTCCTGATGGAAAAGTTTATAAAGAAGGTGGTTGATGAGAGTAATACAGAGTTAATGTCCATTTCCCCATGGGTGTACCAGGAGACTCCATCACGGAAGAGCACTTAGAAGCTCTAAGTGCTGAGTAGTTAGCAGACAGCTGTCGTATGCAGATCTCCGTTGGATTGTCTGGCCCTGGCTTGTAGAAACAAGGTTGGCTTCCCAGGGCCTGAACCAGTGCCAACATAAACACATGGGGGCAGGTACTGAGCAGCCTTGGAGAGCTAATACTCCTATTCCACTGTCAGTTGGGAGTGAGGATGGGCTGTAGCAGACTCTGATGCCTGTTAAAAGAGTAAATTGCTAATTAAAATGATAAAATTGCTTTTGAACTCTGGAGACTAGGAGAACTTTGTAATTGACTATTATTATGTGTTTTTGGATGCCTAAACACAACTACTGATGATTTGGAGTTGGGAAGGGTGGGATGGGGAGGGAGTCCATTGCATTTCATTTTAACAATAAAAATACTCTGAAAATATATATACAATGGAAAGGATTACTTCTCACCTCTGGTAAGAGGCACTTAACCTTTGATCTTGAATTAAATTCCATTACCAAAGGTAGCTTATAAAGCAGCCAGAATTTTTTCCCTTGATATAGTTTCGATGATATGTTAAAATAATTACTAAATTGCTCAGAGTTCTCCTGAGGATAACTCCTTCTGCATTGAGATGAAGTAAAGAAAACATCAACTTGAGCAAATACAGAGAAAAATATGGGCCACCATTGTGTCATTTTAGGCCTTTTTCCCTTATCTTGTCTTATGTGAAATATTAAACTAATTCCTCAACTCTTTTTAAAAATAGTATTATATGGTAGAATTATGGAATTATTTAGGCCAGTATTTTAATGTTACAATCATACACGTAAATACAGACCGATAAACTTAAAGATTTTTTAAAAGTTTACTTGCTAAAGCCATATTCACAATACTATAACCTTTCAGAGTAAATTTTGTTCATCTGACTCATGTTTTTTCAAAGGAGCCCATTAACTATGGAAGAAGTTGTGTGCCCAAATACAATAGGGTGCTTCGTTTATCAGGAGTGGTTTTATGTGGGTGGTCTTGAGGATATTAAACCAAACCTTCACATGTGCCTTTGGTCTATACCAAATCCTGCTCTGTGTGGCAAGCCAATTTTGTCCCAGTTTTCCTGTTTTTTTTTGCCTCTTCCTGACATTATTAGAAACCAGAGCCACTCTGAGCACCTCTGAACCTTAAGCCTTGGTATCAGATAATAGTGACATGAGGGTTCAGAGTCTAATTCTGATGTTGGTGGTTAAAGTAACCAAACAAACCAACCAAACAAACAAAACTAATAGGAAACTTGAAAGGGGAAAAAATCAAAACTAAAAAACAGACATTACAAGAAAATTTCCTTAAAAAGAAATAATTGAGGAAGAAATGGGAAAACCAAAATATTAATCACTTGCCTTCTTAAAACTCTCTTCTCGGGACTTCCCTGGTGGGCCCATGGTTAAGGCTCCAAGCTTCCCACTGAAAGGGGTATGGGTTTAATCCCTGGTGAGGAAACTAAGATCCTGCAAGCCACTTGGCCAAAAAGTAAATTTTAAAAATAATTTTTTATTTTAAACTGCAAATTCCTTTATCTAATGTGCCCCTATCAGCCTTCCCTTCCTCTGGGCACATGGGCTACTTCATCCCAGAACCCACTCTCAAAGATCTTGGGACTAAAGCAACTATATGCCAATAAAAGTTAATGTAAAAGAAAAAAAAAAACAAAAAGGTCCTGGGACTAGCAGTCCATTCCAAGCCATTCAAAAACCATGGTGCTTCAGAATCAAGAGCTCCAGGTCATCTTGGAATTCCCAGAAGTTTCTCCAAGGCCAAGTAAATCTCTCCTTCCTTAGTATTGCCCACCCAAGTCCTGATGCCTCCCCCAGGATACCACCAATAATCCTAGATGCTTAGGAATTCCACCAAAGGGAGGGGCATCAAGAGAGGCTTGTTGGCATTTCTCAAACTGTATTCCAGGATTTCGTGAGGTGTTAGGGAAAAAAAAAAAATTAGCTAAAAATCCTACAGCTCACTTATGGAGATATGTTTGAATAGGTAGCAAACCTTTTAGGAAGTCACAGTGCTTATTTCCATATTGAAAACTCTAAGAAACCCTATAGTAAAGCAACCTCTTCAATTCTAATTGATCCAGAATTTTACAAATTGCTTTCATCACAAAATCTTTTTTTTTCCCCTCTAAATCTACTTGTTTATGTCTCATAACTGGTCTTCCAAGGCTTACATTTGGGAAATATTTGAACAACAACTATGCCATGTTGACCTTCTGTTTTTAGGTATATTTGAGTGGGTCCAAGCCCTAGACACAAGAAAATGTACCATTATATCCATCATCCATGTTTTGGTTTGCTGAGGTAGGTAGCAAGTTTCAACATATATCAGCTTCCTCTTGAAATGGTTGATTACCTTTTCTTTTTGATGATGATTCAAAGAGGTGGAAAATGACAGGGCCACTAAAAAGGACACGATGCATGTTGTCTGATACACACAGTACTTCGATGATTTTTCAGACAGTTCAGAACATCACCAAAATGAGGGCAACCTGACCCTGACTGACGGGGAATCTAAAATTACATTTCTGACATCCATCAAAGGTCGAATGGAAAATAGAGCTTATTTGGTAGCTAGGTTTTCCGCTGTGTTGACCTAGCTGTTGAAAGATTTTGTTGTTTGAGGAGCTCAATTATAGTTTGAGGTTTGGGAATAGTTTGGAGCATTTAACCTGAACAGGGAAATAAATGAACTGAAATTCTGCCAGAAACCACTTATCCTGCTTTGCAAATAATATAATCGAGCAATAATAATACAAACTCTCCTTCAAAGATTCTTTAGTAGCCACTTAGCCAAGTCATGGTTCTGCCGTGACTTTTCAGAACAGTCTGCAAAAACACTGTGCTAAGAGACAGAGTCTGGGGGTAGGACCTTAAAATTTTTCTCAAGAGATAGGTATGTGCACATAAATAATAGGGAATGTGTGAAACCTGGGGCAAAATGGAGAACTGCTAAAGGTATGCTGGGGGCTTCCCAGGTAAAACTAGTGGTAAAGAACTCACCTGCCAGTGCAGGCGACAGAAGAGAAGCAGGTTCAATTCCTGAGTCGGGAAGATCCTCTGGAGGAGGGCATGGCACCCCACTCCAGTATTCTTGCCTGGAGAATCCCATGGACAGAGGAGCCAGGCTGGCTACAGTCCACAGGGTCGCACAGAGTCGGACACAACTGAAGCGACTTAGCATGCATGCAAAGATGTGCTGGGTGTAAACGAAGTGAACCCACAACTTAAAACTGCAGCATCTCTGTGATCTGTTTCTCATAATTACTTCCTTGCACTGGAAGTCAATAGTAAAGGGCCTCAGAGAATCTAAAGACCAGAAAGGAAGCTGGATAAGACAGTCCACAGGCTCACATGTCAATGAAGTCTGTGCAAACATGTGAAGAATCCACAAGGGGTAGAGGACTGGGGCAGTGAGTACAGTGGGAGTGCAGACACTCCCGGATGTTTGCAAACCACCCCAGGCTACCCCTTAACCCATTCCTTAACTCAACCTGTTTGTCATCTTTAGGTGGAACACATTTCTGTTTCTTTTTGTCTTTTTTATATATATACCTAGAATAAAATGCCTTAAATAGGAGAAAGGCAAATATTACCAACAGCAACATTCTACAATTTGTTTTAAGATATTGAAGTAGCTTTACATGAAGAGGTATTTCACATTTTTCTTTTTTGCCATGACTTTTCAGAATTACTTCCATCTTTCTCTTAGGTCGCCAGGATGCCCCCTAGAGTTGCATCTGTTCCATTTCCGACCTCTGCTTCGCTTCCCAGTGTTGGATGTCTACTTTGTAGTTTATACCTCTGTCTGATTTTAAGTCACACAGATTATTCCCTATGAATCAAGAAATGGAGAGTTGATAACTATGAACTACATATCTTTTCGATGGACAATAATTGTGTCCTATAATGTGATTAAATTTTAAGTCCACCTTTAAGGTTTGGAATCATTGTACTCCTTAGGAGAGAGCTGCTATTTGTTCAGAATTTCTCTTTTCATATGATAGGTTGGTCATTTGCCATCTGGCAATTTTTATCATCACCTTACCTATTTTTGCTTATGGTAATAACATTTGCTCTGCTTATGTGTTTTGGCATTAAGTTTCCAGTTTTTTTCTAATGAAAATATTTTATATGGTTTTACAAGTCATTTTTAAATTCCTACCTGCACCTTCAATACTTTCAGTATTTCTAAAAGCACCTTTCCATTATAGTGACTTCACATAATTAGTTAATATTCTCAAAGCGTGATATATTTAGAACTCTTTTTTTTTTTTTTTTGGCCATACCACACAGTTTGTGGGATCTTAATTCCCCCACCAGGGATTGAACCTACTCCCCCCACACCCTCCTCCCACCAACCATTGGGCGGCCAGGGAATTCTCTCAGTTCCTCATTTTAAAAAGCAGATGTTCTTCATTATTCTTGATAATTCTAAATTTGGGAGCCAATTTCTTATCAGCTCTGATAAGATCATCACCCTGTTTGCTTAATGTGTAAAGGGTTTAACAATGATTAACAAAGTACTATAGCAAAGCAAGTCAACCTTTCTATTATGGTGTTTTCTATGCTCACATGATTAGTATTATCCTTAATTTTTTAAACCCTCTTTCCATTTTATGAAATGAAAACGAGGTAATATAATCAGAAGATCCTCCTAGTTGGGCACCCATCAGCTGAAGCACCCAAAGGTACCCTCGATGTGAAGACTTGAGAGAGGGTGCCTGTGTCAGTTTCCTGTAGCTGCCATGATAAATTACGAGAAACTTGGTGGCTTAGCTCAAATGTATTACCTCTGAGAGGCTAGAAGTATGAATGGGGTTCACTGAGCTAAAATCAAGATGACAGGCAGGGATACTGAGTACCCTCTGGGGTCTCTGTGGAAGCACCCATTTCTTTCCTTTTTCATCCCTTAGAAGCCACCCATATTCCTTGGCTGGTGGCTCCTTCCTCCATCTTCAGAGGCACCAATGCCAGCCAAATCCTCACTCTGCATCACTTGGCCCTTGACCCTCCTGCATTCCTCTTTTACTTACAAGGGCCTTGTAATTACATTCCCCCCACACATACCAATAAGGGCTTTTCAAGTGGGGCCATTAGTGGTAAAGAACCTTCTTGCCAATGCACAAGGGATAAGAGACTCGGGTTCAATCCAAGTTGGGTAGAACCTCTGGATGGGGGTATGGCAACCCACCCTGTATTCTTGAATCCCATGGACAAAGGAGCCTCGTGAGCTACAATCCATGGAGTCAGAGTGTCAGACATGACTGTAGCAACTCAGCACACAAGCACACACAGCCATGAAGCAGGAAAGCATGAATTACAGTGAACTCTGGGAGTTGGTGATGGACAGGGAGGCCTGGAGTGCTGCGATTCATGGGGTCGCAAAGAGTCAGACACGACTGAGCGACTGAACTGAACTGAGGCTTAAGAATTGCTTTCCATGTTTATCAAGCATTTATTGAGCACCTACTGTGTGCCACACACTGGGCTGCTCCTGAGGACACAGCAATATTACAGACTCAGGCTCTGCCCCAATTTCAAGGAGCAGATAATCTGAGATTTGGGTGGGGGGAGGGGGTGGTAATGTTTATGTATATAATTGTTTACCTCAGTTACAAGGTGCTATAAAGACATAAATAAAGGTGTTAAGATTCTAGATCAACTGTGAAGTGTGTGGTCAGGGAAAATTCACTGCCCTTTCTTCAAGGAAGTCTTCCTTGAATTCCCAGGTGAGGGAACAGCAAAGGGCAAAGGCCAGGAATGAGAAGAAAAAGTTAACTATTAATGAAAAAGCCAGTGTCACTGGAAGACAGAGATTAGTAGTAGGGAGAGAGGATGAGGATGCTCGTGGTCTAAGATAAAGAAAGAAGTAGTAAGGGCCAAATAATCCAGAATGTCATTCACCATCTGAAAGATTTTGAAAATTCTGTGATGGGAGGCAAGGAAATGGTTTCAAACAAGAGTCAAGCAGCTTAGCCGTCTCAGACATTGGTGTTTTTTTTTTTTTTTTTTGCAGTATGATTGACAGCTAACATTATCTTAGTTTCAGATATATAGCATAGCAATTCAATGTTTGTTTATATTGTAGAATTATCACCTCGATAAGTCTAGTCAACTTTTGTCACCATACATAGATATTCTTTTTTTTTTTAACTGTTTATTTTGTATTGGGTATAGCCAATTAACAATGTTGTGATAGTTTCAGGTGAATACTGAAGGGACTCAGCCATACATATATACATACATAGATAGTCTTGATTAAAAATAATAATAATAACATAAAACTAACAGACTGACCTGATCTCAATGTGCTTAGTTATGGAAACATTAATGTTAGGTTATTTATAGACCAATAAGCTTTATTCTTGCCAGGAAAATTCCATGGACAGAGGAACTTGGTGGGCTACAGTCCATGGGGTCATAAAAGAGTCAGACACAACTGAGAGAACACGCTCATGCGTGCACACACACACATGCTTACTTGACAGTTGTCAATTATTAATTTAGGATATGGTTAATATAGGGTGTCCCAGGTGATGCTAGTGGTAAAGAACCTACCTGCCAATGTGGGTTTGATCCCTGGGTCAGGAATATCCCCTGGAGGAGAGCATGGCAACCCATTCCAGTATTCTTGCCTGGAGAATTCCATGGATAGAAGAGCCTGGCGGGCTACAGTCCGTAGGGTCACAAAGAGTCGGACACGATTCAAGCAACTTAAGAGTCGGACACGATTGAAGTGACTTAGCACGCACACATGGTAAATTTAAGCAGAATTGTCCTATACATTTGGAAACATTGAAATAGAAATGACTTAGAAATATCTCCTAAACCTAACACAATGTTATGCTTGATTGCATTTGTAGAAATTCTACCCTTGCATTTTCACTGTAGGCTTTGAGAATGACAGTCAGAATTTTTGCACATCATTTGCCAGATGAAAATGAAAACCTCTAAGACAAATTTGTTTCTGCAGAGTGGCTGTTACATTCACATAAAGATTTAGCTGACAACTAACAAAAAGAATTGGGGGAATAGATGGAAGAAACAGCTGTCCAGGAAGCTATCAGTTGCTAGGTTTGCTTGGAATGCACTGGAATTCCCCAGAAGCCCCATTTTGCTCACTGATGGTCATCTGCCTTTAGAAATCACATTAGAGACCCAATTTTCTAAGTCTCATCTCCTTCTGAAAAAGAATATACATTTCCAGGCTCCCCCAGGATGCATAATTTCACACCATTGTTAGTGGTTATTACCACCATTTATCTCTCCAGTAATCCCCCTGGTCCCCTTTGTATAAGTCTGAATATGCCTTGCACATGTTTAAAAATGACATTCTCAGTTACACTTGAGAAGACAGAAGGGTTAGCTAAAATGAACTCACAATGATTATCTTATTCCAACAATTAAAAGTTTTAGCTTTCTTAACAGTATTCACTGTTTACACATCATCATATGTGCAAGGTTATAAAGATGCAGTGCAAGACAAAATAGGTATCTAGCAGGCTTGGAACCCTAGAACAAGTCTGCATGACTTTGTCTTAAAGATTAGGATTGTACGATGAAGTGAATATTTTTATCTATTAATAACAAACACTTATCTAGAACTTGTATTTGTCAGCCATTGTTCAAAGATGCTCTGCAAATACTAACACATCAAATATTACATGGGGCATTCTATTGCTCATTTATGGTGGACTTAAGTTTGCCACAGCTCCGTAAACTGAGGATATTCTGAAGCAAGGTGCCAAGCTAGTTCTGAGGCACCTTGTAGAGATTTAGCATAGTACAGTACAATATTTGGCCAAAGTCATATAGGAATGTGTTGGGGAGGAAATATTTCCCCTCTACCCTCTTATGCTCTGTTCTTGGAGGCCTGCAAATTAAACTGACCAAAGACAGATTAGCTGGGGGGAAAAACACAATTTTAATTCAAGTGCCTCTGGGAATTCACAGGAAAATATCACTCAAGGAGGTATTAGAATTTGAGGCTTATATACCCTCTTACTGGGCTTCCCTGGTGGCTCAGATGATAAAGAATCTGCCTGCAATGCAGGACACCAGGGTTCAATTCCTGGGTTGGGAAGATCCCCCAGAGAAGGGAATGGCACTCCACTCCAGTATTCTTGCCTGGAGAATTCCATGGACAGAGGAGCCTGGCAGGCTACAGTCCATGGGGTCACAAAAAGTCGACACCACTGAGTGACTAACACTCATTTTCCTGGTCAGGTAACAATGTTTCTGTAAACCTCCACCAAACAAATGTTATTCTCTGTTCTGACAAGAAAGGACACAGTCCCCAGACACAACTTTACCCTTCTGAGGCCCAGTCCTGGCTGAGAGGAGGCAGAGCTCAGCTGGTGGTGTCCTCAGGGCTGGGTCCCCAGAGCCTGCCCAGCTGCTATCACTGAGGGAGCCAGAAGCCCAGGACCCAACTGGCCCTCAGGCTCCTCAGGCCGCCTGCACAGTGGGGGCAGGTCCCTCAGACTGTGACCTATACAGGCGGCCACTGCCATTAGGTCACAGAGGCAGGGCTGGGGGAGAGAGGTTCACCACTGCCTCAAGGCCTGGGCTCACAAGTGGGTGACCCTGGTGAGGGCTCTGGAGCTCTGCAGGACCCAGCCCCCTGGGGCCTGTTCCCTGGGCCCCCAGCTCACCCACTGGCCCAAGGCCAGGTGAACTGGTGGCCCCCCAGGGAGAAAGAGAGGATCTGCCTCTTACCTGATTCTCCACATGGCAACCACTGCTCCACCAACCTTTGGCTGCGTGGGCCACTAACAGTCATCTATGGACAGTTGCTTGTTTGTGGGTGGGGCCAACTGCAGCACTGACCAATGGCTGAGCAGGGCCACTAACGGCAACTCACTGTCAGTTGGTCACTTGGGGGAAGGGCCCACTGCAGCACTGACCAATGGCTGAGCAAGACCACTAATGGTACCTGTTTGCCTGGTAACAGAGTAGGTGGTGCAGAGCAACTACCTTGAAGCCCTTAGCTGTGCTCTATTACAGTTCTGTTACCTAGTATATTCCTTTGTATTTGGGGGTTTTAATGATGTCTCAGGGGCTTCCCTGGTGGCTCAAATGGGTAAGAAGAGACCTGCAGTGCAGGAGATCTGGGCCTGATCCCTGGGTCAGGAAGATCCTCTGGAGAAAGGAAAGACTACCCACTCCAGTCTTCTTGTCTGCAAGAATACCATGGAGGGAAGAGCCTGGTGGGCTAGAGTCCACAGGGCCGCAAAAAGTAGGGCATGAATGATGTCTCATAGAATGGATTTCTTCAACAGTAAGAATTTTTTTTTTTTTTTTATCTCCCCTTAGCTGCTCATAATGGGAAATTCACATGGTCCTCCTCAGCAGTAAACACTAGAGATGTTTACCAGCACCAGCCTCGTTTCGATCATTGAGGAAACTGAGACACAGAAAAGTTTAGAGGCTTTTCCCAGGTCAAGTGGCTGGTCAGTGACCCAGTCAATATTTGTACCTATTCAGTTTGACTCCAAAATTCCAGCTCTTGGGAATTCCCTGGCAGTCCAGTGGTAAGGACTCCACGTTTCCACTGGGTGGGGGAGCTGGGTTCTATCCCTGGTCAGGGGATCTTGCAAGCTTCAGAGTGAGGCCAAAACCAATAAAAAGTAAAGTCATTAGCATGTAATAATTAAAAAAAAAAAAAAAACACAAGCTTTTAACAACCATGAATTGTGCCTCTGTTACAAGGGCCTCCTTCCTTGAAATTTTTTTATTTTAACTAAATAAAAGCATAATAAATGACTTCAAGGAGCTTTTATGGATTAGTATTAATATGACAGTATTATAACCTAAAAAGCAGTCTTGCTAATAGCATCATCCTCTCCACCCATCCTAATATAATAGAATCTTCAGATCTGATCATTTCTCTGCCCTAAGGTGACATCTATGTATACATCATACTCAAGCAGAGGCACCCTTGATTCACAGTTCCTATTCCTTTAAATAGACTGCCCCTCAATACCCATAACCTGCCCTAGACCCCAGATCTGTTCATTGTCTCTCAGTTCAGGGACAGACAATGGCCTCAGTCAACATGCCTCCGCATCTTCAAGAACATCATTCAGAAACTGCACTTACTCCTAGAAATGTCTGCCCCAAGAAACTTGTTATTAAATTGGTGACAATGAATATGCTCATGATCTTTCTCGAGCAGAGGTTCATCGGGGGAAGAAACAGAAGTTTGAATGATTTTTTGTAGATTATTAGAGGTGAAAGTGAAGTCGCTCAGTCGTGTCCGACTCTTTGCAACCCCGTGGACTGTAACCTACTAGGCTTCTCCGTCCATGGGATTCTCCAGGCAAGAATACTGGAGTGGATTGCCATTTCCTTCTCCAGGGGATCTTCCCGACCCAGGAATCGAACCCGGGTCTCCTGCATTGGAGGCAGACGCTTTACCCTCTGAGCCACCAGGGAAGCCATTTATTAGAGGTACAGATAGTCTAATCTTAGGTTATTCTAACCATTCTCCTCCATAATTGGACACTGTGCCTGTGCAAGGACCGTTCTCCTTCCTCCAACTCTGTGGGCATAGTGATATTCAGTTGCTGTTGATTAGGAAGTGCAGTTGATCCTTTTGTGAGCAGCATTGTTACATGCAACCAACAAACAACACACTTTTTGTTGACATATACTGGCTGCCAGGCACCTTGCTGGTCACGGTGAATACAAACAAATCAGGTGTAATCCTTGATTTCAAGTTTCTATCAGAGAAAGAAACATGACGGCAGAAAGGTGGGAAACTTGAGGTTTGTACAAAACAGGGAGCAGATTCCAGGAAAGGTTTTACAACACAGGAGATATTTGAGTTTGTTCTGAAAAAAATGGGTGTGAAACAGTCACTCACATGAAAACTTATGTACCAAAAAAAAAAGTGGCGGATTATCATCTGATAAATTTCTTTCAAGAGCCACTTGCAAATCTCAGAAGATGCTGCAGAGGGTACAGAAGAAAAGAATCTGAATTTTATTTTTTTTATTTAGCTATTTGTTTGGCTGCGCTGGTCTTAATTGCAGCATGTGGGATTTAGTTCCCTGACCAGGGACCAAACCCCGGCCTCCTGCAGTAGGAGCACAGAGTCTTAGCCACTGGACCACCAGGGAAGTCCTAAGAATCTGAATTTTAAATTTTCATTCCTTGTCTTGTCAAACCACTCTATGTTCTCGGACCGCGGGAAAGACTGGAAGCAGCCTCCTTGAACGATTTGATTGGCATTCTCTGGGCTTTCAGCGTGAAGCTGTAACACAGCACGCAAACGCCAGGGGGCAATGCGATTTCACCAAAGATCACAGGAAATGCTCCAGATCCTGTTTTGGCTAAGACCCTTCGCAGCATCCTGTTGCAAAGGTGAAATCCCTAATAAAGAGAGTTTCGCTAAGGAGAGAAAAAAAAAAGTTGAAAAACATCCTTTCTTTGAAAGCTTCCTGAATTGCCATCAAAATTGCCTTTCAGCAATTGCGCACAGCTGAACGTTTTGCAATACTATTTGCAAAAGAATGACTTCAATTTTTTGCTCAATGCAGCTGCCTGATCTTCCCAATCCTCTGCCTAAGGAATGTAAGCAGCCCCCGGCTAGCCGGATTTCACCTCGCTGGGGCTCTAGCGTCCTCAGCCCAACACTGGCCCTCCTCCCCTCACGCCTACGCGGGGCGTCCAGCTGCCTCCTCCGCGGAGCTGCGGCTCCCTTGAAGGTAATTCCAGTCCCGCCTGTGTTTTGTTTCCGGCTCAGCAGCCGCCAGGTGTCTGCCCTCCCTTAACCCCCAAGGATGAGAGATCAAAGGTGTTTCTGCATCTGCCTCCTGCCCAGCTCTTTAATCTGTTACATGTTCAAAAGGGACAAGTACAGTATTGTGCGCGCAGGGATGGGGATACAAATCAGAACCGTGGACATGGGCGACGTCCCAGAGTTTGTGGACCCGCTCAGATGATGAGGAATGTCTGTCTACATAGTAGCCCTGCCATTTAGGGAGTGTTTTCTTTTAAATTATATTATGAATAGTATGTGTACATGGAAATCTGATTCAGTTTTCAGTTCTGTCGCTCAGTCGTGTCCTACTCTTTGAGACGCCATGGACTGCAGCACGCCAGGCTCCCTGTCCATCACCAACTCCCAGAACATACTCAAACTCATGTCCATTGAGTCGGTGATGCCATCCAACCATCTCATCCTCTGTCATCCCCTTCTCTGGCTTTCAATCTTTCCCAGCATCAGGGTCTTTTCCGACGTCAGTTCTTCACATCAGGTGACCAAAGTACTGAAGATTCAACTTCAGCATCAGTCCTTCCAATGAATATTCAGGGCTGATTTCCTTTTGGATTGACTGGTTGGATCTCCTTGCAATCCCAGGGACTCTCAAGAATCTTCTCCAACAACACAGTTCAAAAGCATCAATTCTTCGGCACTTAGCTTTCTCACATCCATACATGACTACTGGAAAAACCATAGCCTTGACTAGACGGACCTTTGTTGGCAAAGTAATGTCTCTGCTTTTTAATATGCTGTCTAGGTTGGTCATATTTATTCCAACAAGCAAGTGTCTTTTAATTTCATGGCTGCAATCACCATCTGCAGTGATTTTGGAGCCCCCCAAAATAAAGTCTGTCACTGTTTTCATTGTTTCACCACCTATTTGCCATGAAGTGATGGGACCAGATGCCATGATCTTAGTTTTCTGTGTTGAGCTTTAAGCCAACTTTTTCACTCTCCTCTTTCACTTTCATCAAGAGGCTTTTTAATTCCTCTTCACTTTCTGCCCGAAGTGTAGTGTCATCTGCATATCTGAGGTTATTGATATTTCTCCTGGCAATCTTGATTCCAGCTTGTGCTTCTTCCAGCCCAGCGTTTCTCATGATGTACTCTGCATATAAGTTAAATAAGCAGGGTAACAGTATACAGCTTTGACATACTCCTTTCCAGATTTGGAACCAATCTGTTATTCCATGTCCAGTTCTAACTGTTGCTTCCTGACCTGCATACAGATTTCTCAGGAGACAGGTCAGGTGGTCTGACCCATCTCTTTAAGAATTTTCCAGTTTGTTGTGATCCACACAGTCAAAGGCTTTGGCATAGTCAGTAAAACAGAAGTAGATGTTTTTCTGGAACTCTCTAGCTTTTTTGATGATCCAACGGATGTTGGCAGTTTATCGGAGTCCTACTAAACTCTTGTTAAAAAAAAATATATAGTAGGTATGCAGCATAGGGAACTCTGCTCAATGTTATGTGGCAGCCTGGATAGGAGGGGAGTTTGGGAGAGAATGATGCATGTATATGTATGGCCAAGTCTGTTTGCTGTCCACCTGAAACTATGACAGCATTGTTAATTGGCTATCTTTTGGAGTACTCAGTCCTCTCCAACTCTTTGAGACCCTTTGAACTATAGCCCGCCAGGTTCCTCTGTCCAAGGGCTTTTTCAGGCAAGAATACTAGAGTGGATTTCCCTTTCCTCCTCCAGAGAATCTTCCCCACTCAGGAATGGAACCTACGTCTCCTGCATTGCAGGTGGACTCTTTACCAGCGGAACCATTGGGGAACTCCAATATGAAATAAAGAGAGAAACTGAAGGGAATTCCCTGGCAATGCAGTGGTTAAGACTTGGGCTTTCACTGCTGTGGATCCGGTTTGATCCCTAGTCCAGGAACAAAGGTCCCACAAGCTGTGCAGTTCAGCTAACATTAAACAATCAAAAATAAAACTAAAAAAGTTTATTGTACACCAGCCTATTTGAGGACTGCTGTTAAGAGAACTGTACAAGGCAAAGGAAAAGCCTTTTAAAATTATGAAATAGACGTTTTAAGGACATTTATAAGGACCTTATTTCACATACAGCAAAAATGACAAAGGACTTAAGGAAACAGCAGAAGATTTTTAAGAAAGACAGTTTCCAATGGATCCATCTATTTCCCACATGCGCAAGACTCAATAAGTAGGGAAATACATTTTAAAAAGGAAAAAAACAGTAGACTGCAAACTAGATATTCAGAAAATAGTCTTGCAAGAGAGGTAATAGAAGATATAGAATCTTTCACCCAGACATCAGCCCTCCCATTATTTTTCTGGCCACAGTTTTGGATGAAAGGGTAAAGCAGAGAAGAGCTCACAATTCAGTAAGAAATTATTTCAAAACTTAAATTTAGAAATCATTTAGAAAGCTGAGTTACCATCCTTTCGATTCTCAGGAGAGCTCCCCAATTTCCAGCCAAGACATAAATGTGAGAACACTGATTGTCTGTTTTCTTTTCCTCTGCTCTCCTATGCCCACACACGCCCAGAACCAATCTTCAACTTCCTTTTCTTTGCACAGAGATGACCAAAAGGAACTTCAACAACTTTATTTGTGCTGAGCTGCTGTCACAGACAGATGTTAAGTCACACTGGGCTTCCCAGGTGGCACTAGTAGTAAAGAACCCACCTGCCAGCGCAGGAGACATAAGAGATGTGGGTTAGATCCTGGGTTGGGAAGATCCCCTGGAGGAAGGCATGGCAACCCACTCCAGTATTCTTGCTGGAGAATGCCTATGGACAGAAGAGCCAGACGGGCTATAGTCCATAGGGTCAAGAAGGGTTGGACACAACTAAAGTGACTTAGTTTTCCCCAGTTACAATGGCTTTGAATCCAAAAGTCCACAATGTATGAGAAAGAATCAGTTCAGTTCAGTCGCTCAGTTGTGTCTGACTCTTTGTGATCCCATGAACTGCAGCATGCCAGGCCTCCCTGTCCATCACCAACTCCCGGAGTTCACTCAGACTCACGTCCATTGAGTCAGTGATGCCATCCAGCCATCTCATCCTCTGTCGTCCCCTTCTCCTCCTGCCCTCAATCTTTCCCAGCATCAGGGTCTTTTCAAGTGAGTCAGCTCTTTGCATCAGGTGGCCAAAGTATGGGAGTTTCCGCTTCAACATCAGTCCCTCCAATGAACATCCAGGACTGATCTCCTTTAGGATGGACTGGTTGCATCTCCTTGCAGTCCAAGGGACTCTCAAGAGTCTTCTCCAACACCACAGTTCAAAAGCATCAATTCTTCAGCGCTCAGCTTTCTTTATAGTCCAACTCTCACATCCATACATGACTACTGGAAAAACCACAGCCTTGACTAGATGGACCTGTGTTGACAAAGTAATGTGTCTGCTTTTTAATATGCTGTCTAGGTTGGTCATAACTTTCCTTCCAAGGAGTAAGCATCTTTTAATTTCATGGCTGCAATCACCATCTGCAGTGATTTTGGAGCCCAGAAAAATAAAGTCAGCCACTGTTTCCACTGTTTCCCCATCTATTTGTCATGAGGTGATGGAACCGGATGCCATGATCTTCGTTTTCTGAATGTTGAGCTTTAAGCCAACTTTTTCACTCTCCTCTTTCACTTTCATCAAGAGGCTCTTTAGTTCTTCTTCACTTTCTGCCATAAGGGTGGTGTCATCTGTATATCTGAAGTTACTGACATTTCTCCTGGCATACTTGATTCCAGCTTGTGCTTCATCCAGCCCAGCATTTCTCATGATGTACTCTGCATATACGTTAAATAAGCAGGGTGACAAGATACAGCCTTGACGTACTCCTTTTCCGATTTGGAGCCAGTCTGTTGTTCCATGTCCAGTTCTAACTGTTGCTTCCTGACCTGCATACAGGTTTCTAAAGAGACAGGTCAGGTGGTCTGGTATTCCCATCTCTTTCAGAATTTTCCACAGTTTCTTGTGATCCACACAGTCAAAGGCTTTGGCATAGTCAATAAAGCAGAAAAAGATGTTTTTCTGGAATTCTTCTTGCTTTTTCGATGATCCAGCGGATATTGGCAATTTGATCTCTGGTTCCTCTGCCTTTTCGAAAACCAGCTTGAACATCTGGAATTTCACAGTTCACATATTGCTGAAAGCCTGGCTTGGAGAATTTTAAGCATTACTAGCGTGTGAGATGAGTACTATTGTGCAGTAGTTTGAGCATTCTTTGGCATTGCCTTTCTTTGGAACTGGAATGAAAACTGACCTTTTCCAGTCCTGTGGCCACTGCTGAGTTTTCCAAATTTGCTGGCATATTGAGTGCAGCACTTTCACAGCATCATCTTTCAGGAAGAATAGTGACACAGTTATTAAAGGCACTGGTGAAGAGTGAGTCCTTATCTGCTGCATCAAATAATTCTAAGTTCATCTGCTTAAATATTTATTCAGTGCTTATGTGTAGACACACTACTGGACTCTGAAAATCAGTGATGATCAAAGAGGCTTGCACACAGTCTAGAAGTGGAGGCTGGCATTCATGAAATAATCACAGAGATAACTGCTCCAAAAGGAACACAGTTCTTGCAGGAGAATCTGCTGTAACAAAGGAACTAATTTTAAAGGGTCAGGGTGAACCTCCCTGAGAAAATCGTCATAAGCTAAGAGCTGGAAGATCAAGAAAAGTGAGGGAATGCACATGTTAATATTAAAAGAACTGGAAGGGTGGTATGACCAGAGTACAGATTATTAGGGGCTGAGATGCCAGGTAAGGTCAGAGAATTGAAGCTCAAGTTCAGTTACCTGTTGCTATGACTGCAGAGTGTAGCAAAGGAGCTGATAAACAACCCCTTTATTTTTATCCTTCAATCTTATGGGACATGAACTTACATGGGGTTCACCTGGGTGATTCTTCTGTTTCACATTCAACTGGAGGTTGGGCTGTCTAGGAGATCCAGGATGGAATTATTCAACTGGTACCTTGGTTTCAGGATCTTCCTTGTAGCTCAGGTGGTAAAGAATCTGCCTGCAATGCAGGAGACATGGGTTCGATCCCTGGGTCAGGAAGATCCTCTGGAAAAGGGGATGGCATTCCACTCCAGGACTCTTCCCTGGAGCATCCCAGGGATAGAGGAGCCTGGATGGCTACAGTTCATGGAGTCACAGAGTCAGACACAAATGGACGACTAAGGCTGCTGCCTTGGTTTCAGTGTCTGGAAGAGTGTGCTCAGCTGAGGCTGTTGAGCACCCATAAGTGGCCCCTGCAATACTGCAGCTTCAAGGCATCTGACGTGGCAGCTCAGGGCTCCCAGAGAGAGTGCCCAGGAGACAGGAAGTATTAAGGTCTGGCCAGACAGCATCATTTCAAAGGTATTATATTGGTCAGAACAGTCACAGGACCCACCTGGGTCAAGGTAAACAAGTGTTCTCAACATGAACCCTTTCAAATAATTTGTGGTCATCTTTAGTCAGCCATGGTTCACCATCAGACACAAACTCTTTACATTCCCCTGTATGCAAAATATCCTTATTCCTAAAGCCGTCCAGAAATGTCATCTCCTTAGGGCATGAAGTTCAAGTTTGAGGTCCAGATTCTGACCATCTAAATAATGATCAAGGGACTTCCCTAGTGGTCCAGTGATTAAAATTCTGTGCTTTCAATGCTGGAGTCTCGAGTTCAATTCCTGGTCATGGAACTAAGATCCCACACGCCTTGGGGTGCAGGCAGTAAATAAATACATAAATTAGTTTTTAAAAAATAATAAAATAAGTAAGGGTCAAGTGCTGATAAGGCACCTTTGATGTAGTTCTCTGATACAGTTTCTCTCAATATAAAGACTTGTGAACTGAAATGTTATGTATATCATAGCCCCACCACACACACACACACACACACACACACACACACACACACACACACACACACACACACACACACACACACACATATACACCCAGCATATACTGATAACACAGAGGTGAGATAAATAACACGGGGGTGAGATCAATGCATTGAGCATGTTCATTCAAACAGTGGGGGAACAAGAGGCACAGAGCCATCACTGGCATCCAGCAGTTCTGAAATCCACATACTGCTTGTTCCTTAACTTGGGGGGCCCAGTCCTGCTCCCAGACTCTCAGCAGTTCTGGCCACCACCCTGAAAATGCTTGGTTTCACCTTCTAAGTTATAAATCTTATTAGACTTCCTTCCTATGAATCTTATTAGACTTCACTCTGTTAGACAAAACATACATCCTCAATTCTCCTCAAGACAGTCCCTGCTTTGGCCTGGGCTCAGTCGGGGTGCTGTGGGGACCCCACCCTGAGGATCCTCAGAAGCATTTGTGTCTCTTTTAGAAGCTTTGTGAGGCATATACTTAAGTCTTCCTGAAGTTATAAAAAAGGTTCTTCCGGCCACCCCCTTGAGATGTTCTCCAATATCAATCAATTTCTAGGCTGAGAGACTTCTGCCTTTGAAAAGATTAGGAATTTGAAATCCTTTCATCTTTTTTAAACCAACAAGTACTAGCTCTATTTTTTTCTAAACTTCACTTGAAAACTGAACAGGTCCTTAAAAAAAAAACCTCATCTTTATCTATATTTTATCATATGACACATTTTAAAGAACCAATGGCATTTTAAGCATTCTACCGGGAAATCTTACTGAAATCTATAAATTCATCAGGAATATTTGTAGTTTCCACGTTACTGCAGGGGACAGTGTTGCCAAGCGTTCTGTCTCAACATCAGAAGAGTGTGCTTCCTGCAGTCTCCCAATCTGGGAGGGACAGTGGCCCTTTTCCCCTGTCCTCCAAGCTGTCACCAGCAGTCTTCTCAAGGCCTTCTAGCTTCTTCCCTTGCTGGATGTTGTTTGCCAGAATGTCTCCACCTGGTCTTTCCATCAGGGCAGTCCAAGGGCTTCCAACCTGGTATGTCAGGGTTTCCAGAGGGAGGGCTCCAAGAGACAGAAAAAAAGAGGCTGCCTGTTTCATAAAGCCTGGGCACAAACATGAGGCGGGCATCACTGACGCTGTATGTACTTTAATCGTCAAAGCAGTCTCAGAGCTGCCCTCATTCAAGAAAAGGGGGCATAACCCCCATCTCTCTATGGGAGGTGTAAAGGATTTGTGACCATTTTTATTCCACTCTGGGTGACATCATGCAGGGCTTTGCAAATCATGTGAAGGCTTTCGAATAAAGGCTTTCATCTTAAAAATAATGAAGCGCCACTGAAGACTTTTCAGAGGTAAGGGATATCACATAATTGGACTTGCCTTTTGAAAAGATTGTTCCAGCTGCAGTATAAGAGTACATTGGAAGGAGATTATTAAAAACTGAATGGTTCTTTCTTAGTTCCTCTTTCTCCATATATACCTTATCATACAGATTTATGTGAACATTACTGTGACAGTTTGGCCCAGGGTTGGACTTCCCTGGTGGCTCATATGGTAAAAAATCCACCTGCAAGGTGCGAGACCTGGGTTCAGTCCCTGGGTTGGGAAGATCCCCTGGAGAAGGGAAAGGTTACCCGCTCCGGTATTCTCGCCTGGGAAATCCCATGGACAGAGGAGCCTGGGGGGGCTACAGTCCATGGGGTCGCAAAGAGTCGAACACGACTGAGCGACTGAGCACAATGACAGTAAAGGCAAGAAACTACAGGTTCTAGAGACATTTGGATATAAAATCAATAAGCTAATATTCCTTGAAGTCTACGTAGAGCACAATCTTTTTTCCAACCCTAGTCCTAACGCTGATAAACTTACTTCTTTGGGACTTTCTAACATTATAATCCTGAAGCCTAAATCTCTGCTGTAACTTATGTATCTTCACTCCACACATCAGTGTTCACTAACCTCCATGAAGACCAGTCTCTGAATAGAAATAGTCATTGGTCAAAATAATAAAATCTAGTATTCTGCTCAGTGATATCCACTATTGAATTATACTTGCTAGGACAGATCAAATTTTCTTTTCTGACACCTGGAAACACTTGGGAACGATCGCTTTTTCATTTGATAAATATTTTAAGTAATTACTGTATGCCAGGCACTGTTCTAGTTAACGGAGTTACAGCAGCAAGCAAGAAAGACCAGATTCCTGCTCTCTTTCTGCTGGTGTTGTAATGAGGAAGACACCCCAGAACAAAGAACCAAATAATAAACCAAAAAGATAATTTTAGTAGTAATTTTGTTGTTGTTGAGTCCCTAAATTGTGTCCAGCTCTTTGCAACCCCATGGACTGTAACATGCCAGACTTCCCTGTCTTCCACTATGTCCCAGAGCTTGTTCAAATTCTTGTCCATTGAGTCAGTGACTCCATCCAACCATCTCATCCTCTGTTGTCCCCTTCTCCTCCTGCCTTCAATCTTTCCCAGCATCAGGATCTTTTCTAATGAGTCGGCTCTTCACATCAGGTGGCTGTGTATTGGAGCTTCAGCTTCAGCAACAGTCTTTCCAATGAATATTCAGGGTTGATTTCCTTTAGGATTGACTGGTTTGATCTCCTTGCTGTCCAAGCATCTCTTAAGAGTCTTCTCCAGCACCATAGTTCGAAAGCATCAATTCTTTGGTGCTCAGCCTTTTTTATGGTCCAACTTTCACGTCCATACATGACTACTGGAAAAAACATAGCTTTGACTAGACAGACCTTTGTCAGCAAAGTGATGTCTCTGAAAAAGAGAGAGAGAAACAGGCCAGTGAGTTCTTACTGGGTCTGCTCTAAGTACAGTAATCAAGGAGGGACTTCGAGAAAGTGACATTTGAAGTAACAGTTGAATGAAGAGAAAGAGTTAGCTGTGGGGAGATCCAGTGGTTTGGGAGGGAGGGAGCAGCAGGTGCCGGGAGGGTAGAGCAGGGGGCCAAAAGGAATTATCTCTGCAAAGCACAGAGAGAAAAATGAAGTGGTTAAAACATTTGAGTGAGGGAGGAAGTCACCTGAAATGAAGTAAAAGTAGTAAGAAAATAAGCAGGAATACATCCCATAGGCCTCAATGGCCAGGGCTAAAAATTCAACTAGTATTTCAAAAACAATGAGATGTCATTGGAGGGTTTTAGTGAGCCCCAGTCATTCACACTTTAGCATGAATTATTTTAACCTGACACTTTTCTCCTAAGAATTACTTTAGATCAATTGAGGTGAGTCATCAGGTGGAAAAAACATTTCGGAAGACTATGAAGAATTAAATGTGGCGGAGGACGGGAGCGTTCATGTGTGTATATATATTTATGTATGTGTTATGGCTTACCCTTAATTCCAGGGAATGTCAGCATCAGCCAGTCACCAGATAATGTCTGTTGTGTGTCCTAGAAGTCAGCAGTGCTACGTGTAGCTTTTCAGCACCATCAATCATTTCTTAAATATTCATGTTTTTTAAAATATTTCTATTTTAAGATAAAGGAAATATCTTTTCATTCTATAAGTTTTTGTATAATGTCAATATTAGTACCCTAACCAGATTTAGCCAATTCTAGATTTTCACTATAACGTAGTTACTACCTTGCAATATGAAAGCCTATCTTGCTATAGGGGAAAGCTGGACTTGAGGTTTAAAAAACATAAGGGAAATTCACATGGAGGAACAAATAACTCATGTGTCTATTTAAAATTATGTTTATAATTAGAGTTCTAAAGTCAGACTTTTGTTTTTTAATAGATCTTTTCCCCCTCACTCTATAAATACATTCCTGAGCTCTCATCCACCACCACCCACATCTCCCATAAGAAATTCTTTAGACTTCCTTGCTTTCTTTGCATCAAGTCTGTTTCCACACACTGATTAGGTCACACTGATGTCCTTTCACTTGAGTGACAGTTGCTGACACCTATGGTTATGCACAAAAATAAACACGGGTGAAAAAAAAAGAAACAATACTCTAATGGTTTCCTGCATAAAGCTTCTACGGTTCAAAAAAGACAGAATCATTGCTTACTATGCCAGTGACTCATACCTCTTGGAATGGTTGCCTGACCAAAAGATGACCAAGTCCATTTAGCGTGTGCTCCTATTTGGTGCTCAATGACTGTTATTTCCAAGGTGATCTATATAGAGTATCTTTTTGCATATGACAGGTTTAAGAGGTTGTGAAATTATGGGCAAAATCATGGTAAATGCTCAGTTTATTCATATTTGGCTTGTTCAGTTAAATTATAACTCCTTTTGTGAATAACTCAAAGTATTCTGAAGGTCAAGATTCTCTTCTCCAGGCATGAGGAAAAAGAAACATCAGTTACGGTCATGATGTGTCAGACCTGGTTCATACCAGGTTGCAAGAGCCAACTGTTACATTTTGGGGAATTTGGTAAACCCATTATTATACACACCCATGATTACAAACATGCAATTATAATTGTATTAAAACAAAGGTGATAAATACCTTAAAATCTTTACTTCCTGATTGTTTGACTACATTTTACTATCCATGCTTTTGGGGTTCTTTACATCTGCTATCCTTGTGCAGTGAAATATTTACTACATGATGGTTTTGCTATCATTCATCTCTTCCCAAAGCCATGTCCAGTGACATCAAAGCTGGAAGCTTGAAATAGGCCACAGTGGGAGTGTTTTCATAGTGTTGACATCGAAAGAGTTTTAACTTAATCAAAATAATTTCTATAAAACTTGAACAGTTTAATAGTTCAAGAGATCACATAAAAGATATAATGATAATGAATTTACTGGGAAAAGAACAAATTGGGATGCAATTCAGAGCATTATTTTTGTCAAATCATGATTGATTTGCTGGCTGTGAATCCCACGGTTTGGTCCAAATCAGCAAAAGTCTTCTGTGAGAATCTGTTGGCTGCATGGAAGCTGCAATAAATAAGACTGTATATTTTATTATTATATGTAGATTGTGTACTACACATCACATATATTGGTAAAACCCATAATATACATACATAATACAGGCATATTTTTCCCCTTGTTAAACATTGACCAGATATGACTGGTTCCACCAGAAAGATGAAATTCAACTGGTAACTTAAAGTTTCTTTTTTTCCAGAAAGTTATAAAAGAGAGCAAGTTTGTCTCTTTGTGAATAGAATCTGTTAAAAATCAGTGGGTGGTCATGCTGATAACCAGTTTGGTTTACCAGTATTGAAAAGCGGTTTGTTTCCACTTTTCATTTGAGACTCCTCCCATTTGAAAGAAAACCAGACTTTCCACACTGCAGACTTTTTTTTTTTTTTTCAGCCTAAGGTATGGCTATCACACAGAGTTTGGGAAATATTGTTTATACTTACGACTTACAAGGAAGAAAATGAACTTTCAAAATCAAATTATTGGACCAGGTCTAATTTATTTTAGTTTAGTATTTTGACCTTTCAGTTCACCAAAAAGTCACGTGGATATCCAGTCAAGGATAGTGTCTGTTTGCTTCATGAACAATTTGACAAGCTCAGCCCCTCCACTGATCTGCAGGGAATGGGAGCACTAAACACAGGAGACCAGAAATGGCCTCTGGTCCAACTACCCCAGAGAAGGAAGTTGCCAGATCACACCATAGTTTCTAAGCACTTGTTACATATTTCAGCAGAAACCTGTCCCAACACCTATCAGGTGATCTCTGTGCGCAGCTTAGGTAGGAAATACTAGGCCTTGATGTCCTCTGAGTTAAGTTTTATCAGTCCTTCATCCAGTATGACTTATCTACAGAAATAGCCGGTCAGACTAGAGACTTGGCCTTTGTTTCATCCAAAAACATGGCCGATCTTTTATTTAGTGAAAAATGCTCGCAAGTGATACTAGTGGGAGATGAAGACACTCATGAAGCTTAATCAATGACTGAAAATTACTTCGTTTTTGACGCTGATGTTTGTTTACTTAAATTCTCAAAAAGCCAACAACAACAACAACAAAACTCCAGATTTGAAGCATGCGTGTAATGTGCGAAGCCTGGCAAAGTAATGTGGGTCCATTCTATAACTGCGACTTTTTGTTTTTATTCAAGGTGTCATAAAACTGAGTTCTGCAGTTGAAGGTACGTTTTTACAACCACAAAATCAATAACGTTTTGCTTCAAGATTGCACCGCGTGGCTTTGTAGCTAGACCGCTTCTGTGGCCGTGGTGTCTGAAGCCATGTTCTAATCGCCAGCTACTGCCTTTCCATCTGTGTTTCTCCTTGTCCTGGTTCTCTTATGCCACACATCCCTCAGCTCCCCAATAAGTGGCCTCAACACTGACCCCTGAGACAGCATTGATGAGAGCCAGCAGGTGTGGTTTTGCCCCTGATTGGACGACCTCAGCACCACTGCTCCTTAGAGAGCATCCTTATCCTCTACGGCATCTTTATCTGAGGCTGGACCTTGAGTCTTGTCAGGAACCCTGCCCGCTACCCCACTCACTCCATCTTTCAGCAGGACCTTTTCTAGAGGAATTTGATTCCTCATCCCAATATAGCAGACCTGCTTGCCCAGGAAATATGCAGGCACGGAGTCATTAAAACTTCCTGATGGAAAAAAAAAAAACAAACTTCCTGATGGCTCGTCTCAAGTCACGAGGTGCCACCCAGGAGGTATTGCAGGAACCAGCTTCCTTGAGTGTCATCCATGTCACTCGCACCAGGTGGTTCCTTGGAACTCTGCATCTAAGACGCTTAGAAGAAAAGGAAGAGAGATTTAAAGCAAGAGGAGGGCTGGTGGCGGAGAGACCGCACAGCCGTGTTTCACCGAGTAACCCCCAGGAATGTTAAAAACACCTCATTTTTTGAAATGACTCATTGGGTATTGGTATAAAATTGACCACCTTGCCCTAAGAGGAGCATACATCTTGTAAGTAGGGAATATGTCATGCTCTCTCTTTGTGAGTGTCTCTGTTTGTTGTGGGGAGTGTGTGTGTGTGTGTGCGTGTGTGTGTGTGTGTGTGTGTTCTCGTTTATTGGGAGTTTGTCAGTCATGCTTTGGAGGGCTCTTCGTCCCCATTTTATCAGGGGAGGCTCCTTGGAAGAGGTGGTGGGCTTTAAGGTGAATTTTCAAATATAAGGAGAGATGTGGCTTTGTGAATGGGCAATGCATGGTGGTGGGAGCCAGAAAGTGCGAGGAGGGGGGGCTCTAGTGGTGAGACCACCTGCTTGACTCAAGCAAAAGGACTGGGTGGGCTGGAGTTTGCAGGTTGGGAGATGGAAGAGAGACTCGGAAATGTCCCCATAGGGCTGGCCCATCCAGAGAGAGGGACTCTGCTCCTTAAGTGGATTTAGTGCCATCACATTTTGAAAAGCACATTAAAAAGGGACTAATTCTGACATTCATGGCAGAAAGTGCATTGCTATCTCAAATAAGGAAGGGACCAGGAAACAGTACAGGCTACGGCCGTTCAGACTCAAGAGAGGAATCAAAGAACAGACCTATAAAAACGAGAGAGGACACCTTGCATGTGGCAGGTCTTTGTGAGGCCAAGCAGGGATTTAAGGTCCCTCTGACCGAAAACACGGAATTTTATTGAGAGAAGATCCAAACCGCCCCTGGCTTAGAAAACACAGAAGACACAGCTACCAAAGCAAGCGGGACCATGAGAATGACTCTGCCTGTGGAAACTCCCAGTGGCAAGTCACCCCAAGTTTCAGTTAATTATCTGTGGATAACAGTGTGTCCACCCTGGGCTGTTCAGATGTGTTATCACCAAATGGCTTTAAAGTCAGGGCTTTCTGTGGCCTGCTTGGCTTAAGCACAGTAGTCCACTTATAACAAAAGGATGGAAAACATTTTTTTAAAAAGCCAGAAAGCCAAGAGGACATTAGATAATTTTAAAAAGTATTGTCTTGCTAGAACAGTGTCCCCATCATAATTTTGCTCATTGCTATGATTACTTCTGGTAGCATGGCTTATCAGAACCCTCCCCAAAGAGGTTTATGGTCTTCAGAGAAAAAGAAGAGTGAGGATAAGTATGGGCAGAGAGCTGAATGACTGACTGCCTGGGGCTTTTTCAGCAGCCTCATCATCACAGGGTCTCCTCTGAGTTCCCAGGGCTCACGGGGAGTGGTCATGGGTACCAGAGGTCAGGACTGTTTGAACTGCTGCTTGAGCATCTTTTTGGCAGTTTCTTGGCTGGGGGCTGTAGCAGCTTGAAGGCTTGGTAGCATGCTGAGTTGTAACTGTGTGTGCCCAGGGGCTCCCCAGGACACAGTTGTTGTGTGTGTGGCAGGGGGGAGGGGGTTGTTATTCCACGCATGTGTTCTCACGCATCTGGAAGGGGCAAGTTTGATGGGCATGCTCTGTGGGATGTGTGTTGGACTCTCTTGTCTCTATGGGAAATCAAACCTCAGATGGTGGTCCTTATGAATGCTTAGCTCTTTTCTTGCTGTTTTCCATCTGCCGAATGAACTCAAGGCAGCTTCTACAGCTTATCATGGCAAGAAATACGCAAATCAGTGGAGGGGATCCACTGCCAGAATGGAACCTATTTCCTTTTCTTTAAAAATGACTCTGTTCCGGATTTATCCTAGAACTCTGAAAATGACATTAATGTTGTAGGTAGGTTATCCTTTTCTTATCTTCTTTTTAAGGAAAAACAATTGTTACAGTCATAAGAGAAAATCAACAGGGACTCCATGGGCTACTTCCTGCGGAGTATTTTTGTTATCGGGTCAGTCTGTTCTCTTTCTCTGAAGCAAGGTGCCTCCTTCAGCATTTTGCAGCTTTGTGTAAGCTTTTAAAATCATCAGAAAGAAAAAAAAGCTATTTATATCACACCAACAGTAAGGTTAAAAGTGAGCTGTCCTTTCATGTTTTAAAGACCTTACATTGAAACAGAAACACTCATTGATACTTAATTTTGTGATGAAAAAAAAAAGTATTTGAACAGGAAAAATATTTGTTTGAAAGAAATAATTGCAAAGTTCTGTTGATAACACTGATGGGTTCTGGACTCTAATTTTAGATTCATAACCCCAAATTCAGAAAATTGGGGGGAATTCCTTGGTGACCCAGCGCTTACGACTCCACGCTTCCACTGCTGAGGGCCTGGGTTCGATCCCACAAGCGTGGCCTCAAAAAATGAAAAGAAAATTGGGGTAAGAGAGAAACATCCAGACACCAAACTGGGGAGAAGGAGAGATAGTTGGGGTAATGGCAAGAATTCCATGACAGAATCTTCTAAATTTTCCTCTTAAAAGGGATTTTCCCTCTTAAAATTGGAGCAGGAAGAGGTGCATATTTCCACAAAGAAGACCAACCTACCAGCCTATCCAAGCGAAACGGGAAGGGAGGCCATGGAAGAACTGAGTCATGCCTGGGTTGGAATGGCCCTGACATCCTGCCCGGATCTTTCTGGGGAGGGAGGGTCCAGCCCCAGCTGGAAGATCTTCATCTGACTCACTTGGTTTGTTCAGTGGACAGAAGAGACCTTGGGGCTGGGAGGCTGCTGGATGCTGGGGACAAGCCTTGCGACTGATAACCCAGCACACTGTGAGGAGACTTGCCTCAAAGGCAACTTGTTCATCCCCTGTAGGTAGGTAGGCAATCCAAAATCTCAAAATGATGTCAAATTCTTTCGATAGCCTCTATGGGGGAATGAAGTTTGGCTTCTTTGGAAAAGTCCCGTGTCTTTAAAAATGGGAACAGATGAGCCTCTAGGAAGAAATCTAAGAGGCAAGATGGTGACACAACCCCCAGCCACTTTGGACGTCACCCACTTTGGATGCGCCTTTTGGAGGGAAGCTGCGGTTTCAGTTCACACGGGAGGTGATGCTTCGATCATGGATCCGGTGTGCTTTGATTTCATAAACAAAAGCTCTCCTGGCCTTGTGGAGCTTTGGTTCTCCTTTTTTTCCTTCTTGTCACTTCCTTTTATTTAGATAAGTTTTTTCTTCCAGTTGTATTGAGATATAATTGACACACAGCACTGTATAAGCCTGGGCTTCCCAGGTGGCACTAGTGGTAAAGAACCCACCTGCCAGTTCAGGAGACCAAAGAGATACAGGTTCGATCCCTGGGTTGGGAAGATCCCCTGCAGGAGGAAATGGCAATCCACTCCAGTATTCTTGCCTGGAGAATCCAATGGACAGAGGAGCCTGACAGGCTACATTCCATAGGGTCACAAAGAGTCAGACACGACTGAAGCAACTTAGCATGCATGCAGCGAGTGTAGAAAGCTCTATTAGAAAACAGAAGGTTAGGTGTTTGAGTTCTTGTGGGCTTATTGCGGAAGATGGTTAGTTGAAATAGATTAAACAAAATGAGACTTACTATACAACCATCGAGGCCTGTCTAATATCCACTTTGATACCATAAGTTGATATTACAAACTTTAGGATCTTGATGAAGTATATACTACAAACAGGCTCATTTTCCAGATAAAATAGGACTCAAAGACTGATGGTATCAAGGACTGTTGGAGTCAAATATTTCTGTTAAGAACAACAAATACACAACGCCTTGTTTTTATTCTTTAAATGTTCCCACTCTTAAAAATGTAAGATTAACAGACTACTCACTATGATCTTTATAACAGTATAAAATTATTTCATTAACAGTATGACATTCAAAGCAGTGAAATACACATTAATGTAACTGAGAGAAGAAAATAAAAGGATGAGATCATGAGATGAAAGAGGGGAAAAAAAAAACAGCTGCCCAGCAGAAAAACAAACAAAACCCCAGAATTCATAGTGAAATGCAGTTGATTTATGAATGGAAAATATTTAAAATGCTAGCTAGCATGAAGGAAGAGTCAAGTGGTAGTCTTTCCAACATATTGGGAGCTGGTCCTTACCAAACCTCTATTATATTTACATATTTTTTAAGAAGTAGAAAAGCTTTTTTTTTTTTTAAGTAATCAGAATCAGGACTTCCCTGGTGGTCCATTGGTTAAGACTCTCTGTTGCCAGTGTAAGGGGTACAAGTTCAAGACCTGGTCAGGGAACTAAGTTCCCATACACCACATGGTGTGGCCAAAGGATATAAAAAAGAAAGAAAGAATAAGAATATTAAAAGCACAGAGAGAGAAGGGAGCCCTTTAACAAAATATCCTATTACAAGGCAAGCTATGCTTTTTCAATTTGCAAAAAAGAATCCATGGGATGACTTTAAGGCTCAAAAGCATAGAAGGAAGACCATAGAGACAGAGGAGGAGGAAGGACACGAGCCCCAGTAGCACCTTCCACTTCATGGGTCTGTTCAGAGGGGAGGAGAGTAAGGGAACTCAAATTCAGGTCTGTAACACCTCTGTCTCTACTGCCTCGGGGCTCCTGGCAGCGATTCCTAGCAGGCTTAACCTCCCCCTTCATGGAAACCTTTACATGACCTGCCTAATGATTTCCTGATGGCCACATCCTACAAGCAATGCAGAGCTTATGTAAGGATTTGGGCACATGCCACCTAGTAGCTTTGGTGGCCAAGACTTGTGAGCAAGACCTTTTGGTCATCACACCCTGTTTGAGCTTGCATGTGTGTTTTGGGGTGTATGGGGTGATGGGAATATCCCTGCTGAGGTCCAGTGAGCAACCCCTCTCCACACATACACACACCCAGCTGGAGGCCCAGGCTGTGTGGAAAAGTTTCATTACTGGGAAGCTAAGAGAAACGCACTCAGGTTATAAAAAGGAAAACTTTTCTTTTTCACAGAGTCTTGAGGAATCTCAAGCAGAGATGTTGTTAGCAGAACTTGAAATAGACTGAATCCCTTACATAGGTGAATTTGTGTATTGGATCCATTATACGTGAGAAGCCTGGAAACAGGAGATTCCAGGGCTGGTGTAAACAACTGTTGTTAATTGAAATTAATAACATTTAGTTCAGTTCAGTTCAGTCGCTCAGTCGTGTCCGACTCTTGGTGACCCCATGAATTACAGCACACCAGGCCTCCCTGTCCATCACCAACTCCTGGAGTTCACTCAAACTCATGTCCATGGAGTCAGTGATGCCATCCAGCCATCTCATCCTCTGTGGTCCCCTTCTCCTCCTGACTCCAATCCCTCTGAGCATCAGGGTCTTTTCTAATGAGTCAACTCTTCCCATGAGGTGGCCAAAGTATTGGAGTTCCAGCTTTAGCATCAGTCCTTCCAATGAACACCCAGGACTTATCTCCTTTAGGATGGACTGGTTGGATCTCCTTGTAGTCCAAGGGACTCTCAAGAGTCTTCTCCAACACCACAGTTCAAAAGCATCAATTCTTCGGTGCTCAGCTTTCTTCACAGTCCAATTCTCACATCCATACATGACCACAGGAAAAACCATAGCCTTGACTAGACGGACCTTTGTTGGCAAAGTAATATCTCTGCTTTTTAATATGCTGTCTAAGTTGGTCATAACTTTCCTTCCAAGGAGTAAGCATCTTTTAATTTCATGGCTACAATCACCATCTGCAGTGATATTGGAGCCCAAAAAGATAAAGTCTGACGCTGTTTACACTGTTTCCCCATCTATTTCCCATGAAGTGATGGGACCAGATGCCATGATCTTCGTTTTCTGAATGTTGAGCTTTAAGCCAACTTTTTCACTCTCCTCTTTCACTTTCATCCAGAGGCTTTTTAGTTCCTCTTCACTTTCTGCCACAAGGGTGGTGTCATCTGCATATCTGAGGTGATTGATATTTCTCCCGGCAATCTTGATTCCAGCTTGTGTTTCTTCCAGCCCAGCGTTTCTCATGATATACTCTGCATATAAGTTAAATAAGCAGGTGACAGTATACAGCCTTGACATACTCCTTTTCCTATTTGGAACCAGTCTGTTGTTCCACGTCCAGTTCTAACTGTTGCTTCCTGACCTGCATATAGGTTTCTCAAGAGGCAGGTCAGGTGTTCTCGTATTCCCATCTCTTTCAGTATTTTCCACAGTTTATTGTGATCCACACAGTCAAAGGCTTTGGCATAGTCATTAACTACAGTCAATTACAATTCGCCACAGTGGTGTTCAGTATTTACTTTGTTTCAGGTCCCTGCACTGGGACCTTCCCCGATATTATCTCACTTAACCTCTCAACAATCTATCAGAGAAGTACTATCTGCATGCCCACTTCACTGACAAGGATTCGGAGATCATCCAGCTAACCCAAGGCTGACCCAGGACTGAAAGCCCTGTCTATGTGATTGCATAACTTTAAGCTCTGGCAGGAAGGGATGGCCACACTCACGTTTTCAAGCTGAATATCTTTCCAACTAGCCAGTTTGGGATTGCCTTGTGTAACTCAGAAAAGTCACCCCTTCTGCAGAATGTGTGAGGCAGGGGCAGTGTGCAGGATCTCGTGAGATCTCGCGTGGGTTCTGTACCCACGGTCCCGCCTTACTCTGTCTCTTTAATGCAGCATAGGCTATGAAGAGGCTGGGAACCCAGAGACACAGGGAGACTGAATTCTAGCCTTCCCCACCACCACGTTTCCCCTTCAGAGCCCATCTTAGAGCCTAGATTGCCCATTATTTCCAGATCCCAAGCCAACATAAACCACGACATAACTAGTTTAATTGTAGGTTCACTAGGAAAACACATACACACATCCAAGGAAACACAGGTGCCTCTAATCCCTGAAGAGCTAGCCAAGGCCACTCATCTTGTAGGTGAACCCCAGCTTGCACCAGAATCACCCGAAGGGCTTTTTAAAACACAGATTGCCAGCCCAACACCCCCCGCCCCCCTCCCCCAAAAGCTTCTGAATCCTGGGTCTGGGTGAGGCCTGGGAACTTGACTCACAGGTTCCTGGTGCTGCTGACTCTGCTGTTTGGGGGACCACCTTTGAAAACCACTGTTTTAAGGGATGAAAGCTTTAGCTTTGAGATTACATTTCTGAGCACCTGTCTCTGTTTAATTGTGATAGCAGCTGTTCATCCTTACCATCTGTATTGGTTTCTTATTGCTGTTGTCACATTATTACCACACATTTAGGGACTTATGACAACACCAGTCATCTTACAGTTTTGGAAATCAGAAGTCTAAAAAGGGGTCTGCAAGGGCCTCTCCATTATGGAGGTTCCAGGGGAGAATCCAACTTCTTGCCTCTTCCAGCTTCCAGAAGGTTGCCTGCACTCCTTGGCTTGTCACCCCTTCCTCCTGGGTCCTCAAAAACAGCAGTGGAGTAGCATCTTCAAACCTCTCTCTCTTACACACACACACACACACACACACACACACACCCCTCTCTGCTTCTGGGACCACCTCTTCTCTGAGTCTGACCCTCCTGCCTCCCTCCTAGAAGTCCTTGTGATTTCATTGACCTACCCCAAGGAAGCCTACCTCGATAATCCAAAGTAATCATTCCATTTTAAGACCCTTAACTCAACCCACTCTGGTGTTCTTGCCTGGAGAATCCCATGGACAGCAGAGCCTGGCAGGCTACAGTCCATGGGGTCACAAAGAGTCGGACACGACTAAGCGGCTGACACTTTCACAACTTAATTACACACGAAAGTCCCCTTTGCCAAGGAAGGAGTGTACACAGATTTTGAAGATTAGGACGTGGACATCTTCAGAGGCCTTCATTCTGTCCAGTACCCTAGCCACCTGAGAGCTGCGTACCCTCCTAAAGCACAGCACCGTTCCCACCAAAGAAGCACCGAAACCAAAACCAAGTCAGGATTTGCATGATGCAACCCTGCCTTCAGACACTCCTGGTAATCAAGCCATCTTGCAGAGATAAAGGGGGAGTCTGGGGGGGTGCGGGGAAGGGAGTGGGGAGGAAGGCAGGAGCCCCAAGGGAGTTAGCAAAGTGCCTCTTAGACCAGGCCCCAAACACCTATAAATCTCTCCCCACATTTGCCAGACTTTCTAGAACCTAGAGCCAGGGTGCTCCCTCTAGGCTGGGAGCCGCCAGGGTCCTCGCTGGGCCTCACCCCAGCCTCAGCCTCCAGCACCACCTCCCAAACCTGCCAGCAGGCGCTTGTGAGAGATGCAGAAAGAGGAATTGTACTAAAAGTCTTCTTGCCTTTTGAATTTCCCAGGATGACCTGCAGAGCTTTTCTGGGCTGAAGTCCCAGCCTCCAGGCTGTGAACTTTCTGTCGGTGCATTCACTTGCTTGGGCTGCTGTAAAACTACCAGACTGGCCGGCTCAGACAACAGAAATACAGAAATACACTTTCTCACAGTGCCGGGGCCTGGAAGTCTGAGAGCAGGGCGTGAGCAGGCTGTGTGTCCTGGAGCCCCTCTTGTCGGCTTGCAGACGGCTGTCTTCTCCCTCGTCCTCAGATGGCCCTTCCTCTGTGAGCACACTCCCCTAGCACCTCTTATTATTAGGACCCAGTCCTATTGGATTCCAGCTCACCCTCATTTGACCTCATTTTGACTTAATCACCTCTTTAAAGGCCTTTTTTTTAAAGTCTTTATTGAATTTGTTACAATATTGTTTGTTTCATTCGCCCAGGAAGCATGTAGAATCTTAATTCCCTGACGAGGGATCAAGTCCGCATCCCTTCATTAGAAGGCTAAGTCCTAATCAGTAGACCACCAGGGACGTTCCTCTTTAAAGGCCGTTATCTCCAAACACAGTTGCCTTCTGAGGTCCTAAGAGTAAGGACTTCAGCAGCTGAATCTGGGGGAGCACACTCTCAGCTCATAACTGTGGACTGCAGTCCTGGGAGACTCATACATAAAGTTCACTTCCGTCCCCTCTCTCGGTGTAACAGGTGGGCTCGGTGCAATTAAGGCAGGTGTGGGGAGGGGAAGGTCAAGCTGGGGTGGTCACAGTGTGCCCCTCAGCCTAGGTCTGCCTCTTGGTCCTAGGACAGAGATGGGAGGAAGGGAGAGGAGGTCAAAGAAGCCCCCACAGGCTGGGTCTTAGTCTGTATAAGCAAGAAGCAGCCTTTAAGCCTCACCGTCCCTAGAGCTGGTTCCCTGCAGAAGACTTTTTGCTGCATACGCAATTTACAGCAAGTCACAGGCACTCCACCAAGTCAACACACCCTGGACCCAGAGGAAATAAAGAAGCAGACAGTGAGGGCTTGTGTTTGACGGCCTTCTGCAAGGTCTGTGTGGTAGAAAATGATTTCATCCTCTAGGCATGGCTCTGAAAAGGAAGTCAAACAGCCCACAAGTTGAAATAAACCAAACAGCCTTATCTTATTCTTGATTCATAGGTTCCTCTTTCTTCAAAGGAAGCCTTTAGATGCAGGACTCTATGAACTGTCATTATCAGAGTAACTGCTGTTGCAAAGTCCCTCCTGGGACCTCGCATCTGTGACTCATAACACCTGGGATCGCTGACATTTTTCCCTGACAGATCTTTACTACTCACTGGTCAGACTCACTACCCAACAAAATTTTTTATATTTAAAAAATTAAATATACCTAAGTGCTTAAGTATAACCCATGTGGCGTGCTCAGTCACATCTGACTCTTTGTGATCCCCTGGACTGCAGACCACCAGGCTCCTCTGTCCATGGAGTTATCCAGGCAAGAATACTGCAATGGGTTGCCATCTCCTCCTCCAGGGGATCTTCCTGACCCAGGAATCGAACCCACTTCTCCTGTGTCTCCTGCACTGGCAGGTGGGTTCTTTACCACTAGTGCCAACTGGGAAGTCCCTAGATATGAAAATATATGTTTATACTAAGTGAAATACGCCCATCACAAAAAGGACAAACACTATATGATCCCACTTACATGAGAGGCCTAGTCGTTAAATTCAGAGACAGAAAGTAGAAGGGTGATTGCCAGGGCTGGGGAGGGGGAAGGGGAAGTTCTCATTTAATGTAAAGAGTTTCAGTTTTGCAAGATGAAAAGGGCCTGGAGATTGGTTGCACAACAGTGTGAAAGTAGTTACTGAACTGTACACTTAAAAATGGAACATGGTATGTTTTATGTTATGTATATTTTAGCACCATATTTTTAAAAGGCTGCTGTTGGCAATCATGTAATAGAACAGACTCATGGTTGGGGTCAAGCAAACCTAAGTTTGAATCTCATATCTTCCACTCACTAGTTTGGGGACAAGGTTCTTAGTTTTTTTGTTTAGTGCCTTCTGAGTTTTACTATCAATATTTCTCCGTTTCTAGTGGGCAGGAATTTGTAAAGAGCTTCAGTTGGGTCATTCTGGCCCAGGGTCTCTCCCCAGCTTGCAGTTGGGTGGGTGGAGGGCTGGAACACTGGAGGCTGGCTGAGGATCTCCCCCTCTTCTTAGAGTCTCAAGGCTTCTGCATGTGGTCTTTCCACGCGGCTGACTTGGGCTTCCTTTCAGCATGGCGGCCTCAGGACAACGGGATGCTTCTATGGTGTCTCGGGGCTCCAAGCAGGCAGATGTCCCAGGGACAAAGGCAGAAGCAGCATCACCTTCTCTGATGCAGCCTCGGAGGCATGCACTCTCACTTCCTTCATCCTCTCTTGGTCACAAGCAAATCACACACTTCCCCAAGTTCAAGGGGAGGGGTATTAGACTCCAGCGCATGATAGGAAGTGGCAGAGTTCTAGAGCAGGGTTGGCAAATTATGACTGTTGGACCAAGCCAGGCTCACCTCTCCAAGGCAGCCATGTCCATGTGTTTATATCTTGTCTGTGGCTTTGCCACAGAGTCAAAGTTGAGTGTTGGGACTGATACTATGTAGTCTGCAAAGCCAAAAATATTTACTGTACAGCTCTTCATAAAAAAGTTTCCTGACCCTGTTGTAGAAGACCGTGTTAGATGGACAATATTGTTTTAGCCACTTTTGGAGTATGATATTGACTGCAGGCAGGTTACCAGCCTCTCTGAAGTTCACCAGGGTTTCCAAACCTGTAAAAAGTAATGGGGGGTGTGTGTGTGTGTGTGTTCAGTTGTGTTCGACCCTTTGTGACCCCATGGACTGTAACCCGCCAGGCTCCTCTGTCCATGGGATTTCCCAGGCAAGAAAACTAGAGTGGGTTGCCACTTCCTGCTTCAGGGGATCTTCCTGACCCAAAGATTGAACCTGAGTCTCTTGCGTCTCCTGCATTAGCAGGTGGATTCTTTCCCACTGTGTTACCTGGAAAGCCCATAAAAAAGAATGATGAGCATATGTAAAATGTATTTAGCACAATTCTATGCCTATAACAGTTCTTCTCCTTCCAGGCTTAATTATGATTTGAGAGTCACTGAAAGGTGTTTACTGCTGGTGTAGGTCTATTAGCTGTCAGAAATTCCCAATTTAGACCTTACTTGGAATTTAGGCAGACTTTACAGACACCCTCTATTTAAACACATATTTATTACTCTGGAGGAAGGATCTGTTTGCAAGAATTCTTTTAAAAATGCAATCCTTGCCACCCTCCAGTGCATTATTTTATTGGACTCACTAGATTTTTATCTTCCAAGAAGCAAATACTTAAGGAACTGGGGCAACCTGGTAAATTTGGAATTGAGTGAGCGGGGGAACAGCATGGCAGTGGCGGGTCTCCGGTGGCCTCGGGAGAGAAAAACACATGAAACTTGACCTCCTTCACCGTTAAGCTCAGGGCTGCCTCTGACAAAGCAATGAAAAATATTTCCTTGCCCTCCCCTTGCCCGTTGCCTCCCTTTCCAAATGCCCAGACTTGTTATCTCTCCCCCAAACTCCTCCACTGGCCAAAATCTCCCTCGGATGTTTTCTCTCCTCCCCTGGATATTTCCAAGGCCAGTCCTCGAGCAGATGATCTGCCTATGACTCTGCTTTCTTCCTTACTCCACATTCGAACCAGGTCCTTCGAGAGCCTAGTTATTCAAAGCTTCTGAACTCTCTCTAGAGGAAAACTTCTAGCCAAGAAAATAGAGACCCCAAACAGGCCCTTACAGGGGTAACATTAGGCCGACCAGTCCCAACTCTCTTCTTCATGGACCCAAAAACCACTGAAATTAACAACTGTATGTGTGCCTCATTTTTAAAAGTTATATTCTATCTCTTCTCCAAGATATGTTTGACTCCAGTCACTCTTAAAAATCGACTTAGCTTCACCCTGAGCTGTGCTGGAAGAATCGTTCCTTTTCATTGTACCTATTTGTTGCCATGTTATTTTTACATCAGATATTATGAGTGTTTGGGGGGCAGTGGAGAGGAGACATTTGTGACTAAGTGATTAGAGACCATTCCCTTTGGCCCTATTAATTTTTACAGCATTTTCCCCATCTTACTTTGCTGAGACTTGCAATTTTGTGCAAATTTTATAGAACATCTTCTGGTATCTGCAGAATCCCAGCTCAGTGTCAGTCAAAGGCCAGTTGAGTTGATGCTGCTCCAGGAAGAATTATGGTTTAGAAACATTACTCAGCTGGCTGCCAAAAAAGTCACAACTGTTACACTATGACCTGTGCTCCTCCTACTGTAACCTCAGCCCAGAACCTCTGCAATTACCAAAGGGCTTTTACAAGCTCCGCCTCCTCAGCGTTCACTCTAACAGTCATTTTATAGTTATTGTCCCATTCTACAGATTGTTGTAAAAAGAACATGAAGTAGTGATGTACATTGCCCTAGATCACAGACCTACTCATTGATGGACCTGGAATTCCAAGGACTTTGCTCCATTCATACTTTTCATACTTCATTAATTCATACTTCCTAAGTGTACCAGGCACTGGGCCCTTTCAGCCAACATTGCTTCCGTTACTCCTTTCTGCAGATGCTTTTGTTCATCTTATATCCAGTATCACTTACAAAGTGCTGCCAACCATTCTCTTCCAACCATTTCAACCGTCCGCTTCCCTGGTGGCTCAGTGGTAAAGAATCCACCTGCACACAACGCAGGAGACACGGATTCAATTCCTGGGTGGGAAAGATCCCCCGGAGAAGAACATGGCAACCCACTGCAGTATTCTTGCCTGGAGAATCTCGTGCACGGAGAAGCCTGGCGGGCTGCAGTCAGTGGGGTTGCACAGAGTTGGACACGACTGAAGCAACTTAGCAGTAACAGTATTCTTGCCTGGAGAATCCCGTGGACAGGAGCCTGGCAGGCTGCAGTCGATGGGGTGGGAAAGAGTTGGACGTGCCTGAGCCACTGAGCACGAGCAACCATTCTCTTCAGCTCAAAAACATTTTTTTGACTACATACTTCCTAATCCCTCTTAGGTTAGCAATAGGAAAATGGACTAAAATGAGAGCCTTTGAGACATGTTTAGTAGAAAAGCTTTGGTTGTTTTGCTTATTTTTAGCTCAGGTAAACATCTGGAGGGTAACTAAAAATAAAAAACGCGTCTGATGTGGTTAGTGTTTGTACTTTTCTGACTAAAACTGTGAATATAAAGGTCACATGAAATCAGAATTTGTGTGTGTGTCTGTAATAGGAGTAACGGCTGGTGGATGTATTGAATGACAGAGTTTTAGCCTGAGATTCAGTTTGTTTCATCACCTACCACCTACCTGGCACCAGATTAGACAACTGAGATATCTGGTTGCCAAGGAGATGAGATGGCATCCTTGGACCACATCTGTGTACAAGTATAGCTTCAGAGTTTCACAGGCCTTCTGCACAGGAGCAGGGGTACTGCTGGCTTACTAGCTGCTAAGACAAGACAGATTTCCATTTTGAAACAGTTGATGTTGTTGTTTAGTCGATAAGTCGTGTCCAACTCTTTGAAATCCAATGGACTATAGCCTGCCAGGCTCCTCTATCCATGGGATTTCCTAGGCAAGTATACTGGAGAGGGTTACCATTTCTCACTCCAAGTGATCTTTCCAACCCAGCTATAGAACTCACATCTCCTGCACTGCAGGCAGATTCTTACCACTGGGCCACCTAGGAAGCCGTATACTATTAATTGAGCACTTACTATGTGTCAGGTAAGATCTTAGCATTTCTCAGATATTACTTCATTTCATCCTCCCAACAACCCTGCAAGGGTTACTATCTTTATTTCACATAGTTAAGACAACAACAACTGATGATTGAACAGATTAAATAGCCTTCCTTAGGCCTGCCTCCAAAACATATTCTGAGATGTCATGCAGGATTGCTTCTCAGGCATTGAAAGCAGATAAAGTTATTTCGGTCTGAGAGGTTTTTAGTAATTTAAGTGCATCATTTTAGGACTAGTATCCTACCTAATTACTATGGCAAACTAGGGAAATTTAGTTGACTGGCCTCAAGTAGACCTTGGTGAGGGTCTGTGCTTTTAAGTTCTCAAGCACTTGAACTTAAACAAAGTGAGCTGGTCCCATGCACATCCTGCCCTCCAGTCCACTCTAGCTGGAAGTCAATTATGTTGACCACGAGCGCAAAGGAAAACATTCTTGAAAATGTCTTTGGTTTGTCTGTTTTCGTCTTTTATGAACTGAGTGGTAATACAGAAAGTAGGAAAAAAGTTTTAATCACTGACGGGGATCCATCCTGCAAGACCTCAGAAATTCATTGCAAAGTGCATTTTCCAAGGTCAGAAACAACAGAGGCCGGGGCCAGTCATCCATGTGATTTCAGGAGGTGGAAGCTTCAGAGGGTGGAAATGGGGCATGTATGTTTGTGTCCTCAACTGTGTCTGACTCTTTGCAACCCCATGGACTCTAGCGCACAAGTCTCCTCTGTCCAGGGAATTCTCCAGGCAGGAATACTGGAATGGATTGCCTTTTCCTTCTCCAGGGGATCTTCCCGACCCAAGGATCAAACCTGAGTCTTTCACGTCTCCTTCACTGGTCATTGGCAGGTGGGTTCTCTGCCACTGCACCACCTGGGTAGCCCACTTGGGAGTGGGGCGCAGTGGGGCAAAGCTGATAAAAATGGACCAGGCAAGCCACAAGCCCCCACCACAGGGGAGGGCTCGAGCTTAGCAATGATGCCAGACTTTCATAGGACATTTTCTCTTCACATCTCCTCCTCTCAGTGGATGGCTCCAGGTCTGGGAGGGCAGAGCATGGTGCTGCTCGAAGCTGAGTGGTAAAGAAAGGCTTCTCTAAAGAGAGGATTTATGAGCTGAGACCAGAGGGATGAGAAGAAAGTTTAACAGAGAGCACTAGGGACAGCTGTCTGGAAGTGTGCTATCTCTCACATGGGACGTCCACGTAGGACTCTTTACGCTGGAGAAACCCCAATGTCTGAAAAGGATAGGATCTCCCTGCTCCAGTAAAACCTCCTCAGGGAAGTTTCAAGATGGTTTTTGTAATACTGGAATTTTGCTGTATCAAATAACATAGAAGGAAAGAAGAAAGAGCCTCCTTCCTGTGTTTGTGGGGCTTCCCTGGTGGCTTAGAAGCTAAAACATCTGCCTGCAGTGGAGGAGACCCAGGTTTGATTCCTGGGTTGGGACGATCCCCTGGAGGAAGAAATGGCTACCCACTCCAGTATTCTTGCCTGGAAAATTCCATGGATGGAGGATCACGGCGGGCTCCAGTCCACTGCGTTGAAGAAGAGTCGGACATGACTGAGCGCCTATCACTTTTCCTGTGTCTGAGACGTTAGCGCCACACCAAATCCTCTTTCATGATGTCAACTGTATCACTGGGACTTCCCTGGTGGTCCAGTGGGTTAGACTCCATGTTCTTTAATGCAGGAGTGCAGGGTTCAACCCCTGGTCAGGGAACTAGAGTATGCATCTAAGACTTGGTGCCCCCAAATAAATGGAGAGGAAAAAAAAAACTACATTATCTGTCTCATGACACTGCGAGGTCATCGATGCCATCACCCTAACTCAGTGGAAAAGGAAACAGGGTGAAAGCTGAGTCATCTGAAGTCCTTCATCCAGTAACTGGCAAGTCAGGATTGGACCAGCTCTGGTCATCTTTAAGGCACCACTAGAGAAGCTGGGCCACCACAGCTGAGCACATCTCTGAAATAGAGATGACCTGGTTTGGTGATCTCTTGCGTCATCACATTTGCTAAACAAAATCATTTAAGCCAACATGCAAGTTGAGCAGGAAACAAAGACCTACTTTATCCCTAATTTCTCTCTGCTGTCATCCCAAAGCATCAGCACAGGACTGGAACAAGCAGAGCATGATGAGTTCTACAGGAAAGATAGGTAGGAGGTGCTCACGGAACACAAAGGAAGTGAATCCTGAAGCATGAACAGTTTCCCAAGCCAGGAAGGCTTGGAAGACTTGGAAGACATCTGTAAAGTCACTGCCTAAGTGCCAGGCCAAACAGATCAATTAGTAAATCAATAAAAGGTTTAAGAGTAAAATTAGAGTGACTCAGACGTTAAAGGCATTCATTTTCTCCAACCACAGCAAGTCTAGAGGCAGGGCAGCCAATGAATATACAAAACCAGCTTCTTGCCATCTTCTGTCTTCTGGAGCAGAAGCTCCTTGTGGTCCCCAGATGGCAGCCACAGTTCAAGGTATCTCTCACTGATGGCAATGGGAAGAAAAGGGATGTATCTGACTTGTGTCACTGTTAAAAAAAAAAAAGGAGGTTAACTTTCAACAAAGCACTTGCAAGAGAATTCTCTTCTCATCCTTCATCTTGCAGAACAGGGAAGATAGAGCCTTCGCATCTAGGGAGGGGTCTACCTCCCTGAAAAGTCATGCATGCCCAGTTAGCAAGGAGGGTGGTTAAAAGAAAGCAAACAACACCTGCCAGGTATAAAGGCATGAAAAAAGATGGAATTCTGAATGTTGGGGTGGCCAAAAAGTTGTTAGTTGTGAAAATGTCGGGAGAGGCTAAAAATATACACTGCGTGAGTACATGCTTCAGTCAAGTCCGACTCTGCAACCCATAGGCTGTAGCCTGCCAGGCTCCTCTGTCAATGGAAATCTTCCATGCCCTCCTCCAGGGGATCTTACCCACCCCGGGATCAAAGCCAGGTCTCCTTCGTCTCCTGCACTGGCAGGCGGGTTCTTTACAACAATCGCCAGCTGGAAAGCCTGATATACGCTGCAGCCAGGTGGAAGAGGAATTATATGCCAGTGTTTGGCTGTCTCACAGCTACATGTTCCTTACTTTTAAAATATCAGTAAAATAACAATGTTAAGAGTTTTTCATTATTTTTTTATGTGGCAATTGTATAAAATTTCCTTCAAAAACAAATGGTTTAAAAAAAAGACAAAATAGACAAAACCATCTATAGTAAAACTATTTAATCAGGCCTCAGCAGTGAAGAAATATTAGTGTACCTAATTTTCATTCTGACATTTGTACTTTTTTGTGATTATAGTAGTAAGGCCTGTTCACTGTTGTTTTTTAACTGGAAAATTCCGAGAAGCCCAAAGAATAAAGTAAAAATCATACACAGACCAGTACTTGGTTATCACGACTTGGTGCTAAATGTGTTTATCTAGAGTTGCAGTCGAAAGTGACTTCAAATTTTCTGTCAAATGAAGGCAAGGTATTGCCAGTCCCTTTAGAGGGGGAAAGCAACAAATAAATATACAGGTTGAGTTACAGAGTGAAACATGGCACATAACATGGGCGGAGGGGAAGGATTATCATTGTTTTGTTTCTTTTTTTCCCTAAAGGGGTGTATTTCTAGTTTGTTGACTTTCTGTTTTGCAGAGCAGGTCTAACCCCCTGGCTCTGTAACTGAGGAAATAACACAAGTATATCCTTGAGAGCCAGGTCTGTGGGGTAGTTCTGGTTGGGAGGAATGGGGAACCGGGCACAGGAACTGAGGCCAAGTCTCAATCTGGTGAGTTACAGCTTTGGTTTACAGCTTTGGTCCTCAGAGTTACATCAGGTCAGGGCACGGGAGCTTCAGTTCTAGAAAAGCCACTAGAATGTTCACATTGGCACGTTCAGAAAGCCTCTGTCTGTCTGTCCTCTTCGAAGCAGCCCCTGCAAGGGGTCAGGATGAGCAAGAGTTTAATTTTGCACTTCTACTTTTTTCAGTATACATTTGGCTACACTGGGTCTCAATTGTACCATGTGGGATCTAGTTCTCTGACCAAGGGTCAAACCCAGGCCCCCTGCATTGGGAGCAGAGAGTCTTAGCCACTGGGTCACCAGGGAAGACCCTGCACTTTCAATTCTTAAAAGGAAATCTGAACATCTCTGTATCTAACAGCAAACAAGAGCAAAGCTGCTTTTAGAAATGCTGGAACCTGCCTGGGCAGGAATCTATTATGAATGCTGTTGGCTTTTGTCTTTTTTAAGCCCTCTTTTTCTTTTTTTTTAATGATTCTCTTTCAGGCACACTTGTTAGTGGCGCTACTGGTTTCTGGGTAAATGGTTTGCTTGCTGCATGCTGTTAAAAATCTACTGAAAGACAGTATCCTTCCACCAGAGAGCCGTATGACTTTGGGAAAGTTACTTAACCTCTCTGGTCCTCAGAAAGTTCAAGGCAGAGGTTCAGAGTGGCAGCTTGGAAGAGATCTTAGAGATCACGGAGCTCTGCTCCTCCTTACAAGCTGGGACTCAGAGAGGGTGAGTGACCAGCCAAAAGTCCAGTAGCTCCCCCCGTGTTTTATTAACATTTTGATTTTTAAAAGGAGTCCAGTGAATTTAGAAATTAATTGGGTTGTGTTTCAAGAGAAAATGAACAAGAGACTTCATTCAAAGAATGAAAACTAAGGCCTTGAGAGATAGATAGTATACTTTATAATAACTATCCAAATGAGTTTGTAGGAAAAAAATGTGAGCTAAGATGTGACACACTCCATGCACAATATTTACCCCTCCAAATATTTATGGGACACCCCCTGGGAACCTGAAGTCCAGTAAAGAACTGAAGATAATCATGACGCAGTATGGGCTCTGTCAGATAAAAACTACAGTGTTCTTATGAGAACTAAGAGAAGGCATTTAGGAGGGCTTCCGGAAGCCTTCCTGGAGGAGGTGACACCCCAGCTGGTACATGAAGGGGAAAGAGAGCAGCAAGTTCCTGCAGGGAAATTCCATCTGCAGAGGCCAGGGAGCTCGATGGCTCGAACATCCAAAGGTAAAAGCTGTCAAGAGGATGTGGAGTTCTGAGACCTTAAAGATGAGAAACTAAGTAATTCGGAATCTCCAAAGCCCTGGACGCTGGTCTTTATCCTGAGGGCAGAACTGTCAGCTGGATACATTCAGAATCTCCCGCAGCTGCTCGGAGCGTGTACAGTAGTTTGGAGGCGAGGACCAGACAGACTCAGTGAGACTGTTTAGAAAAAAATATTTCTCAAGCTCTTTGGACAAACAAGATACATTTTACGTGCTAACCCAGGAGGTACCCAGACCTGGGGACGCACATCAAAACAAGCGTCACAAAACTGCCTTTGTTTGATACACTCTTGAGTTTTCTAATCCACTTCGTTTTTTCTTTTCTTTTTTTAATGGTGAAACTGCAGGACCCACCTCAATTGACTCATGACCCATTAATAAGTCACACCTGGTAGTCTGAGGCACCTCGAGGCAGGAATTTTGGCTGTCATCCTCCAGAGAGGAGATAACAGGATCCAGGAAAGCAGAAAGGAGGATTGTAGGAGGTGGGAAGATTCCAGAAGGATTTAAGAGAGAAGAGGGTTAGGACCCAAAGGAATTAAGAGGTTGTGGCTTGAACTTGGTATGAAAATGTGTCTGGCTAAGAGGAGGTATGTTAACTTGAAGAATCTACCTGGAGGGTAAAGATACTAGGTGTTTGAAAAAAAAAAAAAAGTCCATTTTGTTTGGTCAATACAAGTGTAGCCCTTCATTTGAGGTCTACCTAAAGAAAATCATTTGAGTTCTATCTGAAGAAAAACCGTCTAAAGATTAAATTATGTAACTCCAGAAAATGGTCACGTTTTACTAAAAGAGGGAGCAAAATGGTGGCACTGAAAAGGAATAAATCATTCCGGGGGGGTGGGGGGAGGCTCTGCAGCCAGCCTCAAAATCCTACTTAGAAAGAACAGGCAAGCTCACATCCCCAGGAAATATCCCAGATCAAAGTCTCACCTGGTTCTTTGCTGTGGCTGCCACCAGCTTTTCTAAGACTGAGAACAGGGTAAGTATAGCCTCTGACTTTTCATGTAGCAGACCGCTGGCAGGAGCTAACTGCTTTACAAAGTTGGCACCACTTTTAGAACCCCCGATCGCTAATTCAGGAAGGGAGCAGGCGTTGCTTATGCACTTCTTGTAAAAACTGAAAATCCATTAACTTTATTCTTCACGCACTCTCTCCGACAGCATCAGGTCAAAGAGGCTTTTTTACCTTCCCCTTTTCAGAGCTTTCCAGAGTCCCAATCTGGCTCCTTCTAAATCTTTTCTTTTACAAAACAATAGGGAGGGGTGGTAGCCTGTGGCTAGTTGAAGATTTTGAACAATAGGTGTTTCTGAGCCGGGTTTATTGAAATGGTCCTGTCGGTGTCCTGGGGGGGACTGTAAATGAGATGTCGACAGGAGCTCTTTTGTGTGGACAGCATTCGGCCTGAAAGAGAGGAATTTCCTTTCTGTGCTAGTATTTAAAGTAGATTTGTTGCTGCTTTCCCTGGAACTTTTTATCCGACTGCCGGAGCTAACAGCGCTGGATGAGTCACTCGGTGTGGCTGAGACTTCCTCCCGTCCCTGGCAGGGCTCTGTCTCTCAGGCATTTACATTTAGAAAGGACGGCTCCTAAGAAGATTGCTCGGATTTTCATCAGCTTGAGCCTCGTTTTCAGGTCGTCACGGGGACCTGAGCCGGCAGCCATCCTGACCCCCCAGGAGCCGGCAGCCACGCTGGGCTGTTTTTCTCAACTCCCCGGAAGACTTTGGCTGTTTTGTTCCTTCCTTTTTTAAAATCCAGGGAGGGTGAGACAACCATCTCCTCCGATTTAGGCCTTTCCCTCCCCCTTTTTTGTAAATGACAGGCAATTTCAGTTTACTGTAATTACTTTGGGCTGAGGTTGGACTAACCCCACCCTTAGAAGATAAGGTAACCGTTTTATTACCTCGCGGCCAGGTGCCTGGGGGTGACAAGGCTGCCTTTTATCTGGAGACGTGACAAGGTTATCAGCAACTGAAAGGGGCTGAACCTTTGAGCGGTGGCCATTAAGATGCTTTCCCTTCACTGGGATCAATTTCCTAACTCATTATTGGTAGTTAATTTTGATCCAAAGACCAGCGCTGGTGGTTTCCTCCAGTTTCCGCATTCCTGCACTTCAGCCACGTACGGATGAATGGTGTAAATTGCAACTGCCAGCCAATCCCATAACAGGAGCTTGACATTCTAACCACGGCCCCAAAAGAGCAACCCACAGAATAGTTTAGAATTCTCATTTGGTAGCTTTGCAGTGGGCATAGTTGCTTTTTTCAAAGAGTTTATTAATAAAACCCTTCCCCTATGATAGTAGAAATCCAAAAGAATCAAAATGAATCACCTTTACTAGCCAAGGTTACACCAGGAGACAGTTCAGGGCTTCTTTTATTTACTTTTTTAAGATTAAAAAAAAACACCTTTTTATTCGTATTGAAGGATGGCCGATTAACACTGCTGTGATAGTTTCAGGTGAAGAGTGAAGGGACTGCTATACATGTGCCTGTATCCTTGTTTTAGATTTTTTTAAAAATTAGTGCTTTATGTATTTCTGTTTTCAGTTCACTGACACACATTGGTTTATTCCTAAATCAAGCTTGTTTTACATGGATTCTCTGGGTTATCTCTTGGATTGGAAATGTGGGATAAAAACTTCTGTTTTGAAAACAATTTTCCGACTGTGTCCTGGGTAGAGCTTTAGTGAATGAGGAATGCTCTTGCAGATAAACTTTTAGACAAGTGTCCTGAGCTGTGCTGTGCTATGCTTAGTCGTTCAGTTGTGTCGACTCCTGAGTTGCATCAAGTGAGCACTGCACCCAGCCTGGACTTAGCTCAGAACCACTCTCCTGTCAGGACACATTAGGGTGGGCCGAGAAGAATGTTACTTTTATCTCTTTTCCCCTGAAGTCAGATCACAGCTGAGGGTAGGGAGTGAGAATGGGGAAGAGAATGATGGAAGGGATGACTAAAAACACATACAGAACACACACAGTCTTGCAGATATGAAGTGTTTATCTCCAAGGACACATCAGACTACTGCTGCTGCTGCTAAGTCGCTTCAGTCGTGTCTAACTCTGTGGGACCCCATAGACAGCAGCCCACCAGGCTCCCCCGTCCCTGGGATTCTCCAGGCCAAAACACTGGAGTGGGTTGCCATTTCCTCCAATGCATGGAAGTGAAAATATGAAGATAACATTCCGCACTGTAGAAAGATGCCAGTTAAAACCCGCTATTAGTCCCCCTTCCCAGGTGGCGCTAATGGTGAAGAACCCTCCTGCCAATGCAGGAGACGAGGGTTCGATTCCTGGGTCGGGAAGATCCCCTGGAGAAGGGAATGGCAACCCACTGCAGTATTCTCGCCTGGAGAATCTCGTGGACAGAGAAGCCCCGCAGGTACAGTCCATGGGGTCATAAAGAGTGGGACACGACTGAAGCAACTTAGCATCTATTACCATTATTTTTTAAAAAAAGATGTTTCTAAGGACAGCATGTGAAAACACACACAGTGACAAACCAACAAACATCCAGAACTCCACACGGTGAAGGAAAGAGAGAGGTTGTTAGAAGTATTACTGAATTTGATCTTTGATTCCTCTTTTCCTTTAAGATATAGAAACCTTGCCCGCCCACCAGAGCAAGCCCACCACCGCCCAGTCACTACCCATCCTCCTGGGTCGGACTGGGACAGAGTTCTATCCAGGGCCAGACAAACCTGGGAGAAGGAGGCTCTGATGCCCGAGGCACCTGTAGTCGTGGCCACCATCCTTCAGTGACTCTGCAACCCCATGGGCTATAGCCTGCCAGGCTTCTCTGTTAATGGAATTCTCCATTTCCTTCTCCAGGGGATCTTTCCGACCGAAGGATCAAACCTGAGTCTCCTGTGTCTCTTGCATTGACAGGTGGATTCTTTACTACTGAGCCACTAGAAGCCTTCAGAGGTTCTGAAAACCAGAGACCAAAACCTGACCTGGCAGCTACTTGCAGCGTGACTATTTCATCTCTTCCAGCAGACAGACCGGAGAAGGCAATGGCACCCCACTCCAGTACTCTTGCCTGGAAAATCCCATGGACAGAGGAGCCTGGTGGGCTGTAGTCCATGGGGTCGCTAAGAGTAGGACACGACTGAGTGACTTCCCTTTCATTTTTCACTTTCCTGCATTGGAGAAGGAAATGGCAACCCACTCCAATGTTCTTGCCTGGAGAATCCCAGGGATGGGGGAGCCTGGTGGGCTGCCTTCTATGGGGTCGCACAGAGTCAGACATGACTGAAGTGACTTAGCAGCAGCAGACAGATGCCTTAGCGTCCGCATGCTCCCAGGGTGTGTCACACTTATCAGTTTCTACAATCCAAGAACTTACAAATTCCAAGCACGTTTGACCAAGAGATTCAGAAAAGGGCTTTTGGTCACTGTGCTCGTGAAGGTTCAACGGAGACGCTTATGGACCCAAGTATAGGAAGCTCTTTAACAGAAGAGGAGTCTTCCCTGGTGGCTCAGATGGTAAAGCATCTGCCCGCAATGCGGGAGACCTGGGTTCGATCCCTGGGTTGGGAAGATCTCCTGGAGAAGCAACCCACTCCAGTACTCTTGCCTGGAGAATCCCATGGACAGAGGAGCCTGGTAGGCTACAGTCCATGGGGTCGCAAAGAGTTGAACACGACTGAGTGACTTCACTTAACAGAAGAGAAAGGAGACTTAGACGGGAAGAACCCAGGTTCCAATCAGACCCAAGGCGGGGAAGTGTGCATCCCACCATGTTTCCCCTTTAGCAACCCTAGGTTTGTTTTCGATATCTGTAAGTCTGTTTCTGTTTTGTAAACAAGTTCATTTGTGTCGTTTTTTAAAAACTAGACGCCACAGGGAACACTCTGGCCATTCAGTGGTTAAGACTCTGCACTTTCAATGCAGATGGGCCCAGGTTCCATCCCTGGTCAGGGAACTAAGATCCCACAAGCTGCATGGCATGGCCAAAAAAAGAAAAAGAAATTCGATTCCATATATAAGCTATATATCACGTGATATTCTCTTTCCCTGACTTAATTCACTTAGGATGATAATATCTAGGTCCATCCATGTTGCTGCAAATGGCATTATTTTGTTCTTTTTCACGACTGAGTAATATTCCATTGTGTGTATATGTGTGTGTGTGTGTGTGTGTGTATACACATCTTCGTATCTATTCCTTTTGTCAGTGGTATTTAGGTTGCTTCTGCATCTTGGCTGTTTTAAAAAGTGCTGCAAGGAATAATGGGGTGTGTGTATCTTTTTTATTTTAATGGCTTTCTCCGGATATATGGCCAGGAGTGAGATTACAGGATCAAATGACTGTTCTGTTTTTAGTATTTTAAGGAACTTCCACACTGTTCTTCATAGTGGCTGTACCAATTTGCATTCCCACCAACAGCGTGGGAGGGTTCCTTGGATATTACTCAATGGTGGCAATGACCAAACCCCACTGAAGAGTGGAAATGGAAATGCAGTCTGTAAGTGGCCCTTTACGCCCCCACTGCAAAGGCTGACGGTGTTTGCTGTGTTGTGCGCACAGAGAGAGAAGGGGTTGGGGGGGAGGTTGGGGCCTGGCCAAATTCTCTGGACCTGTGTCCTCATCTGTCAGTGACACGGCTGGATAATGAGGTGTCGTTTGAAGGCTGATCCTGTCATCTGGGAGTCAGTAAGGGGCCGCTGGCGTTCTGTCTGGGCCCAGTGAGCTGGTAGATGGTATTCCACAATTTAACCCACAGTCTTTCCTGGTTTTCCTTTGAGGAAGGGGGTTCCAGGGAGGAAGGAGGAAAGGAGCCGGATGAATAATTAGCTGCCTCACTGCACAGACCAGGCCCTCACATGCCCTGCTTTGCAGACACAAGTAATCATTCCTCCTCATTGTGCTCCAGCCCACAAGAAGGCGAGCTGGAGGCAGTTTCTTGCTCCTTTGCTTCCTCGCACATCCCGCCTGTCTCCCCAGGTTTGTCTGGAGCAAAACTTCTGCTCCAGGCGGAGCCCTTCCACCAGACACTGTGTCCACAGGGCAGCAGCATCACAAGTTCTGCCTTCTCTCCGGAGTCCAGAGAGTTGGCCAGTGAGCAGAGGTTCCTGATCAATTCAACCACAAGTTTCACTCAGCCTGACCTCACTTGGTTTGGACACAGGTCACTCACTCTGCATGGCCAGCTCACTGTTTCGAGGGAGACCAGCTGGCAGTGTGTGCCTGAGACCCTACCCCCACTTGGTGCCCATCAGTCACTCTCTCCAGCGGGGGTTGGCGTCCCTGAGGTCTGCTGTATGGCCCAGACACAACCCCACGGCAGAGAGTCCTGCTGGGCTGTTTGGATGGTGGTGTCTCTTGCTTTCCAGGCCCCATGGTACATGTGACACTAGCTCTTATGAAATGAGACCAGGAGTATGAGGAGCCAAAGAATAAACTGAGAAGACTCTTGAGAGTCCCTTGGACTGCAAGGAGATCCAACCAGTCAATCCTAAAGGAAATCAACCCTGAATATTCATGGATGCTGAAGCTCCAATACTTTGGCCACCTGATGCAAAGAGCTGACTCATTGGAAAAGACTGAGGGCAGGAGGAGAAGGGGACGACAGAGGATGAGATGGTTGGATGGTATCACAGACTCAATGGACATGAGTTTGAGCAGATTCTGGGAGATAGTGAAGGGCAGGGAAGGCTGTCGTGCTGCAGACAGAGTCAGACAGGACTTAGGGACTGAACAACAAGAAAGAGTAAAAGGAATGGAAGGAGCCGAGGGGGAAAGGCAGCTGCCTGGGGCAAGGGCAGTGAACATGTGGTACCTCCCACAGCCATCTACTTGTGCCCCTGGGTAGAGCCCAGCAGAAAGGGTGGAGGAAGTTCAGAAGATAATCCACAGGACTCACTGCTTCCAGCTGATAGAGGTGGGGCACTCACAGTATTAACTCGATGTCAAAAGTCAGCCAGTCACAGCTGGACTTGGCCAGCACTCAACCAAGGCCAAAGAGAAACGGGTATCGGTGACAGGAGGTTGTGTCACAACATCCAAGGTCACAGACTGGCTTTGCTGAGTATTCATTTTTCTTTCTATCCTCGTGACCTTGCTTTCCTGATTATTAGTCCCTTTTTCTTCTTCTCCAGGAAGTCCCTTCTCATCCCTGTCCCTTCCTTCAGGTAACAAGTATGTACCACCATTCCACTATGCACCATGCATGATCCAAGTACTGAGGTCGTCATGAACCGCAGACAACAATGCCTGACCTTGTGATCCTTACATCCTTAACTAATTACTGTCTTAGTCTGGGAGGGGAAAAAATTCAGCTAACAGAGAATATAGGCAAGTGTTGCTGAGAAGTGACTTCTAACAAGAAAGGAAAGCTGGGTGGTGAGAAGCTTAATAGAAAACTGTCCTCCACTCCGGACACCATCCTCACCCCAGGCTTCCCAGGCTTCTTGTCTTCCAAGACTCAGTCTGCTGGAGCCTGAGGAAATGGGGGACCAGCTGCCCAAACAGGAAACTTTACTTCATTCTGTAACCCTGACCTTGAGCCCCAAACCTTCCCCTCCTGTCAGCAGTCCATTCAACCCAGGAAGACAAATTTTGAAAACTACACAAAATGTTACAGACATTAAAATAGGAAAAAACAAAATCCCTAGGCCCTAGAGGAAGTGGTATATCTGATTCAGTGGTTAGAAATCGCTTCATAAAGTCATGGAACAAATGGAAGTTTAATCCTAACAGATGACACTGCCAGGGCAGTCACTTGTGTGCGTGGATGACTCAGTAGCACCTGTTGGAGAGGCTGAGAAAATGAGCCGTGAACTCCTGAAGGCATTCCCTGCTAGAAGCAACGGCCCCACCTGGCAAATTAGTAAACTGGGCGTTCTCAACATCCTGCCTGGAACCTTTGTGCCCAGTTCTATGAAGGTGGTGACTCACCTGAGTTACCGGTCAAATGATTCTTACTCAGAGCCCTCTGTTTTTAACCTTTAATATTAAATGACCGAGGCAACCGCTAGCCAAATGTCCATCTACTTTCAATATGTTTCTTTGAAATGATTGATTTTAGGCAACATTTGGCTTTACAAAGGGCAACCCTCAATTTCCCTAGTGTTTAACAGGTTGCCAAGCTTCATTAAAGGTCCACATTAGAGGCTTTCAACCTCAGTCCCTGGACCTGGGCCTTCTAAAATGACTTTCCTCCAAACCTCATTTAACTTCCTTTAATTTACTTAATTAATGGAATTTTCTGAAGGGAAGAGTTACTTTGATCTGAACCTCTTTCTTAGTTTCCGGTTAACATTTCCAGAGCAAGACAAGAGATGGGTGAGGGGCGGGAGCTCCCAGCAGCTCACAACTGCAGTTCTCCTCCAAATCAGAGACCTTGGAGGGCGGGAGAAGCCTGAGAGGAAGGCTGGTCGAAAATACTGCCCTTGGCATTTTCGTGGGTGTTTGCCCCACACACAGATAAAAGGGTTGGGGGTGGGGGGACGACAGTGTGCTGCAAAGCAAGTTCTCTGGAAGCTGGGCCTGCAGCTTGGAAATCTTCAGTCATCCTTGCAAATCAACCAACCGGAAACCAGCGATGGGAATTAGAAATGCTTCTACCCTGAAAGTCTCCTGCAAACTAACGACAAATTCAGACACAAATGGAAAATGCAAGTCCCACCCAGCAGGAATCCTCAGTTTCCCAGCTATTCATTCTCACAACCATCCACCTAACCAAAAGGCCACATCAGTTTTTGCTTTGCACCTTGCCAAGGAAGCAAACACTGCTGCCCTAGGTGCTGGTTGGCGGGGTTGGGGGTGGGGCTGGGGGTGGGGGTGGGGAGGAGGAATCAGCAACCTCAACCCACAGATCTTACCTTTCAGTAAGGGGAAAAATTTTGTTGAGGTGATAAATTAAAAAGCAAAACATTCTGAGTGGTGACTTCCACTCTGCGTTTTTTGAGAAGACCAACGCAGCCCCTGTTGTTTAGCCCAGTAGTCGCTGGGCTACTCTTTTGGGGACCCCATGACTGCAGCTCGCCAGACTCTTCTGTCCATGGGATTTTCCAGGCAAGAATACTGGAATGGGTTTGCCACATCTTTCGCCAGGGCATCTTCCCTATCCAGGGATCGAACCCGCGTCTCCTGCATTGGCAGGCGGACTCTTTTACCACTGAGCCACCAGGGAAGCCAGACCCCTGTCCCAGCGTGGCTTACCTGGGAGCCCAGCTTCGGAGTTCAAGGTACATCAATGATCCGAACTTTGGTCACCAGGGGGCGCGCGCGAGCGGAGCTGCCCGGAGATGCTTCTGTTTTCTCAGACTTTGAGTTGGGAGGCGGGGAAAGGGCAAGGGGCGGAGGGAAGGGTGGGGGTGGCGAGGGAGATGCAGCTGGCTTTCAAAAAAATCCTTTTGTTCTCTGTAATCTTGCCGCTTGCCAGTTTAGAAGGCCAAGGTTGCCACGTTACCTGTTGCCAGGGTCCCGCGAGTGCCTGGAGAAAATGTGGGCGACCGAGGTAGCGCGCACAGCCCTCGGGCTCGGTGGCTCTGCAGCCCTTTGCCCCGGCTGGGCGCTGACATTTGGAAAGCAGCTGCTGCGATCGCCGAGCAGTTTGGTTGTAGTTGTAACAGAGGAGTGGCAGCGTCTTACATCATTTCCAGGCATGAAGTGCCTGGGGCTTTTTTTTTTTTTTAATGACTAATTTTCGTATTCCTGCCTCCTTGGAGTTTGGGACAGTACATGTACTGTGCACAACAGCCTCACCTCAGGAAGCCCAAGGTTTGTAGCAACTTGTTAAAACAACTTGGGTGCCTCTTATAAAAAAAAAAAGCTGTGACTCTGAAACAAACCTTTTCATTCTTCCTTCTGAAAGCAATGTTACGTTTGATTAGCCGCGGAGGCTCGCTGGAAGTCGGCTTTCCCCGGTGGAGCCCGGCTGCTATCGGTTGAATAGATCTCGAAGCCAGACAAGCCAGGGCTTGGGGCATTTGTCTGGCATTAGGAAGTGTCTGGAACACTGGTAACTACCAACTGGCCAGTCCTATGACTACAAGAGTTATGACACCGCCCCTCCCTCTGTCCACATCCCTCTCCGCCCCCCTCCACCGCACACAAGCCTGCTTCTCTCTGCTTAACAAGGAGGAAAAGTTTAACTCCTTTCTGTGGTTTACGTGGAGGGTGGCTCTGGTGGAAATCGGTCTCCTGGCCACAGCCCTTGAGCCAAAACTAACCAGGAAAGAGGCCAGCAGAAGCCCTGCCTCCGCGACCCCACCGCCCCCCAGGAGCCCTGCGCCCAGTCCCCGTCCCCCACAGCCCTCTGATCACCGCCTCCTCACCGTGGGGCCGGCAGGTCGCAGACCGCTGACCACCACACTCTGGGTGGCCTGGAAACGTTAAGCTGTAAATATTTTGAAACAAGGGAGCGATTTTTCCCTGTGTATTTTGTTTTTGTGCAGTTTCTCTCCTTTTGCAGCGTTTTAAGGTCGCAGCTGGGCACCCCTTGCTGACCACTCAAAATGTAGTCATCCTCCATATCTTAGACCCAGACAACTGAGTTAGAAGCAGTTTCCTGGAGGTCCTCTTGGAGAGCATTGTCCTCTACTGGACACGATGTTTCAGGGAATGTTTACTAGGCGGATGAACACAGGTGGTAAGAGCTGGAATTTGAGGCCCTGTGAGCATCTGGGAGTGGCATGATTCAGCGAAGTTAGTTACCTGCCCTGAGCCTCAGTCTTACTATCAAACAAATGGGTTCAGTGAGATCCATATTCCTGGGTCATGAGACCATGTCTATTAAATTCTTTTTTAATGGCAATGAAGAAATACCATTTCGGTCCCTATATATATATTTTTTTAATTTATTTGGCTGCTCTGGGTCTTTGTTGCTGCAGGAGGCATCTTTGCCCTTCGTTGTCTCATGGGATCTTTGGTTGTGGCATGTGAATGCTTAGTTTCGACATGTAGGATCTAGTTCCCTGACGAAGAATGCAACTCGAGGCCCCCTGTATTGGGAGCACAAAGTCTTAACCACTGGACTACTGGGGGAAAGTGTGAAAGTGAAAAAAGTGTTAGTTGTTCAGTCCTGTCCAACTCTTTGGGACTCCATGGACAGCAGCCCGCCAGGCTTCTCTGTCCATGGGATTCTCCAGGCAAGAATACTGGAGTGGGTTGACATTTCTTTCTCCAAGGGATCTTCCCAACCCAGGAATCAAATCCGGGTCTCCTGCATTGGCAGGAGGATTCTTTACCATCTGAGCCACCAGGGAAGCCAGACAAAAGAAAGCAGCCATAATGATTAAATCAATAGCATAATTTCTTTTTCAAGTTCCACTGAATAGAAGGACCATGTGCATTTTTTTAATCAATCTTTTTGAGAATGTTCCTCTTAAATGAAGTGTTTCCCTTACTGCATGTAAGCCCCTCACTTTCTGTTTCTGTCTTGACGAGATTTATTAACTTCCCCATCCTTGGGCCTCACTCTACTACACACCTCCTAGAGCTCAGACCTCAGTGGATTCTTTTTCTTTTTTTAGACAGAAGGCTTTATTTCGTTATTTGTTTTGGACTGCATTGGATCTTCGTTGCCACATATGGACTTTCTGTAATTTCGGGGAGTGTGGGCTATTCTTTGTTGGGGTGTTCAGGCTTCTCATTGCAGTGGCTTCTCGTGTTGGAGAGCACAGGCTCTAGGGCATGTAGGCTCAGTAGTTTTGCCACATGGGCTTAGCTATCCCATGGCATGTGGAATCTTCCAGAACAGGGATGAAACCCGTGTCCCCTGCATTGGCAAGCAGATTCTTAACCACTGGACCACCAGGGATGCCCCCTCAGTGGATTATAAATCATTTGTGGTGCTGAATCGTGAAAGCAGAATTTAGAAGAAGGGGGGGGGCGGAGACAGAAGGAAGTGTTCAGTTTGCAAAATGAAGAAAGAGTTATGCTGGGAAAATTGGGGGATGTAGTTGTCTGAGTTTTGTCCTCAAAGTACGATCTAAGAGATCTGAATTTTTTTTAACTTCCTATTTGATGACTGACAGGTGGTACTTCTTTGACTCCAATAACCCTGACAGAATCATGCCAGGCTCTACACACCAGTAAAAATCACAGTAAAACCCCTGGAAGAACAGCTATGACAAACTTAGCATATTAAAAAGCAGAGACATCATTTTGCCAACAAAGGTCCATATTGTCAAAGCTATGGTTTTTCCAGTAGCATATACAGATGTGATAGTTGGGCCATAAAGAAGGCCAAGTGCCAAAGAATTTATGCTTTTGAATTGTGGTGCTGGAGAAGACTCTTGAGAGTCCCTTGGACTGCAAGGAAATCAAACCAGTCAATCCTAAAGGAAATCAACCCTGAATATTCATTGGAAGGACTTACGCTAAAGCTGAAGCTCCAGTACTATGGCCACCTGATGTGAAGAGCCAACTCCTTGGAAAAGACCCTGATGCTGGGAAAGATTGAGGGCAGAAGGGGGTGACAGACGATGAGATGACTGGATGGCATCACTGACTCAATGGATATGAGTTTGAGCAAACTCTGGGAGATGGTGAAGGAAAAGGAAGCCTGGTGTGCTGCAGTGCATGGGGTCATAAAGAGTCTAACACAATTGAGCGACTGAACAATGATGACAACACCGAAGCCTCTGGGGTGCGAGACCCCATGGCAGACGGTTCCCTGTTTCAGAGGGAGCCAGTCACAAATTCTTACCTCCTTTGGGCACTGGGGCTTGACCAACCTGTTGGGGAAGCAATGTCCCAGGGTTTCTTTCTGTCCAGTCTGACCCTAGTAGATGCCTAACATCACTGCCGCTGCCCTAAAAGTCCCTGTTGATCCAAGCCTCCAGTTCCTTCAGTTCAGTCACTCAGCAGTGTCCGACTCTTTGCAACCCCATGGACTGTAGCACACCAGGCTTCCGTGTGCATGATCAACTCCCAGAGCTTACTCAAACTCATGTCCATCGAGTTGATGATGTCATCCAACCATCTCATCCTCAGTCGTCCCCTTCTCCTGCCTTCAATCTTTCCCAGCATCAGGGTCTTTTCCAATGAGTCAGTTCTTCACATCAGATGGCCAAAGTATTGGAGTTTCAGCTTCAGCATCACTCTTTCCAGTGAATATTCAGGACTGATTTCCTTTAGGATTGCCTGGTTTGATCTCCTTGCAGTCCAAGGGACTCTCAAGAGTCTTCTCCAACACCACAGTTCAAAAGCATCAATTCTTCAGCACTCAGCTTTCTTCACAGTCCAACTCTCACATCCATACATGACTTCTGGAAAAACCATAGCTTTGACTAGACGGACCTTTGTTGGTAAAGTAATGTCTTTGCTTTTTAATATACTGTCTAGGTTGGTCAGCTTTTCTTCCAAGGAGCAAGCGTCTTTTAATTTCATGGCTGAAGTCACCATCTACAGTGATTTTGGAGCCCCCCAAAATTAAGTCAGCCACTGTTTCCACTGTTTCCCCATCTATTTGCCATGAAGTGATGGAACCAGATGCCATGATCTTAGTTTTCTGAATGTTGAGTTTTAAGCCAATTTTTTCACTCTTTCACTTTCATCAAGAGGCTCTTTAGTTCTTCGTTTTCTTCCATAAAGGTGGTGTCATCTGCACATCTGAGATTATTGCTATTTCTCCCAGCAATCCTGATTCCAGCTGTACTTCAGCGAGCTTGGCATTTCTCATGATGTACTCTGCATATACGTTAAATAAGCAGGGTGACAATATACAGCCTTGATGTACTTCTTTTTCCCAATTTGGAACCAGTTTGTTGTTCCATGTCCAGTTCTAACCGTCTCTTCTTGACCTGCATGCAGATTTCTCAGGAGGCAGGTCAGGTGGTCAGCCTCCAGAATCACTGACATGATTCCTATTGACATGGAAGAGATGATAATGGTCACTAGATGGCGCCAAGTTGCATTTGGCCCTATGAGGAGGTGTAGCCAACCCCATCATTACTCTAGGAATAATGTGACACTCCCTACCCCCACCCCGAGAAGGCAATGGCACCCTACTCCAGCACTCTTGCCTGAAAAAGCCCATGGACGGAGGAGCCTGGTGGGCTGCAGTCCGTGGGGTTTGCTAAGAGTGGGACACGACTGAGCAACTTCACTTTCACTTTTCACTTTCATGCATTGGAGAAGGAAATGGCAACCCACTCCAGTGTTCTTGCCTGGAGAATCCCAGGGACGGGGGAGCCTCGTGGGCTGCCATCTATGGAGTTGCACAGAGTCGGACACGACTGAAGCGACTTAGCAGCCCCACCCCCCAAATCACAGGTATCACATTGTGGCAGGATTTTTACTGTAAATCACAGCAAATGATATGATACTGTATTTGGCTGTGTTATCCTGTTTTGATTATTCATGCTGAAAGGAAATAGCTGACAAGCAATCAAAAGATTATCCAGAATACCAGACATCTTATGTTGGAAGGTGGCATTTCATTTTGTTGGTGTATCAGTGGGCAGAATGTGTGGAGAACCCATTTTGACAAAATAATGAGTTCACACTGTAGGAGAACTCCCAAGATGATCTATTTTCTTAGATCAGATGGTGACTCAGGCGGTAAAGAATCCACCTGCAGTGCAGGAGACACCAGTTTGATCCCCGGGTCTGGAAGATCCCCTGGAGAAGGAAATGGCAACCCACCCCTGTATTCTTGCCTGGAGAATCCCATGGACAGAGGAACCTGGCAAGTTAATAGTCCATGGAGTCACAAAGAGTCAGACACGACTGAGTGACTAACACACACACCCTAATGACGGTCACTCCCTGTCCCACCCACTCTGGTCTGCAGATGAGTGAGTGACACTGAGTGTTGTCCCCTCCAAAATTCCTGGGAATCGAAAGGTAGCTCCCTTGTGGTTACTGTGCAGGAAACTCAGTCAAGTTAGGGGAGCCATCAATCATGCACCTGTCTGTATCCGTTGGCCTCCCTGTGCTCGTGGGGAACCTGAGCCCAGCCTAGTCCTGCTCCAGCTCTGCCTCCACTGGCCACCGTGAGCCTCTGCTGGCCTTATTATCTCTCAGGTACCTTAGCTAAAAACTGTGGAGGATGGAGTGCAGACTGCTGAGCTGTGTTCAGATGTAAAGCTGTGTGATTCATGCAGAGCTGGGATGGAAGGTTTTCCTGGGGGAGCCTCTGCCAGCCCCAGGTAACTAAACAGCAGCTACATGTCTATTATTCTCATTGCCTCCGCTTTCTGAGCACACGTGATACCGAAATGTGACATCTATGCTTTCCTCTTCCTTCAACTCTCAGACAACCCCTAGGACGTAGTAAAGTATCTCTGTCCCTGTCTTTTATGGGTTAGGAAATTATGCCAAATCGCAGGGCAGCAGAACAGCAGGACAGAGAAAATCAATCTTCCTGTTCACTGTTCATCACAGGACACTTTTTTTAGTGATCTCCAGAGACACCCTGAATATTGAAGCAAGTATTTCATTCAACTAGATAGCCCAAGTGGCAGTTAGAACCATGGGTAACTAACTGGCATTTGGTGTTAGTGTTAACAACAGTCCCAAAGGGAAAGGCTGGGGGTGGGGCTGGGAATGAGGTGGGGGAGAAAGTGAAGGAAACGCCGCAATAGTCTGAACCACTTTTTAAGGGGTCTGTGGAAAGCTGGTTAAGGACTTGTTCTTTACCAAGGGGCTAGTTCCCACTTCGAAACTTCCTTCATTTCTTTGTTTTCCTCCATCGTGCTCCATACATGCAAAGCTGAGAACAGTGTATCCAGCTTCCTCAAGACCCAGGGGTCATCCTCAGATGCTTGCAGGGAGGGGCTGGTGGCTGCACTGACCCAGGCACCCGGTTTGATCACATCCCCTGAAGGACAGCGCTTCAGGCAGTGGGCTCCTATGGGCTGCCTGAGGGCTGGTCTCCTACTAAGTGAAAGTGAAATTTACGTCGCTCAGTCGCATCTGACTCTTTGCGACCCCATGTACTGTAGCCTACCTGGCTCCTCCGTCCATGGAATTTTCCACACAAGAGTACTAGAGTGGGTTGCCATTTCCTTCTCCAGGGAATCTTCCTGACCCAGGGATCGAACCCGGGTCTCCCACATCGCAGGCAGACACTTTACCGTCCGAGCCACCAAGAAGTCCAATCTCCCACTAGCGGGTGCATTTTTACAATATTTTACATATTTTATAATAGGAGATGCATGTGCAGTGTCCTCCCTCTCAGAAACAACACCACAACTCAGAACATTAGTTTATATAGTGAGCATATACCCAGAAAAGGGAAGGAAGGAAAGGAGGAGGGAGGGAGGGAAGAGAAAGGAAAAGAAAGGCAGGAAGAAAGGGAGGAGGATCTGAGTGCAGGTGAACACCATTTGCAGGTTATGACAGTGTGCTGGGGAAGGCAATGGCAACCCACCCCAGCATTCTTGCCTGGAGGATCCCAGGGACGGGGAGCCTGGTGGGCTGCCGTCTACGGGGTTGCACAGAGTCGGACAGACTGATGACTGACGCGACTTAGCAGCAGCAGCAGCATGGCAGTGTGCTCAGCTCACCCCTCCCCAACCCCGTCCTTCCGCCTCCAAACCCCCTCCACCAGCACTTTGCCCTGTTCTCAGGGTTAGAACACACAGGCTCACAACCTCTTTGCTTTCTTCTTTTTTCCAATGTTCTTTTTTTTTCAATGTTCTTTATGAACCGCCAGAATCTTCTCCATGAGTTACTTTGCTCAGTGTTAGCTGTGGTTAATATTTTCCCAAGAAGGCAGACTGCCCCTGGCCTCATCTGTGTTACTCATTATTTCTCAGGGTTCCCTGTTGCCTGGGAAGATTTCTACAGATGGCCAGTCCTGTCTGTTTTATGTCGGTTCACATTAACCTCTGTTTCAGAAACTTCCATCTCAGAGACTGGTGTTTTTCAGTCCTTCTCCTTCAGTCCTGCGGGGGGTGTCACCTTTAAGGAGGCCCACATCTGCCCCCTAAGCAGGGACCTTAGTCTATCAACAGACCTGCTTTCGCGTTCAATGTCTTGATGTGTTTTGTGGGCCCTAATATCCAATGGGTGTCAGTTACAGTATCAGCGGTTAAAACCCATGCAGAAATCAGTGTCTTTGTTTTCGCTGTCTTCCAGTGTCATCTTGCATTACAACATATAAGAAGACACCACCTCCAGTCCCACCCAGAACTACCACGAAACCTTTCATTTCTATCACAGCCCAGAGTAGCACAGAGTCGGCCCAGGATGCCTACATGGACGGACAGGGCCAGCGAGGGGATATTATCAGCCAGTCTGGACTGAGCAACTCCACGGAGAGCCTGGACAGTATGAAGGCTCTGACAGCTGCCATCGAAGCCGCCAATGCCCAGATCCACGGCCCTGCGAGTCAACACATGGGCAACAACGCCACCACCGCCACCACCGCCACTGCCATGGCCACCGTCACTGCAGAGGACAGGAAGAAGGACCACTTCAAGAAAAACCGATGCCTGTCCATTGGGATCCAGGTAACAGCCTCCCTTTCTTAAAAAAAATTAATTAATTAGTTACATATTGAGGAGCTTCCCTGGTGGCTCAGCTGGTAAAGAATCTGCCTGCAATGCGGGAGACTTGGGTTCAATCCCTGGGTTGGGAAGACCCCCTGGAGAAGGCAACAGCTACCCACTCCAGTATTCTGACCTGGAGAACTCCACGGACTGTATAGTCCATGGGGTTGCAGAGTCGGGCACGACTGAGTGAGTTATTTTTGGCTGCTCTGGTCTTTGTTGCTGCGCACAGGCTTTCTCTAGTTGCAGTGAGCAGGGACGACTCTCCATTTGCCGTGTGAGAGCTTCTTGTTGTGGGAGCTTCTCTTGTTGGGAAGCACGGGCTCAGTAGTTGTGTTGTACGGGCTTAGTTGCTGCATAGCATGTGGAATCTTTGCAGACCCCTGGATTGGCAGGCAGATTCTTTTTTTTTTTAATCTTTATTGAATTTGTTACAATATTGCTTCATTTTATGTTTTGCTTTTTTGTCCACAAGGCATGTGGGATCTTAGCTCCCTGATGAGGGTTCGAACCTGCACCGCCTGCAAAGTCTTAACCACTGGACCACCAGGGAAGTCCCGGCAGGCGGATTCTTAACCACTGTACCACAAGGGAAGTCCCAACAACTTCACTTTCTGTCCTTTGAAATAGGAACCCAAAATCAAGAAATGTAAACTTTTTGTTTTCCAGAAGGTTTGCTCTCTTGCCATTTTGGATGATGTAACTATTGTAGAACCAGACTCTCAAATTATTGGCTCTGGACTCCCCTAAGTTAAATGTAATTTTAGGGAGTTCCCTGGTGGTCCAGTGGTTAGGACTCCACGATTTCACTGCCACGGGTGCAGGTTCAAACCTTGGTCAGAGAACTAAGATTCTGTAAGCCATGTGGCCGGCCCCCCCACCAAAAAAAAGTGATTTAAAAAAATTATGAAAGTGTTCTGTCTATAGACATTATTAGCAATTTTTTTCCCAAAAATATTCCATTTTTTAAAAATTGAAGAATAGTTGATTAGCTGCTTTTATTTTTGTTCTTCAAATTGAATGTTGTGAGATAAGGGGATGATAATTAAACAAACATGGATGCAATATCAAACATGAAGTGCCCTCAATTCCTGATGCACATCTGGAGTCTCAAAGAAAGAGTGGGCATCCAAGAAAAACCTGGGTTGCTAGGTCGTGTTACGGTGTGTTTGATGCTACTGAGTAACCACATGCGAACAAAAATGGGAACTACTTCACACAGACGTGGGAGTGATTACCAGTGAAACCAAAAGGGACGGAGAGCGTGGAAAGCAATAACTCACATCACAGCATCGTGAGGGAAGAATGTGCGCCAGGGTCAGTGTGATTGTGGGTTGCTTAATCATACATGTCATTAAAAAGGCGGAGACTCTGGCAGGCTTCTCAGCTCACATCACTGTTTTCTGCTGCCAGGTGATAAGATCAGACTGATTCTTGGGCTGATCAGTTCAGCTTGGCTTACCCTGCTAGAAGGTTCCTTCCATCCATGTAGAAGAGTCATTCTTTCCCCCCTGCTTTTTTTTTGTTGCTGTGCTGTACCATTCTGCAGGTGCCCTTTGAATAATAACTTCCTGACATGGCGGCCAATAAATCTGTCCACGCTGAACCAACTCTAAGGCACATCTGAGAGCGGGCATGGGGTACGTTTTCACAGCGATGATGGATGTTCGCCATCCACTCTGCAGCGTCCACTTTGAAAGGGCAATTAGACTTTCTCTGGTAGCAGCAAGTCAGATGCTTTTATGTAACCCACAGGTTACCATGGCACGAGCTGTCAGGCTTCCTACAAGAACTTGCAGCACTGGTAGCTTGGGACCAGGTGACCTCACAGGAGGCCAGGGTCTGGAGCCAGCCTCCACCCACCCTTACCCCAACCACATTCCAGGAGCTGATTCCCTCCCACCGCCCAGAGGATTCTGAGGAGTGGGGAAGAGCAGAGGTCCCGCCTCTGTGTTGTCCCAGGCAAATTATTTCATCTTCCGGAGTCTGTTTTCTAATATAGCCCACCTAGGGTTATTTGGAGGACTGAGTTTACAGAATGCAGCTTTCTGTGAGGGTTTCAGTTAGGGATGATGAAAAAAGATTCTGGGGATAGATAATGCTGCTGGTAGTACAATGATGTGGATGTACTTAATGCCACTTAAAATGGACACTTAAAACAGGTTAATATGGAGAATTTTATATTATGTCCATTTTGCTGTTGTTCGTTTACTTGCTAAGTCGTGTCCAACTCTTTGCGACCCCATGGACTGTAGCCAGCCAGGCTCCTCTGTCCGTGGGATTTCTCAGGCCAGAATATTAGACTGGGTTGCCATTTCCTTCTCCAGGGGAGAAGGAATAACCAGTCAGTTCTCCTTTCTGGAGAAAATTAATATTACCAGTATTTGCATCTCCCTGCAGGGTTATTTTGCACACGTGCTTAGTCGCTCAGTCATGTCTGACTCTTTGTGACCTTGTGGACTATATAGCCCACCAGGCTCCTCTGTCCATGGGGATTCTCCAGGCAAGAATACTGGAGTGGGTTGCCATGCCCTCCTTCAGGGGATCTTCCCAACCCAGGGATTGAACCCAGGTCTCAGGCATTACAGGTGGATTCTTTACTGTCTGAGCCACCAGGAAAGCCCAAGAATACTGAAACGGGTAGCCTATCCCTTCTCCAGGTGATCTTCCTGACCCAGGAATAGAACTGGGGCCCCTTGCATCTCAGGCAAATTCTTCACCAGCTGAGCTACCAGGGAAGCCCTATTTTGCGCATAGTCAACCGCATATGTTTTATTTATACCCTTTTTTTTTAACACAAATATTAGCAGCATATACCTCTCACTAGTCTATATCTTGCCTTTTTTTTCACTTAACAATTTAAAGGTAATTATTTATCAGTCTTATTGTTCATTTCATTTAAAAGCTTCTATCTTATCACTTCCTAGGTCCGCTGGTTGGTTAGGTAACTCTCCAAATAATAAAGCATTCATGCACTATATGACATCCAACTTGTATTATTATTATTATTAGCCAGTAAGATGGAACTATTCTGAAATTCACAAAAAATATTGAGAACAAAGACTTTGTTTCAGAGACTGCACTGCTTCTTGAATATATGGATATTTTAGTGAGCCAAAGAATTGTTCTTGCTCTTCTTTGACCCTTTTTCACAGCTACAGAAATTATATGAGAGGACTGCAAGCTTTATATAGTTGTCTCATCCAGCCCCTACACCAGCCTTCTGGTATAGGTCTTGTGATCACCTCTACCCTAGAAATGAGAACCCAACGTCACACGTCTTGTGTTGACGGAGCCTAGACTGTACCTTCACATTTATTTTTAATTAATTTATTTTTTATCTTTTGGCTATGCCACATGGTATGTGGGATCTTAGTTCCCCAAGCAGGGACTAAACCCATGCCCCCTACATTGGCAGCTTGAAGTCTTAACCACTGGACCATCAGGAAGATCCCTACACCTTCGCATTTAATGTGACCACATGATGCAGCTTCTTTGATGAAGAATAATAATAGAAGGCAAAAGGAAAAGAGGATGCCAGAGGATGAGATGATTAGATACCATCACTGACTCAAAGGACATGAACAAAGTCCACAAGATAGTGGAATACAGGGAAGCCTGGTGGGCTGCAGTCCGTGGGGTTGCAAAGAATTGGACATGACTTAGCGATGGAACAACAAGTAAACTACAATTTAGGCTACAAAATAGTCATCAAATTTCATTACACTGAAATCCAACTTAAATCTGAATCCCTCAGATATGTGAGATTATTACTAAGTCCTCGGACTCCTTCTCACAGTTTACCTTTTTAGGGTCAGAATTCTCAAATCTTTTCCAGCATTTTAAATTTAATCTATATCTAATAGTCAACATTATAATCATTTACTTCACAACCTATGTGAACTTAGGCCAATTACTTAATAGTTTCCTCATCTGGAAAAGAATTTAGAAATATGTTGCAGGATTAATTAAATCTCTGTCCTGAAAAAAAACTAAGAACGCCCACGGCAGATGATACAATTTTAGCATCGTTTGGATAATCATCTTAAAGGAGGATGGGCTTCCTTGGTGGCTCAGCTGGTAAAGAATACGCCCAAAATTCAAGAGACCTGGGTTTAATCCCTGTGTTGGGAAGATCCCCTGGAGAAGGGAACCGATACCCACTCCAGTATTCTGGCCTGGAGAATTCCATGAACTGTATAGTCCATGGGGTCATAAAGGGTCGGACACCACTGAGTGACTTTCACTTCACTTCAAGTTATTATCACTGTTACTTTTTTTGCTCATTCCCTGGTGGCTCAGATGGTAAAGAATCTGCCTGCAATGCAGGAGATGTGGGGTCGATCCCTGGGTTGGGAAGATCCCCTGGAGGAGGAAATGGCAACCCAGTGCAGTATTCTTGCTTGGGAAATCTCATGGACAGAGGAGCCTGGCAGGCTACAGTCCATGGGGTGGCAGAGTTAGACACGACTGACTGACTAACATTTAAAGAAGGATAATACTAACAACTCAGCCCAATATTTATTGAGCCCTTAGTAGGCCAGGCACTATGTTTTGAACTTTACATATATTGTACCCATCAGTTTGTATTATAACCTATAAAGTACCAATGCAACAGCAACTATTATTATTAATTATTTTTAAAAAGTTTAAATAGATTACCCCACACACTATATGAGAGAGGTGACATTTGTCAATATTTGGATCTAAGGGGATTAAAGTCAGAGATAGATTTACTGGCAATGACTAAAGCTTAAGAAGATTACAACACTTTGATGCAAATAAACTATGTGTCTGGATGTGGAGGGCAGCCCAGAACAGGACACAGCAGCCTCCTCTGCCGTCCTCGGACCCCTGCTTCCTTTCCTTCTCCTTTTCTCAGGGCATGGAGCATCCTGGTTCTTTTTCTTTTATGGTTGTACTGGGTCATTGTTGCTGCATGTGGGCTTTCTCTAGTTGCAGTGTGTGGGCTTCTCATTGCAGTGGCTTCTCTTGTTGCAGAGCACGGACTTTAGGCACATGGACTTCACTAGTTGTGGCTCTCAGACTCAGTAGTTGTGTTTTAGTTTTATAAGACATTAAATTGTTTTTATTTTTAGAAAAGAAATAATTTATTAAGAAAAAAGATGAATAAGACTGACTGCTCTGAATAGTCACAAAATTTGTTTCATATTTGGGTTGGGTCTGATCTGTCACATAAGCTATCAGTTATATTTAGATATATTTTCCATATGAATTATAACATACACATAGCTATTTAGAAGCTATGGAGTGATATCCAAAGTCAATTCCTTAATTTAAGGGGGAAAAAATGACGTACTCTACAATTTATCTTAAAAAGTTTATAGCTAAATATCCCAGTATCAACAATTCTAACTACAATAAGTGAAATTTCTTCCTTCTTTTCTATTTTGTTATGTGCAAATTCAAAACTGTAAAAAGCACAATCCCATGAGGTGAAAGTGAAAGTTGCTCAGTCATGTCTGACTCTTTGTGACCCCATGGACTGTAGTCCATGGAATTCTCCAGGCTAGAATACTGGAGTGGGTAGACTTTCCCTTCTCCAGGGGATATTCCCAACCCAGGGATCAAACCCAGGTCTCCCTCATTGCAAGTAGATTCTTTACTAGTTGAGCCACAAGGGAAATCCAAGCATACTGGGGTGGGTAGCCCATCCCTTCTCCAAAGGATCTTCCTGACCCAGGGATCAAACAAGGGTCTCCTGCATTACAGGTGGATTCTTTACCATCTGAGTTATCAGGGAAGCCCATCCCATGAGGTACTTCCTCCTAATATAGTGCTCACAAGTAAGTACATCCTAACAAATCTCTGCAGGAATCAGACATTTATTGGGCAACTTAGGAGTGAACAAAACTGCATATTACTAAGATCAGCAGAGTCAAAGTGCACGCTAATTATGTAGTGATGCTGTTCATCAAATACACAAAGACTGAACGCATTACCAAACATTCCAGTAATACTACAGATGTTCTAATGAAATGAGACTTTGTTTTTCAAGCAAGATGACTAAAATTGAGCACCTCTACTTGTGGCTGTTTCTTCAGGTGGATGATGCTGAAGAACCTGACAAAACAGGGGGAAATAAAGCACCCAGTAAGTTCCAGTCCGTAGGAGTGCAAGTAGAAGAAGAGAAATGGTGAGTCTACTGTTCATCCTCTTTCATCTTGATGTTGGCAAGTACAAAAATACAAGTATTTTTTCCCATGATAAACCTTCAATAGTCAGTGATAATTCCCATTAGCTTCTAGGAGCATTAGAGGGTAAGCCTAAGTCAGTATTAGCTGTTCCTTTCTCTGTTAATACTGGAGACCATTTTATTTACATTTTAGCTAGAATAGTAGTGCATGCTAAGTTGCTTCAGTCGCGCCCGACTCTGCAACACTGTGGGCTGTAGCCTGCCAGGCTCTTCTGTCCATGGGATTCTCCAGGCAAGAATACTGGAGTGGGTTGCCATGCCTTCTTCCAGGCGATCTTCCTGACCCAGGGACTGAACCCGCATCTCTTATGTCTCCTGCACTGGCAGGTGGGTTCTTTACCACTAGTGCTACCTGGGAAGTCCCAGAAAAGTAGTATTGGGGCCCAAAATAGGCTTCAATAGCACGATGATTAGTTTGAATTAAAATTACTTAAGGAACTGCCAATGCAAAGAATGATACCTTTACCTTCTCTAGAATCCCTGAAAACAGGAAATAAATCTTCCACATGAAAGGTGCCCTTCTTGTACTGGGAGCTGGAAAGATATTGTTATCACCAGAGACAGGATTCAGGGCCAAGAAGCCTGCACTCTTGTTATTTCTTCATTAAATCATTACCCAAGTCCAAACTCTGCTTAAATTCCTTACTAATTAAACACCCAAACCTGTTTCTTTGTCCTGTCACTCCCTCTCAAATTTATTGCTTCTTTGTCTACAAAGTAAAAGGCTATTTGCTTTGGCCACTTCTTAGGTTCCATTTCTCTGCGACCTCTGTGCACACAAATTAAATTTTTCTTTTTCTCCTGTAAATCTGTCTTGTGTCAATGTTATGATTGGTCCAGCCGCAGAAACTCAAGAGAGGAGCAAAAGGGAGCCTCTCCCCTCTCTGACGGCAGAACAAGCACATCCCGTTCACACACACATACGAGCATTGTGTGAAGTACCGCTGTGTGCCAGACTACTCCTTTTCAGAAAGCTTTCCCATCTTAGACGACAAGACATTTTAAGAGAAGAGGACTTTCTCTCTCTCTTTTTTTCTTCCTTATTCCTAGAACTAAATAGTGGCTCATGTTTACCATGTGCTCAAAGAATGATGAACAAAAGAACAAATGAGGAGTAGGAAGACGACTTCCTGTCATTACGCAGACAGGAGTTTCTTTAGGGTGCTCTTAAAAAAAAAAAAGCTAGATTAAAAAAATTTTTTTTAATTTATTTATTTTTGGCTGCACTGGGTCTTCATCGCTGCACACAGGCTTTCTCTAGCTGCAAGGTGAGGGCTTCTCATTGCGGTGGCTGCTGCCGCTTCAGAGCACAAGCTCCAGGGCGCGCAGGCTTCTGTAGTAGCTCAGTGGATGTGGAAGACACAGGTTTAGCCGCTCTGCTGCATGTGGAATCTTCCCAGATCAGGGTCAGAACCCGTGTCCCCTGCTTTGGCAAGCGGACTCTCAACTACTGGACCAGCAAGAAAGTCCTTTTAGATTGCTCTTTAAAATATGCTTAGAGTCTTAGTATACAGAAGTAAGAAATTTAGAGTTTGAGAAGATCACTGAATCCAGAAGCTGAAGGGAACTTCTGAGGTCAGCATCTTCATTTTATAATGACGATTTGGTTCAGAGAGGTAGGTGACTTTCCCAGTCAAACTGTGAGGACCATGATGGATGGGACTATGTTTACTGATAACACAGAACCCTCAGCTTCCAGATCATGTTTTTCATATACTAAGTATATAGTTAACTATTGACTGGATGGGGGTAAGAATGCAGTTATCATAGGAGAAAGAACTCTATATCCTAAATCAGGAAATCATTTCGACTTTGTCACTAACTTTTTAAGTGTTAGTTAGGAGAAATCACTTGGATGTCATTCATCCATCCATTCATCATCTATCCAATCAATAAATATCTATGGGGACTTCCCTGGCAGTCCAGTGGTTAAGACTTCAGCTTCTAAAGGAGTGGGTGCGGGTTTGATCCCTGGTTGGGGAGTTAAGATCCCACATGCTTCAAGGGCAAAAAACTGAAACATAAAATAGAAGCAATATTGAAACAACTTCAATAAATACTTTAAAAATGGTCCACATAAAAAAAAAAAAATTCCATCAAATGTCTCCTATACGCAAGGCCCCATGTAACATAAACTTAAATCTGAGCATAAGCCATGTTTCAGTTCATGGAAGGGGTCTTATTTTATAGTCTCTTAGTTTGACACTACCCTTGCATCTAAAAGATTTTCCATATATGTACATATAACATTTTATATTATTATATTTGATACAATTATACAATGCTGGAAGCCCAGATAATTGGTACAGTCCTAGAAATTAATATGACAAAAATTGGTGGTAATTATACATCTATCCAGATACATTGACCCAGTAATTCCTTTTATGAGGCAATCCTAAATGAAATCACTCAGTGAAAGGGAAACAACTATGGAACATTATCTATTATTGTAAAAAAAAAATGATCAATTGTCAAATGTCAAGTAAAACAAGAATGCTTTTGTAAATTATAGCACATTGGCAAGACAGGCTATTATACAGCTATTAAATATGATTTGTAAAGAGGATATGGAAACATGGGAGAAATTCCCATGGTACAGTGTTAAGTGAAAAAGAGGACATAATACCCACATATAATATTCACAAAGATGGACAAGGACTGAAACGTAATCTGTAAAAATTATAGATTTAGGAGTGAATTTTTCCCCCCTTTACTCTAAAATGTTTAATTATTATATCTACTTCAAGTTATAGTAATCATCATTTTCAAACCAACCTTCTGATACATGTTCCTTTCACGGTTTTAGAAAATGTTTTGAAAAAAATGTAATGACTTCCCTGGTGGTCTTAATGGTTAAGACTTTGAGCTCCCAACGCAGGGGACATGGGTTCAATCCCTGATCTGGGAGCTAGATGGCATGCCACAAGGCATGGCTAAAAAAAAAAATTTTTTTCAAAAGAAAATGTAAACTTAGGAGATATGAAAGATCTCATGGTAAGAAAACACATTTCTCCTTCCCCCACTGGCCCAACTTGCTTGTTCTCCTCAGTGATGGTTAAGGGCACACATTCCTGAGCAAAAGCCCCGAGATTCAAATCCTGGCACTACCACATACTAGCTGGGAGGCCTTGATCAAATTATTAAACTTCTTTGTGCCTTGGTTTCTTTATATGTAAAACGAAGATAACAGGCAGTTTCTGGTCCACCAGGTAAAAAGCTTAGAAGTCACCACTCTGTCGTCACAACTAAGAAACTTTTCAAACTGAAAAATCAACAGTTCTTCTTAAACCAGGCAGAGATGTGAGGCCACAGGGCAAATTACTGCTCTAAGAACTGGAGAGACACAGACACACAGAGAATCACAACTTACTGGAGTTCAGTTCAGTTCAGTCGCTCAGTCGTGTCTGACTCTTTGCAACCCCATGAACCACAGCATGCCAGGCCTTCCTGTCCATCACCAACTCCCAGAGTTTACTGAAACTCATGTCCATTGAGTCGGTGATGCCATCCAACCATCTCATCCTCTGTCATCCCCTTCTCCTCCCGCCCTCAATCTTTCCCAGCATCAAGGTCTTTGCCAGTGAGTCAGCTCTTCGCATGAGGTGGCCAAAGTACTGGAGTTTCATCTTTAGCATCAGTCTTTCCAATGAATATTCAGGACTGATTTTCTTTAGGATTGAGTGGTTTGATATTCTTGCAGTCCAAGGGACTCTCAAGAATCTTCTCCAACACATTTCAAAAACATCAATTCTTCGGTGCTCAGATTTCTTTATAATCCAACTCTCACATCCATATATGACTACTGGAAAAACCATAGCCTTGACTAGACGGACATTTGTTGACAAAGTAATGTCTCTGCTTTTTAATATGCTATCTAGGTTGGTCATAACTTTTCTTCCAAGGAGTAAGCGTCTTTTAATTTCATGGCTGCAGTCACCATCTGCAGTGATTTTGGAGCCCAAAAAAGTAAAGTCAGCTACTGTTTCCACTGTTTCCCCATCTATTTGCCATGAAGTATGGGACTGGATGCCATGATCTTCGTTTTCTGAATGTTGAGCTTTAAGCCAACTTTTTCACTCTCCTCTTTCACTTTCATCAAGAGGCTTTTTAGTTCATCTTCACTTTCTGTCATAAGGGTGGTGTCACCTGCATATCTGAGGTTATTGAGATTTCTCCCAGCAATCTTGATTCCAGCTTGTGCTTCTTCCAGCCCAGCGTTTCTCATGATGTACTCTGCAGATAAGTTAAATAAGCAGGGTGACAATATACAGCCTTGATGTACTTCTTTTCCTATTCGGAACCAGTCTGTTGTTCCATGTCCAGTTCTAACTGTTGCTTCCTAACCTGCATACAGGTTTCTCAAGAGGCAAGTCAGGTGGTCTGGTATTCCCACCTCTTGAAGAATTTTCCACAGTTTCTTGTGATCCACACAGTCAAAGCCTTTGGCATAGTCAATAAAGTAGAAATAGATGTTTTTCTAGAACTCTTCTTGCTTTTTCGATGATCCAGCGGATGTTGGCAATTTGATCTCTGATTCCTCTGCCTTTTCTAAAACCAGCTTGAACATCAGGGAGTTCACGGTTCACGTATTGCTGAAGCCTGGCTTGGAGAATTCTGAGCATTACTTTACTAGCATGTGAGATGAGTGCAGTTGTGCGGTAGTTTGAGCATTCTTTGGCATTGCCTTTCTTTGGGATTGGAATGAAAACTGACCTTTTCCAGTCCTATGGCCACTGCTGAATTTTCCAAATATGCTGGCATATTGAGTGCAGCACTTTCACAGCATCATCTTTTAGGATTTGAAATAGCTCAACTGGAATTCCTTCACCTCTACTAGCTTTGTTAGTAGTGATGCTTTCTAAGGCCCACTTGACTTCACATTCCAGGATGTCTGGCTCTAGGTGAGTGATCACACCATCATGATTATCTGGGTCATGAAGATCTTTTTTGTATAGTTCTTTTGTGTATTACTGCCACCTCTTAATATCTTCTACTTCTGTTAGGTCCATACTATTTCTGTTCTTTATTGAGCCCATCTTTGCATGAAATGTTCCCTTGGTGTCTCTAATTTTCTTCAAGAATTTCTAGTCTTTCCCATTCTGTTGTTTTCCTCTATTTCTTTGCATTGATCGCTGAGAAAGACTTTCTTATCTCTCCTTGTTATTCTTTGGAACTCTGCATTCAAATGGGTATATCTTTCCTTTTCTCCTTTGCTTTTCGCTTCTCTTCTTCTCAGAGCTATTTGTAAGGCCTCCTCAGACAGCCATTTTGCTTTTTTGCATTTCTTTTTCTTAGGGATGGTCTCGATCCCTGTCTCCTATACAGTGTCACGAACCTCCATCCATAGTTCTCAGGCACTCTGTCTATCAGATCTAGTCCCTTAAATCTATTTCTCACTTCCACTGTATAATCATAAGGGATTTGATTTAGATCATACCTGAATGGTCTAGTGGTTTTCCCCACTTTCTTCAATTTAAGTCTGAATTTGGCAATAAGGAGTTCATGATCTGAGCCACAGTCAGCTCCCGGATCTTATTTTTGCTGGAGTAGACACCCACAAAAGAAAGCCCCATGGGAACCAGTGCCAGGATAGGAAAACCTGCACGGTGATTGATGAACTGCTGGCAGCTCAGTGAGGACAAGTTTGACAGTCAGAAGCTTTACGGGACCCGGTCATGAGAGGGCCTCCACAGTTCATGAGTTTCACCTGCAGCAGCTCTACCAGGTCCCCACAGTCAAAAGCAGAGAAGAGCCCCATCCCCACCCAGTGCTCCTGGAAGAAAGAGTGGGGAAGGAACCATTCTGAAAGATGCCAGAGCGTTCTGTTCCTAAAAAGCTCTGCCTGCGGGGAAAACTACCTTACCAGAGCCTAATCTTGTTGTTGCTCAGTTGCTCAGTTGGGTCCAACTCTTTGGGACCCCACAGACTGCAGCCCACCAGGCTCCTCTGTCCATAAGATTCTCCAGGCAAGAATACTGGAGTGGGTTACCATTTCCTTCTCCAGGGGATCTTCCTGACCCAGGGATCAAACCCAGGTCTCCTGAATTGCCAAGCAGACTCATTACCACTGAGCCACCCGGGAAGCCCAGAGCCTAATCTATTGGGTTTCTAATCAGAAGAGAGAAGGGAAATACCTAACCTCGGCCCACTCTTGCAAACTTGTACCACAGTGGGGAGGGGAAGGGGATGAGAAATACTGCTGAAATTCACAGTCCAAGGGCACAGGCTCATTGATTGACTTAATCATAGGGATAGAAAATGCTTCCCCTCACCCTTCACCTTACCACTGCATTTACTAAACACCTATTACTCACTATGGGCCTCCCTGATAGCTCAGTTGGTAGAGAATCCACCTGCAATGTAGGAGACCCTGGTTTGATTCCTGGGCTGGGAAGATCCACTGGAGAAGGGATAGGCTACCCACTCCAGTATGCTTGGGCTTTCCTTTTGGCTCAACTTTTTCCTTTCTTCCTGCAATGTGGGAAACCTGGGTTTGATCCCTGGGTTGGGAATATCCCCTGGAGAAGGGAAAGTCTACCCACTCCAGTATTCTTGCCTGGAGAATTCCATGGGCTGTATAGGTCACAAAGAGTCAGACACAACTGAGCGACTTTCACTTCACTTCACTTATTACGCACCACAGTTCCTTTTACCCACTACATCATGTCCATCTTTCAACAATGACTTACAAGGCATGGGTTGTCATTCCCTCCTCCAGGGGATCTTCCCAACCTAGGGATCAAACCCAGGTCTCCCACACTGCACACAGATTCTTCACCAGCTGAGCCACCAGGGAAACCCTTCAAGGCATACTAAAAGGTAAAAATACAACTTGTTAAGACTGAATAAGCGTTAACCCAGAGGCATCTATAACAATGTTGGACATATCAGACCAGGTATTTTTTAAACCATGGTTAAAATGTTAAGGACTATAATGGAAAGAGTAGACAGCATACAAAAAGAGATGAACAATGTTAGCAAGAGATGGAAACTCCAAGAAAGAATAAAAAACAAATGCTAGGGATCAGAAACACTACCAGAAATGAAGCATACTTTTGATGGGCTCATTAGCAGATAAGCTACAGCTGAGGAAAGAACCTCTAAGCTTGAGGATGCAACAACAGAAACTCCCCAAACTGGAAGCAAAGAGGGAAAAAAAACAACCCTGAGAAAAAATCACAAGAAAATATCCAAGAATAATGAGGCAATTATATAAGGTTTAACATACATAATGAGAACACCAGAAGGAAAAGAGAAAAAGGAACAGAAGCAATATTTAAACCAACAGTGACTGAGAACGGCCCCAAATTAGTGTCAGACACCAAATCACAGATCCAGGAAGCTCACAGAAGGCCAAGCAGGATAAATGCCCAATTCATCACAGCTGGGCATACCATAGTCAAAGAAAACCAAGGGGAAAAATCCTGAAAAAAGCCAGAAGAAAGACATTTTTCTTATGGAGGAGCAAACATAAGGATTGTATGTAACTTTTCCTCAAAAATCATACTAGTAAGAAGAAAACAGTGAAATATTTAATATCAAAAGATAAAAACACCAACCTAGAATCCTGTATGCTGTGACACTATCCTTCAAAAGACAAAAAAGAATAAAAACTTTCTCAGACAAACAAAAATTGAGGAAATTTGTAAATTTGTAGATCCAACTTGTAAGAAATGTTAAAAGAAGTTCTTCAGAGAGAAAGAAAATGATATAAGCCAGAAACTCAGATCTACATAAAGAAAGGAAGTGCATCAGAGAATAAATGAAAGTAAAATAAAAACTTCTTTGTCTTATTCTTAATGGATCTAACAGGTAATACTTTGTTCAAAACAATAATAGGAACAATATATATGAATATCTTATACTCTTTAGTAGAAGTAAATTGAATGACAGCAATAATACAAAGGATAAGAAGTAAGATTAGGGCTACTTAATTATTATAGAGTATGTTCAATACTCTAGAAGTGATATAGTATTATTTGAAAATGAACTTGGACCAGTTGTAAATCTACTAAGGCAACCACTAAAAAGAGTAAAAACAAAAAAGTATAACGTATGTGCTAACAGGGAAATATGCGGAAGACAAAAATAGGAACAGAGGACAAGGAAACAGAAATCTCGTAGAGATTAATCCAGCTATATCAATAATCACTTTGTCAGTGGTCTAAATACACCAATTAGAAGACAGAGGTTGTCAGAATGCATAAAAAATAATACCCAACTTTGTGTTTTCTATAAGAAATCCATGTTAAAGACACAGATTAAAAGTAAGGTGATGGAGAAAAATATACTGCATTCAGTTCAGTTCAGTCACTCAGTTGTGTCCGACTCTTTGAGACCCCATGGACTGCAGCAAGCCAGGCTTCCCTGTCCATTACCAACTCTTGGAGCTTGCTCAAACTCATGTCCATGGACTTGGTGATGCCATCCAACCATCTCATCCTCTGTTGTCCCCTTCTCCTCCTGCCTTCAATCTTTCCCAGTATCAGGGTCTTTTCCAATGAGTCAGTTCTTCGCATCAGGTGGCCAAAGTATTGAAGTTTAAGCTTCAGCATCAGTCCTCCAATGAATATTCAGGATTGCTTTAGGATTGACCGGTTTGATCTCCTTAAAGTCCAAGAGACTCTCAAGAATCTTCTCCAACACCACAGTTCAAAAGCATCAACTGTTCGGCGCTCAGCTTTCTTTACGGTCCAACTCTCACATCCATACCTGACTACTGGAAAAACTATAGCTTTGACTAGATGGACCTCTGTTGGTAAAGTAATGTCTCTGCTTTTTAATATGCCATCTAGGTTGGTCATAGCTTTTCTTCCAAGGACCAAGCATCTTTTAATATCATCGCTGCAGTCACCATCTCCAGTGATTTTGGAGCCCAAAAAATAGTCTGTCACTGTTTCCCCATCTATTTGCTATGAAGTAATGCGACCAGATGCCATGATCTTAGTTTTAGTTTTCTGAATGTTGAGTTTTAAGCCAACTTTTTCACTCTCTTCTTTCACTTTCATCAAGAGGCTCTTTAGTTCTTCTTCACTTTCTGCCATAAGGGTGGTATTATCTACATATCTGAGGTTACTGATATTTCTCCCAGCAATCTTAATTCCAGCTTGTGCTTCATCCACCTGGCATTTTGCATGATGTACTCTGCATATAAGTTGAATAAGCAGAGTGACAATATACAGTCTTGACGTACTCCTTTCCCAATTTGGAACCAGTCTATTGTTCCATGTCCAGTTCTAACTATTGCCTCTTGACCTGCACACAGAGTTCTCAAGAGGCAGGTAAGGTGGTTTGGTATTCCCACCTCTTTCAAAATTTTCCACATTTTATTGTGATCCACACAGTCAAAGGCTTTAGCATAGTCAATAAAGCAGAAATAGATATTTTTCTGGAACTCTCATTTTTTCGATGATACAATGGATGTTGGCAATTTGATCTCTGGTTCCTCTGCCTTTTCTAAGTCCAGCTTGAACATATGGAAGTTCACGGTTCATGTACTGTTGAAGCCTGGCTTGGAGAATTTTGAGCATTACTTTGCTAGTGTTGAGAGATGAGTGCAATTGTGCGGTAGTTTGAGCATTCTTTGGCATTTCCTTTCTTTGGGACTGGAATGAAAACTGACCTTTTCCAGTCCTATGGCCACTGCTGAGTTTTCCAAATTTGCTGGCATATTGAGTGCAGCACTTTCACAGCATCATCTTTTAGGATTTGAAATAGCTCAACTGGAATTCCATCACCTCCACTAGCTTTGTTCGTAGTGATGCTTCCTAAGGCCCACTTGACTTCACATTTCCCTTACGTCTGGCTCTAGGTGAGTGATCACATCATCGTGGTTATCTGGGTCATGAAGATCTTTTTTGTATAATTCTTCTGTGTATTATTGCCACCTCTTCTTAATATCTTCTGCTTCTATTAGGTCCATACTGTATTAATACTACTCAAAAGAAAGCAGGAGTGAACTTCCCTGGTGGTCCAGTGGTTAAGAATCCGCCTACCAATGCAGAGGACATGGGTTCAGTCCCTGGTCTAGAAAGATCCCACATTGCCACAGAACAACTAAGTCCGTGCACCACAACTACTGAAGCCCGCATGCCTAGAGCCCATGCTCTACAACAAGAGAAGCCACCACAATGAAAAGCCTGTGCAACACAATTAGAGAGTAGCCTCTGCTTGAAGCAACTACAGAGAAGCCCTCAAGCAGCAGTGAAGACCCAGCGCAGCCAAAAATAAAGTTAAAAAAAAAGGCAGGAGCCGCTATATTAATATTGGACCGAGGAGCCTTCAGAGTAAGAAAAATTATCAGAGATAAAGAAGGATATTACATTATATTACATATAACATGAATAAATCTCTCTAAAGAGTGAAGTCTCAAGAAAGCAATTATACCATCTTTTCTTTAAAGATAAGAGAAAATCATCCTAATTTTTTAAATGTACTTCAAACGTTTCCCCTGCAGTTAGCAATTCTGTATCACCGAATTCATGCCCTGACGCTTGTCCATATCTGTAGGAATATTAAACATTATATGCCTAATAGCAACCCCAAACTTCAAATGAGCTATTTTTATCATGTTATTAAAAAGTTGAACATTTAATAAATTATTGCTGTTCCCCAGTAAACTGAGTAATTTCTTTTAAATACATTGCCCCAAAGAGCTGGCAGCCCCAATTTTGGTGGTGCTCAAACTTCCAAACCATACCCTTTCTTGAAGGCCATTATGTAGTTAACTGCTATGAAATAAATAAGCATTAAAAATTGATGTTAATGATTGTTTTCAACCTTTCCATAAGAAATTTGCTGTCAAGCAGAGATTGCTTATTTCTTCTATCTCTAATTATAATTCTTTTTATAATTTTGCTGGTAGTCATTCATTTAAATAGAATCTTAAAATACCAAACTGGATAGATGAGATTTCTTAAAGACAGCTGGGAGTTTTTTTAAATATTTTAAATTATTTTTAAATTATCTAGTGATAAGGATAAGATTGTTGTTTTCACATTGAATGGCTGTTACAATCCATCTCCCACTTTCCCAAATAAACAGATTGATAAATGACACTAGCCTAACAAAAAGTGAAAAAAGAAAGAAAATAGAGCAAGAGAAACAAAGAGATAGTGCAAAGAGAGGAAGATTAAAAGACTTTGTAAGATGGGCTTCCTGGTGGCACAGTGGATAAGAACCTGCCAGCCAGTGCATGGGTTCCATCCCTGGTACGGGAAAATCTCACATGCCTTGGAGTTAAATAAGCCCATGTACCACAGCTATTGAGCCTATGCTCTAGAGCCATCAAGCCACCAACTACCGAACCCCGTGCACCCCAGAGCCCAAGCTCAGAAACAAAAGAGAAGCCACCAAGATGAGAAGCCCACCTACCTCAATGAAGAGTAGCCCCCGCCTGTTGCAACTAGAGAAAGCCCACACAATGAAGGCCCAGTGCAGCCAAAAATAAAAGTAAATAAATTTTTAAAAAAAAAAAAAAGGGCTTTGTAAGAGGCTGAGACTCAGTATCACTTTTTGAAACCATCACGACATAGCAGAGTCCATCTGGCTGATTCATCTCTTAAAAGATAGACTTGTAAATTCAGGGTGCTATTCAGTGCTCCCTATTGAAACAAAAGAAAAAGTTAGTAACTCATTACTAAAAAGATAAGATGCACTGATAACCTATCTACTTCAAGAAAAGGAATCCAAATGGAGGATCACATATCTTCCTCACTTATTCACAGGCAGGGACCATGCACAGAGGAAGGCTGTCTGGAGGTCACTAGTTTAAACGCTATGGCAGCACCAAGCCAGGGTCGATGAATCCATGGGGTTTTGAAGCAAGACTTCAAAACTTCCTTTAGGCTAATAAAGCAATGTCTCCTCTCCACCCAACATTAGCTGTGTGCTTTATGTGCTCAGTCACTCAGCCGTGTCTGACTCTTTGCAGCCTCTGACCATGGAATTCTCCAGGCAAGAATACTGGAGTGGGTTGCCATTTCCTCCTCCAGAAAATCTTTCCGACCCAGGAATGGAATCCTTGTCTCCTGCATCTCCTGCACTGGAGGCAGATTCTTTACCACTAGCACCACCTGGGAAGCCCCCAACATTAGCTCTCTGTCCCCAGTTCCTGTTTCACAGGTCAGCCAGTAGGATTACTCGATAGAATCCACATGGCATATTTTTGCTGCTCTGCAGGACTGATCTAAGCAAAGTGGATCAACCCCTCCCCTAGGAACGCTCCCCTCAGCTGTGCTCTATGTTCTATCCCAGGCCCTCCAAGCATCCTGCCTCCATTCTCTCCCATTCCCTGGACCGGTCCCCACAAGTTCTCATGAGGTCTTCCTGTCTTCCAAGCTGATAATTAGCAAATCTAGTAAACCAATCCTTTCCATTGACTAAGATGAGAAAGCTAAAAGGCTCCCAGGGATCTCCCCTTTCTTTCCAAGTAACAATTATATTTCAACAGTAGTTCAAACTAGACTTTCTTACGTTAGCCCATGACTGAATCAAAGACTCTTAAGAGTGGATACAAAGAGGAAGAATATTATTATTTTTATTATAAAAATAGTATGCAGAATTACTGAGAGAAAAACATACAGCAGCATGTTAACAGTTTATAACTCTCCAATGAACTCTGGAGCAACTGAAAAAACTGTGATTATATGCATGGATAGACAGATATCTTTTTAAGTATTATATGACTTAGCAACTAAGCAACGACAATACTTTTTCTATAATAATTGTGAATCATTAAGTAATCTAGTTAATGACAAGAAAAGTAAGATATTTATATACTATGAAAATTTATAAATTGCAGAAATAAAAATAAAAATTTCCATAATCCTACTCATTAACCATGAATTAATAGAAGGGTATATTTTTACCCATGCTTTCTCCATGAACGTTTTGAAAGTTGTTGAAATCATCTTTTGTAAAAAATTCAGTAATATTTTAAAAATCAACTAATATTACAACAAAAGTGTTCTCATTATTAAAAATTCATGACAAATACTTCTTTTAATAGTTATACAATATTTAAGAATATGAGTTAAATTTCTCTCCCTGTTGAATATGTGCATTATTGCTAGATTGACTTTTGATTAAAGGTGGTGAAAAAAATATACACACATCGATCTTTGAGGCCTTCTGAAACTAAATGACAGTAAAAGGATTTTGTGTTTGTTTTGGCACAAGTTGGGGAGGATGAGAACAAGAGAGGAAAAAATACAGCAGCAGGATTGTGGGAGCTGGAAGGCACATAAACACATGATAATTGGCTTAGGTGACCAGAGAAAGCTGAATCTAAAGCTAGCCATGCAGAAATCTAAGATATAATTCAACTTAAGTTTCTGAACCTACAAAAGGTATGGGCATTGACAGCACTGGGCATAGGGCTGGGGGTGGAGCTAAAACTGCCTGAATCTGCAGTCAGGTGACAGATGGCTCTTCCCTACTCTGGCAGGAAGCTGGAGGTTTCCCTTCAGAGGCCAAAACAAACAGTCCTGGGTCTGGAAGACAGGCAAACAGTTGAGAGCAGGGTTGCTGTACTGAAAATAGGAGGATAAACGAAAATTCACAAACAGAATGTCGAGGCACCTGCCCTAAGTGTTCTATGCTCTCTCAGCTCCCAGGATCCCAGCAGCCACAGACACATTCCCTCTACGTAGGTGTATGAACAGCCTGCAGTGGAGGAATGGGCCAGTCTGAGCCCAAAGAACCAAAGAAACTGCCATCAGGGATTCTGCAGTTAGATCACCCAGCACTGAGGATCACAGTGAATGAGCCTGTCTCCAAAGCACAGACTTCTCAGGAGGCTTTTTCTATAACTTTCAAGGAGGAGCAGACAGCTAAGAATCAGCAAACTCACAGAGACCAGAGAAAAGCCATGAAAGGAGAACCAAACATTCTCAGGAAAATCCAGAAAATTTAATTTTTTTTTAGAGAGAGAAAAGAGAGGAAGGTTAGGCAAGAAGTCCCTGTGAAGGAAATGGAAATTGATGTGGTCCCTTACAGAGCATCTTCCTGTACACCTGGTGGGGAATGGAGAGGTGGGGTGGAAAGAAAAGGAACTCTTAGAAATTAAAAAACTTAACAGAGAACTGGAAAACCCAACAGAAGAGTTAAAAGATAAAACTGAAGACATTTCTAGAAAAAAAATACAAAAGGAAAAAAGCAAAGAAAGAAGTAAATATACAGGGACTTCCCTGGTGGTCCAGTGGCTAAGACTCTGCATTCCCAATGCAAGGGACCTGGGTTCGATCCTTGGTCAGGGAGCTATATCCCATGTGCTACAACATGTGGGACCTGGTGTAGGAAAATAAATATTTTTTTAAAAAGAAGTAAATATGGAATCCAGGAAACAGGTGATCCAGCACAAGAAAGGGGAAAGGGAAGTCTCAGGATGATGGAGAGGAATCTCCTGACAACAGTGGCGAGGCAGGTCTGGTGAGTGGCCGGGTGACAGGGGACAGGTCAGAAGCTGTTAAAGATTTCTTTAAGAAGATTGGTGGAATTCCTAATCTGATCCATGGAGAAGACGCTTATACACCTGGGGCAATTTTGAGGATTAAGTGTTAAGTACATAAAATTTATGTTCATAAAACTTCCCTGGTGCTTCAGATGGTAAAGAATCCGCCTGCAATGTGGGAGACTGGGTTCAATCCCTGGGTTGGGAAGATTCCCTGAAGCGACTAAGCACAAGTACACATAAACATTAAGCACATTTTTAAAAAGAAGAAAAAAATTGTGCAGGAAGTAGAACTTCAAACTACCTGTGTGCTCAGTCGTGTCCAACTCTTTGCGACCCCATGGACTGTAGCCCACCAGGCTCCTCTGTCCATTGGATTCTCCAGGCAAGAATATTGGAGTGGGTTGCCATTCCCTTCTCCAGAGGATATTCCCGACCCTGGTATCGAACTCAGGTCTCCAGCATTGCAAGCAGATTCTTTACTGCTGAGCCATCGGAGAAACCCAGAGAACACATCCATCACTCCCCAAAGCCTCCTCCTGTCCCTGGATTGTGATTTCAGTGTCGTAGCTAAGAAATCTTTAGCTAATTCAAGTTAACAAGGTTTTTCTATTTTCTTCCAGAATGTCGTTTTAGATTTTATGGTCTAGGACCTATATTTCAAGTAACTTTTATACATGGTGTGAGGTATGGATCAAAGCTTAATTTTTCCGTATGAATATCCTTTGAACCTTCTCTCAAATATTTATTTATATAAAGAGATAGATATAATTTTGCCTTCTCTGTGTTGTTTCATTGATCTAATTATCCATCTTCACACTGATGCAACAATGTTTTGGACTATTGTAGCTTTATAGTAAGTCTTGAAATCAGGTAATGTAAGTCCACCAACTTCCTTCTTTTTCAAAGCGCTTTTTAAATTTTTATAGCTATTTTTAGGTCCTGCACATATTTTGTCAGCTTTACCCACTGATATTTCGTATTTTTCTTGCTGTTATAAATTTATTTTTATTTCCATTTCCAATTGTCCATTATTAGGTCATGTAAATACAATTTATTTGTGTGCACGTTAAGTCTTTTACAGTTGTTTCAGAGAGACGTGTAAATCAATTCAGTCATTCTTACTCTATTCTTGGCCATAAGCAGAAGTCATCAATGTAGGTTTTATTTGGCCTGTGGATGGGGTAAGCCCAGTTATCATCACTACTCTCTGGTTGGAAGGTCATGGAATATACTGGAATGTATGGAATCATAGGGAGAAAAAGAGCATTCCAAACAAAGAGACCCAAGTTAAAAGTAACTTTACCTTTCCACAGCTAAAGTTTTTGAGTTGGATATAGTGAACACCTATACCTTTTTTAGGTGTATGTTCTCTGATTCAACATTCCAGCAGTGTCCCCTCAATTTTGAAAGAGCATTACACACAGATGGAAACTCTTTCTTTTTTTTTTAAATTATTTAGCTGCTCTGGGTCTTAATTGAGGCACACAGGGTCTTTAGTTGTGGTATGTGGGATCTAGTTCCCTGACCAGGGATCAAACCCAGGCCCCCTGCATTGGGAGCTTGGAGTCTTAGCCATTGGACTACCAGGGAAATCCCAAGATGAAGACTCTTAGTTGATGTCTAGACCCAATCTCCTGGGTTTTGCCTTTCTGTTTACTCCTATATTTCCCAGGTCACTATATTGCCCTCATAATCTCTAGTTCAGAAACAGGAGACAAGTGTGGATAAACATGCAGTACAGGTTCCAGTCTCCTGTCCCCATCCCAACTCAACTACATTTTATAAGGTTAGATATTTGTGATGTATTTTTTAACAATTTATAAAGCAGTCATCTTTGGTCTTCACAACTGAAAGGGTTAAGGGGAGCTGAAAGCTTCAAAATGGTGCGCTTTGGGGTTATTTATTAACATTGTCAAAATGACAAATGGACATGCACAGAGAAAAGCTACTGGTCTCACAGCAATTTCTGGCAAGAAAACTCCAGAATGTTATTTTCCTAGTGTATGTGTATTTAATATTTCCTCCTATGTCTTTGTAAACTACTTCTTAACTGGCTGGCCTCTTTATCTGGAGATCGTCCAAGTGAGAGATAGTTACTGAAAAGACTATTTACTTTCAGAGCCAAGAGAACCAGAGGAGAAAACTTATCCCAGAATAAATGGAGAGTAAGTCATTTTGTGGCCTTTTCCTCCCTCATCAACTCCCCAATCCCCACCCTTTCCTTGTTAAACAGGTGAGGCTAGATGACAGTGAATGTCCAGGGCAGTCAGTCAGTCGGTCAGTTCAGTCGCTCAGTTGTGTCCTATTCTTTGCGACCCCATGGACTGCAGCGTACCAGGCTTCCCTGTCCATCACAAACTCCCGGAGCTTGATCAAACTCATGTCCATCGAGTTGGTAATGCCATCCAACCATCTCATCCTCTGTCATCCCCTTCTCCTCCTGCCTTCAATCTTGCCCAGCATCAGGGTCTTTTCCAATGAGTCAGTTCTTCCCATCAGGTGGCCAAAATATTGAAGTTTCAGCTTCAGCCTCAGCTTTCCAATGAATATTCAGGACTGATTTCCTTTAGGATTGACTGGTTAGATCTCCTTGCAGCAAAAGGGACTCTCAAGAGTCTTCTCCAACACCACAGTTTAAAATCATCAGTTGTTCAGCACTCAAGCTTTCTTTGTGGTCCAACTCTCACATCCATACATGACTACTGGAAAAACCATAGCTTTGACTAGACGGACCTTTGTTGGCAAAGTAACATCTCTGCTTTATAATATGCTGTCTGGTCCAGGGCAGGATGTGCGTATTTGGAGGTGTGTGTATGCAAAGGAAAACAAGATCTTTCATCTGTCTTTCATTTATGGTATGGGAATGGGAGCAGATGGATTTGCATAATAGCCTCTGGCCTTTCTTATTCCCTCTTGGTAGAACCATCTCCTTTTTTCCTTGTAACACAGAGACCCTCCAGGACACACTTAATGTTTAAGGGAGGAAATGCTGACATTAAAATGTGCTTTTAGGCAGTTCCCTAGCAGTCCAGTGGACAAGAGTCGTTGCTTTCACTGCCAGGGCCCTGGGTTCCATCCCTGGTAGGGGAACTTAGATCCTGCAAGCCATTCTGAGCAGCAAGGGAAAAAAAAGTGCTTGTGAATGACACCTGCCATTTCAGCAAGTTTGTGAACACACAGATTGAACACAAGTGTGGAAGGAAAGCTTGAGCGCCCACTATGGGACCTGTTCCCTATTTCTAGAAACCAATGCCTGCTTTTGTTCCATCACCAAAATTACCTCTATTCCTATACAGTTCTGAGTTTTTAACATCTCCCTCGCTTCACATGTTGAAGCTTCACATGTTAAAGCCTCAAACTGGCAGGAACAAGCCTTTGGGAAAGGAGCATTGTTCTCTCTTTTAACACCGTGTCAACTGCTACAAAAGACCTCTTTTGATCTTGACTGACTTAAATATGTAAACATTTGGGCTTGCAGCGATTTGTGCCTTTTTGACTAAGCAGGATGTTAAAAACAAAAAGCCAAAATCGAGGCAGCATCTTCTGACAGCCTGTTCAGGGACCAGAGACTTGGCAAGACCTTTGGTAGTCAGAAACATCCAGCATCTGCCAACCCAGAGGCTTTGGATCAATCCAACTGCTCTCAGCTTCCCTGGAGCACGGCACCAACGAGCACCCACCCTCCCTATTATACTCAACAATCTCTTTTCTTTGCCAAGTTAACAATACTATGGCCTAGCCAAATAGTTCCATCAGGTACACCTGAGTTTTAAAGGTGTGGTATTCATGCATTTCAGATTTCAAAAGCCTGGAAACTGGTATAATTCCTTATATGCCTCATACATTTTCTTTCTTCCTTCCTTTTCATTCTTTCCTTCCTGCCCATCCTCCTCCTCTCACTTCCCTCCATTTTTCTCTTTCTTCCTTTTTACATGCTTTCCAAGATAATTCACTTTGCAAAAAGAAAAATTACCATCTGACTCACAAGCCAGTGTCCCCCATTTGACCCCATAACAGGATTCAATGAAAGGCAACTGTAAGTGAGACTTCTCAGGCTTTTGTTCGTTACCTGGGGTCAGGAGCCAACAAATGACCTAATGTTCTCGTGGCGGGGTAGGGGGAAAGTCGGTCCTTCTGGGGCATAGTCAGCTCAAGGATGTTTTGTTGAGGCTCCCAACTAAGGTTCCCATGGCAGCAGTCTATCAAGGATACAGAACCTGCCCGGCTGGTACTAACAGGAGAATGGTAACAAGTGGGGCCCTCACAGACACTATCAGCTGATACCAAGCCCATTCTCATCATTACCATTTCCTCCCTTTTACTTGACAAATGCGTTACAATAATTTGGCCCAGAGTGAGTCTTCATGTAGAAAACCTATTCTAATTTTCTTTGCTTAAAGAGAGCTTTGGGCAAAAGGGTGATGAATGTGGAGGGTTTTAAATGACCAGTGGATGCTTGTGTTGAGTAGTTTTAAAATCTGTCAATAGGACTGTGCTAATCACATTCAAATGGGGAGCAGGACACTTCCAATGAATTTGTGAACAAGGGCTACATTACTCATAGGTTCCTATGTGCTCCATTCTAACTGGGAAGCTGGTCTGACAAGAAAGACTGAATCTCTTTGTTAGGGTGTCTTAATTCTTGATCTCAATCTCATCACCTCCCTCACCATCCTTTCCACCTGTCTTTTATATAATGAGACATCTTGGATTTTTACATCGGTTAAGTACCATTTCCCAAAACACCAAGATACTGAACTTTTGAAGGACGGTATCTCCAAATTCCTTGTGTATTCAGCCTTTGACAGGAGGTACAGGAAAAAATGTGTAAAAAAGAAAGAACAGCAAAGGACTCACGTTTCTCTCTTTGAAACTAGATTTAGTCCTGAAAGGTAGCTTTTATGTGGATAGGACCCATGGAGTACAGGATTCTCTAACAGGTGTGACTGAATTTCCCTAAGATAAGTTTATGACTTGTTGTTATTCAGTCACTCAGTTATATCCAACTCTTTTTGACCCCATGGACTGCAGCACGCCAGTCTCCTCTGTCCTCCACTATCTCCTGGAGTTTGCTCAAATTCTTGTCCATTGAGTTGGTGATGCCATGCAACCATCTCATTCTCTACCACCCTCTTCTCCTTTTGCCTTCAATCTTTCCCAGCATCAGGGTCTTTTCCAGTGAGTCAGCTCTTCACATCAGGTGGCCAAAGTATTGGAGCTTCAGCTTCAGCATCAGTGCTTCCAATGAATATTCAGGGTTGATTTCCATTAGGGTTGACTGGTTTGATCTCCTTGCTGTCCAAAGGACTCTCAAGAGTCTTTTCTAGAACCACAGTTCAAATGGATAAATGCTTCAGTGCTCAGCCTTCTTTATGGAGCAACTCTCACATCCATACATGACTACTGGGAAAACCACAGCTTTATTACAGACCTTTGTCGGCAAAGTGATATCTCGGCTTTTTAATACACTGTCTAGGCTTGTCATAGCTTTTCTTCCAAGGAGCAAGGGTCTTTATGATTTGTGTCTCAGATAACTCAATTTGCAGGAACAAAGCATATGTGTTCTAAAGATACAGACTCTGCTTAGTTTTTGTGACTCATTTTGTTCAAATACACCTCCACCTGACAAGGGAAATTAGAATAAGCCTCCAAGATTTCCCATCTATTTCTTGATTTGTAATCTGCTGAACAGAAAAGTGGTGGGAGAGGGACAGAAAATCCTCTCATCAGACACATAAACTTGCTTCATAGAAAGAGCCAAAGCAACAGCAGAGGTGAATGCTCAAAGTGTCCTTCCTCCTGCCTTCAGAAGAGTATCCTGTCCCGTACTGGTTGGTTTAGTCTTTGGTTTCATGGTTTTTCAATCCCTTGGCCAGAATAGCAGCCAGTTCATTTCAGAATTTGTAATTATTACACATTTTGCCTTTATGGCATGAAGGGTCAAGGAAGTTTCAAGACTGGAAACTGTCTTGAAGCCACTGGGTTCAGCTTTTAGGCTTTTACCATCCACCAGCAACTGATCCATTCTTTTCAAAAACACAGAAATAAATCCAGTGACTCCTTCTGTGTTCCTATCAGACTTTTAAACAACAACTTGATCACACCCTTCGCCCAGAGGACACTCAGCACATGAAAGACATAAAGTGTTTCACAGAGCAGAACATTCTTTGAAAACTCTGGGTGGAATAAAGCGCTCGTTTAAGGAACTTAATTGAGAGAAGCAGTGCAACCCGGAGAAGGCTGCCTGAGTTCAAAGGCACCGCTTTTAATCCCAAACCATTTTAATTTTACCTTTCTTTCTTTCTGGGTGACTAACCTGCAAACTTCCACTCATCTCCTGCCAAGTCATTTTTCTTAAGAAGGTGGATACTTTACAGGATTCATAGCCAGGAGCCCTCTATAAGGAATGCTGGTGGTACCGATTTGGGTAGATAAAAACAGAGGCATGAGGAAAGTGGGTCTCTGTGATTGCGTGTGCAGCAGACTCTGTCTCTGGCAAGTTTGCTCCAGTTGGAAACAATAAGGCGCTGGGCCTTCCTTGAGTCTGGAAATGTTATGCCTCTGGCAGCCCATGATCTTGGAGAGTGGAGCCAAGTGTTTTCATAGTCGGGATTTTGTGTCAGTGGAACAGGCAGGATGTCAACTGTTGGGAGGAAAGTCATCCAATTCACACACGTGCAGCTGGAGAGACAGCTCAGCTTCAGATGTCATTTAACATGTTGGCGGGTGAGCAAGAAGGCGGCAGAAGTGGCCTCCTAAAGCCAAGAAACCGTTGACTTTTGGGAGAATCACGGTGGCAGAATTGTTCTTGTTTTCACAGAGAGTACCAGAAAGGACATTCTTTTAGACTTTCACACTGGGCAGTTTTTACTGTGACCCACTTCAGAGTTAAGTGTGAGTTGCTCAGTCGTGTCCAATTCTCTGCGATCTCATGGGCTATAGCCCACCAGGCTCCTCTGTCCATGGGATTCTCTGGGCAAGAATACTGGAGTGGGTTGCCATTCTCTTCTCCAGAGGATCTTCACAATCCAAGAATTGAACCTAGGTCTCCCGCATTGCAGGCAGATTTTTTACCATCTGAGCCACCTATAAAATCACCATGCCTGATACCTTCCACAGAAGTAACTTTTTTTTTTTAACTTTTTATCTTGTTTTATGGTATAGCCAATTAACAATGTTGTGATAGGTTCTAGTTTCAGGTAAACACCAGAGCGACTCAGCCATGTGTGTGTGTGTTAGTTGTTCAGTCATGTCCAACTCTTTGCCACCCCAGACTGTAGCCCTTCAGGCTCCTCTGTCCATGGAATTCTCGAGGCAAGACTATTGGAGTGGGTTGCCAATTCCTTTCAGGTAGACAGCAAAGGGACTCAGCCATACATATACATGTATCCATTCTCTCCCAAATTTGCTTCCCATCTGGGCTGCCACATAACATTGAGCAGAGTTCCCTGTGCTATACAGTAGGGCCTTGTAGGTGATTCATTTTATATGTAGCAGTGTGTACATGTTGATTCCAAACTCCCTAACTATCCCTCCCTCCCATCCTTCCCCCCCTGGGGAAGTTCACCACAAGTTCAACTACAAGTTCATTCTTTAAGTCTGGAAGTCTGTTTCTGTTTTGTAAATAAGTTCATCTGATTCATTTCTTTTTACATTCTGCACATAAGGCATGTCACAAGATATTTCTTCTTCTCTGACTACAGAAGTAACTTCTTGAAAACAGCCAACAGTGAGATGGACCAGCCTTTTTTGGCTGCCCTATCCTCATAAAATGAATGGCGAGCATCACAACATTTTTTTATTATTGTGATCACCCTAATAATTAACACATATCAATTGTGCAGTCATTTATTTTCTTGGTATTTATTCTCTAGGGGGGAAATGGACTGATTGAGATGATTATACCTTTTCCTTATTGTGACTTCCAGTCTGTTCATTCTTTATTTTTGAGGGACTAGAATACTGGTGTTAACTGGATCTTACAGAGTTTCCAGGAGAGTTAGGAAAAAAACATATTATCTGGTTTATTAAATGTTGTATGGACCTTAGTGCACTCTTCTTTAAGGCTGGCCCTACTGAATGTTAATTGAAAATCAGCTGGCAAATAAACCATCATAACATGGCGTAATTATGAACTAGCCAAGAAAATATACCACTTCATACCCATTAGAACAGCTACTATAGAAAAAGTCAGAAAATCAGTGTTGGCAAGGATGTGGAGAGATTAAAAACTTTGTGCATTGTTGGTTGTAATATAAAATGGTACGGCTGCTAGGGAAAACAGATTTACCACATAATTCACAATTCTGCTTCTGGGCATGTACCCAGAACAAATGAAAGCAGAATCTCGAAGATGTATTTGTATACCCATGTTCATAGAAGAGTTATTCACAATAGCCACAAAGTGGAACAAAGCCAAGTGTTTATCAATGGATTAAAAAATGAACACAATGTGGTATATACATATAATGGGATTTATTCAGCCTTAAATGGGAAGGGAATTCTGACACATGCTACAATATGGATGAACTTTGAAGACATCATGCTAAGTGAAATAAGCCAGCGACAAAAAGACAAATACTTTGTAATTCTACCTACGTGAGGGACTGAAAATAATCAAATTTAGAGAGACAAAATGTGCAATCGTAGCTACTACAGGCTGGAGGGAAGGGAGGTGGGATGAGGAGTTGTTTAATGGGTACAGAGTTTCAGTTAGGAAAGCTGAAAAAGTTCTGGAAAGGGATGGTGGTGATGGCTGCCCAACCATGGAAACGAACTTAAGGCCACTGAATCATATACTTGAAAGTTGTTAGTCAATTTTATGTTATGTGTATTTCTTCAGAATAGAAATATTAGATCAGGAGGTTACCTTAAAAAAATAAGTATCAAGCGGGGTAACAGACACCTGATGCTGCCTTCTATAGACTTATAAACGCTTATATTTTGTTAAATCGTCATTTTCTGTCTGCTCTTGGAGCCAGGGAAACTTTCCAGAGTTGTTTTAAATTACTTCAGACATAGGCCTTCCCCTGCCCCTTGTCTGAGAAAGAACAGACTGCTCCCCTGTCCTTCCCCACCCCTCTCACCTTCCATCAGTCCTCACCTTCGCTGTAGGTGTCTTGAGCCATTTGGCTGAGAAACACCAACTGCATGGATGTCCATACAGAATGCTGTTATCAAGTTGTCTTGTATTTTATCTCGGGAGAAGGGCTGTGGAGGGGACATTAAAGGCACAGGGAAAGACGATACTGGAGAACTCTAGATCTGAGTTGATTTTGCCCCAAAGGCTTTGTACCAAATTATCACTATGAGCAGATGATCAAGAGAAGAACTACCAGGGAAAGGAGCTTTAATCTTAAGAGGAGCTTAATAGCATTTTAGCTTGTCTTCAGGTAAGAGCTGTCCCTGGGAAATGTGGTTATGCAGGATTCAAGATAGTCTTGGTCCACGCTGGGTTGGGTTCCCTTCCCCCCGCCCTTTGTTTCAAAGAAAATTACAGCAAAGCAAGATATAACTGAATTGTTTCCTTACCCCTCACCAAGTTTACTGATCACTGTATGTAAGGATCCAAGCCATGGCAGACTGGGGCAGAAGGTGGACCCTGGATATCGATCTGGCTTTGAGAGCTGGTGCCTGTTGGTCCACTTCTAAACCTTCTCCAAATACGATTTCACATTCCGTCCATATTGACCAGACAGGAGGGATCGTGTTCTTTACACTAGAGCTATGGCAACTGATGCGCTGGCCTCCAGGGGCTACCTCCACAGATGGAGAGGATGAGACTGCCCGCACCCTCCTGGCACACCCATGAAGAGAAGCAGAACGTGGTTTTGCTTCAAGAAACATCCTTAACTAATTCGTCTCTATCCCTCCAAGCTTCCGCAGGTTCACTCGCTCCAACAGTGTGACGACGGCCGTGCAGGCTGACCTGGACTTCCACGACAACCTGGAAAACTCTCTGGAGTCGATAGAGGACAATTCGTGCCCCGGTCCGGTGGCCAGACAGTTCTCCCGGGATGCCAGCACCTCCACTGTCAGCATCCAGGGCTCAGGAAACCATTACCACGCCTGCGCAGTCGACGAGGACTTCGACGCGGACTTCGATCCTTCCATTCTGCCGCCCCCGGACCCCTGGATTGACTCAATCACCGAAGACCCCCTGGAGGCCGTGCAGAGATCAGTGTGCCACCGGGACGGCCACTGGTTTCTGAAGCTTCTCCAGGCGGAGCGGGACCGCATGGAAGGCTGGTGCCAGCAGATGGAGAGAGAAGAGCGGGAGAACAACCTTCCTGAGGAGAGTAAGTCCGTCGCCCCGTATGCGCACGCGCAAACGCCTGGGGCTCTGGGCGGGGCATGGGGCGGGGCATCTGGTGTGGGGCATCCGGGATGGGGCGGGGCGGGGACACTTTCTTCCTTCCGGTTGCGCCGAGCTGCTCACGTAGTTGTCAGAGTGTCTGTAGCTCTGCCTCTGAGACTTTTGGCTTTGGACCATGGTGGGGTGCGCTGAGGCTTCTGAATGGTTCCTCTTTCCCCAAGACGCTCCCCCATTGGTGTTGCTCCTCAGGGAAGGAACAGTAATTCTAACTAGTTTAAAGATCCCCAGCTAGGTATCCCTTGGGTGTTTATAATCTTCCAAATGTACTACTTTCACTAACATACAAGATTAAAACGAGGCTAGTCGTGTCTAGGCTGGTAGACGCCACGCTTATTGACATTCTTAACCCTGCTTAGCCCGCGCTTTCCTTCTTAGATTTAGGCAAATCTTCAGCTGCTAAAACAAGTAACACATTTTAATAGATTAAATAAATGATAAAATGATGGATAAGTTAAATAAATAATGGAGGCCCCACACACCATTCTTTTCACACTTGGCGTTTTAACAACAATCCTTGTTAACAGTCAACAAAGAAGTTAACAGATGTCCACAGTACTGAGACATGTCTTGTACATTTCCAAAAACTGTGAAATTTTTGGAAAATAGTTTATAATCAGTGTGTATATCAATGCTGTATGTTTATTTCCCTGTGAAAAACGATTATTGAATGAACAGTGGCTCTTCCTACTGTAATATATTTGAATCAGGGAAAATCAGTGGTAGGCATCTTAGCCTGCCTTCATTTTGGGGTGGGAACCACCTGGAAGAGTATTGTCATGATATGGCTTTTTTTTTTTTTTTTAACTTTATTTTACTTTACAATACTGTATTGGTTTTGCCATACATTGACATGAATCCACCACGGGTGTACATGCGTTCCCAAATATGAACCCCTTTCCCACCTCCCTCCCCACAACATCCCTCTGGGTCATCCCTGTGCGCCAGCCCCAAGCATGCTGTATCCTGCGTCAGACATAGACTGGCGATTCGATTCTTACATGATAGTATACATGTTTCAATGCCATTCTCCCAAATCATCCCACCCTCTCCCTCTCCCACAGAGTCCAAAAGTCTGTTCTAAACATCTGTGTCTCTTTTGCTGTCTCACATACAGGGTTATCATTACCATTCTAAATTCCATATATATGTGTTAGAATACTGTATTGGTGTTTTTCTTTCTGGCTTACTTCACTCTGTATAATCGGCTCCGGTTTCATCCATCTCATCAGAACTGATTCAAATGTATTCTTTTTAACGGCTGAGTAATACTCCATTGTGTATATGTACCACAGCTTTCTTATCCATTCATCTGCTGCTGGACATCTAGGTTGTTTCCATGTCCTGGCTATTATAAACAGTGCTGCGATGAACATTGGGGTACCTGTGTCTCTTTCAATTCTGGTTTCCTCGGTGTGTATGCCCAGCAGTGGGATTGCTGGGTCATATGGCAGTTCTATTTGCAATTTTTTAAGGAATCTCCACACTGTTTTCCATAGTGGTTGTACTAGTTTGCATTTCCACCAACAGTGTAGGAGGGTTCCCTTTTCTCCACACCCTCTCCAGTATTTATTGCTTGCAGATTTTTGGATCGCAGCCATTCTGACTGGTGTGAAGTGGTACCTCATTGTGGTTTTGATTTGCATTTCTCTAATAATGAGTGATGTTGAGCATCTTTTCATGTGTTTTTATTAGCCATCCGTATGTCTTCTTTGGAGAAATGTCTATTTAGTTCTTTGGCCCATTTTTTGATTGGGTCGTTTATTTTCCTGGAATTGAGCTGCATAAGTTGCTTGTCTATTTTTGAGATTAGTTGTTTGTCAGTTGTTTCATTTGCTATTATTTTCTCCCATTCCGAAGGCTGTCTTTTCACCTTGCTTATATTTTCCTTTGTTGTGCAGAAGCTTGATATGGCTTTGTAGATTTGTCTTTTAAGTCATCATTTAACTTTTTGTCACAAAAATCTTAGAACATGTACAAAAGTAGAGCATTTATTATAATAAATCCCGCATCTACCTATCACCCAGTTCAATGAGTGGCCAGTCTCAACTTCTCCCACGTTGTCATCATTTTTGCAAGAGGATCTTAAGGAAAATCCAAGACATCTCATCACTTTGCTGTGCATCTCTGATAAGGACTTCTTTTTTTTTTAATAACCAATCATGTATTATCCCTAACAAAAACAATAATTTTTTAATAATGAGATCTAGAGCTTTCTGTAAATCATGTTCAGTTAACTTACTAAGTAAACCAAGCTAACTGTGTCAGGGAGCAGTTAGGTTTCCATAAGGGAAGTATTTTTATGAGAATGGAGACTGGAAAATAACAGTTCACAGGTTGCAGGATTTCTGCTCTGGATCTTGCTCTCAGCTCTTCTCTGCTCTTTCCTCTTCCAGACCCCTATCCACCCACTGACTAGCTTATTTGTTCCCTTTCAGAGCAGGTTAGAAAACCCATCAATATGTTTCTGTAATGTTCCTTTTGTTCTTTCATGATGAGTGCAAACAACTTAGCAGTGGAAAAGCAAACCTCCTTGACACTTGCCCCAACGGTCCATGCCACTGCATGCTCACCTGGGTGTGGATCCACAAAGAGCATGCTCTGTGCCCTGGTGACAGGGTTATGAAGCAACACCTAATAGCGGTGGGTGGGGGCAGGTTTCAATAAGAAAGTCTTCTATGTGTATATATATGCATGCATGCTCAGTCATGTCTGACTCTTTTCAGCCCTTTGGATTGTAGCTTGCCAGGCTCCTCTGTCCATGGGATTCTCCTGGCAAGAATACTGTAGTGGGTTGCCATTTCCTCCTCCAAGGGAACTTCCCAATCCAGAGATTGAACCCATGCCTCCTACATCTCCTACACTATTAGGCAGGTTCTTTACCAACTGAGCCACTGGGAAGCCAAGAAAGTCTTAGCAGTTGCATTTTCTTATTCTCCTTTCCCTTTATGAGCAAACCCAAAGCCTAGTAAACTTTACTGGGATGTGGTAAACTTGCCCACATCTAAGGAGCAATGCCCTCGGGTGCCCTGCTTAACAGGGCAAGCTGTTTTGCAGATTTCAGGCCATTCATTGCATTGATTCAGACTTGTTCTAGCTTCCCCCAGTTAACTTCCAGTATGACCTGGGAAGCTGTTCATGTGGTATTTTCTGTTCATCTTATCTTTTCTTCCCATCTGAGACTAGATCTATTTCTCTCAACCCAGCTTTATAATGATGCCTGAGGATAGCCAATGTATAAAGATTTAGGAGAATCTTCCTTGACATTTACATAGCTGGTAAGTGTAAGTTATGAAAACAAGTCAATGTATTTTGATACAAGCATATGTATTTGAAAGGTGAAAATCATGCCAGAAAATCAGACTCTCATCCTATGTTTGGGATGAAACAGAAGTGTATTTGTATCTTGAACATGAATGAATGAATGAATGAACTGCTCATTCATTCACTGTTCCAGAATGTTTATTTCAGATGTTATTTAAAATATTAATTTATTAAAAAATAAACTAAAATATTGATTTATAAACAGGACTTATAAACCTATTCCATATGAAAATATTTTGTTATAACAAGATTGTTCTAATAATAATTTGCTGTTTGTACACGAAGGTACTGCTTGTCTTACTATTAAGAAGCCATACATCTTAAGGACGTTTTCTTTAGAGATTTTTTTAGTTCTACCTCTATTTTACAAGGTCGCTGCCTGGGGACGGGGTTGGGGAGGTGTAAGGGTCATGGCTGCAGAACAAGCAAAGATAACTAAGCATGGGAGTGGTTTTGATGCTTTGCTTTAAAGCAGTCAACTGACTAATCTTAGATGGCAAGTATGCAATGAGACCTGTTTCACTGGGGAGTGAGTTTCCCTTTGTAGTTTGAAATATATTTCGATGTCAGAGCCCGCTTTCCCTAGTTAAAAAAAAATACACCCAACACCAATAAAATAACAGGAAGAACAGTGAAGCTTTCTGATAAGGGCTCAGAGTTCTGTCTCCTCAGTCCCTGGAACAATGTCCCTCCCTACCAACCAAAAAGTTCCTCAGATTTCTCGAGTTCAGTTGGAAAACCAATCGTCTATAGTGAAAAGTCCAAATTATTAATTTTTCAAAATATTATTTTAAAACTTTTGATCCAACAGCCAACACAAAGTTCAGAGGTAAATGCCTTTACTGTATGGTTTTTTAAATGTACCAAAGTGATTCAAATTAGAAATGTCTAATGTCTGTTCATATAAGCCCATCTAGCCTACAAAAAAGGTTCCTCCTTCAGCTTGAACCTCACCTTCTAGAAGTCTTTGCAGAATGCACCACCTTGGGCTGAACTGGGTGCTTCTGTTAATAGTCGTACATTTGTCTGCCAGGTATTTCCAACATTATTTGATGATAATCTATGTATCGCTCTCCTCGACTGAAAAGTGAGGTCTGAGGACAGAAATTCTTCTTGTCTCATTCATCTTCATATCCCCTGTCCCTCTGCCAGTTCTTGACATATAGCATGGGATTGGTGAATATGTATTTGAATCCTGAAACTACTTTGAAAAGTCTGTTTTACAGAAGCGTTTTCTTTAGCCAAACCTTTCTTCCTAAGTAGCTTACAAAATATTCGAGTAACTCACTGCTGTTGTTGCCCAAAGCTGGAAGGGGCAGCACCTGGCAAAGTGGGGAGCCCTGCTGATCAGAACAGGGATCTGGTAGACAGATATGAACACCTAGCGCCAAAGGCTGGAAAGGACTTGTGTGTCTGTCAGTTGCCTGGGCCAGGTGAACGCGCATGTCCCTTCTAGCTCTTGGGACGAGATTCTACTCACAAGCACTTGAAGGCTTTCTCTGTCTTTCATGCTCTGGGATGTATGAAACGGAAACTGTACCCACTGGCGTTCCAGAATTCTAAAACAGCACAGAGGAGCATGCACATGGCGCATCAGAGTCGCCAATTTCAAATGAGGCTAATGGAAATCGGTGAGGATCTGACCAGAGAATAGGGAGAAAGTAAGAATACGAGCTCATGAAAGAATATCCATCTTGTCCTCACAGTCCCCGGGGCCCGTGGGCTACAGGCTTTGACAGGTGTTTTATTTGCCCTCAAAACAGCTCTCTGGCAGTCTCTTGTCCAAGGTCACAGAGCACAGAAGCGCCTGGTGGAATAGATACAACATGAATAACATCTGACAAGACAATAACACTTTGTGTGTTCCTGAGTGCCTCCTCCAAAGCTCTCCATACATATCTGCCCCTGCCTCCTTGGCAACCTCACTTCTGTTCCGATAAGTGGGCCTGGGGTTGCAGAGGGCCTTTGTTTTAGTAAGTCTCTAATTTAACCTTTGCTTGTTTGTTTTTTTTTTAATAAGGGGGGTGGGTAGTAAGGAAGGGGAGCCAGTTCTGTTTGGCAGGCATAGCCAATGTCTAAGTAACTGGCTTTTGAAAAAAAAAAATCTGTGTACACAGCAAAAGAGCTCTGATAGATGAGTCAAGCACAGATCTATGTGTCTGCTCATCAAACCACCTTTTGTGTTGAGTCCCAGACAGGAGGGTCATTCTTCAGGGTATGTGACAATGGTGACTCCGTGAGCAATCCCTCCCAGGAGAGCTGGTCTTCACCATCAGTAGGGAAAGAAGCAGGACTGGGTGGGAGAAAGGACGATTCTAATCATACCTGCTTAATTTATCTTGTGGGGCCCCAGAATTATTCCATATTTTAAATATTTTTAAATGTTTGGTGAATGTGCTTAATGTCTCTGAATGGCCCACTTAAAAATGGTTGAAATGGTAGATCTTATGCATATTTCACCACACACACACAAAAATATCCCCCTTCCCCCAAAAATACTCTGCAGCAGCTGAAGGTATATGAGTCAGACTTGCTATCATCACGTCCATACTTATTCATCATGCTTATAGGACTGTAAGTTAAATATCTTCCTAAATTCAAAACACAGCATGTCCATGGGGGAGAAAAAGAAGTTAGGAGCAGCACCCGTCTGCTCTGGGACCTCCCTGGTGGTCCAGTGATTAAGACTCTGTGCTTCCAGTACAGAGGGTGGGTGTTTGATCCCTGGCTGGGGAACTAAGAGCCCGCAGACTGCGTGGCACAGCCTCCCTTCCCCCGTAAAAAACCAGCTGCTTAATGGGAACCTGAGATTCAGATTTGGGGCCTGGGTTGGTTGCAGTCACCCTTCTCTCTAAGAGAGTTGAAGTAACATAGTGATAGTCGCTCAGTCACATCCAACTCTTTGTGACCCCATGAACTGTAGCCCTCCAGGCTCCACAGTCCATGGGATTTCCCAGGCAAGAATACTGGAGCAGGTAGCCGTTTCCTTCTCCAGGGATCTTCCTGACCCAGGGATCAAACCTGGGTCTCCTGAATTGCAGGAGGACTCTTTACCATCAGAGCCACCAGGGAAGCCCTGAAGAAAAAAAAAAAAAAAGAGTCATCCAATTTGCAGGAATTATTCAGTGATCAGTTATTTTATGCTGCTATCATCCTAATTCTGAATGCTGCTTCCTAGGGATCTTGTTTGTGGCCTTCCAGGACTGGAAAACACTGCTTTCCCCAAAACTGGACAAAGGAAGTCCAGAAAGAAAACAAACACTTACAGTCACGGCTCTCCAAAAGTCGAGCTATAAATTCTTCGGGTGTGGGGAGCTATCCTTTCTCCTGATAAAATGAAAGCAGCGTGAAGACTTTGGTTCTTGGGTTAAACCTTCCTCCCTAACAGTCGATGGTAGGTTTTTGGCTCAATAACAAACTAAAAGAAATCTGCAGTGAGCAAGGGAGCCATAGCAGCTGACAGAATGTTCCCGCAGCTTTCGAAGTAAACCGACCCGAGCTTGTCTCAGACAATGGGCCCTTGTGTGAAACAGCTGTCCCAGGGAGATGCTCCCTCACGCTGTTGGAGAGGGCCTGCATGTTACAGGGATCCGTCTGGTTTTATCTGACCAGGACGAAAAGCCCAGATGGAGTGCAGGGCTCCCACCAGGAATGCAGTCCAGCACGACCAGCTCCAAACATGGGCTCGAGTTTCAGTGGCTCCAGGATGAAATATACTGGTTGATTGTGCTTGGAAATCTAGCTTTGCCTCCTGAACTGTGGACAACTTCTATGTGGAATTTTCAGGCTTTATCTGAAAGGAAGGGATAAACCCAAAGCATGTGTGGGAGGGAGACAGATTAGTAACACTTTCTTTTGCCTGGTAATAGCATCCCCCATTACTGAAACTTTACCTTGAGTCCCCTAGAAGGCCTGGGAGCCTTGGCAGTGAACGTCGGGCCGGTAATGAAACCTGAAATGGGGTTTGCCAGGTTTTAGGTTGAGTTACAGTGGGGAAGCTGTGCACAGTCATCGCCTCAACCGTTGATGGGTGCCATCCCAAGCTTGCTCTGCCCAGGGTTCCTGTGGCCTCTCTTCAGCCTGAGGACTGGTGGGTGGCAGGCACAGGAGCAAGCTGTGATTTCTGCAGCTCAGCTGCCTTAAGCCTTGAGTGCTTCTAAGTGGGTAAGGTGGGTGCATCCTAGCTCCTTCCGGTTCTAGTCTCATCTTTCCTTTGAATTGACCTTCAAAAGGTCCCTCCCCACCTCCATGCCCCAACACACACACACATGCACATACACACACAGGCTTACATGTTTTTTAAGGTCTAACCAACCTGAAATTAGTGACCACAAAGGAAGTGGCAGTAATAAAAAGAAAACTGGGTGCAATGTGTCTTATGTTTAACCTTCCAGAATGCTGGGTGCATTTTGCTCTGCACAGTGCTGGGCACAAAGAGGAAGGTGTTGGTGCTGGTCTGGGCATCCTTTTGCAGGTGTGTTTTACTGGGAGTGATCTGAGGCTGAGAGGCTCAGAGGCATGAAGGCAGGGAAAGGTAGAGATGGGCAGAGGGAACCAGGACCATGACCACAATTCCCCATTGCTTTCTCCAACCATAACTATTTCTGTGGAAGATCATTGGAATGGACTTCAAATGCAGTTTTTAGTCCTTTCATATTCCCAAGGGAAATGTTGACTCATTTCATCTCATTCCAGTTTCAAAGGCTCAAAAACTGTATCTGTCTATGTGATGTGGATGCTGTTACTAGTTCATGGCTGATGTCAATGGAGACATGGATGGGAACATAAGCATCTTTTACAAGTAGGACTCCTGAAGTAAGAGTCGGGGAAAAATAAAATTAGCTGAGTGTTTGAAAACTTGCTCTTTACAAACAAAATAATATTTCCCCCAGGGCTTAGCCCCATGGAAGCTCTGGTTTTAGTCCACGAGATAATTTCTACTTGAGAATTCTATTCTTTGTTCATTAACCTTTAATAAATTCATCATTCTTTATTCATTTAAGTTTTGGCTCCTTTAAGAAAAAAAAAAAGTGCTCTTGTTACATTCAGAGCAGCTGTTGTCAGCCAGGAATGAAACAGATTCATGTTTTCTGTGTAGACCTTTCATTGACAGCAGCTCTGGATCACAAATGTATTTGAGAAACAGCTGGGCAGTTGGTTGGCAAAATTCTTTTCCATGAGGACACACTTGTAAATAAAAACATCTCTGCGTGGGTAATCTGACTTGAAATCACACAGATTTTGGTCTGACAAATCCACCCATCTACGTGGGTGGATCTACTCTTTTAAAACTTCCTTTTTCCTCCTCACTCCTAAAGTCTAAACCATGGTGGAGGGAGGCCAAGTGAGTAAAAACAAGTCAAAAGTTTACGATAAGGAGGTTTAATTCATCCAGAGGCATGTTCCACTTTATCCCAAATGGCCTGGCTCTTCCAGCCAGAGTCAGCACTAGTATTATTATAATTAGTATTATAAACAGAAAACCACGAGGAACAATCTTGCCTAGAAAATCCCATGGACAGAGGAGCCTGGTGGGCTACTGTCCATTGGGTTGCAAAGAGTCAGACATGACTGAAGCTACTGAGCACACAAGAGGAACAATAACCCAACCAAGACTGTATTAGATAATTAATTAATCAAGATTGTAATGAAAAAGTGGTGCTGGGCACAGTAAAATCTTAAAGAAGTGGAACGCTTAAGGCCTGGAATCTTACCATTAATTTTTCAGGTTAACATAAAGTTTACAGATGAGTCAGTTCACTTCGAAACTTACACCTTCTACAGGATATCAGGAGTTACGTTGGCTGAGTCCATGCCATTGAGGGGCTCCTGGTCTGGTTAGAAAGCCAGACAAATAGATGATGCTAGAAAGAATTTGGAGAGGGCAGAGACAGAGCTGTGCACAGGAATTTGAGGTGCAAAGACAGGGAGAGGTTCAAGGGGTGGGGCCAGTGGGCAGGGTCAATGTGGGCCCAAGGCAGGAGGCACCCTCAGTTCAGTGTTTAGCCTGAGCAAAGGCACTGTGGAGAGACCAGCTTTGGGAAATTGTGGGCCTAAGGCATCATAGGAGTGGGCAGAGGTGAGGTTAAACAGGTGGCCCATTAAAAGGAGTTTCTCACTTATCTCAGGGACGATAGAAGAACACAGAACAGTTTTAAGCATGAGAACTGTATGAAATAAGAACACCCTCTGGCTCCCTCAACAAAGCCAAACCTCCAAACTGGCGAGGAGGGGTGATGGAGCCTTTAACCCTAACTGTAAGCAACTAAAGTCTCCTGAAGGGGATGTGGATTTGGGGACACAAATCCAAAGAGGTGTCTAGCAACTGCTCAGACATGCTACACCAGGGGCTGGTATAACCCCAGTTACAAATTTGAGCAAAATAAACCTCTTTTACAGAATAGCTGAACCCAGGAGCATGGATGAGATCTCTCACAGGAGTCAAGGGAAGTAGACTCAGGACCGAGTATTGTGTTCAACATTCCAGAGGTAGAGGGAAGAGGGAAGCCAGGCCAGGACCAGAGAGCCCTGTGAGTACCCAGGGGGCTGAGATTCCCTTGTGCCAAACACAGAGGACCAGAAGTGGGGGGAGGGCAGGGAGAGCCAGACTGAAGGGAGGCAGGACCACTGGGAGCTGAGGATGCAGAGAGCAAAGGAGTCTGCCCTTTGAAGAATCCAGCATCTACCAGGATGTATTCACATGCTCTGGCTGTCGTGACCAAGTACCACCTGGTGGTCCGACCAACAGAAATTTTTTTTGTCGTAGTTTTGTAGGCTAGAAGGCTGAGATCAAGATGCCAGTTTCTCCCGAGGCCTCTCCCATTGGTTTGGTCTTCCCTCTGTGTGTATCTACGTCCTAACTCCACTGTCTAATAAGAACACCAGTTATATTAGATGAGGGCTCACCTTAATGACCTTGCTTTAACTTAAGTACAGGTTTGAAGGCCATCTCTAAATACAGTCCCGATCAGAGGTTCTGGAGGTTGGGATTTGAACAGATGACTTTGGGGAGGATAGAAGTCAGACCATAACAGGGGAGGAGAGGGATTTTATGTTAGCTAGAGGGGATTACGAGATGGGGGAGGACTTTTCCCTGAGGATGGGAGAGACTTGAGGCAGCTCCCAGATCTCTCAGGTAAAGCTCTCAAGAGGGGCTGAGATGGAAGAGCAACCATGAGGGAGTGGGACCAGGATACAGGGAGATGGGAGGGGTGGATGTGGAGAGCTGTTTAGCACAGGGGTGGTTGTCAGTCTTGAGCTGATTCCATCAGGAATGAATGGCAGTACTTCGGGCACCTGACATCTCTGATGCTGACCGCATCACTGCTCATCCTTCGTGCAAAACCTCCCCTCTTTAGAGCTTTAGGGGACCATGGGGGTGGGCAAGTGTCAGGAGAGGCAGAACACTGAGAATATTCATGCCTGATTCCTTCCATTTTCTTCATCTCATAGGAGACAAGGTTTTTGCTGAAGACCAGGGAGCAGGGATTCAGTTGCCAGTGAATGAGAGTCAGAAAAGGAGGGTCAGGGAGGGAGTGGACCAAGACCATCTCCAAGGACTAATGATCAACAGCAAGAGACACACTGAGTTTGGATCCCACGGATTTGAATGGCTCTAAACCATGTGGCGAAACACTGTTGCGCGAGAAGGGAGGGCCCTGCACTCTGCAGGCCAGCAGAATGTATCTGGTCTGCTCTGTACCTGAAGATGGTCCTTGTTTGCCTGGAGCAACTGTGGCCCCCGAGGAGAATCTGATCTTTGATTTTGCAAGTTTCTTTTCTGCACAGTCTCCAACAGAGTGGTCTAGGAGTCCTTGGTTAAGATTCTGTCTCCTCTGTGTCTCTGTCAATCAGTTAACCACTGTTCTAGCTCTGATAGGTGGGGAGCTATGCCAGACTCTACAGATAGGGACGAAAATCTGGGGCCCTGGAGAATTGTTATGGATTCCTTATTTACACAGAGACATGATTAAAGACATGGTTCGCCCACTCCTTGACACTTGTCCAGGTCTGCCTGCATGGCAGCCACCAAAAAAGAGGACATTCAATCAGGCCACACTGTTGGGAAGAGAGTTTGGAGTGTGAAGATTCGCAGGAGAAATAATCCCCTTTGGAAATATATCACCTTTTGTTTCCCCGGTAAATGACCAAGAATGTCAAAAGGATATAGGAGTTATAATTCCTGCTACAGCCTAAGGATTTTCATACACGATTTCATCATATCTACAGTCTACAATCCTAGGAAGATATTATTATGATCACTCGCAGATAAAGAGGGCAGAGTCTGAGTACAATAAATTCTCCCAGGATATGTAGCTGATAAATGGCATTTCAGATTCCAGTGCCTGTGCTTTTTCTGCTATGTTACACAGAGGAAGTTAGACAGGCAAGGAAGCAGACCAGGTGAATCAGGTGTAGGCAGCTGGGTCTGGGAGGTGTTCACCTAGTCTGACCGCTGTAGAACCTTCACCACTGGTGGGACAGCCAGATGGACTCCTTTGAATTGATAGGTAGTGTCCAGGTTGAAGATATTAAAAATATGTCTGTTCTGCTCTCTCTCTTTTTTTAAGTGAGTTCCATTTAATTATTTATGTATTTATTTTTCTCTGCACTGGATCTCTGTTGCTCTGTGCGGGTTTTCTCTGGTTGTGGCGAGCAGGGGCTACTCTTCATTGTGGTGGTTGGGCTTCTCGTTGCTGTGGCTTCTCTTGTTGTGGAGCATAGGTTCTAGGGTGTGTGGGCTTCAGTAGTTGCAGCACATGGGCTCAGCAGTGTGGCGCACACAAGCCTAGCTGCTCTGCAGCATGTGGAATTTTCCCAGACCAGAGATGAAACCTATGTCCCCTTCTTTGGCAGGTGGATTCTTATCCACTGCACCACCGGGGAAGTCCTCTGCTCTGTTTCTGAGTTCTAACATGCTGATGGGGGAGCTGGCATAGTCAGGAAGCACTGGGTGTTTGACTGCTTCCAGTCCCAGTATCTCTAAGTGAATGAGTTCCCAGACTCCCCATGGACTGTCTCTGCACCAGCTTTTATGGAAACTCCACATATCTTTGCAGCCTCCTCTGGGACTGCTTTGGCCTTGGCGTTGACTGCCAGCCCAGTCCCTGCAAAGTTCATTGCCACCACATACAGTAAAAAAAAAAAAAAAATGGGGCTTCCTTGATGGCTCAGACAGTAAAAAACCCACCTGCAATACAGGAGACCTGGGTTCGATCCATTTTACATATAAGAAAACAGAGATTAGGTGACCTGTCCAGAGCAATGGATGCTAAGTTTTCCAGAGAGGACCCTCAGCCAGCTCAGGGCCTGACCCTTTAGCTTCTATGGTACCCTGTTTCCCCATGTCCTTTCTGCTTTGGGGTGTTGAGATGGAGGGAGGTGACATTATGTATAAAATAGGTAACTGATGAGAACCTATTGCATAGCACAGGGAACTCAATGCTCTTTGGTGACCTGAAATGGGAAGGAAATCTAAAAAGGGGGATATGTGTATATGTATGGCTGATTCACTTTGCTGTACAGCAGAAACTAACAGTATTTTAAAGCAACTTTACTCCAATAAATTTTTTAAATTGAAAAAGAAAAAGGAGGAGGGCCTCACAGACATGATGGATCAATTAAAGAGGAAAATGCAACTATTCCAAAAGATTCTAAAAGCAGATAGACTGAAAAAAACCCAACACTTAGGCCTGAAGAACTGTGCCAGATGCTCTCAAGGGGGACCCCAGCTCTCCCTAGGGAGGTGGCCTCTGCACCTCAGCCTCATGGTGTCACTGGTGACTTCCCAAGTCCAGAAATGCCTGGGTTACTTGTATATGCGTGCTCAGGCACTTCGTCTCTGTGAGTATGGACTGTAGTCTGCCTGGCTCCTCTGTCCATGGGGATTCTCCAGGCAAGAATACTGCAGTGGGTTGCCGTGCCCTCTTCCAGAGGATCTTCCTGACCCAGAAACGTGTGTGAATTATTTGGGTAGAGAGCAGTGGTGGCCCGCAGGAACCATTATCCAGCCTGGCAGCCTTAAACTAACAGAGAAGCAATTCACCAGGAAACCCTGAGCCAAACGACATTGCTTGTCCTTCTGTTGTCTTCTCAGTCTTTGTGGGGAATGAGGTCAAAAAAAGGAGATCTAATTCCACTCTGAGGCTCAGACACGGTAAAATCAGAACAAAACTACAGCAGCAAAAACGTTTGCTTCAGTCCCATAAAATCCCTCCCAGCCCCAGTGAATAGCTTCAAGTGGGCAAGTGCCCCTGGGAGGCCCGCCTGCTCTGTTTTTCTCTGTGGCCGCCTCTCCCCTTCCTTCCTGCCCGGTGGTGGTGGCGGGTAGCCGGGCTTTAGCGGGGCAGTCCCCACCAGGCGGAGCGAGCGCCTCTGGGATAATCCGGAGCTTGGGATGCTCAGAGATGCTTAGGGTTGCTCCGGGCAGAAGCTCCGCCCCGCTCAGCTCTCGCACTGCTGGAAGGTTCTCCACTTCAACTTCACTCAAGTCAAGAAGTAGCTTGCAAAGGGGAGGATTTTCAGCACAGTGCACAGGGAATTAAACGTCTCTGAACAATAACACTGGTCCGTGGAGTGTAAAAGCTGGGACAGTGCTGGCGTTCCCTAGGCAACGAGCTGAAAATGTTCACTCCTTACAAAATCTTTCAGTTGGCCAGGCTTTCTTTCCCGACAGTCCCAGTGGCTGAGCTCCGGAAAAATAAGGCAAGCTGTGGATGGGATTTGGTGAGTGCCATGAGATCCCTACCCCCTGCAAGTCAGGGCTGCTTTCCTTGTGTTTGGATTCGGATTCGAAAAACAAGCTAGCAGACCATGACTGCTGACACAAATAAATCCCTAACCGGACTGGTAAACACTGGAAATGCATCCTTGCAGTAAAAGGGATAAAACAAAGCAGAACTATTTGCCTCCTCTCCTGGTAACATCCAGGGCTGTGATGGAAAACTCCGTTATCCCTAAGAAAGATGCCTGGTGAGCATGTGGGTTTTTCCAAGCTGGTTTTCTACTTTAACTCGGGAGCGTCTGTTGCATAGACACGCAGAGCGAGGGCACGACCTGGCTGTGTGTGTGCGCGGGCGCGCGCGCGTGCGTTCTGCATGCGGTCTTCCCTAATTACTACAGCGCAACTTCCTCTTTGCTTTGCCAGACTAAGTCTCAACAATGAGACATCATGTGTAAACTTCTTGTCTGTTTGCTTTTTTCAGTTCTAGGGAAAATCCGAACCGCAGTGGGCAGTGCCCAACTTCTTATGGCCCAGAAATTCTACCAGTTCAGAGAACTGTGTGAAGAAAACCTGGTAGGTATCTTTCCCTGTCAATACTAGTTTTCTCAGCTCCTCCCCGTGAGAAGACCATGTGGTCAAGACCAGTCCAACTAAAGTAGAACCAAGCCAGGGCTCATTGGACTCTCTCAACCTGACAGAGAGAATTTTCCGATGAATCATATATTTCCTGCTTTTTCTTAAAAATATTTATCTTTTAAAATAATAAAAAATATTAAGTAATCTTCGAAGAAAGAATCCAATCAAGTTATCAAGTTAAAACTCCATTTCCTTTTTTTTTCTTTTTCTGGTTGCTAAAGATTTTCTATTTTCCTGGCCTCCTGACTTTATTATTCTTACCCAACTGGAGCAGCCTGATATTTCAAACATAATATTTCAGAAAAAAATAATTTGGGATAACGAGTTTCTTTCTGAAGTAGCCATTGTGGCCTTTTGCCTTATCAGAGTGCTCTGTTTTAATTCAAGAACTGGAGGTGGAAGGTGTCAGAAAGTGTAGCTTTGATCTCCATGAGAACAATGAATCATTCATCTTTCTTGGACACACAGAAATGAAATAAAGCAGAACAAACAGACAAAACCAGTATTAGCAGCAACAACATTTTTAAAAAACTGTCAGCAAAATGCAAGGCCAAGAGCTTCCTCACGTTTTTTTTTTTTTTTTAATTCTGCCATCTCCACAAGTGTCATTCCACAAAAATAGCTTTTATTGGCCAATTAATGATCAAGCTGCATCTGTGTGCTCAGTCCCTCAGTTGTGTCCAACTCTTTGCGACCCTATAGACTGTAGCCTGCCAGGCTCCTCTGTCCATGAGATTCTCCAGGCAAGAATACTGGAGTGGATAGCCATTTCCTCCTCCAGAGGATACCCCTGACCCAGGGATGGAAACTGCATCTAAAATAAAGAAAATTAAAAGCAATTCTTTTAATCTTCTGGAAAGTTCAAAACACAATCATTTGTGATCTGATTGACCCAAACTATGGTTGTTGTTGTTGTTGTTGTTGTTGTTTAGCGTTCTAACTACATCTTGTTGTTAACAAGGACAAATACAGACTGAATGGGATTTGTTTAGACAAGACTCAACCAAGAGCAGATATAAAGTCTGCACAAGTCAGTGCTCTTATCCCCCTTCACCAGGCTTTTCTTTGTGAAACCTCTCTTTCCTGCCTCCTCACCCTGACCTCCCATACCCATAGTTTGTTTTCCCCTTCCTCAGCAAAAATGACCTGGCCCTTCTTTCACCTTCTCAGAAATTCTATTCTGAATTATGAGATAATATATATTAGTAAATGTATTGATCAGTGATTTAACAAATATTTTATTGAGCTTCACTATGTGTCAGGTACAGAATTCCTTCTAATTTGTAAACTTGCTCACGTGTCACAGATCTTAATTCATATTATTCTTTAACTCTTTAAATTAAAAAGTTCATATAAAGCCATATTTCTCAAACTGGCCCTCGTTATCTTTCTCATCCTCTATCGCCTCTGACCTTCAAGTGACCTGGTTCAGACTGAAGCAGGTTTCACAACTACTACTTGTGCTGGGTGTCACAGGAGCCACTGATTAAGAGACTGGCTGAGCACCCAGGCTCTTTCTCTCTGCTTCCCCATTCATCCCTTGGATGATGAGGGTGCAAAGAGATTCCTGATGGGAAAGGAACAAATTTCCCTTGTTACTACAGAGTTAAATGCTATCATAGTTTAACAACAGGGCTTGTGACCTAGAAGGCTTTAGTGAACTTCAAGGTATGAGGAATTTAGCTTTTAATTACAAATAAGATAAGGTAATATATTGTGAGATCATAAAACTCCAGCTGACAAGTACTTTGTCAAAATTATTATCTGTCTATTCTGAACCTAGATATAAGAAACATTGGAGTTTACTATATCAAAATGCTACAGAGAAGCCCTCTTATTAATTTAGGTGTCACTGGAATAGAGTTTAACAGTGAACCAAATACTTACAAATTTTAGAATTTAATTATTCCAATGAACTATGGGTAGTTTTAAAAGTATAAGTTTATAAATACATTCTTGTATTTATTTTGAAGTCAGACCAATAATACTCATCCATCAAAAGGCTAAAAAGTATTTTTTCCAGTCTGTTAACTTTGATGGTCACTTACCCTGTGCTTTCTGAAGTTCTGATGATGTCATTTCTTTAGGGTTGTTTTAAAAGTAAGAACGGGCCTCAAGTTATTATATGGCATGAGATTTCACAGTCTTTCCAATTGCCTGGGATACCCAGAGGTAACCAAATGGAACCTCAATAGAAACCTCTGATAAGTATGAGCCCCACCTATCTGCCCATGAATACCTTTAGCTATTGTTGCCGGTAGTAATACCTTCAGTCTCTTAGTTATGGTTTTTATGTCTCAGATCATATAAATTAGAGGTTCCTACTCTCTAGTGCTTGTCAGGGATATGTGAATGAGGGCAAAGAAGATCAATCCACACATCAAAGAATCTTTAATATTATCTAGCAAATGCACAGAAATCTATGTTTACATACAGACAAGCGTTCTCACATTTGCCGTATTATGTTATGGTCAATTTTAAAACCAATTCATTTCTAAACAATTATGTCCAAGTACTTATATGATAAAATGACTTCCAATATTAGAAATATCTTAATTGTTAAACACACAATACTTTGAAAATCTAATTCTTTTATTACTTATCACTTGTTTGCCCTATTATTTCACTCAAGGTAAGTATTTAAAATGAATCTTATTTTAGATTCCTTATCTGTTCTCTGAGTATGCTGGATCCCATGGAGTCAAATACTGACTCTAATAACAATAGACTGTATTTTTTGGTAATATGGTATTTTCATTTAAATATAGTTTTAAATGCATTTTGGCATATAACACACATTCTGGGTTTTTTCCAAATGTTTAGATTCCCCACGATACCATACTGATAGATGCTGTATTACAAAAGAATTTTACCTTGACATTGAGAATCACTGACTCAAATGTGTATAAAATGATTGTATAAAATTATTGTTTGTACTGGAATTTTTTTTTTTAAAGCCAAATTCATAGAGAGAGTATAAAAGTGGTTGGCAAGGGCTCAGGGGTAGGGGAAATGGAGGGGGCATTGGTAAAATGATACAGATTTTCAGCTATAAAATGAATGAGATCTGAGGATCTAATTAGAACATGGTGACTATGGTTGATAACACTGTATTGTCTAACTGAGCTTTGCTAAGAAAGAGTAGACGATAAATGTTCTCACACACACACACAAAAGGATAAAGATGTGAGGTGATAATGTGCTGCTTAACTCGATGGGGAAGTCCTATACAAGGTGTGTCTCTATCAAATCATCATAGGGTACATTCTAAATATCTTATAATCTTATTTGTCAATTAGTCCTTAATAAAGGTGAATATATAGAGGGATATATATATATATATATAAATAATATATGCATGTATGCTTAGTCGCTCAGTCGTGTCCAACTCTTTCAGACCCAATGGACTGTAGCCCACCAAGCTTCTCTGTCCATGGGATTCTCCAGGCAAGAATACTGGAGTGGATTCTCATGCCCTCCTCCAGGAGATCTTCCCCATCCAGGGATCGAACCCTTGTCTCTTATGTCTCCTGCTGAGGCAGGTGGGTTCTTTACCACTAGTGCCACCTGGGAAGCCCCATAAAACATATATACCTATAAAATATAAAATAAATAAATAGAAGTACCATCAGTGAGGAGGGCATGGCAACCCACTCCAGTATTCTTGCCTGGAGAATCCCCATGGACAGAGGAGCCTGGCGGATTACAATCCATGGTGTCACAAAGAGTCGGACACGACTGAGCGACTAAGCATAGCACAGCATGGCACCATCAGTAACTTCACTTTTCTTTCCTATCTGAAAACTAAAAGGAACTCATCCTCCTTTTGTTATTTGAAGTATTTGAAAATGCCGCGTTGATCCTGGGCTTGTCACAAACATCGCTTCTAAAGCATGACTGTTTTTCTTTCTCTTGCACAGAATCCCAATGCTCATCCAAGGCCCACCTCTCAGGATCTGGCGGGGTTCTGGGACATGCTGCAGTTGTCCATAGAAAACATTAGTATGAAATTTGATGAACTTCATCAGTTAAAGGCCAATAATTGGAAACAGATGGATCCTCTTGACAAGAAGGTAGAACAATGTAGATTTTGTATGGTTCATTTAAAAACCTGCACAAACACTGGACAGTCTAAATAGGCTTCTGCTCTCAGTCTTGCTGTTTACAATGTGAAATGGAGCTGAAATCATATTAATTTCATTGTAATGACAATGTTTACATAGTAATCATTTGGGATATTATCTGTAATATGTTTCAGGCATATTTTTAAAGAAAAACCTGTCTGTGAATTGGAAAATGGGAATGTGGCTTTTTTTTTTTTTGTTAATTAAACTTTAAGTTAAACCATTTTAGTCACTGGAAGGAACTGCCTCCATTTTGCTTTTTAAACTAAAATAAATGACATCTTCAGTGCATGATTACATAGAGCAAGAGTACAACTTCCTTACACCCCTAGAACGTGTTGCCGAGAAAATAGGAAGCCCTGCAAACTAACCGACTTTTATAATCATTTCATAAATATAGTAATAAAGAAACCACTGTTGTTCAAGTCTAAAAATATACACACCGTATAGTTTCACAGTAATCATAAATGTTGGGATCTTTTTTTTAAAATAAAAAAAAAAGGTTTTACCTTTGGTTGATTTGCCTTGGGGAGTATTGCTCACTGGGTTCCTCATGCAAGAGCTTAGAAATAAAGACTCAAATTCTTTTACTTGAATTAATAAACTGCACTTTTCACATTTGATTACAGTGGCTCCACCAGGCTTGCCCAGGTATCCAATGTCTACCCTCTTAGGCTGACCGGAGATGCATGACATTTTTAACCCTTTGCTTTCCTACAGCCTGAGGTCAAATGATTCTGAGAGGTTCAACTTCCGAAGTCAGGCACAGCCATTTCTGTGATGCCTCTTCCTGATCCTTTCACCTATCAGTCCAGTCCATTCTGCTGCTGCCCATCATAATGTCAGAGTTCTTGGAGTCCCTGGGCTCCCAGGAGAAATCTAGTGCTAAGGGCTGGTGCTTAATTGAAGGGGCCACCACTCTCATCACTGTCCCTCATCTCTAATTCTATCACCATCCACCTGGCGGGTTTTGGTATGAAACATCAAAGTACCATTGATGCCTGTGTGGCCTCTCACTGGGGTAGCCAAACATTTGCATTCATTCTAGTTTTCTTTAATCTGGGTTTAAAACTGTCTGCTAAACAAGCTTTTAAATTGGTCTGGTTTTAAGAAAACATTACAGATGTACACACATACTGGTAACTGATTTTCTAGAGCTGATCCATCTAATTACTTATTCATCAATTTTTAAAAATTGTTGTTAAAAAAATAAACTATGCAAGGAAAGGAAAATATGACTAAAAAGTTTTCAACAATCATACTTTCAAAAGTATCTACTGAGTGTCCCAATCATGAAGATTTTAAATGTCCAAAAGGAGTGAAGCTAAGAATTGATATATGGTAGGTACCTAGTGACAGTTATACTGTAAATCATTATTAACTTGATCAGAGCTTTGCATCATCCCATGAACTGGAGGGGAAACAATGAACAAACGCAATCAGAGTTGGTGGAATACGGTTTGCACTCTGTGCTTCCTATTTTTTTATCCACACGAGACTCCACCTTAAACAACTGCGGGGCTACTCGACTGCAATAAGGGTAACTAGGCACTCCACTGAAGGCCAGCAAAGGAGGAACACAGAGAGTGCCCTTTGGAGAATCATGGAATCCATATTTTAAGATATTTCTAACATTTAGGTTTATGAGAATTTAAGGTATTTTACTAAAAGATGAAATCATCAGATTCACATGGACCTTTTTGCAGCCTGAAAACTCGCTTTTTCCTAAAAATCCTTTGTGATTTAGATTCCCTTTTGCACTATACTTTTTTTTTTTCCAGTCCAAGTTATGAATGACTTGTTTGTTTTTGCAGTGGCATTTAAAAATAGCCCACCAGTTTCTAGTTTGCTGCTGCTGGGGGTGTGGGGGAGGGGAGCAGGAATGAACTCTTTCAGTCTTGTGTTCAGTCTTCATGGCGCAATGTCTGTCCCTATGACGAAATAGCCTTCAGGGCCACCAAGGTCACCCCGAGGCCCCTAATTCGTGATGGTCCAACAGGATGTTTTAGGAGCTGACTCCATACCCCCAAGGGTAGGAACTCCCTCCAGGGTGACCCTGCCGAGTACATCTCTGTGTGTCTGTGTGTGATGATGTGTAAATGGGTGTAATTCACTGGGACACCAGCAAAGCTAAACGAACACAGTTTTAACAATCGCTTCTTCCTCGTTTGGCTGTTTAGGTTTGGGTGGGCTCAGGGGAGAGGGCAGGGATGTTTTTAAACTCTGAACCCAGCTGGTACCACACGCTGCCGCCCTGCTTAGAGGGGGTGCAGAATCTAAGAGGCGACCGCTGCCCTCTCCTTCCCATCTCTGGCATCCGGAAGAGTCTGGAGCCTCCCGAGAAAAACCACAGTAAATGTGCCGGAAGCTGCAGCCTTTAGGTGAAGTGAGGGGCGAGGGGCGGGGGCGGGGGCGGGTTAGATTTTAAATACCCATATCCTTCCCTTGGAGAGACTAGTTCTGCCCTCCAGCTTTACCCTTGGCCTTAAACTTCCCAGTATTTTTTTCCCTCATGCATCTTTTTGAAAACCCAAGCCAGAATACTAAGGAAAAAAATATATATATTATTATGTGCTCAGTCGCTCAGTCACGTCTCACTCTTTGAGACCCCATGGACTGTAGCCCGCCAGGCTCCTCTGTCCATGGGATTCTGCGGGCAAGAATACTGGAGTGGACTGCCATTTCCTTCTCCAATGCATATATATATATATATATATATATATATGTAAATATGTATACAGTGTGCAGATCAGAACTAACTTAACCACCCTTAGGCTTAAAAAAAAAAAAAAAGTGTGTGCTAACTACTGACCTATCCCAGTCTCCCCCAAGCTTGTCCTGAGAAGCTGTGTAATGTCCTGAACCTTCTGCTTTGATCAGGAGCGAAGGGCCCCTCCTCCAGTGCCCAAGAAGCCGGCGAAGGGCCCCGCGCCGCTGATCCGGGAGCGCTCGCTGGAGAGCTCGCAGCGCCAGGAGGCCCGCAAGCGCCTGATGGCCGCCAAGCGCGCCGCGTCCGTCCGTCAGAACTCGGCCACCGAGAGCGCCGAGAGCATCGAGATCTACATCCCCGAGGCGCAGACCCGGCTTTGAGGCCCCGGCCGCCGCGCCCCCGCCGCCGCCGCCGCCGCCGCCGCCTCCCCGGCGCCTGCCCACCCGCGTAAACGCGGCCCCTCTCTAGGTCACCCGCCAGCCATCCTCCGTCCTCCTCGAGCTAGTCCGTCCCTAGATTCCAGCAATATCCAACCGTAGGGTATCTCAGACATCCAGGATCCCGCGGGGGGATGGGGGGGGTCCCTAGGGACCTCGCCGTCTTCCACGCGAAAGAAACTAGGGCTCCGATCCCCTTGATTTCCCCGACACGCTTCCTATTTTGGGCAAGCAGATTGGAGCGCTTGATGTCCAGCCTCAGACATCACACCCTGTCACCAGAGTCCGGGAGTAACACACCGAGAGGGGACAAAGAGGGGCTGGGCGCGGGGGCGACCAGGATGTGTAGTGGGTGGGGAAAAGAAGCAAAATCTGCAGGTGCCCGGGGGGGAGGGAGTGGGGTGCGGGTACCTGCGTCGCTCACAGCTGCACAAACTGCCTCACTGTTGTGTCATCAGTCACTGCTTCAAATGTCTCACTCAGCAGAAGATTGTCAATTTGATCTTTCAGGGACATCCATCTATTCCGAAAGGCAATAAAATGAAGACAGGAAGGGCAAGACCAAGGAAGCACTGCTAGCTTAAGAGACTACATAAGGGATTTTTTTCTTTTGTCCTATTCTTAAGACAATTTAGACCTGAAGTGTTTTCTCAACTTTTCTTGTACTATGTATATTATATTGTTGTTGTGGTGGTGGGCGGGGGGAGGTCTTTAAAGGGGAAAGTGTTGGTTCCATTACTTTGTTAGTGTCCATCTTGGGGAGGGGGGGAGCCTACCTAATTACGCAGATAGAAGTACATCTCTGCTTACCAAGTGCTGTAAATGGCAGCCGGCCTGCTTTCTGAGAAGAGTCGGGATTTTCCCATCATCCCCTTCGAATGCTACACATTCGGTCTCTTTTAACCCAGTAGTTCATAGGGCAGACGTTTGTCTCCATCAGTCTTTCCTCACTGCTCCAGAGTCCTATTACACCCCCGAATCAGGATTTTGTCCTGTGTCAAACCCATCAAATAAGCTTTCTGTCCCAGTAGACATGCTGTCTCATTCAAAGAGCAACCACTCATCTTTAGGTCCCAGGTAGAGAGAAAAGAAGTTTGACCTGCAAGGTTCAGCAGCCACGTGGAGGGGGACAACATCGCGGTTCCTAAACACTGAAGAGACCCAGGGATTTGGCAGAGAAGGTTGATTTTTGTTTTTAGTCATGATGGACGGCATATGACCTTTGTGGCCAGCTGAAGTTATCTTTAAATGCCCTTACTCCTAGCAGTTTAAACACTTAGAATGAGGTGATCTTACATGGTCACTGGCATTTTATCCAGCTCCCTAAAGTGTTAGAAATTATCATTGAAAAATGAAAGACTTTTAAAAAGATATATCAGATACACTTGCACCAGAGACGCTTTAAAAAAAATATACACTCTCATAGCCAGGTGCTAATTTTATTTTAAAAATTAAGAGAAGTGATGGGTTCTGGCAACAACTATTTTCATGGACATATTCTAAAACCACTAGAGAATTCGCTACCTCTCAGAGCCATTGATGCTTTGAGCTATCTTTATTAACAGGGCACAAACGTTTACTGCTGTGGTTTACAAGAAAAGGGCTACTAACTTATTTAAAAACAAACCAACTTTTAACTAGAGTGGACAAAGCACCTTTGAGTACTTTGTAAAATTGGAGCAGATAGAGAATTTCAGCTTCAAGTATTTTCTGGTATTAAAAAGAATACACGTTTTCTTTACTCTGTAGCAGCCGGGAAGGTCACACAAAGTTTGTATCAAGTAAGGCCAACTGCCACCTTGGGTAGCCTATGGTCATGTTCAACCATGACAATGACTCAGAACTCACAGACTAACGTGAAGGAAACAGCATCCATTTGAAGACCCATGTTCCCATCCACAGCTCTGTGCCCTGAGGGAGAGATAAGATTTGGATGGAGAAATAGATTTCTAAAGATCATCCTACAATGTTTTCTTTGGAAACTGGTTTAGCCCAGGATATTTTAAGAGAGACAAGAGGTGGCCTATTTATCTTGTCTACGTGAATGGTATTTGTATATTCATAAGCTATTTTTGGTAAGAATTTTAAATCTTTTAGCAGAATGCCTACAGGCATCATGACCTTTGCCTTCCTTAAAAACACCAATTGTACAAACACTTTATAAAAAGCTAATTATTGATGTTAAGACATGACCCCACATAAAACTGCTTGTTGATCACTTGCCCTCTTAAGCCTGACATCCATAAGCATAACCCTTGTTACATTGTTCTTTTTGATGTAATTTGTAGAAATGTTTTTTAGTTAATAACAGAAAAATGTATGTACCCTGAAAAATTACTTATTTTGTTTAACTTTGGTACAAAGGTGTTTGGGTATTTTCTTGGGGAGGGGGGAATTACAAAAGAAGTTTGTCTCCCACATCAAAAAAACGTTCAAAGAAATTAAGTATTTATTATATTTTTTGCAGATGTTTCCATACAACTCACATAACCTTTTTGTAAAGAGAGATGAAGAAATGGATTAAAGATTTTTAATATTTGAAATGGTAAATAGAACTAATTTATTTGTACTATATTTCTGTTATTTATAGATGTTTCCTTAATGTTTTACTGTGCATTACCACTTTAATTTAAGCCTTATCCTTGTGAATTTACCATTTCTTTTTAAAAACATGTCTAGATGCATATTTTAAATAACTGGAATGTAAATCACTAGCATATCTGAATTCCCAAATGTAATTTTTAAAAATTATTTTGGTTTGGAAAAAAAAAAGATTCATTTGAAAGCTTTCAGATGGAGGGGTGGGGAACATTTTTATGGCTTTATGAATTGGAATTTCATAGGCTTATCTACCTAGATTGTGTGCGGACAAAAAAAAAATTGTAAATAGATGAATGTTTCCCATAATGTAAAAAGAAATTAATAAAATAATTAATGCACTGCTTTCAGGTCTCTGTGTTTTCACTACAGAGTCCTGCTTCTTCCAGAATAGAAGTAATTGTCTTTGGGGGAGTAATTAAGCAGTTCAGAAGCATATCATTCTGATTTTCATTGTAATAACACATGTTCTAGTACCTGTGAGCTTGTGGGTAGACCTTGTCCCCTATGGAAGGGATTTAAATACAGAAAACTAAAAGTCCTTTTACTGTGATGATCATACACTCTGAAAGGTTCAAGTCAGGGACTGTATGTTTTATGAAAGGAGTTATCAGCTTCTCAAGCATGTGCAAATCTGTATAGATGTTAACCCACGTGGGTATCTTGCCAAACATGTCAGTTTTGTTTCCTACATAGTTCTCCACGGTAGGGAAAATCAGAATAATGCATTGTGGGTTTCATTTCACCCTTGCACTAATGAAAAACTACTCCCAGAGCTTCGGTAACTCGCCCAGTATGACACAATTATGAAGTGACCCATTTAAGTCCAAAATCCGAACTTCCATTTAGCTTTGTCTTCTGTGATGTCTTTGTCTTTCTTCCCACATTTAAAATTGGTAACTGCCACTGTTGATCTCCCCTGCTTTTCATCTACGTCATATCTGGAAACCTTACTTTATACGCAAAAATACAGACTCACCAAAAACAAGGTAAATTAGCACGCTCTATAAAGTGGACTTGCAATGATCTGAAAATGCCACAGCTCTGAAACCTGTGTCCACAGTACTCCCTCCCGTCAGGTTCTTGGGCAAAGCCATCAAACTACATGCAACAGACTTGGACACTGTTAAGCAAATAAGCCATTTTGTCCAATTTTTATACATAAGCAAGAACCTGTGCTAGTCACCAGCTGCTGCTAAGCCGCTCCAGTCATGTCCGACTCTGTGCGACCCCTAGTCACCAAAATAACACAATGTACTTTTGAAAATGCTTCAAAAGAGTAGAGATCAAGTGGCTGTACACAGGCGAGGTTGCAAAGATTTCATTACCCTGGCTCTTGTGCTGACCATTCACATAGTCTGAACCGTGATTATACTTCTTGACTTTTAACAAATTCTGATATTTCATCAGGGCTTCTTGAACATTTCAGCCAATCTGAAAATGAAATTAGGTTTTGCATGCAAAAAATTGAATTTCAATGAAGAAATTTCCTATGTTACAGGGTCCACTCCTCCCGCAAAATGTAATTTCATTTTTTATAGATAGGTATTGAACAAAATGGTTTGAATTTCTTTTTATATCTTTGAAATCCAGCCCCTTGAAAATTTAAATTGATTTTGGTTTAAATAAATGACATATGAAAAATCTTAGTGTCTGACTGTGTTCATTCTTGAATTCCACTGTCACCAAAGGGTGTAGAAATCTACCTGGGGTTTGTTCAATAGGCTATTTGTCTTTCAGCTGCTAAACCAAAGTCAGATCAACTCCTTTTCCAAACAGAAACCAGTGGCCCAGCCTGAAAACCTCTCTGGTCCTAACTCATCTTCACTGGTGTAAGTTCACAGTTGTTTAGTCATTAAGTCATGTCCAAGTCTTTTCAACCCAATGGACAGTAGCACTCCAGGCTTCCCTGTCCTTCAATATCTGCTGGAGTTTGCTCAAACTCATGTCTATTAGGTTGGTGACGCCATCCAACCATCTCATCCTCTGTTGCTCCCTTCTCCTCCTGCCCTCAATCTTTTCCAGCATCAGGGTCTTTTCCAATGAGTCAACTCAGTTTCCCTCATAGCTCAGCTGGTAAAGAATCTGCAGGCACTGCTGGAGACTCCAGTTCAATTCCTGGGTCGGGAAGATCTGCTGGAGAAGGGATAGGCTAGCCAGTCCCATATTCTTGGGCTTTCCTGCTGGCTCAGCTGGTAAAGAATCCACCTGCAATGCGGGAGACCTGGGTTTGATCTCTGGGTTGGGAAGATCCCCTGGAGAAGAGAATGGCTACCCACTCCATTATTCTGGCCTGGAGAATTCCATGGACTGTATAGTCCATGAGGTCCCAAAGAGTCGGACACGACTGAGCAACTTTTACTTTCACTTCACAACTCAGTTTACAGAATACATCTTAAATTTCTCTGCAAATCCCTTATTTCCCCTGAAGCAGAGAGAGAAAACAGTGTGCTCTTCCTGGCTGGGCTTCCTCCTGATCCAGGGAGGCATCACTGGAAAATCACAGTGACGGGAAGCCCCAGTGCAGTAGTCAATGGATTATTTTGATATGACCTGTATGCAAATAAGCACAAGCCTGAATTTAGAGAACATGGCTGAAAGCAAGAAAACATTTTAATAAATATCGAAAGTCATACTCTGCCATGTAGCTGATTGAACTGTTGCTATTCACCAAATTTTTTCACTAGAACAGATGAAAAATACCAGTTCTTCCACTTCACGCTTCTAGTCTGGCTTCTGGGAGATGTAGATGTTAATGTCGTCTTTCCAGATTACCTGATAGGTAAATCAGTGTCACAGAGAACTCGATAAAGAGATTCTTCTAGGGATTCCCCTGATGTTGCAGTGGCTAAGACCCCACACCCACAATGCTGGGGGGCAGGGTTTGAACCCTGGTCAGGGAATTAGAACCCATATGCCACAACTAAAAAAAAAAATCCTGCATACCACAACTAAGATCCAGTGCAGCCAAATAAATAAAATAAAAATTAAAAGAGAGAGAGACTCATTAAAAAAAAAAAAGCCTCTCCTTTCACTTTAAAAAATACATATATTTATTTTTATTGACTGATTTGACTGTGTCATATCTTAACTGCAGCACTTGGGATCTTCAGTCTGCACTGAAGCATGCAAGATTTTTAGTTGATCTTCAGTTGCGGCATGTGGGATCTAGTTCCCTAACCAGGGACCGAAACCAGGCCCCCTGCATTGGGAGGGCAGAGTCTTAGCCACTGGACCACCAGGAAAGTCCCTCCTTTTCACTTTGGAAAGAAGGATGCTTGCTGTTTAGTCACTGAGTTGTGTCCAACTCTTTCATGATCCCATGGACTGCAGCCCGCCAGGCTCCTCTGTCCATGAGATTTCCCAGGCAAAAATACTAGATTGGGTTGCCATTTCCTTCTCCAGGGGATCTTCCTGACCCAGGGATTGAAACCACGTCTCCTGCATTGGTAGGTAAATTCTTTACCGCTGAGCCATCAGGGAAACCCATACATACATATACACACACATATACATATACATATAAATACACACACACACACATGCACAGAATGGACAAATTGATTTGAGATGTATTTCACCCTGGATTTCAAATCTTTACCATAATAAAAGAAATGTAGAAAACTTTTAGAAGGAGCAAGACAGCAATGGACTTCCTCCTCAAATTCCATTTTTTATCCACTACTTTCTATCCTAGAGCTATCAGAGAGCCTCAATAAATGCTTCTCTTAAGAAGAATGTGTTTCTGCCAATCAGAGGAGGTAGGGAGGTTAAGGATAGGAGACAGCCAAATTGACTGAGTAATCAGCAAAAATTGAGGATGTTTAATCCAAGAGTTGGACACGACTGAGCGACTGAACTGAACTGACCTGACTAATCCATAAATCTACAGGGTTTCCTGTACAATTATTCCCAATACTGAGCTCACTAATATCTTGCTTTCCAGTTTCTTTTCCTATGGCATAAAGAAAAGAATTCAAACCCTATTATCCTAAGTCTGAAACACCTTACCTCAAAATATAACCTTTTCTTAAAAAAATAATGAAACGTTTGACTCATAAATCCATATGAAGTATTCATCAAGTTTAGCCCTATTATCTTGTGATTTTATTAAACAAATATATTCTTACCTGCAATTGGAATATCACTATGCACTTCCTTCCAAGTCATTTACAATAAGGTTAAACAGGACCATTTCAGGTAGCAAAACTGAAAATAGCATTATTTACAATTCTGTCCAGAAAAAAAAATCCCTTTATTACTATTATTTTCTTTTTCTTGTCTTAAAAGTCATCACCCAGTCATCACATAATGTACCTTTGCCTTTCAACCAAACACTGATTGGACTCTTTTCAAAGATTTTTAGAAAATGTAAATGACTAACATTCACTTGTTTTCCTATTCCTATATTATTAACCAGTTCAAAAGTTACACCTAAATTAAGCGTAGATTCCTCTTTAATGCTACTCTCCCAACCCAAAAATGTTAACTCTAAGTGTTCAATGATCTGTCTTATTAGAGAATCCACTTCTCTAAGAATGCACTAAAGCTAAACAATTAGCTAGACACTAAACAGGAAAACTGGAGGGTTGGATTCAGAATAACAGTGTGACATATAATGAAAGTGATCAATACTAAATGTTAAATTTCAAATCCCAGTTCAGCAAGATCAACCACAAAAGAAATATGAAGTTGAAATTAATCACAAAAGGATTACACCATATAAAAAATTATACTTACATTTCAATGGAACTGTGTAAAGGACCGAATCATGTAGAACCACTGCATGTACACTATGGCAGTGTTGATAGTCAATTGTGAGACATTAAGATGTTGACCTTAAGGAGAACGGGGGATGCAAATAGTCTTAGTTTTCTCTTCTGTTACAGAAAGGGAAGATGCATTCTTCCTACTGACTCTAATACAAGAAGGTTATAAAGAAAAATGATAAGCTCTATAATCTTAAATTCTGGTGCTTTCACTGTTTCTGAAGACCAGTGCTTTGCAAATAAAAAACATTCCTACATAGCTAGCCTTTGGAGATCTACACAAGTAATGATCAGCTGAAGACCCCTTCCTTCTTTCTAGGGCATTCAAGTGCAATGCCTACCAGCAATTTCTATTATGAAAAATAAAGAGGAACATCTAGGGAATTAGATACTATGGATGTCTCCATAAAGTACATTGGAGGAAACATTTCTGCAGATTACAATTAAAATATTCTATTCACTGTAAAGGGGTGACATTTTCAAGGTGTTTTGGTCTTAGGGAATAACCTCTTAGTATGGAAAATATTTATTTCTATAAGTGACAATTTTTAAAACACTAGCAGCTTTGGGAAATTCCCTGGAGATCCAGTAGTTAGGACTCCATGCTTCCATTGGAGGGGGCACAGGTTCGATCCCTGGTGGGGAAAACTAAGATCCCACAAGCAGCATGTTACTAGAAAAAGCATCAGCTTCATCACATCATTTCCTTTCTAGAATAAAACCTAATGTACTTTGCTACCTCAGCCAATACAATGTCTGTCTGTAATTTGAAATTGCCAAGTGTGAGAAGAGGCAGATCTTAAACAAAGGGGAGAAGGAGGTGAGTTAAATAATTTACTCTTAGATAGATTCCTTTCGAGGGAAGAGAGCCCGGTTGCCTTCACTGCCTTTGTTGGCAGGACTTGACAGGTTTCTTCTCTGCAGCCTGGCCCCTTGGCAAGAGCAGGACCAGGAAGATCAGGGGCAGCCTGGTACTGCCAAGGTTGAACTTGACAAACTTCAAAGAGCAGCTCAAGGCTCCCGACTTGCTTCTTAAGGTAGTCCAGCAAGGTTAAGGAGTCTGGAATGGCTGAAAGGCGATCCTTTCCAAGGAGCTGCTGTCTGTTTCCGTCTCAAGTCAGCACCCCAAAGATCTCTTGACTAGCAGATTGTTCAAAATGAAATCTGAAAGAAATCTTACAGAGAGAGTAAATAATTGATCAATAGTTTGGAAAGTTGGAACACAGGAAAGATGATGACACAGCACAAAACAGGGATTTCCGAACTGAACGCAGATGCCTGTGAAGCACTTTGGGAATAGTAGTGACATGAGGAATAGGTATTCAGATAATTCTGAGTAATTCTGGACACAAAGAAAGAAAAACACCCTACTCTTGGGGACCTGAGAACGTCAGGGTCTGTCAGTGGCTGAATTCATCATGTCATCACTGTCAAGGGCACTTCTTTTAAAGACAGATTATGAGGAAGCCAAAGACCAGCTATTCTTCTAGCAAAAACAGCACATTACAGTCGGATTAAATATTTAACTGAGAGAATTTGGGTTAAATATTAAGGAAATGCTTACTTAAAGAAATACGAGGTTTGGACCACCCTGAGAGAGCTAGTATCCTGTCCCCAGAGATGGTCAGGCTGACAAAACTGTCACCTCAATGATCCTCTTGAAGGAGGGCAGGTCCTCCGTGGCTCTTAGTGTTCAAGTATGTTCGTTAGATGATAGACACAGGAAAGACAGGTCCCCCCACCCCTTCCACACCCCAGGGTCCCTGTTGTCTTCATCTTGCAGTCAAGATTTCCCAGTAGGGCTCCTGTCAGTGACTCCAGATACACACACAGATAGGACCCAGCTGGGAGGAAACACAGGCGGAGGGAAAAGTCCCCACACACGCCAGCAGAAACACCCCCACATGTCGCTCTGCTTGTAACATTCTGACATGAGGTTGGTAGGAAAGCATTGCCAAATGCTTATAAGACATTTACAAATAGCCTCAGCATTTGTCTTAGAAACTAAACCGACCCTCTCATCAGCCTCATGCTGCCCTGAGTAGACCTGTCTGCCCAGTAGGGACAAGCCCATTGGGTAAGTGGGGAAGAACGCAGACTACAGAACCAGACTGCCTCGGTTCAAATCCTTAGCTCACTGTGTCTTCTTGGCCAAGTCACTTAGACTTTCTGTGCCTCAATTTCCCCGTCTGTACAATTAGGATGAAAATAGTACCTATTTCCCAAAAAGGACCTACTGTATAGCACAGGGAACTTGGCTCAATATTCTGTAATAACTTATATTGGAAGAGAATTTGAAATAGATATATACGTATGTATCTCTGAGTCACTTTGTTGTACATCTGAAACTAACACAACTTTGTTAATGAACTATACTCTGATCAGTTCAGTTCAGTCACTCAGTCGTGTCCAACTCTTTGCGACCCCATGAATCGCAGCACACCAGGCCTCCCTGTCCATCACCAACTCCCAGGGTTCACTCAGACTCATGTCCTTCGAGTCCATGATGCCATCCAGCCATCTCATCCTCTGTCGTCCCCTTCTCCTCCTGCCCCCAATCCCTCCCAGCATCAAAGTCTTTTCCAATGAGTCAACTCTTTGCATGAGGTGGCCAAAGTACTGGAGTTTCAGCTTTAGCATCATTCCTTCCAAAGAAATTCCAGGGCTGATCTCCTTCAGAATGGACTGGTTAGATCTCCTTGCAGTCCAAGGGACCTCAAGAGTCTTCTCCAACACCACACTTCAAAAGCATCAATTCTTCAGCGCTCAGCCTTCTTCACAGTCCAACTTTCACATCCATACATGACCACAGGAAAAACCATAGCCTTGACTAGAAGGACCTTAGTCGGCAAAGTAATGTCTCTGCTTTTGAATATGCTATCTAGGTTGGTCATAACTTTTCTTCCAAGGAGTAAGCGTCTTTTGATTTCATGGCTGCAGTCACCATCTGCAGTGATTTTGGAGCCCAAAAAAATAAAGTCTGACAGTGTTTCCACTGTTTCCCCATCTATTTCCCATGAAGTGATGGGACCAGATGCCATGATCTTAGTTTTCTGAATGTTGAGCTTTAAGCCAACTTTTTCGCTCTCCTCTTTCACTTTCATCAAGAGGCTTTTTAGCTCCTCTTCCCTTTCTGCCATAAGGATGGTGTCACCTGCATATCTGAGGTGATTGATATTTCTCCCCGTAATCTTGATTCCAGCTTGCGTTTCTTCCAGTCCAGCGTTTCTCATGATGTACTCTGCATATACGTTAAATAAGCAGGCTGACAAGATACAGCCTTGATGTACTCCTTTTCCTATTTGGAACCAGTCTGTTGTTCCATGTCCAGTTCTAACTGTTGCTTCCTCACCTGCATACAGATTTCTCAAGAGGCAAGTCAGGTGGTCTGGTATTCCCATCTCTTTCAGAATTTTCCACAGTTTCTTGTGATCCACACAGTCAAAGGCTTTGGCATAGTCAATAAAGCAGAAATAGATGTTTTTCTGGAACTCTCTTGCTTTTTCCATGATCCAGCAGGTGTTGGCAATTTGATCTCTGGTTCCTCTGCCTTTTCTAAAACCAGCTTGAACATCAAGGAGTTCACGGTTCACGTATTGCTGAAGCCTGGCTTGGAGAATTCTGAGCATTACTTTATTAGCATGTGAGATGAGTGCAATTGTGCGGTAGTTTGAGCATTCTTTGGCATTGCCTTTCTTTGGAATTGGAATGAAAACCGACCTTTTCCAGTCCTGTGGCCACTGCTGAGTTTTCCAAATTTGCTGGCATATTGAGTGTAGCACTTTCACAGCATCATCTTTCAGGATTTGAAATAGCTCAACTGGAATTCCATCACCTCCACTAGCTTTGTTTGTAGTGATGCTTTCTAAGGCCCACTTGACTTTACATTCCAAGATGTCTGGCTCTAGATTAGTGATCACATCATCATGATTATCTGGGTCGTGAAGATCTTTTTTGTACAGTTCTTCCATGTATTCTTGCCACCTCTTCTTAATATCTTCTGCTTCTGTTAGGTCCATACCATTTCTGTCCTTTATCGAGCCCATCTTTGCATGAAATGTCCCCTTGATATCTCTAATTTTCTTGAAGAGATCTCTAGTCTTTCCCATTCTGTTCTTTTCCTCTATTTCTTTGCATTGATTGCTGAAGAAGGCTTTCTTATCTCTTCTTGTTATTCTTTGGAACTCTGCATTCAGATGCTTATATCTTTCCTTTTCTCCTTTGCTTTTCGCTTCTTTTCTTTTCACAGCTATTTGTAAGCCCTCACCAGACAGCCATTTTGCTTTTTTGCATTTCTTTTCCATGGGGATGGTCTTGACCTCTGTCTCCTGTACAGTGTCACAAACCTCAGTCCATAGTTCATCAGGCACTCTATCTATCAGATCTAGGCCCTTAAATCTAATTCTCACTTCCACTATATAATCATAAGAGATTTGATTTAGGTCATACCTGAATGGTCTAGCGGTTTTCCCTACTTTCTTCAATTTGAGTCTGAATTGGGCAATAAGGAGTTCATGATCTGAGCCACAGTCAGCTCCTGGTCTTGTTTTTGTTGACTGTATAGAGCTTCTCCATCTTTGGCTGCAAAGAATATAATCAATCTGATTTTGGTGTTGACCATCTGGTGATGTCCATGTATAGAGTCTTCTCTTGTGTTGTTGGAAGAGGGTATTTGCTATGACCAGTGCATTTTCTTGGCAAAACTCTATTAGTCTTTGCCCTGCTTCATTCCACATCCCAACGCCAAATTTGACTGTTATTCCAGGTGTTTCTTGACTTCCTACTTTTGCATTCCAGTCCTCTATAATGAAAAGAACATCTTTTTTGGGTGTTAGTTCTAAAAGGTCTTATAGGTCTTCATAAAACCATTTAACTTCAGTTTCTTCAGCGTTACTGGTTGGGGCATAGACTTGGATAACTGTGATATTGAATGGTTTGCCTTGGAGACAAACAGAAATCATTCTGTCGTTTTTGAGATTGCATCCAAGTACTGCATTTCGGACTCTTTTGTTGACCAGGATGGCTACTCCATTTCTTCTGAGGGATTCCTGCCTGCAGTAGTAGATTAATGGTCATCTGAGTTAAATTCACCCATTCCAGTCCATTTTAGTTCGCTGATTCCTAGAATGTCGACGTTCACCCTTGCCATCTCTTGTTTGAACACCTCCAATTTGCCTTGATTCATGGACCTGACATTCCAGGTTCCTATGCAATATTGCTCTTTACAGCATCGGATCTTGCTTCTATCACCAGTCACATCCACAACTGGGTATTGTTTTTGCTTTGGCTCCATTCCTTCATTCTTTCTGGAGTTATTTCTCCACTGATCTCCAGTAGCATATTGGGCACCTACTGACCTGGGGAGTTCCTCTTTCAGTATCCTATCATTTTGCCTTTTCATACTGTTCATGGGGTTCTCAAGGCAAGAATACTAAAGTGGCTTGCCATTCCCTTCTCTAGTGGACCACATTCTGTCAGGCCTCTCCACCATGACCCGCCTGTCTTGGGTGGCCTCACAGGCATGGCTTGGTTTCATTGAGTTAGACAAGGCTGTGGTCCCAGTGTGATTAGATTGACTAGTTTTCTGTGAGTATGGTTTCAGTGTGCCTGCCCTCTGATGCCCTCTTGCAACACTTAACATCTTACTTGGATTTCTCTTACCTTGGGCCTGGGGTATCTCTTCACGGCTGCTCCAGCAGGGCACAGCCGCTGCTCCCTACCTTGGACGAGGGGTACCTCCTTACTGCCGCCGTTCCTGACCTTCAACGTGGGATAGCTCATCTAGGCCTTCCTGCTCCTGCGCAGCCACCGCTCCTCGGGTTGCTCCTCCCGGCCGCCGGCCCTGGCCTCGGGCGTGGGTGGCTCCTCCCAGCTGCTGCCCCTGGCCTCAGGCTCGGGGTGGCTCCTCAGGGTCACTGCCCCTGGCCTCGGGCGCGAGGTGTCTCCTCCCGGCCGCAACTGACCTCGTACACAGGGTAGCTCCTCTCGGCTGTGCTTAAGTGCGCCTGCTCGCTATACTCTGACATAAAATAGAAATTAAAATAAGAAAATAGTACTTGTCTCATAGAGTTGGTATAAGGATTAAATGAATTACTATATGTGTGTGTGTGCTCATTGGCATCTGACTCTTTGCGATCCCATGGACTGTAGCCCACCAGGCTCTCTGTCCATGGGATTTTCCAAGGAAGAATACTAGGTTGTCATCTCCTGTTCCAGGGGATCTTACTGATTCAGGGATTGAAACCAAGTCTCTTGCATCTCCTACATTAATAGGGGGATTCTGTATCATTGTGCCACCTGGGAAGCCCTGAATTAATATAGGCAAAGCTCTTAATACAGTGCCTGATACATGGTAAGCATTCAATAAATGTTCACTATATCATCATTACACATTTACATTTACGGAGAAAGCACTATTTGATATGTATCCTGTAATTAATTGTCACAGCAAACCCATGAAATAGATACTACAAATAGATTAGGGAGACCTCAAGGTCACAGGTAAATGACAGAGCTTGTCTTTGAATCCAATCTAATTCTAGATCCTTTGTATGTGGGAGATTTTTACGCGAGACAAAAAGACAAAGCAAAGTATCTAGGTGTTTTCATTTTGTTTTTTCCAGGTGAAAAATGCACACATATGAAAATTTCAAAAGAACAAGAGGGAATATAATGAACATAAGCCTACTTTTCACTCCAGTTCTTTGCTGCAATATTCAACATATTTGAACACTTGGTTGTACATCCTTTCAAAATTTTTCAATGCACATTCAAGCGTACATATTTTTCTTTCCCCACAGACTGGAAGCATACTAGACACATGATTCTACTATTTGCTTTTTCATTTAGTAATGACTACTCCATTTTAGAACATTCTGACTCACCCATTCTCTTTAGTGGTTCCATAGCATTCCACTTCATGGAGGAACCATAATACACTATTAGCCCTTCAAATGATGGACATTTAGGCTATTTCCACCATTTGCTATGACAAAAAAATAAAAGAAACCTGCAATGAAAATTGTTTTACAGTGGATCTTTAGGACATGCAGAAGTTTATCTTGGGGTTATATTTCTAGACAAATCAATGTATACTTTTGTTTTTAAATACTGCCAATTGGCCTTCCAAAAAGGCTACTTTGATTTTTACTTCACCAAGCACGTATGAGTTTCATCACCTGCCTTTGCAAACAAGGAAACAAAGCCTTCATAAAGCAAATTCAGAGGTGTACTTATAACACCAACCACAAAACTGGCATTTTCCAGTTGAATTTCAAAAAGGAAGGGAAAAAGTCTCCAGAAATGTGGAGGTAGGTGTACTGTAACATCAATCCCAGGGTGTGAACTCCTCCCGGAACTGGGTCTGTTTGCACACCCCTTAGATGGCAGCCAGGCTACCCAACTCCAGTATTCTTGCCTGGACAAGATATTCCATGGACAGAGGTACCTCACGGGCTACAGTCCATGGCTTAGCAAAGAGTCGGACATGACCGAGTGAATAACACTTTCACTTTTCCCTAGACGTTAGCCTTTTCATACTGTTCATGGGGTTCTCAAGGCAAGAATACTGAAGTGGTTTGCCATTCCCTTCTCCAGTGGACCATGTTTCTTCAAAACTCTCCACCATGATCCGTGAGTCTTGCTTGGCCCTACATGGCATGGCTCATAGTTTCACTGAGTTAGACAAGGCTGTGGTCCATGTGATCAGATTGGTTAGTTTTCTGTGATTGTTATTTCTAGTCTGTCTGCCCTCTGATGGAGAAGGATAAGAGGCTTATGGAACCTTCCTGATGGGAGAAACTGACTGAGGGGGAAACTGGGTCTTGTTCTGATGAGCGGAGCCATGCTCAGTAAATTGTTAATCCAATTTTCTGTTGAAGGTCTGGGCTGTGTTCCCTCCCTGTTGTTTGACCTGAGGCCAAACTATGGTGGAGGTAATGAAGATAATGGTGACTTCCTTCAGAAGGTCCCATGCAGGCACTGCTGCACTCAGTGTCCGCAACCCTGCAGCAGGCCACTGCCGACACACACCTCCGCCAGAGGCTCCTGGGCACTCCCGGGCAAGTCTGGGTGGGGTCAGCCTCTTGTGGGGTCACTGCTCATTTCTCCTGGGTCCTGGTGCACACAAGGACCTTCAAGATCTTTTGTTTGTGCCCTCCAAGACTCTGTTTCCCAGTCCTGTGTAAGTTCTGGTTGCTCTATGGTGGGATCATCAAAAAAGCAAGAGTGTTCCAGAAAAACATCTATTTCTGCTTTATTGACTATGCCAAAACCTTTGACTGTGTGGATCACAAGAAACTATGGAAAATTCTTGAAAAGATGGGAATACCAGATCACCTGACCTGCCTCTTGAGAAATCTGTGTGCAGGTCAGGAAGCAACAATTAGAACTGGACATGGAACAACAGACTGGTTCCAAATAGGAAAAAGAGTGTGTCAAGGCTGTATCTTGTCACCCTGCTTATTTAACTTATATGTAGAGTACATCATGAGAAATGCCAGGCTGGATGAAGCACAAGCTGTAATTGAGATTGCTGGGAGAAATATCAATAACCTCAGATATCCAGATGACACCACCCTTATGGCAGAAAGCAAAGAAGAACTAAAGAGCCTCTTGATGAAAGGGAAAGAGGAGAGTGAAAAAGTTAGCTTAAAACTTAACATTCAGAAAATGAAGATCATGGCATCCAGTCCCATCACTTCATGGCAAATAGATGGGGAAACAATGGAAACAGTGACAGACTTTACTTTGGGCGGCTCCAAAATCACTGCAGATGGTGATTGCAGCCATGAAATTAAAAGATGCTTGCTCCTTGGAAGAAAAGTTAAGACCAACCTAAACAGCTTATTAAAAAGCAGAAACATTGCTTTGCCAACAAAGGTCCATCTATTCAAAGCTATGGTTTTTCCAGTAATCCTGTATGGATGTGAAAGTTGGACAATAAAGAAAGCTGAGTGCCGAAGAGTTGATGCTTTTGAACTGTGATGTTGGAGAAGACTCTTGAGAGTCCCTGGTACTGCAAGGAGCTCAAACCAGTCCATCCTAAAGGAAATCAGTCATGAATATTCATTGGAAGGACTGATGCTGAAGCTGAAACTCCAATACTTTGGCCACCTGATGAGAGGAACTGACTCATTTGAAAAGAACCTAATGCTGGGAAAGATTGAAGGCAGGAGGAGAAGGGGACGACAGAGGATGAGATGGTTGGATGGCATCACTGACTCGATGGACATGAGTTTGAGTAAGCTCTGGGAGTTGGTGATGGACAGGGAAGTCTGGCATGCTGCAGTCCATGGGATCGAAAAGAGTTGGATACGACTGAGCAACTGAACTGAACTGAATTGAGAAGGCAGCTTAAGATCCCCATTGGTTTCTACAGCAAGGTCTAGGCTAACCCCCGGGCTAGAGCCAGGACAGGAGCAGAGTGGATGCACGTGGATGGTGAGTAGGTTTATACCAGGACACCAGCACCTATGCAAGGTTGTTCTTGTTTTACTAGTTTTTTAAAAAGTGAAACTTCACTTCTAAAAAGTCTTTAAGATGATTTACAGAATGAAAATATAAAACATTGAACAATTTTTTAAGTTAAAAAGAAATATAAAAAGGAAATTATGAGGAATTCTCTGGTGGTCCAGTGATGAGGTCTTGGTCCTTTCACCGCCAGGGCCCAGGTTCAATCGCGGTGGGGGAGTAAGATCCTGAAAGCCACAGTGTTAGTTGCTCAGTCTTGTCTGACTCTTTGGGACCCCATGGACTGTAGCCTGCCAGGCTCCTCTGTACCTGGGATTCTCCAGGCAAGAATACTGGAGTGGGTAGCCATTCCCTTCTTCAGGGGATCTTCCCGACCCAGGGATCACACCTGGGTCTCCTGCATTACAGACAGATTCTTTATCATCTGCACCACCAGGCAAGCTTCAGGGTGTGGCCAAAAAAAAAAAAAAAAGGAAAAAAGAAAGAAAATTGCTGGATAAATAACTTCATCAAGTTGCCAGAGTACCCTGCTGTAAATCCTAAATTTCTAGGCTTCCTGGCAGTCAGGGCAAAGCAGTCAGTGTTCTTTGCAGTTTGTCTTCGTTGAGTTTGGAGACACCAAAACTTTAAAAATCCCCCTTCGATGCTTAAAGAGCTACCAAACTGTTTGAGCAGACGCTGCAAACCGAAGGTGTGAGCACAACTGCCTCTCAAATCACAAGCGACAACGAAGGATGAAGTCTGACGACTGTATCTTTAAAACCAACCCTCTCTTATTTAAGTGATCTGAGTGATATTTTTCAGTTCTTGGCAAACAAATGACCCTAGAGTTAACTGACATCCTTGTTGGGCCTGACATCCTTTGTGTTCAGTCCAAGAATGTGTCCTTCCCTGTAGGAAGTAAGTGATATTTCAGTGGGTCTTTTTTTTTTTTTCTTTTCTTTTCTAGCAGACCTCCTGACAAATGAGAAGTCCTCCTTTTCCTGTTCAGACAGGCCCATATCAGAGCGTGTGACTATCAAGACCGATTGGTTTATGAGCGGGAACTCTTGTTTCCCAAACACATCTCTGTGTCACGCTAAAGGCTGTAGCCCTTTCAGCCCAGCTGTCTCAGCGGAAAGACTCTGTTGTCCCTCGGGGCTGTCGCCACCCTACACTGGCGTCTGTGCTGTGACCTGGAAGGCAAACCGTTCTGTGCCTTTTAACACACATAAGGACAGAAGAAGGACTTCCTGGGCAGACCAGTGGTTAAGACTCGGAGCTTCCACTACATGGGACGTGGGTTTGATCCCTAATTCCATATGCTATGTGGCACAGCCAAAAAAAAATTTTTTAATTAAAGGAAAAACAAAAAAAAAACAGAAGGGTTTTCCTCCATGTGGAGACACACACAGAGAACTTCACACAGAGCTTAAAGTCTGGTTAACATTTCAGCTCCAGACCTGAAAAGATGGCTTTGAAGTTGAATTTATTTAGCCCTCCCTCACCACACACATGGAGAAGGAAATGGCAACCCACTCCAGTACTCTTGCCTAGAGAATCCTGTGGACAGAGAAATCTGGTGGGCTGCTGTCTGTGGGGTCACCCAGGGTCGGACACAAATGAAGTGACTTAGCAGCAGCAGCAGCAGCACCACACACAAGCAGATTCTAACTCAGTACGTTTGCTCTGAGAGACAATTTGTGTTTCTAACAAATTCACCAGGGGAGTCTTATTGCCTGAGTCCACAGGCGGGTCCACTAGTGGTGTTAGACCTGGGAAGCTTCAAGAAATCGGCATGGCAAATCAGTTACATCAGAATGTGGGAGGCAGGAAGGACTGATTATGCTTTTACACTTGGGTGCAGCGGAAGCTGAGAACCCCCCACGGTAGAGGTGTCTTAAGCAAGAGGAACGGGTTGAACAGAGGCACAGGGGAGAGACAAAGTAAAGATGTCTGAAGAGTCCATCATCTAAGTACATAGGTATGGCTAGAATGCAGATGCATTGTGGGAGCTGTACTTTAACTCATATGCCAGGACAAGGACAAATTAGAACCAGTGTGCTACACACAGGACAAAAATTCTGTTGTTACCTAAATTATTACTAGGAATCTTATGACCGACTTGCTTGTGGAGCACAATGTCTCCATTTTTATCTAAGGGAAGCCTGTCTGGGACATAAGTAAGTCCATCAAGAGTGAGGTTTCCCATTGAAGTTAAACATCTCTGTCAGTCTGGCTCTCATTCTGAGAATTAGAAGCCAGAAAGTAGAATGTGCGACATCATACAGAGTATTTCTATGAAGTGACTAGCTTGTATCAGCTTATTTTCCAAAATATCCTTTGCAATAAAATATGAATCAATTACTATGCACCTGAAACTATTCTGCAGTCACCTGGCAAAGAGAATCACATATTATAAAGAATCAGTTTAAAATGACAGTTTTCTTGTCTATCACTCTTTTAGTCCATTTGGGCTGTTATAACAAAAATACCATAGATTGGGTGGCTTAAGCAACAAACATTTATTTCTTACAATTCTGGGAAGATCAAGGCACCAGTACATACAGGGTTTGGTGAGGGTCCACTCCCTAGTTCTTAGATGGCTTAAGGGACTGGGGTCTCTTTCATAAGGACACTAATCCCATACATGAGGGCCCCACCCTCACAATCTAATCACCCCAAAGACTCCACCTCCACATACATTGAGAATTAGGCTTTAGCATAAGAATGTGTCCAACACAAATATTGTCTATTGTCTTTCCTATTTTTGAATAATCCTAGAATCTTGAGAATATTGGTCATGTGCACTCAATTATTTGGGGCTTTTTCTGGTGGCTCGGTGGTAAAGAATCCTCCTGCAATGTAAGAGACTCAGGTTTGATCCCTGAGTTGGGAAGATCCCCTGGAGGAGGAAATGGCAAACCACTCCAGAAGTCTTGCCTGGAAAATCCCATGGACAAAGGAGCCTGGTGAGTTACAGTCCATGGGGTCACAAGGAGTCAGATACGACCGAAGTGACTTAGCACAAACACATGCACACAGAGCTACTCTCCCACCAAGGCTGATCAAGTCTGACAGCTCATATCTTACACAGCAAAAAGACAGTGCCAATTTGTGGCACAGCCCAGTCCTAAAACTTTGGTCTGTAAACAGACTATGTTAATCAACCTATACTACAATGAACCTCTTGTAAGTCATATTTGGGATTTTCTCTGCCTATTTTATATAAGAATGAGTTCTGAACTTTAAGGGTGAAACCACAGATCCTGAATTTTCCGGGACAATTTAGATGTGAGAGATTTTGTCTCTAGATGTTAATATCAATGGATATACAAATCAGAACAAAAGAAAAAGTTCTTTGTCAGACCAAACACCTCATACTTGGTTCCAAAGCAAACTGCTCTACCCCTCATCAAATCGCTGCCACTCCTCCTCCCTCACTCAGAAGTCTATGCAGATTTTTCTACAGACGGTAATTTGCAGTTCTCACTGACTTCCAGAGTTATCCTCCCTGCTTTTAAAAGAGCTCTCAAACCTGTTGGTCACATGGATATATGTGTATGTAAATATCAGATATTGCATGGGCTTTCCATGGCCCTGGAAATTCAATTATTTTGAGCTATCCTTTCTGTTTTTTCCCCCTCCCTGTTCCAATCCCTACCTGTGAAAGTCCAAAGTAACTGGATTTCTACTAATTCTCAGGTAGGAGCTTAAAGTCTGTGGTCTTTTTAGGTCTTTGGAATCCTGTTACACAATGTTTAGTAATATTCTGTATCATGTTGAATTGGCCTCAGACTCAGTCCCTCTTTCCGTTTCTATACAGACACATACACATACACACACAGTCCAAAAGGCTTCATAAATTCAGGATATGGGGTGCAAGGAGACAGAGTGACTGTCAAAAGCATACACACACACACACACAATATGCACAAATCCATGCAGCGTTTAGGTCCGGCAGGATTGTGAGTGCATCTTTCAGCCACGGAAGTCTGGGACCAGTTTCACTGCACTGACTTTCTGCAGCTCCCCATCTTGCTCATCTTCCTCTCTCTGGCCACAAATGGGACAACTTGAGCATCAACTGCAATGGATTGAAATGCATCAAATGTGTACAATCCAGAAGTTCATCATGATACTCGACACTTCATGCTCTAGACCCAGCACTCATAGAGCCTCTGCAGTGACTGTGCATCTTTGTCTGAGCTGAAATCTGCCCAAAGGTTCCCACAGCACCAGTTTCTCCGTCCTCCCAGGTCTCCTCCTAAATGGGTCTTTTCCTATCACCCTGTTTAAAATCACATATTCCCATGCCCACCCTACTTGCAGGCACCCCTCTCTCCACCTCTTCTCATCATCTAACCTATAACAGACGATCAACAAAATGTATGAGTAAAATGTCTTCTTCCCATCTCCCAACTAAGAGGGTAGGGATTTCTTTGTTCTTGTCTGTTTTATTCTTTTTGATATTTCCAGACCCAGAAATATCTAGAACTATCTAGTCTATAGAAGGCATTCAGTCAGTATTAGTTGGATGGATGAATGACAACTGAAGCTATTTCTCCCCTCTTCTGTAATAATCTCTCACTATTCTCATTTCTTTGCTAAAAAGTTTCTGCAGTTGCTTGTATTTTCCTGTTAGATTAGCTACAGAGGAATTGAAGTCAAAAGGGCCTGGGGTCACTCTGGATGGAAAGAGGATATTTCCTGTAGGACTCGAGGTGGCAGTAGGGTAAAATCTCTAATTTAGGGATTGCCCTGGTGGTCCAGTGGCTAAGATTCCATGCTTCCAATGCTGGGGACCTGGGTTCAATCCCTGGTCAGGGAATTAGATCCCACAGGCTGCAACTGAAATCCAGCACAGCGAAATAAAATATATTTTTTAAAAATTCTCTATTTAAGACTGCAAGATGGTGAATGAGAATGCTAACCAGTCCCCTGAAACTCTCAGAAATATGGGGGATTTTGTGGATACTAAACTCTACCCATAGTAGGATGAGATGGAGGTTATAGTGCTTTTAGGCAAATTTTGTTTTAAGATGACTGAACACAGGAAGCAGGAAGATTTGGAATTTGAGGTTACACAAAAAGGACGACACACCCCAGTTCAGTTCAGTTCAGTCACTCAGTCGTGTCCGACTCTTTGTGACCCCATGAATTGCAGCACACCAGGCCTCCCTGTCCATCACCAACTCCCAGAGTTCACTTAGACTCACGTCCATCGAGTCGGTGATGCCATCCAGCCATCTCATCCTCTGTCGTCCCCTTCTCCTCCTGCCCCCAATCCCTCCCAGAATCAAAGTCTTTTCCAATGAGTCAACTCTTTGCATGAGGTGGCCAAAGTACTGGAGCTTCAGCTTTAGCATCATTCCTTCCAAAGAAATTCCAGGGCTGATCTCCTTCAGAATGGACTGGTTAGATCTCCTTGCAGTCCAAGGGACTCTCAAGAGTCTTCTCCAACACCACACTTCAAAAGCATCAATTCTTCAGCGCTCAGCTTTCTTCACAGTCCAACTCTCACACCCATACATGACCACAGGAAAAACCATAGCCTTGACTAGACGGACCTTAGTCGGCAAAGTAATGTCTCTGCTTTTGAATATGCTATCTAGGTTGGTCATAACTTTTCTTCCAAGGAGTAAGTATCTTTTAATTTCATGGCTGCAATCAACATCTGCAGTGATTTTGGAGCCCCCCAAAATAAAGTCTGACACTGTTTCCACTGCTTCCCCATCTATTTGCCATGAAGTGATGGGACCAGATGCCATGATCTTCATTTTCTGAATGTTGAGCTTTAAGCCAACTTTTTCACTCTCCACTTTCATGTTCATCAAGAGGCTTTTTAGTTCCTCTTCCCTTTCTGCCATAAAGGTGGTGTCATCTGCATATCTGAGGTATTGATATTTCTCCCGGCAATCTTGATTCCAACTTGTGTTTCTTCCAGTCCAGCGTTTCTCATGATGTACTCTGCATATAAGTTAAATAAGCAGGGTGACAATATACAGCCTTGACGTACTCCTTTTCCTATTTGAAACCAGTAACCCAGAGCTGATGCACTGAGAATTCACAGGATGATAGAAAAGGCATGAAGGCACAAGGTGGAAAGCAAATTTGTCCATGTATCCAAGCGCTTTGTGGAGGAATCCACCTGAAATCTGCCTCCATTTACACACGAAGGCACTGAGATGCAAAATCGCGTGTCTTGAGCAAGTTCACAGCCAAGCCCCTGACACGTGGCTGAACCGGGTACACACCATAGCTTTGTACTCCATCAGGCGTCTGCTCAGAGGCTCTTCAGGGTTGGGTCATGTACTGCATGTGTATAACCCATACTTTCCTGTCAAGTTCATGACTAAGTGTCAATAAGATTGAAGCAGCAAGTGGAGCAGAGTTCAATACCGGCAAAGAGCTGTCTTGTCCGGGAGATCATTCAGCCCAGAACTCAAACCCCAGTCCTGTCAGGGCCCAGCTCCACGGCCTTGGAGAAGCTCATCCAGCCTCAGTTTTCTTGTCTGTCAAAGGCGGAGGACAATACCTACTCTGTAGGCTGCTACGGGGATGACATTTCAGAGAAAACGTTCGGCAGAGTCCTGGAACATAGTAAGTCCTTGATAATTGGTACCTTCACATTTTTGCAATAGCAGAAGTTTTGAATTTTTGTTTCTTGCACAAAGGCTTAAAATAGTTTAGCTACAACATCTTAGTTATTAAATCTAGCAGCTTTTTAACCAGTTGGACAGGTTACTTCGTGTTGTTCATTTTTTCTGCATTAGTCATGAAGACTGGAGGCCAAAGCATTCATTGTTTTCCCCCCAACATTTCTCAAAGTAAAATTGCAAACTTGAAGCCAAATTGAAAGACTTAGATGGTGATCACCCCCACATTACCCACTGCCTGGCTCCTGCTGTTAACATCCTCCTGGAGTTACTTTATCATCAATCTACTCACTATCCAACCCTCGCCCAGCCATCTCCTTTTTATGCATTTCAAAGTAAGTTGCAGGCATTCATGTTTGGATACTTCAGCATACCTATCTCAGATTAGAGTTTAATGCTTGTTTACATGTTTTAATCCCTGAATTTTGACCTAAAAGGTACATTGGAGATCATTCAGTCTTATTCCCTTCATTCCATAGATGTGGAAACTGAGCCAGTTCATGTGTTTTCTAGAAACGGCATTAGGTTAGAGAGGGATGATCCCCCAACAATATTCAGAGCCAAGTCTTAGCATTTTCTCCATTTCCTTTTTTAGATGTTTGTGCTTTTTTATTTTTCAAGACTAATTTTTTTCAGAGCATGTCTTACTATAAAATTGATGCACCAATTGCCTTAGCCGAGTCCTGAGCCAGGTGACCACATTTTCCCCTAAATCCTGCAGTTCCCCTGAACAGAACCAACAAAGGGAACCACCACAGAGCTTCCAGAGCAGCACGCCTGAGCCCCTGGAGTGATGGAGTTGAGGTGTGTGGAGAGCGAGGGGTGGGGGGCTTCTGGGGTTCCCAGGAAGGCCCTCCAGCCTTGAGACGCCACGCACGTAGTACAAATGTGACCACTTTCCATGTCTGCCACGTTAAGAAAGGATTGGGAAGTAGGACCCCACCCAGTAATCTGACGATCTTCCCTGATAGCTCAACTGGTAAAGAATCTGCCTGCAATGCAGGAGACCCTGGTTTGTATTCTTGGGTCAGGAAAATCTGCTGGAGAAGTGATAGGCTACCCATTCCACTATTCCGGCCTGGAGAATTCCATGGACTGTATAGTCCATGAGGTCACAAAGAGTTGGACACAACTGAGTGACTTTTACTTTCGCTCCATGAAAGCAACAAATCAACCATTAACAGATTCCAGTTACCTCCTCTTGACTGTACTACTTTTGTGAACGACAATCTGAAGTCTCAAGAGAAGGATGTGAAAACTGGTTTGTATGCCACCTAGTCTACACTGGGACCTACTTACTTATTTTTGTCTGTGCTGGGTCTTTGTTGCTCCAAGGGCCTTTCTCTAGTTGCAGTGAGCAGAGGCTACTCTCTAGCTGCAGTGAGCAGAGGCTACTCTCTAGCTGCAGTGAGGAGGGGCTACTCTCTAGCTGCAGTGAGGAGGGGCTACTCTCTAGCTGCAGTGAGCAGGGGCTACTCTCTAGCTGCAGTGAGCAGAGGCTACTCTCTAGCTGCAGTGAGGAGGGGCTACTCCCTAGCTGCAGTGAGCAGAGGCTACTCTAGTTGCAGTGCATGGGCTTATTGCAGTGGCTTCTCTTGTTGCAGAGCATGGGCTTTATGGCACGAGGGCTCAGGGGTTGCTGCTCCTGGGCTCCAGAGCACAGGCTTGGTAGTTGGCGTGAACGGGCTTAGTTACTGCACCACATGTGGGATCTTCCCAAATCAGGGATTGAACTGGTGTCTCCTGCACTAGCGGATAGATTGTTTACCACTGAGCCACCAGGGAAGCCCCTACATTGAGGTTTAAACAGAGGGTAAATTACACACCAGCCTTGACTGCAGAGACAGCCCGAGTGTTCTTCACCAAACTTCTGGGAGTGGGAGGGTGGAAGGTTAGGATTGATACAGTTTGGGGTTTTTAGGGGGTGTGGTGGGGTTGTTTGTTTTTTGTTTTTGGCCACACTGCATGACTCCTGGGATCTCAGTTCCCCAAACAGGGGTTGAACCCAGGCCTGGCAGTGCCAGAGAATTCCAGAATTCATACAGCTAGGTGGATTGTAGATGACAGTGTACTGCTAGCCCCCCACCACTCCCCGAGAACACGGGTTTCTATCTGGGGCCTGACAGGCGTCTCTGGCCTCAGCCTGGGAGAGCTGAAAGTCAAGCTCAGGATGAGAGGAAGGGCATATCCTTCTCAAAGCCAAGGAGGAGGGGGGGGGCGCTGGGGGGGGGAGCGGCTGTCTCGGTCCAGTTCTTAAAATCACACTGTGTGGGCCTCCTTAGGAGTTTCTCATGTACTGGCCTGCAGCAGCTTTGTGTGTGAACACTTCAATGTCTGCTGGCAGTGATGACAGGGACAAAAGAAGCAACCGAGTTCCTTTTCCTTCTGTCTTCACCCCAACCTTCAGCATCACCTATGGAGCCGGGCTCCTCCTCCCTCTCCCTCACCTGGCCTTCATTTCAGAGGCCGGAGGCTTGGAACCCGGATCATTTACCAGCAAAAAGGTAAGTCTGGGGTGGGAAGTACCGATGCTGAGCCAGGGCGGTTCGGGGGAGGATAACGTGTGGTCCGCAGGGCTTCATGCTCTGGAGGGTCCTGTGCTGGGTGTAACACTCTGCTAGCACCCTCTTACAGGTGTTAATCATTGTACCCTCGAATATGTGCTTTTTAAGTGAAGTCCGGGGGTGGACTTGTGTTGACCAGAGCAAGGACGCGCATCATGTGTGTGCGCATGCGTGTGTGTTTGCGGCAATTTCTGGCAGCCTGATCCTTGGGTTGTGGTACCCACACCCATGAGCACAGGGTTCCAGAGGAATGGTGATACCTGGGGCATCACTGAGGCTCAAAGTGGGTGCCAGGGAAGTGCTAGATCTACAACCCAGTTATCAGAGGAACTGATGGCGCCAAGAAGCTGTGCTTTCCTAGAGAAAGAAAGCAGTGACATTATAAGAAACACACAAGGGATCCCATCACATTTATTCCCGCCCTCATGACTTCCCTGCGTTACCAACTACTTATGCCAACAAGGACGACAGAAACGGAGAGAGGGCAGCCATGGATCCTCCTCCCTCCCAACCCTCCCTACTCAACTGAGGATGGAAAATGCTGGTAGGATGTGAGCATACTGAGTGAAAAAAATTAAGTTTCCTTTCATGTATTGTTCCCACTGTTCTAGGAAGAACACATACATATATTTTGTTATGTGCAGGTACAAGCTTTGAAATAAAAAGTGTCCTTTGGCTGATTTTGTATGTGTTACATGCCATTGTATTTTAAACTGGCATTGCACAATGTAAAGATGGATGGTAAAAATTCATGCTGCTAAGTCAAAATGATAGCCTTTCCTGAAAATTATAATAGAAAACATCATCACAAGTAGACAGAAAGGAAAAAGCTTTACATCTTTTACATCTTTGTACCTCTAATGACATTTTTTCCTGTTTTTTGAAGTGGCCTCACGCTTGTGTATTCTGCACCAAGCCCTGCAAATTACAGAGCCAGCCCAGAATTTGAATTATGGAACTGAGACATCTGTATTTGAAAGCCTCCCGCTGCAAGATTCTGATGTGGCCAGAATCTAGATGCTGGGTTCTATTTCAAAGCCTTCCCAGGGTTCTCTTCCTCCATCCACCCTGCCCCTCTTCCCTTGGGCCAGTAAAATCCTGAACACAAGATTCTCCAAGCACGAAAATTATCTCCTTGCATAGCTGCAGATATCTCAAAAAGGACTTCAACTATTCTCCGATGTCCTCAGTGTTAAGCATACGATTGCCCAGCTACTCTGTAAAGGCTGCTCAGTTCTAAATGCACCCCATCCTGACTTCAGAGGCTACACATTTTTCTTCCTTGGAGTCATAAGGTTCTTTCCTATCGGGTTTCCAGATGCCCCTCTGATTTCTACATTTACAATTACAGTCATTTTCCTAATCAACTCCTAATCAGCTCCAGGTTTTCCTGGAGCCCTGTTTGTCCTCAAGAAATCCCAGAGGCCCCTGAGCTGCTCCCCTGTTCTGTCTCCAATGAAGACCACCACACCTGGTCTTGGCAGGACCGACTGGCACACCACAGCCAAGAGGCCACAGGGCACACCCTCCCACCTCCATCTCCACCTTCTGGAACCACCCCATCTTCCCCTCTTCTTCCCTCCCCCCATCCTGTATCCCCCTCGTCAATCCCCATTATTTCTTGAAGTGAAACACCAAGGGACTCTCCAATTTAATATTTCAACACACACTCCTCTCTTGTCTGGACTGAAGCATCGTCCCTAAAGTTTAGTCACACTTTTGATACTTTTGCCCAAAGAAAGGGATCATTTCATCATTTTGAGATACCTATATTTTTATTTTTTTATTTTTATTTTTGAAAAAAGCATTCTTCATTTATTATTTACAACTTTCAAACAAAAGAATAATCTTTAAACACATGCTTTTTTAAAAGTATAAATAAATTTTCTAAAATCTAGCTTTTACACTAAGTCAAGAACTATATTAGCAAACAAAGCAAACAACTAGAATTCAAACTTCCTATCAATTCTTCTCATGATGTCTTCAAATTTATTCATACATATAGATAGGCTATGTCCCAAACATTAATCTTATAAATGTATAATTTAAAAAACATATACACAGTAACTTAAATTTCATAGATTGTTAAATTTTCATCTATTTTGAAACATTTTCCAAAAATATAAGTTGTCAGTATTCACTGAGTTGGGAAAAGAGATAAATGTTTATTTTTAAAAAATTATTATAAGAATGTCAAATCAAATAATAGATTTCTGAACTATACTATTAGTAATTATTAAAGTAATTTCTATGTATGTGTAATATGGAACCTACAGCAAGTGCTTAAACTGTGTACACCTAGTGAGAAACCATCATCCTAGGTTATGTTACGGAAGAATGCAAAGAAGGCCACTATGTTAGTCTTCTAGTCTTCCTGCAAGTAAAGGATGGGCTCTGAACAGACGAGATTTACTCACATGGAAAACTATGGCTTCCCTGAATCCCTTGACGCTTACCAAAGGAGAATAAAACTCCCCTCCAAATTATAGTACAATTTTAGAACCAGCAACTACAAATGCCTATTCATTGAAATTACACAGTATTTTAATACAATAAACAAATGGAAAACTATATTTCTTATAAATATTCCTGCTGTTGCTGCTATTAAGTCACTTCAGCCATGTCTGACTCTGTGTGACCTCATAGACGACAGCCCACCAGGCTCCCCCGTCCCTGGGATTCTCCAGGCAAGAACACTGGAGTGGGTTGCCATTTCCTTCTCCTGAGATCCCTATATTTTTAAAACTTTATGTTAGTCAAATATAGTTGCTTTACAATGTTGTGTTTGTTTCTACCGTACAGCAAGTTAATCAGCTATACCTATACATATATCCCCTGTTTTTTTTAATTTCCTTCTCATTTAGGTCACCACAGAGCACTGAGTGGAGTTCCCTGTACTATATCATAGGTTCTTATTGGTTACTTATTCTATACATGTGCTCAGTAGCTCACTTGTGTCAAACTCTTTGTAACTCTGTAGACTGTAGGCTGCTAGGCTCTTCTGTCCATGGGAATCTCCAGGCAATACTGGAGTGGGTTGCCATTTCCTACTCCAGGGGATCTTCCCACCCTAGGGAATCAGACCCATGTCTTTCAAGTCTCCTGCATTGGCAGGCACATTCTTTATTGCCTGGGAAGTCCTATTTTATACATAGTAGTGTATCTACTGGAGAAGGCAATGGCACCCCACTCCAGTACTTTCGCCTGGAAAATCCCATGGACGGAGAAGCCTGGTAGGCTGCAGTCCATGGGATCGCTAGAGTCGGACACGACTGAGCGACTTCACTTTCACTCTTCACTTTCATGCATTGGAGAAGGAAATGGCAACCCACTCCAGTGTTCTCGCCTGGAGAATCCCAGGGACAGGGGAGCCTGCCGTCTATGGGGTCTCACAGAGTCGGACACAACTGAAGCGACTTAGCAGCAGCAGCAGCAACAGTGTATCTATGTCAATCCAAACCTTCCAGTTCATCCCACCTCTGGAGAACCCCTATATTTTAAACTTTTTACTTGCATTCTGTCACACAATAGACTTTTTATTTAGACTTATGATGACCCGTCTTTGGGGGGATTTTCAAGCAACCTACACTGTTATCAGATCTGTATGTATCAGTACTCGTGTCCTTAGAAAGTTAGACCTTTCGGAGGTGAAGAGAAAGATCATCTAGCCCAACCTTTTAGCTTTACTGATGAGAAAACCAGCATGGAGAAGTTGGTATCATGCTGGCCTAGTATCATTTTTAGTTCTTCTAAAGTATAGCTCAATGCTTCTCCTTCTGCACCAGGCGGCACCTTCAGTTGTAAAGTTGTCACCAAACTAGATTTCTTTTCCCCAACGCCCAGCGAGCCAAATGCTGAGACCCCAAGCTCTGCAGCAGAGACGAGGTTTATGTGCAAGGCAGCCTAAGGCAGAAATGAAAGGAGAAAGTCTCAGATGCACCTCCCGTAAGGAAGGGGTTAAGGTATTTATGGGATGAGCTGGCGTCCCCAGGCTCAGGTACATGGGGCTCTTGGGGAAAGGTGATGAGAAAGAGGTGCGACCTCTTTGCTCTTCACAGGTGCAGCTCAGCCACAGCCTCTGCAAGTTAAAAAAAAGAAGCGCTTGGCAAGGTCTGAGGGTGGAGTTTCCAGCCCTCTAACTGTCAAAAGGTCACTGAGTGACACACAAGCCCAGGTGGAAGGTGAGTAGTCCTTCCCAGTCTTAACCAGCTCAGCTCCAGCTAGACACAGCTGATCCGGGTTCCTGGAGAACATCTTGTTTTTAGACTCCATGCTGCTTAGAGGGAGAAAGCAATGGGTGCAATGGCACCCCACTGCAGTACTCTTGCCTGGAAAATCCCATGGACAGAGGAGCCTGGTGGGCTGCCGTCTATGGAGTTGCACGGAGTCGGACACAACTGAAGCGACTTAGCAGCAGCAGCAGCTGCTGCTTAGAGGGCAAACAGGCTTTTTGCAGCAACAGTTGAACCGATCTTGATTAGCGAAGGCAGGTTACAGGTGAAATGGATTAAACCAGTAGTTACCCACAGTTTCTCAGTCAGTCCCTCTGCGTCCATAGGAGATTGGTTTCACGGTCCATGGATGCACAAGTCTCATATAAAGTGGCCCCTTAATACACTGAATACAGTCAGTGTCCAGTGTCCTGGGGTTCGCACCTGCAGATTCAGAGAGCCAGCTGTGTATCCATTCCACAGAAGGCAGAAAGTTCCTGGGTTCATGAAAGCATCCGCAAGCAAGGAGTGTGCAGCACCCAGTTCCTTGGAGACAGAAGCTCCTATACAGGGAACCCTTCCAGACCTTGCCCAACGTATGTCTTCATCTGGCTGCTGTATCTTTTAAGTCTCCTTTGTAACAAACTGGTAAAGGAGACTGGTAAACAAATTTTAAAAAAGGTAAAGAAAGACAAAAAACGGGCAAAGAATGAGGGAAGGGCAAAGGAAGGGAAGAGATGAAGGAGAGAAATTGTTCTTCAGTAATGAGGGAAGGAAATAAAGGCAAAACATCCAAGAACAGGCAAGGGAGATTGTCTTCAACCAGTTCTTATTTCTGGTAAAAACTCTCTTGTGTGATAAATATTCTCTGGAGTGTAAAACTGAGAGATGAAGAAACTAAGGCTTGGAGAAGTAAATAACTTAAAAATGTTAAGAGACAAATTCAGTTTTTTTTAATCTCATCTAACTGATCCCCCAAAGTCCTTCTACCTCCAAGAAGAAATCAAAACATTTCCAGTCATAATAAATTTAACATCTTTCAGAAGAACAGGAAAAAAAAATATCACCAAAGGGACTTCCCTGGTAGTCCAGTGGTCAAGACTCCACGCTTCGAATGTAGGGAGTTTGGGTTCGATCTCTGATTGGGGAACTATGATCCCACATGCCAAATGGAGTGGCTGAAAAATAAAATATATTTCTAATTAAAAAAATATATCACCAAAGGCATATACGAATGTGAGAGTTGGGCCATAAAGAAGGCTGTGTGCCGAAAAAGGGATGCTTTCAAACTGGTGCAGGTGAAGACTCTTGAGAATCCCTTGGACTGCAAGGAAATCAAACCAGTCAATCCTAAAGGAAATCAACCCTGAATATTCATTGGAAGGATTGATGCTGAAGCTGAAGCTCCAGTACTTTGGCACATGATGCAAAGAGCCGACTCATTGGAAAAGACCCTGATGCTGGGAAGGATTGAGGGCAGGAGGAGAAGGGGGCAACAGAGGATGAGATGGTTGGATAGCATCACCGACTCAATGGACGTGAGTCTGAGCAAACTCCAGGAGATAGTGAAGAACAGAAGGCCTGGCAAGTTACAGTCCTTGAGGATGCAGAATCAGACACGACTGAGTGACTGAACAACAAAAGGCAAAATGGGATCTCTTCAGAGGAGTCTCTTAAGTGAGCCCAGAACATGGAAGAGAGAGCAAGTCAGAGGCTCTGGATGGTCAAACTTTTAGTAACTAAACTGTCAGTTGTTCAGTCATGCCCCAACTCTTTGCAACCCCATGGACTGTAGCCCACCAGGCTCCATATCCATGGGATTTTCCTGGCAGGAATATTAGAGTGGGTTGTCATTCCCTTCTCCAGGGGATCTCCCGATCCAAGGAAGGAACCCAAGTCTCCTGCATTGCAGGCAGATTCTTTACCATCTGAGCTACCAGGGAAACCTTTAGTAACTAAGAAGCAATGTTATTTTGAACTTTGCAGGAACGATGCCAGTGGTAAAAACTGAAATAGCTAGTTTGAGAAAGATGATGATTACCTAGTCTTGAGCATAATGGCCACCACCATCTCCAACCTACTACCTGTTTTTGAAGTCCTCGTACCCCTTTTTTTCGGTAGACCGTCTTCAGAGAAAAAGCAGTGGACACAGCAATAGGGGCGGGGAGGGGTGGGGAGGGGCGGGTGTGGTGGTAGGGGTGGGGGGAGACCTGAACTGCTGCTTTCAGTGAAGACAGGCTGGAGGCGGGAAGAACAGGCAAGGCCAGGCCTAGCAGGACAAGATCAAAGGCTGAAAATGCATTTGGAACATTTACCTGCCAGGTCGCTGTGTCAGGCAGGACTCTGCACCTGGCTAGGTAATGGTGGGTGTGTGGAGATAGATTCATTCTATCTAAGGCACAACAACATTTATAGATCAATCTGCTTTGCTCTCAAACTTTTAAGGCGTTTTTCCCTTCATTTCTTCATTTAATCCACTCAGAACTTTAAGATTTAGGGTTCATTTTTACCAAATTTAGAGAAGAAGCAGCCAGGCTTAGAGAGGACAAATAACTTGCTTGAGGCTATATAAATTCAGATCTCTTTCACCTATGCCCCCAGTTCTAAAATACTTCCCAAAGCAATATAAAAAATAAAGCCTTTTTTTTTTTTCTTTTTTTGGTTGTGCCATTCACCTTGTGGGATCTCAGACTTACAGGATCTCAGTTCCCTGACCAGGGATTGAACTCAGGGCAACAGCACTGAAAGCTCAGAATCCTTACCACTAAGCCACCAGGGAACCCCCTAAAGCATTTTTTTAAATCCAAATACAGATGCATGAAATCCTGGAAGCCAACACTGGATGAGCCTTGAAAGAGAAATAATAAAACTCAAGGACTAGTTCAGTTCAGTTCAGTTGCTCAGTAGTGTCCAACTCTTTGCAACCCCATGCATTGCAGCACGCCAGGCCTCGCTGTCCATCACCAGCTCCCGGAGTTCACCCAAACTCCTGTCCATCGAGTTGGTGATGCCATCCAGCCATCTCATCCCCTGTCATCCCCTTCTCCTCCTGCCCCCAATGCCTCCCAGCATCACAGTCTTTTCCAATGAGTCAACTCTTCGCATGAGGTGGCCAAAGTACTGGAGTTTCAGCTTTAGCATCATTCCTTCCAAAGAACACCCAGGACTGATCTCCTTTAGAATGGATTGTTTGGATCTCTTTGCAGTCCAAGGGACTCTCAAGAGTCTTCTCCAACACCACAGTTCAAAAGCATCAATTCTTTGGCACTCAGCTTTCTTCACAGTCCAACTCTCACATCCATACATGACCACTGGAAAAACCATAGCTTTAACTAGTATTGACTTGTAATTAACTATAGAATTTAATTAAAATTTTTTTTAAAGACTCAATATTATCTAACCTATCACCCTTAAATATAACTGCGTCTTGGCTCTGGAAAAAAATGAATAAGAAATTGGTTATAAAGATTTTCTCAAGGAAAGGGAACTGGGTGATTGAGGAATAGAGGAGAGGGGGCTTCCCTGGTGGCTCAGCTGGTAAAGAATCTGCCTGCAATGCAGGAGAACTGAGTTTGATCCCTGGAAGATCCTTTGGAGAAGGGAATGGCTACCGACTCCAGTATTTTTGCCTGGAGAATTCCATGGACAGAGGAGCCTGGCAGGCTACAGCCCATGGGGTCTCAAATAGGCATGACTAACACTTTCACACTTTGCATAGCTTAGTAACTCATTTGTCCTTTTTGCTTTTTGTTCCAGGAGCATTTATATCCTTTTGGAAATATTAAATGAAATTAAAGCATTGACTAAAAATGCTGGAAAAAATATAACTGTGTCTTGATAAGGAACATTGCTGTATGTTTGTAACTCAGAATTTCCAATCCACTGCCAGAGTCCCAATTAACTCACCCACGCTTGTTATCTGAGGGCCATCATGATAGATGTAATATACTAAGTACAGTGCTTAGTAGCTACTGTACTACTAAGAGTTCTCCTAAACTGAAGTTTCTCCGGTCTACAGAGCATCAGGCCAGCATACATTAATTTACATACTTGCATGCATGTCCTTGCAAGTGAGCTTAAGAGCCCTGATCCTCCACTGGCAGAGATTTGAGTTACAAAGAGGAACACCCCCAAACCCATTCACCTGTCCGTTTAACATTGTGACACTAGGTATTATCGTGGAAAACGCCCTCCAGTTGAAGAAAAGGTGCTGTTGAGTGAACACAGTGGGCAGACAGAGAAACAGGAAGGCTGAGATTAGAGTCTGCTTTATGGTTCGTTTGATGTTTTCTGAGCCAACTGTGGAAGCCAGTGAGGCTCTGAGTGGGTGATCAAAGATGTGTCTGCAGGTTCAGGTTAACAGGGAACTGGCGAATCAGGACTGCACCTGCCTTCGAACAGCAACACATCCCACCGAGAAGAGTTTATCTTTTAGTCAAACTTGGAGGTGGCGGTCCTTTTAGAAAATGTAAACGGGCTAAATTTATTCTTGCTGCATCTTAGGCCTCTGAAGGGAAAATACTGCTCTGCTTTCTATTCTTCCCATAGAAGTATTATTTTAAAGCTGATCTTTGCCACATGGTGTATACCGCTTAAGCCCTCTGGCTCTAACAACTACACAGCCTGGTTTCACAAAGGTGGATGTTTGGGGATTTGGAAGAGAGGAGTGGAGAGGCACTGTCATAAATCTCTACCTGCCTTTTAAAACTTCAAGTTTTAGGAATTCCCTGGAGGTCCAGTGGTCAAGACTCTGAGCTTTCACTCCTGAGGACCTGGGTTCAATCCCTGGTGTAGGAACTAAGATGCCACAAGCTGTGCAGTGTGGCCAAAAAGGAAAAAAAAAGAAAAAACTGTGTTATTTGATGAAGGTGTAGCTTTGTCCCAGAGCAATTACTTCATCTTTACTTGGGGAAATATAGCTTAAAAGACGCATTTTTTTTTTTTAAACAGAGGAAATTGAAAATAGGGCAGAGTAACTGAAGCCACTAGAATAAGTCTAAAGCGTCTCACAATCAAAATAAAAAGCAGAAACGTACTAAACAAGGTAGTAGGCCAAGGTCACAGGCTCAGAAAGTCGATACTTAGAAAGGGAAACAAAACACATTGGATAGAAGATTAAGTGTTAAGACTCACACAGAGAAACTACAAAACAGATTTCTTGGCCTTGGAGAGTTCATTATTTCAGGCCCTGGCTCGTCATACAGTTTAGGAAATCAAGAGGATGTGTCAAATCCTGCAAGTCTCCCAGAGAAGCAGATGCAGCCAAGAGGAAATGGAACGTGGAAGGGAGGAGGTGTCGGAGAGCAGAAACATAAGTGCAGGTACTTGAAAGAGAAAACTTGCATATGATTGTCTGCCAAAGCCATCCTCAAATCTTTACTGAACAGCCTGATAAAAGCAGGACGGTTCCCAGTTGTTTCATTTTAGGCATATAGTATGGTAAGTGTGAACTTGGGACTTCCCTGGTGGTCCAGTGGCTTAGAATCTAAGCTCCCAATGCAGGGGGACTGAGTTCGATCCCTGGTCAGGGAACTAGATCCCACATGCCACGGGGAAGATTGAAGGTCCTGCGTGCCACAGGTAAGACCCAGTGCAGCCAAATAAGTAAATACATATTTTTTAAAAGTGTGAACTTGCAGAATCTCCTAGGGAACACGGCTTTATTATGGCTGGTATCCACACACAAACTGAACTCAGATGGGGCTAGTTCCTCACCTACACAGTGGGAATAATATCTCTCATCCAGGCTGTGAAGACTAAATGAGATATACACCCAAAGTGTTCAAGAACCATTTGATAATAATATAACAAAATGTTCAATAAATATCTTTTCTTTTCCAAATCAGTCTAACAGTTTTCATTTCAATACTAGATTTATAGATGCTACCAAGAAAACCATGTTACAGTTGAAAGGACTTTTGATTCAAAAATATAAAATATGTGATGGTCCAGGTTGAGGAGACTGACTGTACAAATAGGCTAGGGGAAAAGAAAAGTTAACTAACAAACAAAATATATATATATATATATATATATATATACACACTGGCTTTTCACAAACTCATATGAATAAATCAAACTTCAAAACAAAAATCAGAAAAAAAAAAAAATCAGGTACTTCCCTGGTAGTCCAGTGGTGAAGACTCCACAGTCCCAATGCAGAGAACCTGGATGGTTCGATCTCTGGTCTGGAAACTAGATCCCACATGCCACAACTAAGATCCAGTGTAGCCAAATAAGTTTAAAAGAAAAAAAAAATCACTAAAGCAACAAAACATTAGCGATCAGATTAGATAATGAGACAAAAGTTAACACAAATTTATTTAAAGTTTACATTGAAAGTTAAAAGACTTTTACTGTATTTCAATCTACTTATAGTCTCTAAAAGCCCTATCCTATTAAAATGTATAAGAATACATGCCTTTAGAGTATTAAATATATATTAGCAATAATTGCCAATAATTTGAGACAAGATAGAAAAGCTGAATTTGTCCTAAGGTCATAAATTTGAGGGGCTTCTCTCGTAGCTCAGTCAGTAAAGAATCTGCCTACAATGCAAGAGACCCAGGTTTGCTTCCTAGGTCAGGAAGATCCCCTGGGGAAGGAAACGGCAACCACTCCAGTATTCTTGCCTGGACAGAGGAACCTGGCGGGCAACAGTCCATGGGCTCGCAAGTGTTGGACACGACTTAGCAACCAAACCACTGTAAATTCGAGTGATCCAATCAAATGTAACCATGTTCAAGTTTCAGTCATTTTAATTATAAAGACAAGTTTGGAATATTAACCAAAAAAACCCAAACGGGCAAGGCCTCCTAGGATAACAATTTACCTTCTAGAAAAACAATTTACCTTCTAGTTTCCTATATGGCTTCATTTGCCTTGTCTGTATGGGAATGTTAAAGGCGTGTTCTCTTCAAGTCTAAGTAAATTCTTATCATGGGCTTTTATTCCATTTGTAAGTCATTGACCCGGTGCTTCAAAGGTTGTATATTCTTCAGTATCTATGAAACATTTCATTCAAAAACTTTCTTTGACATTTGGTGAAATCCTCATAGTACTTACTGTGGGCTCCATCTCTTGATCATGCTGTCCTTGTTTGTCATATGTCCAATTGTGACCGTCAACTTTAAGTTACTTCTTTTCATCGGCCACAAGCATCCATTGAATATTTTGTTTTCAATCTCAGAATCAAACTCATCTCAGATGAGAGTCTGTTTTTTCTCAGTGAGACCGTTTAAAACTTGATCTCTGAACATTGCATTTTACTCTCTGGCTGGGTTCCAGATATAAACTTTATTTTTTGGTTTGATCCAAATGCATGTTTACCTTCCTGCAGTGTTAGGTCTATCTGTTAGTGTCTTGGTTTTATGTATTTTATAGGCTATACAATATGTATACCATAATGTATACAATATGTACAATATAGTATACAAAATATGTATACCATAGTATTAGCCCAAATGGAGCTCTCCTTGACTAAGTTGACTGGGTGATAATTTTACAGTAAATTGTTTTTTGTTTTAACAACAACAAAAGGACACACAAATTTTTCTAGGTCTGGAAAAAGAATAAACTGTCAGTTTCCAATGTTCTACTTAACAAAGAGAAGTAACGGCTAAAGAATAGGGCAATGGTGCCCAAATTTGTCTATGCATTAGAATCACCAAGGGATCTTTAAAAAATTCCCAAACCCAAATCACAGTTGTTTTTAAACCTTTCTAGGTGTTTCCAATGTGCAGATAAATTTGAGAACTCTTAATTTAGAGTTTAAAAGTAACTAAAGAATCAGTTACTTTCAAAAGAAAGGAACTTCAGGGGGGTAAGATGTGCAAGTGTATACCCGGTTGCCTTAGGGCATACCTCACTCTTCAGAAGACTAAGGGTGGCAGAGAACTGCAGCCTTACTGACCTGAGATGTCAAGGACAGAATTGGGCTTGGTGGAGAAGATGGAAAGTTAGGAGAGGAATCCTGGAAAGGAAGGAGCTGCAGAAGGAGCAAACCTCAAACTCGGAACCTAAACTCTGTCCAAATCCTCGGTCAGCTTGTGCAGGGAGATCCCAGTGAGTCCACTGAACGGCAGCAGCTGGAAGCTGAAAGAACTGATCAGAGATCTGAACTACTATCTACTACAGGGGAGAAAGGAGGCTGAGGCTTCAGTCCAGCCAAATGAACTGGCTGCCAGAACAAAAATTAACACTCTTCATAGGAATGTAGCAGAATCCTTATTAAGTAGTATTAATCCTTAATAAGTAGTCCTTATTAATACGTCATCCATAATGTCTACTGTATAATAAAATGTCATCAGACAAGCAAAACAGCATCAACATATGACTCGTACTGAGGCAAAATGGCATCAAATACTTTAACAAAGCTATAGTAAATAACTTATAAGGAAACATACTCATAATTAATAAACTGATGAGGAATCTAGGCAGAGAAACAGCAATGATAAAAAAGGACTAACTAACTGGGAATTCTGTATGTGAAAAATAGAATAACTAATACTAAAATTCACTGGATGGCCTTAACAGCACTTTAGAGACAGTAGAAGAGTTAGTGAATTAAAAATTAATACAAACTATCCAATCTGAAGAATAAAGAGAAACAAGATTAAAGAAAAACAGAACCTAAGACAATAACGTAATATAAATCTACTGGAGTTCTAGTAGAGAAGAGAAAAGGATTTTTGAAGAAATAACAGCCAGTATTTCCTAAATTTGGTAAAAAACAAGATAAACTATGGTTTTTCCAGTAGTCATGTATGGATATGAGAGTTAGATTATAAAGAAAGCTGAGCACCGAAGAATTGATGCTTTTGAACTGTGGTGTTGGAGAATCTTGAGAGTCCCTTGGACTGCAAGGAAATCCAACCAGTCCATCCTAAAGGAAATCAGTCCTGAATATTTATTGGAAGGACTGATGCTGAAGCTGCGACTTCAGTACTTTAGCCACCTGATGGGAAGAACAGATTCATTTGAAAAGAACTTGATGCTGGGAAAGACTGAAGGCAGGAGGAGAAGGGGACGACAGAGGATGAGATGGCTGGATGGCACAACTGACTCTATGAATATGAGTCTGTGGCTCAGAGGTTAACGCGTCTGCCTCCAATGCAGGAGACCCGGGTTTGATCCCTGGGTCGGGAAGATCCCCTGGAGAAGGAAATGGCAACCCACTCCAGTATTCTTGCCTGGAGAATCCCATGGATTGAGGAGCCTGGTGGGCTGCAGTCCATGGGGTCACAAAGAGTCTGACACGACTGAGTGACTTTACTAAGCTCCAGGAGCTGGTGATGGACAGGGAGGCCTGGCATGCTGCAGTCCATGGGGTCGCAGAGTCGAACACGACTGAGCGACTGAACTGAACTGAAATATTAAAAAAAATACTATATACAGGCATAGCTTGTTTTTATTGCACTTTGCTTCACTGTGCTTTGCAGATGTATTTTTTATTTCAAGGCTATCAATGCCACAGCATTTGTTTACTTCATGTCTCTGTGCTACCTTTTGGTAATCCTCACAGTATTTCAAATTATTTCATTTGTATCATATTTGTTATAGTGATCCTGCCTTTGGCTGCACCTCGGCAGCTTATGGGATTTTCATTCCCCAAACAGGGATCAAACCCATGCCCTTGGCAGTGTAAACAGAATCCTAACCACTGGACCACCAGGGAATTTCATCAGTGATCTTTGATGTTATTGAATGTAAAATGATTATGACTTGCTGAAAGCTGAGATGATGGTTAGTTACTTCTTAGCAAATTAAGTATTTTAAAATTGTTATATATTTATTGGATCAATGATTCTATATACTTAATAGAATACAGTATAACCATAACTTCTGTATGGATTGGGAAACCAAAAAATTTGTGTGACTCATTTGGTGCTATTCATGTCATTGTGGAGGTCTGGTACCAAACCCACAATATCTCCAAGGTATGCCTGTATACATTCTCTTTTCTCTTATTTTTTGAAAAAAGATAGAGTCCTGTTTCAAATAAAAATTATGACATACTGTTGGATTTATCAGTTACTGCTAAAATATATATAAAAATCAACAAAAAGAGAAGATAGTAAATGGAACTATATACTGTTGGAAGTTTCTATATTTTGTATGAGGTTGTATAAATTAATTCCAAGTTGATTGTGATAAAAAGATGTATACTGTAATCCTGTAAGAACCATTAAAAACAATATGGTTTGAAAGAGAATAGGAAACTTACAACAAAATATGTAAAATATTCAACTAACCCCAAAAAAGGCAGGAAAAGGGGGAGGGAAAAAAAAATCCAAATGGTAAACTCAACCCAAACATATCAATAGTATATTAAATATAAATCAACCAAACACACAAAGTAAAAGGCAGAGATTGTTAGGAGATGAGCTTTAAACACAAATTAAAAATAAATAAGAAAAGATATACCATTCAGATACTAAGCATAAAAATTATTTTCTATTTGTCTCCAACTTGAATAAATATTTTATTACATGTACTTTTCCAGTTATGTTTATTATATACCAGTTATTTATCCACCCAGATCTATTTGGGATGATTTTTCTTTTTTCAATGTTTGGGTTTCATTTGACCCTTGACATTTATTTTTCTCCTAAATCACTCATATGACTGCTTCCTCCTGCTCCCCCCACTGTATGATTAATGAAATGCTTTATCAAGGGAAGTCTTTCAGGATTTGCTGGCCTCCCTTATCTGCACTCAAAGAATTCCAGCCTTTGATCTAGCTATTAAAGCCAGTAATGATTCTTAATTGCCTGTGGTTTATTTCATTTTTATTTACTTTGTTCCTTTTATGTATTTTATTTTTGGTTTTGTCTATTTCCACGACTCTGAGGTGGGCCTAGGCGACGTCAGACTGACGTGCCCTTCATTATTGCCTCCCTCTCAGACTAGAGCATCTGCCTTCTCCTCCCTTGTTTTTCTTTCAACTCTTAGTTGTCCTCATCAAAAGTTTTTTTCTTCCACTTAGAAAAGTTTAGCTCTTTTTACTGTAGGGACCTTCTAAACAGAATTTCAAAATTAGACAAACTTGAGTTTGCAAGAATTTTTCTACATTCTTTAAACAATACTGAAGCTCTAATGCTCCCTCAAACTTGGACAATTCATAGCTGGGGCAGGGCTGGAAAGAACATGACTGTAATAACAAAGAAACTTCATACTAAGCATGACTACGAAGAATGGTTTTGTGGCATGTGACAAACCCGCTCAAGCATGTAAGTGAAAGGAACACCACCAATCCCCTTCTAGCCATCCTGGCTTCATAAATAATTGCCTGTTCCAACAAACTCCACTTGTGTCGGGCACCACTTTTCACAAACCATGACCTTAGAAAAGAAACCTAATAAATTAACAATTATTTGGCAACCTAATAAATTAACAGAGTTGTGAGAGACACAACTCTGCTGTTTTAACCATTTTAGACAGTGCTCTGAAAAACTATTTTAAACGTAAAGGCCTTACCTAACTGCACCACTGAACAAAAATTATTTTAGAAGGTTAACATGACAGAGGCAATACTAAGAACTGCTTGGGTTGTTGTTTACTTCTGAAAACTTAGGCCGCAATCTGGTGCTTCGAGACTTTCCTTTTCAACATGGGTCACAGCTTAAAATATGCAGTCTAGACCACCAAGGGATTTTTGGTTAGCTAAACACCGATGGAAATGATTCATTTCAATTTGTCATGTAGTTTTAAGTAAAGATTTAAGGGCCTGCTATGCCTCCTATCAAGAGTAAATATCACACATCCTGTTTATACAGACTGGCTTGTCCACAGTTGTTCAAAGTTAGTGACACCCCCCCAACTCACACTCCACCCTACCCCCAACTTCCTGCTCACTGGGGTGCTATATTCCTACTCATTTTTAAGAAGTGCCTCTCTCAACAAAATACTCTGTATTACAGGAATTTTTAAAGAAAATACTTTATTATGTCATGAAAAAAATGCATCAATCAACTAGATTCATACTTGTTTGAAAAAACAATTGAAAATTTATTAATTAGACAGTATGTGGGCATCCTGTTCCACATGGGAATGAGAAGATGCTATAGGTTCTCTAAGTATTGCACAGTCTGAAAAAAACATCAACCAAAAAAAAAGGGAAGGGAAGGGGGAAAAAAAAATCACATGATCTTGGGAACCATCTCACATTATGAATAATCTACCAAGAAACATTAAAAAAAGAAAACCCTTTGTTTCTACAGTAGCTCTGAGTTTATAGTTCTTGGAATGACTGTATTCCATTGACGACATTTCAGTAACAGGAAGCTTCATTTTAGCAATCCCATGTGCAAATATTAATAAAAAAATATATAAAATAATGCAATTCATCTTTTGCTATCATCCCAGCAATCATAACATTTTTTTGAGAACTGTTTTGCTTGGGGAAAAAAAAGGGGGGGTTAAGCCATAAGTTTTGCCTGAAGCTCCATCTCTGCAGCCTGTTTGAGTGCAACATCTACCAGAAGCTGAATTCCACTGAAATCTTGGTTGAGGTCCGGTGGAGTAGGGGGAGGAGTGTTGAAAAGACCACTCTGTGTGTTTGCACTTGGTCCAGATTTACAGGAGTCCTCTGCGTACATGAGGGAGGTGTCTGTAAAGCTGCTGTTGGCCATCTGCTGTATATCTGTGTTTTGTCCCACACCAACTGACTGGCAGAGAGAGAAAGGCACATCTTTTAACGCAGTCACGGTGGTATGACAGATCACTGATGGACGAGCCAAAATGGATCCTGGGGAGGACGGCTTAGGAGACAGTGGCCTCCCCAGGGCTGGGTTGGGCCCAGCTGTACAGGAGTGAAACGGGCTCTCTTCTAGAGCTGGCATGAGGTTCCTAATGCTCACTGCTGACTCCACAGAGCTGGCTTCAGTCATCTTGGCCCCACGGCGGGAAATTGTGAACCGATTTGGATCTTTGCCATCTTTTCTCAGCATGTCGGGGAGGAGCCTGCGCCGGGCGTTGATAAACCAGTTACAGACCTGAAATTGTACGGGGATGTTTTAGACATGTTAACACTCTGCCAACACGCCTGAGAACCTCCTTCTTGTTGCTGAAATCACTCAGTAGTGTCCAACTCTCTGCAACCCCATGGACTGTAGCCCACCAGGCTCATCCGTCCATGGAATTCTTCTGGAGTGGGTTGCCATTTCCTCCTCCAGGGATCAAACCCGAGTCACCTCCATTGGCAGGTGGATTCTTTTACCCAGAACCTTCTTGGGGGATGCCTAACTGGTCTCTCTTTGCATTAAAGAAGGCATGAAAAGGCTTATAGGAACCTACCAATTTATTTCAAGGTATTTTGAGCCCAGCCAAGAAAGGAGAGGTGCTTCCTGTCATAAACCACCTCCTTTTCTAATACAAATTCCCCTTTTGGCTTCCCATCATCCTTAAACCCTTTCAGCACCAAAAAAAAAAAAGAAGTATACGTTCTCAAATGTCTGAAAATGATTTTAGAGAGGGAAGTTTACCTTTTAACTCTCCCCATATTAACCTATTATCTACTGCCCAGCATTGAAGTTAATCAACTACAGGAAAACCTTCCTGTATGAAAAGAGCCACTCCTCCCAGTTACTGATTTTTTTTCCCAGTTCAAATGACTATGTCAACAGACAGGACATGAATTACCTCACTTAAGGCTGTCCTTGTTTAAATATCAAACCAGTTTCCTGGGCAATAGAGTAAGATTTAACCTCCTTTTTATGTTTGGTGCATAAAGGAAGGCTCTTTTAGGCGTTAAAGGAAATGCTGTTTGACAGATGACTGTCAAGTGTTTCTGTTTCTCTAGATAGCTAACAGTTATTAGCTGTTAGCACTATAAACTTTACAAGAAAAAGATATGCCTCCCCCCACTCTGAGTGAGGAGGCAGTTTATGACTTGCTATATAGGAATGCTGTAAAGTGATTCTGGGGCGGGGGGTGGGGGGACCCACCACCCCTGGGAATGCCTTCCCCTTACCTGTAGTGTAGATAAGTGTGTTTGCTGGGACAGTAACGCTTTTTCTTGCTCTGAGGGGTAGGCATTGTATCGGTGTTCATACAACCAGTCGCGGAGAATCTGAACTGATTCCTTCGGCAGGTTGCCCCTCCGCCTTCTCTTGCCTGAGCCAGCAGAAGAGGAGAGGTCCAGGGGACTGTCCATGCTGTCATCATCTTCAGTCTCACTGCCAGACGCGGCCACAACACCTAGGACAGGACAGAGGCCAGCTATCAGCTGCTTTTATCAGCAGAGCACCTACTGCAAAGCTCACCTCTTTTAAACACTCAGCACAACCGCATTTTCTCAACTTCTGAGAGCCCAGGGAAGTATCGGTGTTTCTTTGTCCCAAAACACCAGAGCTCGTCTGAAATCTGCAGGGTAATTTGACTTGCAGCGTATTCCAGATCCCCAGCCCACGGTCAGATTCCCTTTTGTACCCACTTTCCTATAGGCCTCAACGACTCACATTCCTTTTGAATGAAGCTCAGAAAAGTCTAATCCAGCAGAGACAAAGCTGCACCCAAGGCGAATAGCGTGCCACGTGTGAAACAGGAAAGGTGGCACAGCAGACGGGATGTGTCTGACAACCTCCTCGGTGAGGTCACTGCTAACTGGGAAAAACAAGCCAGCCAGTATCTTAATGCATGTTTCAAGCGCTGTTCTTCCTCCCTCTTCCACTGAAGGTTTTGAAATAAAATGGAAGATTTTTTTCCACTGATATAAGGAAGGAAAATTACACTCTTAACTCAGTTGGTATTCAAAAGATAAAGTGCATGCCAGAATCTTCTGCCAGTTCCTTTTCCTTTTCACTGCTGCTTCCTTTTATTCACAACTAGACACCTACTTTTAATGGACAGCACTAGTCACTTTCTACTAAATACAAACAACCACTGATAAGTTTCATTGCATAAAAAGCTTTTTCTACTTTTAGTACTTATGTAAGACCTCAAAAGATGCCTAATACTGAGTAAATTTTTAAATTTCTATAAATTTCAATTGCCAGCTTAATCTGAACCTAGAATACTACATATAAATAAGCAGGATTCTGCTTTAAATCATTACATGACAAAGAAAACTTGAATATGCAACTACCAAAGGAAACTCTTGTTTACAAGCACTTTAATCCTACTAGAAATTTTAAAAATTCACACACCATACAGAATATTTAAATCACATATAGACTGGGTTCCACAAAAATTCAAATTTGGCCCTTTTAGACATTTAAAGATAACTTAGACTTTTTTCTTCCTGGCCCTGCCTCGAGGCACATGGGATCTTAGTTCCCCGACGAGGGACAGAACCTGAACCCCCTGCATTGGAAGCTTGGAGTCTTAACCAAGAGACTGCCCCAAAATTTTGAACTTTAACTTTCCCCCTTTCAAAACTATAAAAGGCTACTCTGATTAAAGAAATGAAATCTTGTTTTTAAAGCATACTACAGTATGCTCTAAAAACCAGTATTTCTATGTAAAAGAAATCATAGTAGCATGAAATGTAAAAAATTCTCTTTAACGTTGTTGACAGAACCTCAAGTAGTTTACCTTGGTAGGAAATAAAAGCAGAATATTCCTCAGAGTGATAAACCATTCAGTGGTTTTTAAAGGAACTTTTCCCAAAACCCTTCCTTTTAAAGCATTTGATGGATGAGAGAGCCCATCACTTAACTGAATCTAACTCTACTGGCTGACATATTTTCAGTTTTGAACGGCAGGGGGCAGAAGGTGCCGGAGGGAGTGTCGGCAGAAAACGCAGAAACTTCCAAAGACAAAGTAAAGCAAGTTCTAACAAAAGAGGAGGATGATCTTGCAAATTCACTTCAGCTCAAGGCTTCATGAACAAACAGCCACCAGTAAAAGGCCCCGGAATCCTAAATTTTAACCGCTGCCACGTATCTGATGTCTCTTTCCCCAAAAGATTTCATCAAACTGCTTTAAAAAAAAAGTTTCAAAAAAAAGGAGGCACATTTAAAACTGAAAGTGCTTTCACTGTTGAGCAGATGAAAACCTTTTAAAACCCATGTTAAAATTTGGGTGAAGAAGTATTGACCAAAAAATCCTTAAGAAATTATAAATGTTCCTGTTTTACAACTGCTCTGATAAAAAAAAATCATAACTTTTAAAAAAACCTATCACATATCTGAATGACTAACACTAATTTGAATAAAGCAATTTATTTTAACTCATCAAAAAGTCTGAAAAGCCAGATCTTCTTCCTAAGGCTATTACTACCACCCCAACTCACAGGCCACCCCCCTCAACTTTTTAACTTCTTAAAAAGTGTGAAAATCTGCGCACTGAACAGTGAATTCCAAACTGTAAACTGATAATCACAAGTAGTTTGAAACAAACAAAAAACCCCTAATGTGTATCCTTTGATCTGCTTACTTAGTTTGACAAGAAGCCGTCACTCTCAAAGCAGGCGAGTGACAGAAGGTAGATACCAGTTAAGCAATACCAAACTGCAGTGACTTTACTCTGCTCTCAGTTCACTCGAATCAATGAGTGCCAGGCCGCCGGACGTCTTAACAAAGCTGAAGGAACAGGAAGTTAAGACTTCAGTCCCTCGGCTGCCCCAGCTGGTATTTCACTACAGCAAACCACGTTTGCGGCTGTCAGGGCTGTTTCCATTAAAACTCTCCCTCCGGATTGTGGCTCAACTTGGAAAAACAAAAAGACTTTTCCACGTTACTCATTTCCTATTGTAAAAGAGCTTTTGAACGCTTTCCCGGTTACGACTTGTTTCCAAACGTCTTGCTTTGCTCACGCTTTAAAAAATGTGGTGATGGCTGGTGGGGGGAGCTGGGCGGGAAGCGGGGATCACAAGCCTCTTACTCCATCCACATACAAGGAAATGTTGTTTAGAAAGGCACAAGATGGCCTTTGGATCCCACCACCCTAAAAAGAACTCCTCCCAACCCCTGAATAGGAACAGAGGGAGCGGCAGAGCACGGGGAAGGGTCAGAGATAGTGGTTGTGAAGTTGGACTTAAAAAAAAAATCTGGAAAAGGCTAGAAAGGGATCTCGGAATAAGAATAACCAACGGGAACTTATAAGTGTACTATTAGGAAAAAGCAAACCTAACAAGTTTCCGGATCTCAACATCTCGGGAGAAGCGACAGGAACCCTACTTAACATCCCAGACACTAGATCCAAGGAGCCCATCCCGTCAGGAGCCGGGAGCAAAGACACTTAAGGGAGATCTTTTTGGCATCCTCAGTTTTCTAAGGCGGGACACTATTATCACTAACCAGTCTTAACCAACCCCCTGGCTCCACGATTGACTTTTTAAAAAGTGCTTTTATTTTCAACAAAACTTGAAGAGAGTTTCACAGACTTTCGTAAGACAGACAATAGTCGGACTCGGCGAACCCGGCGGGGCCAGGTCTCTTCCGGAGCCCCGGCGGAGGCCGCTGGGCGCGGGGCCCCCAGGTGGCCGGAGGCCGGGGCAGGGGCAGGCAGGGCCGGGCGGAACGAGCCGAGGGAGGAGCCTGGCCCCCGCCGGCCCGCAGGCTTTTGTTCCGCCAGTTCTTCGGCCCCCGCCGTAGTAGCCCCTCCGAGCTCACGAGCGAGAGAGCTCGCCCAGGCCTAGGAGTTTCAGATTACAAGAAGAAACTAGAAACCGGGCCGTGAATCTCAACGTCCGGAGGGGCCTGCCCACCCGCGGAGGATTTGCCAGAAAAACCTAAAAAGGGAAAGAAAGCCGGGCCACCTCGGCAGCCTCTGCTCCCCCGCACGAGCTCTGAACCAGTAGGCGAAGTTTCCCCTCCAACACGTCACCTTCCATTGTTTCCATGAGTCGGCGCGCGGCGGCAGGACCGCGCGCCCCGGGGCAGCGCTCCCCGGAGATTCCTCAGGGACCTGCGGGTTCGTGCTGGGCCCCGCCTGGGGGAGGGGGGCTTCGAGGGAAGCGGAACGGGAGGCATGGTGGGGAGGGGATGCCCCAGAGCCCGGGGGTAGCCGGGGAGGATCATCACTGCCGCCCCCGCCAGAACCCGAACAATGGGGCAAGCCAATCCCTGCTCTCGCACCCCTAGGGGGACCCATCAGATACACCCTTTCCCCAACTTATCCCCGGCAGTTCTCCGCGAAGGAGGGAACGCCTCCCTCCCGGGGACGGTCTGAACCTGTCAGCCCTCTCCGAACTGACACGATACCGACGCCCCCTGTGTGCTCCCCGCGCGTGTTTTCTCGCCCAGTCGTTAAACATCCAAATTTCTGAGCCCCGCCAGGTCCCTGGCGACGGGACGCGGGGAGTTGGTCCAACCTCAACTACCAACGCCCCCCACCCACCCCGGGAACGTTGAGTTTGACTCCACCCGCAAAGCGGGACGTGCGGGGCTCTGTGTGTTTGAGTCACCGGCCTGGGGTCAATCGAACGTAAGTCCAAAGTGAAAACGTGGCCGAGGACACACGGCTTCGGTCCCGGGCTGCCCCGCTCTAACTTGAGTCTGAACCGTATTAGCCGGACAAGTCTGGAAGAACGTGGAGCAGGAGCCACTCTGGGCATGCGCGGCACAACCCTCGCCACCCCCCACCCCACCCCCGCGCTGGCTTCCCCCAGCGATTAACTTCTGTTTTGAACCACTCGACATAAATCACAACAGAAAAGCCAGCTCCGGCCCACGACGGAACGTTCGGGGTGCCTCCCTGCCCGGGACTCAAAAGTTAACTTCAAAAGGGAGTTAACATTCTTTGACCTTTCGTGGTGGTGGTTGTTTTTTTTTTTTTTTTTTTCTGTTTCTTTCTGTGTATTTTGTTTTTAAAACCAGACTGACGGCAAGTTTCAGTTGTAAAGCTTCCAGAAGGCCTGGTGGAAACAATGACAGGCTCGCTCTTTGCATGTCACACTTGGACTCGTTCTCACTGCACGCCTTCAGTCCTAACTCTTCCTCTTGCCCCAGATTCATCGTGGGAAAACTTTTGTGAGGCTAGGAATTCTGGAAAATAGAACTTTCCAAAGGGACCGACCCCCGGGGGCGATCTGGGGTCCAGAGTCGCGTTCCTCCGAAGGTGAAAACGCCCCATCCCGGGAGAAGTCGTGCCCGGACTCTGCCGGGAGCGAGTGGGGAGCCCTGGAGCCCAACTTTCAGACAAAGCGCCAAGACTCCGCGGGCCGGGCCACCCCGGGTCCCGACGGAGAAAAGCGGGACGGGGGTACCCCCCGACTCGAGACCCCACTCCCCCGCCCGCGAGAAGCCACGCGGCGGCTCGGCGGAGCGTGGGGTGTCGGTTTGGAGACAATGAAACTTGGAGGCGCACAAACAAGGCGCGGAGCGTGCTTCTTGACAACGTGCCAGCAGCGTGGAGAGGCCCGTCTCCCCACAACAGCCCCTCGTGTTGTGTCTGGAAGGAAAACAGCAACGGCCGTTCCAGACGCAGCTTCCACAAAGAGGACGGCCGCGGCTCAGGCCTCCGAGCCCCCCGGGGCGGAAAAGTCCGAGTCACCCGCGCCGCCCGGCGAGCACGTTGCCCCGGGACCCGCGCCCAAGGCGCGCGCCGCCCGCGAGCCTTACCTTTCTTGCTTTTCATTCTGGAGTTCCCCGGCCAGTGCCAGGCGACAGCGGGGGTCTCCAGGGGCCAGGAGCGGGGACGGAGGGGCCGAGCGGTCGTCCTCCTTCCCGGCCGACTCTCCCGTAACTTGGAGGACGCGCTCCAGCCGTTATTGCTAAACACGGCGGCACTCGAATCCCAGGCGCCCGCTCCTCGGGCGGAATTCAAGTGACACTCGGGCTTCCTCCCGCCGGGATCTTCTGGCAGCGGGCCGGGGACGCTCCCTCGCCTAACTCGCTCCCCTCCCCACTCCGCTCCTTTGTTCGCGGCTCCTGCTCGGCGCACCTCGGCGCTGTCAGAGTGAGCGAGGCAAGGAGGGAAGGTACCGGAGGTCCTGCCTCCGCCCCCAGCCGCCCGCCCCGTCCCCCGCCCGCCCAGCCGCTCCTCCGCCCCTCCCCCGCACCTTCCAGCAGCCTAGGACCGCTCTGAGCGCCCGGGCCGCGTCGCCTCACCCCGCGCCCCCGGGGCGGCTGTCACCGGTCCCTCGTGGGGACGGCCGAGCTCACGAACGCGATCCCTCATCCCCGCCGCGCGCCCGCCGCCCGCATCCCCGGGTTGCGGGCGACACCAGCCAAGCGCCCTGGGTTGCTCCCTTGGGCCTTTCTTCCAGGGTCTGGCGAGGGTGCGTTTGGTTAGGAAATTGCAACAGATGGGGTGGGGGGCGGAATGCCGTTCCCTCCTCCACCCCAGGGAAGAAAAAGCCTCCCCTTTCGATTTTGACAGCTGCCCCAACTCCACCGGCCCGACTGGGGCCGCAGGAGTAGACAGCCGCTGCTGATTCAAGGGGCGGGGCTGCCCAAGAAAAGTATTCGGGAAAGAATCAACTTCTTCCAGGACGCACTGCTGCCATTGACACGCGCGGGCGCGGAGCGACGCACCCTTCTCCTCTCGCGGCTCTTCCTCCCAAAGCAACAGTGTAGGGGGGGCGGGCGGGGGAATGGGGAGGAGGATGAGACCCAGACACCCTAGGCGAAAGTCTGTTGCCCCCGGCTAAAGCTGCGAGTTCCGGACTGGATTGCAAGGCAGTTTCGAAATCTGACATGTTGCGGACAGACACTTGTCATGCTCACATGCTCTTTAAAAGTCGGTGCCTGGGGATGGCCGGGACGCGCGCCCGCCCCGCCTGAGACTCGGCCTGACACCCCATCCCCGGACCCCCTCGCCTGTCTCGGTAAACAGTCTACTCAGGACTTATCCTGCTAGGGGACCTCTTTTCCCCCACCACCCCCACGCCCCGGTATTTCAAACAGAAACTATTAGGTAAACACATGTTCCTGTTAGTTTATTTTGGTTGAGAGTTAGGCAGGCTCCAGCGGGAGTTCCTGGATGAAACTACCCATTTTAAAAGTCCAGATGCTTTAGGCTGATTTCAAGAAATGCAGCCCCCTCTCCGCCCTCTCCTCTGGGTGTAGTTTTTGCGTGTCTGTCCCGTTGTTTTGAAGTCAACGAACTGTCACATGCCACACTAATACTTTCCCCATCATTAAAAAAAAAAAAAAAAACATAAGCCGGGTAGAGACGTCAGCGCCCGAGTCTGCCTCCAGCTTGTGCTCTGCACTGTCTTTGTTTTGTAACCTCGATGAAGAACCGGCAGAAGTTCTGTGGAAATAAGGTTCAACCCAAGAAGAAATAAGGCGGCCAAACCATGACTGACTAGAACTTTGGAGCCTCTGTTGTCGGATTACACTGAAAATTAAAGCCAGCCTCCCACCCACTCACCCTCCCAAAACAAGGCACCCACCCACTCCACCCCACCCCCAAGAGTGACTTAAGGCCAGTTTACAAAGCTTGCGTGTTTTTTTTTTTTTTCCAATTACAGGACTTAAGATGAATAAACAAGGAAAATAGCGTCACTCTAAAAAGGCGGCAACCTTTCGATTCCCCTCCCTCCCCGTGCGGTGTGCCGACGGCTCGGCACCTAAGAGAACACGCGTCTGAAACGGCCGAGAGGGGAACCGAGACCTGGGGGGAAACCAACCCGGAGGCTCCCCTGCCCCTTGGGGGTTCTTCCCTGCCCGCCTGGAGACGAATCAGCGGCTGCGCCCGCGCGCAGCACCGACGCGGGGCGGGTAGGGGGCCGCCGGTTCCGGGGCCGCGGCGCTCTAGGCGTTTGAAGGGCGGCCGGTCGCCGGGATTGGCGGCTCGCGGCCGTTGGGGACTGGGAGCTGGGCGGGCGGGGGGAAGGGCGCGGGAGGAGGAGCCCGGCGCCTGCGCTGCGCCTCCGCCGCCTGAGTGGCAGGAGCCTCCCCCGGAGCCGGGCGGTTACTGCGGAGACGCTTTGTTTGCTGACTTCGAAAGCCGTTCCGACTGCCTCGGCCGCTTTCGAAGCGGCTCCACGAAACACGCTGCCTCCGGGTGGGCCTCGCCCTCCCCCGGCCGCCGGCGCCGGCGCGCGCCTGAAACGTCTCCTCCTTCCGCGTGGCTCCGCTCGGCCACGCGGGGGCTCTCCTTCTGTGCACAAAGGTGTCCTTTTCTCCGGCCAAGTCAGCTTAGCTCCTGACGGCGATTCTCGGACAACCGAGATGGGACCGGAGTTTACAGCTAGAAAACCAACTTTGCAGGGGAAGGGGGGAGCGGCGCAGAGGATTAACAGTCTCTTTGAAACTGCGAGCAGGAGGAAAAAGTCAAATTTTCCTCTCTCGCTGGAAGTCCGGCTTGATCCGGGCAATGCTCACCTTTTTGCTCAAGCGAATCACATCGAAGCAGTCACTAAAGCTGGCAAGACGCCCCTGGGAGGAACCCGGGAACCCTTCTGGGTGATACACGGCACACACACACACCCGCCCCCCCACCAGAGCCTGTCCCAAACTTGTCTTTAGATTTGAAATTTTGGTGCATTCTGGAAGAAAGTGCCTGGAGTCTGCGTGACACAGGCCAAGAAGACAGCCCCACAGAGTGGGCTTGAGGAACCAGCAATTGCTTAGGATATGTTTGTTTATTTGCTTCTCTCAAGGTGGAAAAACAAGTTTCAGTTCTGGCTCTGTGAGTCCCTTCGTGTACCAGCCAGGCCCTCTCTTTAAAACTGATCCAGTGACTTTTAAAGATTCTTTCCCGTGTTTTGGGGGGAAAATGTGGATTCACATTGACTACATATTATTTGCTAACTTCATATGAATATTAATATATATTGGAATGCTGCCTGAGTGAGAAGGAAGAGGAGATACTTGTTCACGTTTTACACCATTATTTTTCCCCCCTCCAAGCACACATAGTTCCATGTGGTGTCTTATCTTTCCAGGCTGCCTCAAGGCCAAGAAAAGACGGAGACTTAAGTTACTTTTCACAGCTGCAATCTCTTCAAAGGCAAAAACTCAAAAATGAAACTTGGAAAGGCAAATAAGCCAGGGAAGTGTATCAGTACATTTTGTGTTATTTTGATACTTGGTCCATCAAGTGATTGGATAATAAAGCCTGATTCCACCCAGCACTGTCTTAGGTGGAGGAAGGATGACTCACAGTCACTGGATCCCTTTTGTGTCTCCTCACTAAAGGACAGATTTTTTTTTTTTTTAATAAAATACGCAGACTGCTGGGCTCTACATAAGGATTCTATAATCATCTCTTCACATCTCAGGTCAGAGGGTCTTGGGCTGCTCAAGGAGAAGCCACCCATTGTCTTTTCAAGGACCCACAACCCATCAGTGTGGTGATTTTATCAGCCTTATCAGGATAATTCTCCTCCGGTCAGTTACCTGAATAGTTAACTTGTGCTACTACTTCTGTTAGTAATCACTTTTCTCCAAGCCTGCATTCCCTTTCCCAGCCCCTCTTTTTACCTCTGCAGCCAGGGGCCTCCTTTTTTCTTTTTTTACCCAGAGGGGATCTGAACTCATCAGGACAAAGAGAAAAAGATCATTGTTGAGCACAGCCTTTAACCTCTCTACTCTTTTTTTTTTTTTTTTTTTTACTTTTTTCTTTTCTCTTTCCTTTTTTCTTTTTAACCGCTCTATTCTCAACATCATGTTTCTATATTGTGCCTTCAGTTCAGTTCAGCCGCTCAGTCCTGTCCAACTCTGTGACCCCATCACTTCCCTGCCCTTTTGGCTAAGACCAAGAGTAGCATTGTGCTTTACAGTTTGCTGCTGCTGCTCAGTCGCTTCAGTCGTGTCCGACTCTGTGCAGCCCCATAGACGGCAGCCCACCAGGCTCCGCCGTCCCTGGGATTCTCCAGGCAAGAACACTGGAGTGGGTTGCCATTTCCTTCTCCAATGCATGAAAGTGAAAAGTGAAAGTGAAGTCGCTCAGTCGTGCCTGACTCTTAGCAACCCAATGGACTGCAGCCCACCAGGCTCCTGCATCCATGGGATTTTCCAGGCAAGAGTACTGGAGTGGGGTGCCATTGCCTTCTCTGGCTTTACAGTTTAAGAAACACTTAATTTAAGTGACCTCATTTAATACTCATTTAATAAGGTAGATATTATGATTTTTTCTCTAACGTCAAGATAGCACATCCAAACATAACAAAGCTAAAAGGTATAAAACTAAGTACTGGACATAAATTGTTGTTTAATTGCTAAGTGGTGTCCAACCCCACAGACTGTGGCCCGCCTGGCTCCTCTGACCATGGGATTTTCCAGGCAAGAATACTGGAGTGGGTTGCCATTTCCTTCTCTCCAGCGGATCTTCCCGACCCAGGGATCGAACCAGTGTCTCCTGCATTACAGGTAGATACTTTATCACTCAGTCACCAGGAAAGCCCGGACTTTAAACAAAGTGTTCTCGGGCATGTCTGGTGGAAGGTCTGGTGGATAAAGAAGGCAGTATAGGGCAGAAACTGACCACAGATTATGACACAAGGGCCATCTGAACACGTGGAGGCTACTCTAAAACCTGCCTCTCCTCTGAAATCTATGTGGAGTTTTACCAGAAGCTCCCTTCCAATCAACCTGCATTTTGTCCTTTTTTTTAAACCACTCGTTTTTTCTTTACAAAAACAAAAAGAGGAGGAAGCTTGTTTTTAAAACTACAAGCAGGAAAAGTATACAAAGTGAAATAGGAAAGACCTCTTAATTGACTATTTCACTCTCCATATGTGCATATGTATACTACATACAAATGTAAGGGGTTTTTCATTGTTATTAGTTGTTTTCAAGTCCACTCTGCCTGGGATGGCCGCACAGGACTGGCTTGCATATCTGACGTTTCTCACCGAAGGGTGGCCTGCGTGCGCGGGAAGTCGCTTCAGTCCTGTCCATCTCTTTGCGACTGTATGGACTCCTCTGTCCCGCCAGTCTCCTCTGTCCATGAGGATTTTCCAAGTGGGTTGCCATGCCCCGGGGATCTCCCCCACTCATCTCTAGGTCTGCTGCATCGACAGGCAGATTCTTTACCACTCATGCCACCTGGGAAGCCCAAAGTTTGGCCTAAATATCATCTCAGAGGAGTCTTCTGTAACCACTTCACCTAAATTTAGTTACCCTTGCTGCCACCATCTAGCTCAGGAGTTCTCAACTGCTGTTTAGGGCTGGATAACTCTTGGTTGTAGGGGGCTTCCCTGGCAGTTAAGGTCCGTAGAGGCAAAACTGTGATTTTGCCAGTAGTCATGTGTAGATGTGAGAGTTAAAGAAGGCTGAGTACCAAAGAATTGATGCTTTTGAACTGTGGTGCTGGAGAAGACTTTTCAGAGTCTCCTGGACTGTGAGGAGATCGAACCAGTCAATCCTAAAGAAAATCAATCCTGAATATTCATTGGAAGGACTGATGCTGAAGCTGAAGCTCCAATATTTTGCCACCTGATGCGAAGAGCCAACTCATTGGAAAAGATCCTGATGGTGTGAAAGGTTGAAGGCAGGAGAAGGGAGTGACAGGATGAGGTGGTTGGATGGCATCAATGGACATGAGTCTGAGCAAACTCCTGGAGATGGTGAAGGACAGGAAAGCTTGGTGTGCTGCAGTCCATGGGGTTGCAAAGCAGCGGACACAACTTAGCAACTGAACAACAACAAAAACTGTTGGTTGTAGGGGGCTTCCCTGGTGGCTAACCAATCTGGCTGATAACACCTTCCCCCTAGCCTGTGAAAAAAAAAAAAACTCCAGACATTCCCAATGTTCTCCAGAGGGGACAGAAATTGGGGTGGGCAGGAAGACCCCTGGTTGAGAACCACAGCTCTAACTCAACCCTTTCTTTTTTCCACGACACCACAATTTTCATGGGGTCACAAAGAGTCAGACACGACTGAGCGACTGAACTGAACTGAAAAGCATTTGACAGAGAACTAAAGGAACAGGGTTAGAAGGACCAATTGTGAGTACAGAGGGGAAATGTGTCCCGATTAAAAAAAGAAAAAAATACATACATATTGTTTGGAATAAGTACCAAATTTATGAGGTAAAAGTAAGACCTTCATAATACCCTACCTGTTAACTTAGCCCCTTTCTCCTCTTTCCATTCTAGGGTTAATTCACTCACACATTTCCATTTATCACCATTACCTCTTCTGAAAGCTATAGAGGACCTATAACAGCAATAAAATGATGAAATATCTGGGAATAAAATTAACAAGAAATAAGTGCAAGTTTTACGAAGAAAACTTTAAAACCCTACTGAGGGACATAAAGGAAGACTTAAGTAAAATAAAAGACGTAATTTATCCCTTCCAGCAAGATTCAATAACAAAAGCATAAAGATGTTTATCTTCCCTGAACTGATCTTTAAATTCAAAGCAATTTATATTAAAATGCCAACAGGATTTTTTTTTTCTTTAATTGCTACACTTCATCAAAATTAAGCATCTGGAGAAAGCCAGGGAAATTCTGAAAGACAAGTTAGGGATGGGAGGAGGGCAGCAGAAGCCCCTTCAAATATTAGAGTGTATTTTGAAGTTAATTATGAGATTAAATAATGAGGACACAAAAACAAGGTGACAGTTTAGACTATGATATGGACATTTCAATTTTGGTAAAGGTGACTTTTCAGATCAGAGATAAATTGAATTGGGACAGTGAACTACTTTTCGTAAAAAATCAAACTGGTGGAGGAGTGGGAGGGAGGGTCAAGAAGGAAGGGACATGTATACTTATGGCTGATTCACGTGGCTGTATGGCAGAAATCAACACAACACTGTAAAGCAAGTGTCTTCCAAACAAACAAAAAATGAAGCTGGCTATGTTACTCTTCTAACAAAAATAAAACTCATCTGAATCAAGACTGAAATGTTAGAGTAATTAATAATGCACTTCTGTATGTTCTAGAACAGTGGTTCTCCAGGCGGAATACATGTGGCATCTTTGCCTCCCAGGGAATATTTGAAGATGTCTGGAGGCAATGCCAGTGGTCACAGTTGGAGGGAAGGAAATGCTTCTGGCCTCTAGCAGATGGAGACCAGGGTGCTGCCATTTCACTGCACACAGAATAGACCTCCAGGGAAAGATCATTCTGTCTGAAAGTCAGTCGTGCTGAGGCTGAGACAACTTGTCCTGGAAGGAGGCACGAATACAATCATGGAGTAGAGAAGGCCTTTGTAACCAGGACAGAAAATCCAAGACACAGTAAAAGATACACGTGTGTATAAGTATTTTGTATTTTTTTAAAAACTTGTGTGTAAGGGAAAATTCATAAAATTTTCAAAAGCAAAACAACTAGGAAAAAATACTGTCGGCACATGTCAGGCAGAAGATCTATTTACCGAACTTATGCAGAACTCATATAAGTCAGAGGAAAAAAATAGTCCTGTTTTTAAAAAGCTGGGCAAAGTCTATAGATAAGCAGTTCACACTGAAAAAAAAAAAAAAAGAACCCAAATAAACAGAAACATGAAAAGTTTTAGTGTGCAGTCATTCTAACAGCAAAGTAAATTAGACTGTGCTGATAGAGGAAGGTTGATAATATATATATATATAAGTTGTTTTTAAGCAAAGTACAGAACATTATAACAGTATTCCTTTTGTGTACAATTTTTTATGTGTAGTTTTTTGGAATGATACTCAGGGAAATATTAACAAAGTCTACCTTTGGAGGAAGAGTGGAAGAGAATGAGATGCATGATGAGGAGGGTCTGTTTTTCATCTTATACTTTTTTGTACAAACCTGATATATGAGAGACAGAGACAAAGTGTATGAGATGAAGTTGGAGAAGGCAGGTGCCCAGTCTAGACTCGTCATCATCATTTGATTTTACCTTACCTTATTCCTTCTTCTGAGCTCCTCTTTTCCTTATGGAGATCTGAGTTTCTGACTTATTTTCCTTCTTTAAATAATTTCTTTTAGAAATTCCCTGGTGGACAGTGGTTAAGACTCTGCATTTCCACTGCAGGGATGGAGTCGAGTCCTGGTTGGAAAACTAAGACCCCACATGCTACATAGGCCCCCAAAATAAAAAATTTCTTTTAACCTTTTTTTACAAGGTGGGTCTATCATTTTTGATGACTAAATAATAGTTCACTGTAACTATGGATATAATTTATGTACCAAACCCCATTTATTGGACACAGGTTTTGTTCTGGTTTGAGCTGGAGGGGATTTTTGAAGATCTTCTATAAAAACCTAAGCAAGGGTCTAAAATAGGATGAGCTATATTTGGGGCCTTGAAAGTCTGATTCTGCAGTCCACGAACCAGGGACGGTTAATCATTAGCAAGTGTAAATAACCCCCAGTAACACCCTGGGATTTCATTATTTGCTGCTATTTCCAAGAAGTATCAAAGGGTGTCAAACCATTTACCCTGTTAAATTGGGTGGCCAGATCTGCAAAACTGAAAAGTTTAATCCTGATGCAAGCACATTTTACAAAATTTGGCCAAGTATTATAGTACGTAAGAAGAGAGTAAGATCCTTTCCTCAAAATGAATGAGCAAAAGTTGTGGATGTAGGGCTGGAATCCACATGCCCGGTAAATGGCATGGATCTTTCAAGTGAAGGCCTTCTCTTCTACTGGTGGGTGTGTTAATACAGGGGACAAGTTGTTTCCTAAAGTGTTTCATCAGCTTTCCACAGGATGTCATGCAAAAGCCAAAATGATTATTCTGTATTCCCTTAAAAGGGAGGAAAACACATTTACTGCCAAGCTACTTGGATACACTTTTAAAACTTACATTAAAAAAATAAACTTTTTTATATATAAAAAATAATTTAAAAAAATAAATAAAACTTTTGTTTTATTTTTCCAGTCCATCTTGGAAGCTCTCTTCAGCAACACACAGGGTCGATTAGCAGAGCGAAATAAATGTCTAAATCCGTGCCTGTTTGTCTCTCCCCCTCTGCTTGCACTTGGCAACAAATTCATACATATGTCTGCTAGTCTCCAATACTTTTTTTTTTTTTTTGGTTTTGCCATGTGGCTTGTGAGATCTTAGTTCCCTAATGAGGGACTGAATCCGAGTCCCTGCGTTGGAAGTGTGGAGTCTTAACCACTGGACTGCCATGGAAGTCCTGAATACATTTTATTTTAAAAAAATCTTAAAAATAGCCAGGTGATCTCAAAAACAAGGGTTTTGTCCTGCCTAGACTATCTTTTTTTTAAATAATGTAAAAATGTAAATATAATAGTGGATGTCCTAGTGTAATAAATCCCCAAATACTAATCACCCAGCTTCAACAATTATCAACCCATGGCCACTCTTGCTTCATCTATACCCTCACTGACTTCCTTCTCTCCTATATTATATCGAAGCCAATCCCAGACACCCAGGCACTTCTGGATAAGCTTAGAGTTAATTCTCTGCTTGCCTCAGCAGTAACTCCTTCCTCTCTGGGCTAAATGGTTTGTTTACTGAAAGGGCTAAGAAGTCTCAGAATTATGCCCGATTGTATTTTACTTTCTAGCTATTTCTCCTCCTATGGTTAAACATTTTCTTCTAACCAGAGAGAGCAATTACATTTTATGTTTGTGTGTGTGCTGAGTTGCTCAGTTGTGCTTGACTCTTTGCGACCCCATGGGCTGTAGCCTGTCAGGCTCCTCTGTCTATGGGATTCTCCAAGCAAGAATACTGGAGTGTGTTGTCATGCCCTCCTCCAGGGGTTCTTCCTGACCCAGGGATTGAACCTGCGTCTCTTGCGTCTCCTGCATTAGCAGGCAGATTCTTCACCACAAGGGCCACCTGGGAAGCCCCACATTTATGCTTAGATTCGGCTTTAAAGCTTTTAGTTCAGCTAGCCCCTGTTAGACCCACTCCAGTGTTCTTGCCTGGAGAATCCCAGGGACTGGGGAGCTTGGTGGGCTGCCATCTATGGGGTCGCACAGAGTCGGACATCACTGAAGTGACTTAGCAGCAGCAGCAGCAGCCCCTGTTAGAGCAGTAACTGTGATACATTTTCTCTTTTGGACAGTCCTACCCTCAAACATGTATATCAGTTTCTTCAATTTGAACTTGTCAGACAATGTGCACTGATTTTTTTTTCCCTTGGTTCAGAGAGCACATTCACCAAATCAGTATCTCTCTTGAGGTCTATAGAAATGTTGTTTTACTTTACTGACTATAAAGAAAAACATGACTTTAAAAAATGTCATGGCTACAATGGACTTGAAAGTGAAGTTGCTCAGTCATGTCAGACTCTGCAACCCCATGAATTGTAGCCTATCAGGCTCCTCCGTCCATGGGATTTTCCAGGCAAGAGTGCTAGAGTGGATTGCCATTTCCTTCTCCAGGGGATCTTCCCAACCCAGGGATCGAACCCGGGTCTCCTGCATTGCAGGCAGACACTTTACCGTCTGAGCGACCAGGGAAGCCCTTAAAGGTAAATTATTTCCTTCTCGTGTGTGTGTGTGTGTGTGTGTGTGTGTGTGTGTGTGTGTGTAAGAGAGACAGAGAGAAATGAATAGAAGATGAGGGAATAAAGTCTAGAAAGATTTGTTTCTAGTTTTGTTTCCAGTATCCAGTTTTTTTCAGCCAAAACAGTCAGATGTAACATTAAAACACAAACAGGCCTTATTCCAAAGTTTTAAAACATAATATTCCGACCATTGGGTTTGAAAAAAGTGGAATCCTCATAGCTTATCTGATGACTTTTCCTCCTTCCCTCCTCCCTCTCTCCTTCCTTCCTTTCCCCCAATCCCTAATAATCCTCTGACACATTATCCCTCATTGGAAATCACAGAACAATAATTAGTCCTAAATATTTTATACTTCACAAGAATCCCATTTAGTTTTTAAAACTAAACAAACCAATTAAAAACGGGGTTTAGATTTTTTGAGTTAGGAATGCTTTGCCTTCATGTGATAAAACATGTTCCTCCTACCAGTTTTTTTATGGGAAAGAATAAAGACAAACCTCCACAAGCTTCTATTTGATTAGTCATTTGTCACTTATCTGTCTGCTCACAAAGTGCATTTACCAAAGGGATTAATGCTTCTGTAACCACAATGCTTTGCTTTCTGTCACTTTGTTGAGCCTCCAAAAAAATGACGAAAGGGAGGGATTCTTGGGGCACCTCCTCCCCAGTCTGAAATACAAGCCCCTCCATGGAGCTTTGAAATCCAGTTCACAAAATAGCCTACCCATTTTTCATACTAAAGATGGTGTTTAGGCCAAGTTTCGTCTCTAATGTGATTTACACATACACCTGCTCCTCCCATTTCTTCCTCACTCATCCAGAAAATAGTTCTCTAACTGTTTTGCAAAGTGCCACAGTCTAATCATTTCTGCCCAGTAAATGTAAAAATCAACTTTAATCCAGGAAAAAGTAATGTAAATTGTGTTTGCTGGACTTTGAGTTGTGTTAAGAAGATTTGAATAAGTTACTGTTAAGGAATCCTTATCTGGTAACAGGTGGGCTAAACTGGAAAAAAAAAAACCTGAAAATCCTGGAATGGGAAGTTAGCTGTGGGATTAGAATGCCTCACCTCCACCCCTCTCACAGAGCAGATGTCCCAGTTATCAACTGTTCTCCAGAAGAAAAGCTGAGAAGGTTTGTAGGACATGCAAGAAGAGTTTATACTCTTGCTTCCAGGACTTTACCTTGAGGGTCTCCAGATCTACTCTCTAACCTATGCCCATTCCAGACCTTATTTGAATGTCCACAGGAACAAAACTAAACTAAAATTATATACCTCTCTTTCAGGATTCAGCTTCATCTATTGCAATATTTGATAGTTTGTCACCTTAAGTATCAATGCCCGTGCCTGAGTTGGTGGCATTATGCCTACCCATTCTCTTTGCAAGTTTTCTGCAATGAGCTTGGATTCTCTTACTTTTTTTAATCATCATAAAAAATGAGGTTTCTCTTTTAAGTTTTTTTTTTTAATCTGCCTACCGTTAACACCACAGTACAGACACAATTACAGGTGGCTCTCATGTGAACTGAAAGAGTGATTCATTTGACAAAGACTGACAGCTATTCCTCTGTCCTCGCTAGGTGTCAAGCTGGTTTTTTTATAAGCTGGTTGGTGTGAAAATAAATAAGAAAGAACAATAGGTGAATGTGTCCAGGAGGAGAAAGGGTGAGAAAAGATAAGTTGTTCAGGGCATCTGAAAAATTGGAGGAATTGGAGGAACTTAAGAATCTGCCTCACAATGCAGGGGATGCGGGTTTGATCCCTGATTGGGGAACAAAGATCCCACATGCCTTGGGGCAACTAAGAACTTGTGCCAAAACTATTAAGCCCACACAGCACAACAAAAGATTCCCACATGATGCAATAAAGACCCAACACAGCCAGATACATAAATAAATATTAAAAGAAAAAAAACTGGAGGAAGTAGAGTTGGCAGAGATTTGAGGGAAAGGAGGCCTGTTTTTTAAAGCCAGTGACAGAGCTTCCCTTGGTGGCTCAATGGTAAAGAATCCATCTGCCAGGGCAGGAGATATGGGTTCAATCCCAGGTCCAGGAAGATCCCACATGCCGTGGGAACAACTAGGCCCATGCAACTGCTGAGCCTGTGCTCTAGAACCCAGAAGCCACAACTACTGAGCCTGTGTGCTTCAACTATTGATACCCGTGCACCCTAGAGCCTGTGCCCACAACTAGAGAAGCCGCTGCAGTGAGAAGCCCACGCACCGCAACTCGAGGAAAACTCACCCAGCACAGCCCACAGTAAAATAAATAAATGTAAAAATAGTAAAATCTTTCTAAAAATAAATAAAGCCAGTGACAGCCACTCAGCAAAGTACAGATGTACTAGAAAAGGGTGTACCCTTTAGTCCAGCCCCTACACTTAGCGGGGCTTATTCTGAGGTTTGGTGGTCTCATTTGGCAAATACAAAGGGAGTAATAGGAGAAGGCGATGGCACCCCACTCCAGTACTCTTGCCTGGCAAATTCCATGGACGGAGGAGCCTGGTGGGCTGCAGTCCATGGGGTCTCGAAGAGTCGGACACCACTGAGCGACTTCCCTTTCACTTTTCACTTTCATGCATTGGAGGAGGAAATGGCAACCCACTCCAGTGTTCTTGCCTGGAGAATCCCAGGGACGGGGGAGCCTGGTGGGCTGCTGTCTATAGGGTCACACAGAGTCGGACACGACTGAAGTGACTTAGCAGCCGCAGCAGCAGAGGGAGTAATGGAAAGTAATGGAAAGCACAGAAGACCTAACACAGCCAGATAAGTAAATAAACATTAAAAGAAAGAATTGGAGGAAGTAGAATTGGCAGGAATTTGAGGCACGGCAACTCACCTCAGTATTCTTGCCTGGAGGATCCCATGGACAGAGGAGCCTGGAGGGCTATCGTCCATAGGGCAGCAAAGAGTTGGACACGACTGAAACAAACTTAGCACCCACACACAGGCCTGTTGTTTAAAGCCAGTGACAGGGCTTCCCTGGTGGCTCAGAGGCCAAAGAATCCACCTGCCAATGCTGAAGATCCGAGTTTGATCCCTAGATTGGGAAGATCCCCTGGAGAAGGGAATGGCAACCCACTCCAGTATTCTTGCCTGGAGAATCCCACGGACAAAGGAGCTTGGCAGGCTACAGTCCATGAGATTGCAAAGAGCTGGACACGACTAAAGTGAGCACGCATGAGCCTGAGGTGGGATCAGGCCTTATTCTGTAGAAAATGATGACATTTGGCTGTATTTTAGGGAGATGAAGTTTGTTGTTTTCTCTGGAACAAGTTTGAGGCAAAGTGCCTGGTGAATAGGGTTTTAAAAGATTAAAGGCCTGAAATTTCATTGTGCCTGTGAAAATGGGAACTTTTTTTTTGCTTGGCACTTTAAGTTTCTAAAAATAAGATTTACTGAGCCTATTTGAGCCTGTACACGCAATTATTACAAACACTTAAAACACAGAAAACACTTTACCATTGTTTAGACTATAAAAAAATAATGAGTAGCTAGATGAGAATGGGAACCCCTTCAGGCCAGGATAGAGCCAGCTTTCAAGCAGGAGTCACAATTCAGAATGCATAAGTCAGCTGTTTTACACGACTTTATTTTTCCTGTTCACACTGTAGAGGTCAAAGGGTGTGAAAGGCTTGGAAAAGGCTGGATTTCTCCAAACATCCCTGGGAGGTGTCAGCCTGCAAACAGGCTGTTGGCTAATGACTGTGGTGATTAAGCCTGCCTCCTGGGGCCTGCTCATAACTTTTATTTAAATAGGCTGTTTCTCACCTTGATTGGCAAGATGTTCTCTGATGGGAAGGAGTCAGTTCCTTAACTACTTTTGTAGAATGAAACCTCAGTTTGAAGCTGGGGTTATCAACCCTCTTTTTTTGTTTGTTTGTTTGTGTGGTAAAATATACACAGCATGATATTTTCCATTTTAAGCATTTTTAATTGCATGGTTCACTGACATTAAGTACATTTGCACTGTCGTGCCACCTTTCACCACCATCCATCTCCCTGACTTTTTTCATCTTCCCAAACTGAAACTCTGACCCATTAAACACCATCTCCTCTCTCCTCAACCACTGGTAACCTATTCTACTCCCTGTCTCTATGAATCTGACCATCCTAGGTCCCTCATTTAAGTCGAATCCTATGGTATTTGTCCCTATGAGTATGGCTGATTTTACTCAGCATGATGTCTTCATGGTCCTGGCCCCTTATAACATGTGTCAGAATTTTGTTACTTTCTCATTTACCTTTATTTTGGAACTTTTAATTATTTTTAAAATATTCATTTGTCTTTATTCATTTGGCTGCACCTGGTCTTATTGGGGCTTCCCAGGTGACCCCATGGACTGTACCCTGTCAGGCTTCTCTGTCCATGAAATTCTCCAGTCAAGAATACTGGAGTATTCTTGGTAGCCATTCCCTTCTCCAGGGGATCTTCCTGATCCAGGGCTTGAACCTGCATCTCCTGCATTGCAGGGGGATTCTTTACCATCTGAGTCACCAGGGAAGCCCAGAGTAGGTGCAAAAGAGATATGAATGCTGTATATTTATCTTTCCAATATTTTTCACATTTATTAATTGTAGCCTTTCAAAAATCCCTCCAGTGAAGAAGTTCAAGCATATTGAAACACTTATATAGATAAATTAGAGAGGGTGCTTTTGAGATACTATTACTCCATCACTCTTTGAGGATTTTCTTATTTTCTGGTACAACTTTTTGTTCCAGGCTCATATTGGCTTTCCTGGCCCAACCCTAGAATCTACCATTTCTCTAAGAAGCCCTGGTCATTTTCAGTAGAAAAAGATACACAGATACTAAGATCTGGGCTCTAAATGTGCAAAGTACATATTGCTACTGGATTGTCATCGCTTCTAGGTCCTCTCAATAGACAGAGGAAGAACACACACACACACACACACACACACACACTGCATCCAGTTGAAAACCATGAATTCATACTGATAGCTCCAATTTCAATTCAACACCACAGACTCCTTTCAGTCTTCTTGTTCTTCATGGTTACAACTCTTCTCTGACAGTAAGGAACCTGTTTCTCATTACCCTCAAGATAATGACTACTTGTTCAATCCTAGAATATACCAACCCTGCCTCTACAAAGAAACTGACTATTATAATTCAGTATTCCTTTCTTTGTTCTCTTTAGTCTGAGTGTGTAAGGTCAAAATACCATGTTCAGAAGTTACTTGAGTCAGCTCTTCCTTCCATATGACTGTTACTGTTTTGAAATACGTTTAGGTTCATTTTTTATTCTTTCTTTCTTTTGGTTCATTTATTAAATTTATATTCCTTTCTCTGGTTGTCCTACATTTGTTTCATTTTATCATTATGATGATGATAGCGACCTTTTTGGTATGCAAAACAGCATGATTCCAAAATCAAAACTTAATGGCAGGTTCGCTTCCTGCTAATCCCTCCCACCTTATAGGTAATCTCTGTTAATACCCACAATCATTGGTTTCTTTCTTTTTTGGCCACGCAGAGAGGCACTCAGGATCTTAGTTCCCAACCAGGGTTTGAACCTGTGATACTTGCAGTGGAAACACTAACTCCTAATCACTGGACTGCCAGGGAATTCCTGCAGGATCATTAGTTTCTAGTCTTTACTTCCTGTATCTGCTGCTGCTGCTGCTAAGTTGCTTCAGTCGTGTCCGACTCTGTGAGACCCCATAGACAGCAACCCACCAGGCTCCCCCATCCCTGAGATTCTCCAGGCAAGAACACTGGAGTGGGTTGCCATTTCCTCCTCCAATGCATGAGAGTGAAAAATGAAAGTGAAGTCGCTCAGTCATGTCCGACTTTTCGTGACCCCATGGACTACACCCCACCAGGCTCCTCCGTCCATGGGATTTTCCAGGCAAGAATACTGGAGTGAGGTGCCATTGATTTCTCCGTTCCTGTATCTATTTAATCAAAAAAGAAGAAAAGCAGATAGATGTATGTTTCTGTGTTATACAATAGGTGGTACATTATGGATCAGCAATTCTCAAACTTTTTAGTCTCAGGGCCTCTTCACACAATTAAAAATTATAGAAGAGTGAAAGAGCTTTTGTATATGTGGGCTTTCTCTGTTATATTTACTGCATTAGAAATTAAAACTGAGGGTCTTCCCCAGTGGTCCAGTGGTTAAAACTCCGAGCTTCCAATGCAGGGGACGTAGATTCAATCCTTAGCTGGAGAATTAAGATCCCACATGCCTCATGGCTCAGCCAAACAAACAAAAAACCCTTGATAAGTTATCAAAAGTATTTATTTATTATTTTGATTAAAATGAACAGTAATAAGCTCCTGAAATATAAATATATTTTTATGAAAAAGAACTCCATTTTCTCAAACAAAAAAGAATAGAAAGAAAGAAGGCATGGATTTACAATGTCTGACTTACTGAAATGCAGCTAAATTCTCTATCTGCTTCATGCAATCTCTTGCAGTGTATTATTTTCACTGAAGCATATAAAGAGTCCTGGCCTCAAACAAATATGTAGTTAGAAAAGAGAAGAGTATTTTAACAGTTTTTTCAGAAAATTGTATATGTTCTTTGATACTACCCTAAAACTCAGCAGTAGTAGTTTCTTAAAAGGTAGTTGCAGTGTGGACTCTGAAAGCATATTAATAAACTTTTAAAAGTTCTGTTACATTATAATCCATTGATCTTTCTTATACTTTGGTTGGATCCTTAGCCATGCAGGATTTTGTGCATTTGGAAAATGATGATTAATTGAAGTATGAAGGTCTTCCTAATGTGGACACATTTCATCATACAGTATCAAAAATTATTTGATATATTATCACGTCTGAGGACTTCCTTGGTGGTCCAGTGGCTAAGACTCCAAGCTCCCAACAAAGAGGGGCCCAGGTTTGATCCCTGGTAGGAGAACTAGATCCCACATGCTGCAATGAAGATAGAGGTCCTGTGCTGCAACTAAGAGCCAGTGCAACCAAATAAATAATATTAAATTAAAATATATTAAAAATATATCATCTTTCACACCAGTAGAAAAGTCTTCAAGTATCAAGAACCCAAAGAGCCTACAGTGGTAGATAGAAATTTCCCCAAATTCCCATTCTGATTTGAAAGTTTTGAGTTTTACCATTGGCAGCATATACTATCAGTTGTTTCCTTGAAGAGAGAGGCTCACTCACTTATATTTGAGAAAAATAAAAACAATCCTCAAATACCCATGTGTGAATAACAAGTTTGTCTGGCAGGTATTCTTTCAGGTAAAAATGGTGTTCTATGAGAAAGTGGCTAGCTCAGCTTGCGACTCAAACAATAGCAGAAACACTTTTCCTTGAGGTAACCATTGTACTGTGTGTGTCAGAAGTGCTTCACGGGTATTTCCCATTTAGTCACACAGACTAGTAATTCATCTCTTCTATTTCTGGCTGTGCTGGGCCTTTGTTGCTGCACACAGGCTTTCTCTGGCTGCAGTGAGCGGGGTCTACTCTTCACTGCAGTGTGTGGGCTTCTCATTGCAGTTGCTTCTCCTATTGCGAAGCGCGGGCTCTAGGTAATTGGGCTTCAGTAGTTGCTGCACATGGGCTCAGTAGTTGCGGTGCACTGGCTTAGTTGCCCTGAGGCATGTGAGATCTTCCTGGACCAGGAATCAAACCCATGTCCCCTGCAGTGACAGGGGCTTCTTATCCACTGCACCACCAGGGAAGTTGTTACAAAGACTATTAAAAAGACATGAACTCAAGTCAAGTCTGATAACATTACTAATTTTTACTGCTTCATCCAAATATTCTTAAGGGAAATTGTCTTTTTTTTTTTAACCAAGAGTGCATGCTAATAGAGGGTATATGGCACAACCTTGATTTGTGATAGTCCCTGCAGTTTTACTCTATTGCTTTTACATAATCAATGTAAATGTTACCTCTGAAAAAAGGCAAATGGTGGCTTCGCTGAGCGCCGAAGAACTGATGCTTTTGAACTATGGTGTTGGAAAAGATTCTTGAGAGTCCCTTGGCTGCAAGATCAAACCAGTCCATCCTAAAGGAGATCAGTCCTGAATACTCATTGGAAGGACTGATGTTGAAGCTGAAACTCCAATACTTTGGCCACTTACTGCGAAGAGCTGACTCATTTGAAAAGACCTTGATGCTGGGAAAGATTGAGGGCAGGCAGAAAAGGGGACAACAGAGGATGAGATGGTTGGATGGCATCACCAACTCAATGGACATGAGTCTGGGTAAACTCTGGGAGTTGGTGATGGACAGGGAGGCCTGGAGTGCTGCAGTTCATGGGGTTGCAAAGAGTTGGACACAACTGAGCGACTGAACTCAACTGAGTTTATAGAGATCATTCTCATTATTGTTGTTTTATAGTTCTATCATATTTTACCATATGAATAATATCATACTTCAATTACTTTCTTATGTTTGGACATTCAGAGTGCAATTATTAATACAAATGATATTCCAATGAACAATCTTGGGCTAAAGTATTTTCATGTAATTGAAGGTGTTTCCTGGGACAGCTTCCTAGAAGGGCAAGTATTGTGTCAAAAACAAACACATGTGGGTTTTTTTAGATATTGCCAAACTCCACTTCACAATGGTTGTCCCAATTTGCATATCTACCAGCAATGAATAGGAGTTCCTGTTTCTCCAGAGCCTTAGCAACTAAAGATAATGCAGAGGATAGACATATAAATTCATCATATATTAAATGACCCCTAGGTTAAATAGCAAGCCACTCCAGTATTCTTGCTTGCCTGGAAAATCCCATGGACAGAGGATCCCGGTGGGCACTACAGTCCATGGGTTTGCAAAGAGTCAGACACGACTGAAGTGACTTAGCATGTAGCAGGTTATCTGTAAGGGTGACATCAGCCTTTTCTAAGAACTTTTCCCTTCAATATCAGTAGGTGAAGAATTGATGCTTTTGAACTGTTGGAGAAGACTCTTGAGAGTCCCTTGGACAGCAAGGAGTTCAAACCAGTCAATCCTAAACAAAGTCAACCCTGAATATTCATTGGAAAGACTGATGCTGAAGCTTCAATACTTTGGCCACCTGATGCAAAGACCAACTCATTGGGAAAGACCCTGCTGCAGGGAAAGATTGAGGGTAGGAAGAGAAGGGGATGACAGAGGATGAGATGGTTGGAGGGCATCACCAACTCAATGGACATGAGTATGAGCAAACTCTGGGAGATGGTGAAGGACAATGAAAGCCAGGCATGCTGCAGTCCACAGGGTCACAAAGAGTCAGACACAACTTAGCAACTGAACAACAACAAATGAGGAACAGGATCATAAAAATGCTCTTCCCGAAAAGGAAAGAAAGGGAGGGAAACAGTAATCACTGGACCACTGCAGTGATGTAGTACCCACTGAGACTCTCTGCTCCAGCAATAAAGTGTGTCTCTCCATTAGACCCTGGCTCTGCCAAGGAATTTCCTTGTTCATTATCGTCTGTGGCCTTTGGTTTTGCCTCTGGAAGGTTCTTCCATCAATTATCCTCCTTGAGACTACACCTGAAGTGGTATTGAAGAGTACGCTCTCGTGTAGGTTGAGTTTTGAGGACCCTGAGGTTTGGTTTAGGGGGTTAAAGAATTACAGATTCCTGAAGGACTCTTGACATGTTTCTGGTGTTTTTCCTTGTATTCAGTTCTTTGGTCCAAAGGTTCCTTTGTAACCATAGCCATACATCTTGTCAGGGAAAAGTTCTTAAACCAGAGGAATCACTACTTTGATTCACTGGCTGGCACATGGCACAAACCCACACTTGAAGTATCATGATGGATACCCTGAGGCCACGTGAAGCAATAGGCTTGGGTTGGGAAGGAACCAAACTTTATTAATCTGTCTGGCTCCCACTGTCTGGTAAAGAGCACTCAAGAAAGACTTTCCAAAACCTCCTTAGTGGAAATGTATTCCATTCCTCCTTACCTTCCAACTGGCTAGCTCTTGCCCGGACTTATCTCTTTCACAGACTTTAGCAAAAGGCAGAAAAAAGCAGCCAACATACATAAACATTCAGACTTTTCTCAAACACTTCTCCTAGAGCTATGGACCTGATTGGCATGTCCCATATATACCATATATGGATTTGATTATATTCCAAGATATTGCAGAAGATGATTTGTCTAAGTTAGTTTAGCTAGTGCAGTTTTCTTTTGATCAGTGTAGCATGGTTTATCTGTCTCCATCACTTTACTTTTGATCTGAGTCTTTATATTTATTTAAAAAAATTTTTACAAATATTTGTTTGCCTGGGCATGGGTCTTAATTATGACAAGGGGAATCTTTAGTTGCAGCATGCAAACCCTTAATTGTGCCATGAGAAACCTTAAGTTTCAGCATGTGGGATCTAGTTCTCTGACCAGGGATCAAACGTGGGCCCCCTGCATTGGGAGCACAAGGTCTTAGCTACTGGACCACCAGGGAAATTGCTGTGTCTTTGTAATTAAATTGGATTTCTTATAGACAACATGTAGCTGAGTCATTGTCTCTGTTTCTTAATTGGCATATTAGGACCATTCACATTTACAGTGATTGCTGATACAGCTATATTAGTGTCAATCATATATACAACCATATACATAGCTGTTCTTGCTCATTGTTGTCATTCTTTGTTTCTTTTTTGTTGTCTGCTCTTCCTGCCTTCTCCAGTTTTCATTAAGCATTTTGTACGACTCAGTTTTCTTTCTTTGTATATCAATATACCTCCTTAAAATTCTTTTTAGTCATTGCTCTACAGTTTGTAATATACTTGTATAGCTAATCTAAGTCTCCTTTCAAATGACATTATACCATTTCATGGAATACCTCCCTCCCGTCTCTTGTAACACTGCTGTCAGGCACTTCATTTACCCATAAGCTATAATCATCCAATGCATTGTTGCTGTTATGCCTTTGAACTAATGACTAACTGTTTAATTTGTTAAGAATAAGAAAAATAAGAACTTACCTGGCAATCAGGTGGTTAGAGTCCTTGCATCTAGTGATCCCACATGCCATTTAGCATGGCTAAAAAAAAATCGAAGAAATAAGAGAAATAAAAGATTTTATTTTATCTTCATTTCTCAAACTCTCTTTTGTTATGTAGATCTGAGTTTTTGACCTATAGCATTTTCCTTCTCTCTAAAGAACATCTTTCAACAATTTCTTATAAGACAAGTCTGCTGGAGACAAATTCCCTCAGTTTCTGGTTTCTTATAAAAGTCTTTATTTCTCCTTTGGTTTGGCAGGATGATTTGCTAGACCCAGAATTCTAGCTTGCTGATTTTCTTTCAATGCTATAAATATTTCACTCCTTTCTCCTTTTGCTTCCATGGTCACTTTCTCCAGCCTTTCTGACATTAAGTATCGTAAGGTTTTAATGAACAAAAATGCTTCCCAATTCCTCATTTCGTTTTCAAATATATTTTAAAGGAAAATTGAGCGAGACTTCAATGGAGAGTGTTGGTAAAAGGAAACCATGCGCTTAAATAGGATGGGGTCCTGAGGCCTGAGCAGACCCAGAGATGAGGCACCTCCTTTTAAAATTTCAGTGGTAGAGAGGCCATTACACGAAGCAGAGCCATAAGGAAGAACCAGGTAAGCTCCAGGGTAAACAGAAATCTATACTCCCCACTACATTTCTGAGCTCACCAAGTGAGCTCATTTCAGTACATTTTCTTTTTCACACTGGAAGAATCCTTGTGAAGTAGGTTTTCGTTATCAGCTCTACTTTATTGAGGGAAAAGCTGAGACTTAAACAAGGAAGCTTGACAAGGGCAAAGAGTGAGTCATTGGCAAAGGCCAGGATAAGTTCATTCGGCTCAAAACAATGTTGTGAGAATCTGAGCCAGACACCAACCGGAGGGGCTGAGTACGGGGGTGGGGGTGGGGGGTTGGGGGAGCTGGCGGTGCAGAGAAGGCAGGACGAGGCCCCGCCCCCCCCCTACCTGGGTCCTCCCTGCGCGGGGCTCCTCCCACCGGCATACAAGGGCTTTGGGAGCCCCGGGCTGTAACGTGGACCTTGGCTTCCCCGTGAAGGCCGGTCTCTTCCGCCAGGCCCTGGCTTTTCCTAGCTGAGGCAATCGTTGTTCTAGAGACTTCTTTCCTCTTTGTAACAGATAAGATATTTTTGAATGATGCCTGGCTGTGTTTCCTTACGATTAGCTGGTTTCTATTTCCTGAACCCTTTCTACCCCGGGGCAAGGGCAGGAGTCACCTCTGGAAGAAAGAGGATGTGATGAAGGGGGATGGTCTTCAGGGCAGGAAGAGGAGGGGAAAGCCTGCCTTCTTCCTAAGGCCACTGCGGAGAGGCCTGTGGAGCCCGAGGTAAGGGACTGGGAGATTGGATGGATTCATTTCTCTCTTTGGCCTGGGACAAGGTTGCATGCTGGGGTCGGGGTGGAGGAGAGTGGATGGCTCCCAGGAAGCATCCCACCAGACTGAAGCTCCCACAGGCTGCTCTCATGGATCCCGGAAGATACAGAGGTGGTTGGCTTGAGAATCTGTGGGCCTTGTGGGACAAAGGGGACAGGGACTGGAGAAGTGACAGCAGAGGCTTGGGTGGGCAAGAGCCTGGGGGTATGTGTGGCATAGACTCGGGGTGATGCAGGAGCCCATTGGGCGCTGACCAGCCATTCCTCCAACAAGTAGCCACTTCACCCAGCAAATGAGGGGTACCGCCCTGAGGCCAGAGCAGGGCAGTATGGTACCCTCCAAGCCCCTTTTATCTCAGAGGCATCAAGAGGATAAGAAAGACCACTCAAATAGATGAAGATTTTAATCAGCCTTAATGAGAAGTTGAACTTTGAATGAACAGAATGACTCTTTGCGACCCCACGGATTCTAGCGCACCAGGCTCGAATACTGGAGCAGGTTGCCATTCTTTCCTTCTCCAAGTGATCTTCCCGACTCCAGGATCAAACCTGGGTCTCTTGAATTGCAGGCCAATTGTTAACAACTGAGCCACCTAAAAGAACTAAATTACTGTTCTCTGGATACTTGAGCTTCCCTGGTGGCTCAGACAGTAAAGAATCCGCCTGCCAATGCAGGAGATTTGGTTTCATCCCTGGATTGGGAAGAGCCCCTGGAGAAGGGAATGGCCACCCACTCCAGTATTCTTGCCTGGAAAATCCCATGGACAGAGGAACCTGGCGGGCTAAAGTCCATGGGGTCAAGTCAGACATGACTGAGCGACTAACATTCTCTAGATACCTGAGAAATGAAGAAGGGCAGAGATGGGAGAGGTTGGTCAATGAGCCCTGGGAGGGAAGGGAGTTCCTCCTCTGTGTGGCTGTAAATTTCCAGAGGAGGCTAGCTTCATCTTCAGCCAGAAAGAGTAGCTCTAGCATGGTAGCCAGGCTCAGGTTCTTGAGAATGTCTTGGGTCCCAGGTTCCTTCTACCTGTTGTCATCCCCAGAGGAATTACCCACGTCTTCATGTTTGAAGCTGACTGTGCATGACCAGATCTTCATGGTAGTGTTATTGGAAGGGGAACCCCTTCCAGGGCTTGAGACTGGGCTCATGTCTAACACTCGGAATGAATTGTCCAAGGAGACACGTGAGCTGACAAAGCAAGAGACTATTGGAAAGGGGCGCCCGGGCAGAGAGCAGGAGCATAAGGGCACCCAGGAGGACTGCTCTGCTACGTGGCTTGAAGGCTCGGGTTTTACGGTGATGGGATTCATTTCTGGGTTTTCTCTGGCCCATCACTAATTCATGGTCCTTCCTGGTGGTACACACATTGCTCGGCCAAGATAGATGCCAGTGAGAAGGATTCTGGGAGGCTGGTTGGACACATGGTTTTTCCTTTAGACCTTTCCCAAACTCTTCTGGTTGGTGATGGCTTGTTTGTTCCGTGTTCCTTACTAGGATCTCCTGTCATAAAATAACTCACGCAAATGGTTACAATGGTGCCTGGCCAGGGTGGGCAATTTCAGTCAGTGTGTTTCCCCTAGCAGTAGCAGAGGGGAGGACCTGAGATGGAGGAGAGCACACTTCTTTTTAAGGAATAATGCAGGAATGACCCGTATCATCCCCTGTCACACCCTAATGGCCAGAACTTAGGCCCACGGCTACACGGGGATGCAAGGAAGCTGGGGAAGGCGGCTTTTAGCTTGCTGATTATGTTTCCAGATGAAATTTCCGGGAGTTCTCTATAGAAAGGAAGAAAGAAGAGGATATCTGGGGACAATGAACAATCTCTGGTTGCATTCTTCTTTTCAGCAATGATTTAGAGATGCATTGGCACAGTTTTAGCCAGTGAGGAGGGGGTATCTACAGAGGGTTGCTGGGAGAGTTTTCCCCTCTCCAGGTAGACATAGTGTCCTCTTCGGGATTGTGCCCTGTTTGGTGCCGGGGACATTTTGCTGCTGGGAGGGGAGCCAGCCTTCAGACAAAGCTTACAAAGTGAAGATGGCAGAGAGAAAGAGGGCAAGAACTCGTATGCTTGATGAAGACCCAGAACCATGGGATGAAGTCCATGCTGTGGACTTCCCTGCTTGGAGACCCCTTGTTATGTCAGATAACACATTTCTTGTTCTTTAGGCCACAGCGAGTAGGTTTTTCCTGTTGTTTGTAGCCAAATCGTCCCTAATGAATAATATGGCTTTTAAAATCAGCTTTCTGTCTTTTTCACTTTTGCATTGCTGGCCTCTTTATACTATCCTAAAATCTCAAAGTTAGTGTGAGATTTAAGAATACATAACTCTGGGACTTCCTTGGAGGTCCAGTGGCTACAACTCTGAACTCCATTCTGGAGGCTAGTCTAGCCAGGGAGAGCACAAGGTGTGGGCAGGGCCTTGTACCCTCAGAGGCTTCAGGGGAGAACCTGCTGCGTGCCTTTTATTTGGCCCCTGGTTTCACAAACAAGCCCTAGGCTCCTTGGCTTGCACTGCATCACTCCAGTCTCTTTGTGGTCACATGGCATTCAGTGTGTGTGTGCACGCACACAGCATCACATGGCTGTCTTCTTATAAGGATATCAGTATAATAGTGGATTAGGGGCCCCTCTGCACAGTATGACCTCATGTTAACTAATTACATTTTCAATGACCCTATTGCCAACTAAGGTTGCTTTCCAAGGCTCTGGGAGTTAAGACTTAGACATGTCTTTCCGGGACGACACAGTTCAAGCCATAACACCATCTTAACTGGGTCTCCCTCTCTACAAGGGCTCTATTTCAACCACTTCCTGATGAATAAAGATATTGATAGAAAAAAATTCTCTGAATTAGCTTACACAAATACCTATGCAATATCGTAAAAACATGTTAAGAGTCCTTTCAAAGGAAACCTGATTTTTTAAATCTTGAATTTATATTAGAATCATATTACTGAAATATTACTGAACTCATATTACTGAAATAAAATTACTTCAATGGATGATTTTTATTTGCATTAAATTTTTTCACATATTAAAATATTCCCAGGAGTTATCATCACGTTAGAAGCAACAGAATTACATTCATTCCTCCAAAAGCAATTTCAGGGTATTAAAAAATAATGCAGTGTGATGAAAACTAGGTCTTTTTAGAATGCAAAGATTACCTTCAGAGGACTGCCCTTTTTGTGACTAAATGACTAAAATAAATATGGAGCTCATCTTAATGCCAGGTCTCATTATTGTCACTTAAATATTTACATCATTATCATTTCATAGCTGATGGTTCTTCCAGAAACATCTAGATGCTCGTTAAGACTAGATGTACTATGTACTAACATTCCTTTTAATAGACAGGAGGTCATACCAAAGGTATTCAGTCCCTAAGTCATGTCCAACTCTGCAGTCCCATGGACTGCAGCACCCAAGGCTTCTCTGTCCTTCCCTACCTCCCAGAGCTTGCTCAAACTCAAATGCATTGAGTCGGTGATGCCAGCCAACCATCTCATCCTCTCTCGTCCCATTTTCCTACTTCCCCCAATCTTTCCAGCATCAGAGTCTTTTCCAGTGAGTTGACTCTTCACATTAGGTGGTCAAAGTTTTGGAGCTTCAGCTTCAGCATCAGTCTTTCCAATGAATATTCAGAGTTGATTTCCTTTAGGATTAACTGGTTTGATCTTGCTGTCCAAGGGATATCAAAGGTATAAACGGGACTATATCACAAATGCAAATAATGAAAGGCTGTTTCGGGTGACTAAGATCCCTACTGTATTTTTTATAAAAATGTATGTTGACAGAGTCTAAATTCTAGCTGGTCGGTGATCGTCTAGGCTGTGTAGCACAGGGCCCCTTTCAAGTGTCTGAAATCAAGAGGGACTAAGTCATATTTGCAAAACAGCCCACATTTATATGTGCCTTGCATAAATCACTTTTCTCGTGGTTGAAGTTCTGTCACTCGTGTGGTTTCATTTCCCATAACTCACTATGGGCCCCCAGCCCCCCATCTTCCACAATGACACTTTTAGTGTGAGACCATATTGTTTTCTGGTTTTCCAAGTTAGTCTGCTTAATTTCAGGACATACGGAAGTTAATTCATTCGACGAAAGTCACGTGACTTTTCCCCAGGTCCTCTAGCTTGCCAGTGTGTGTATGTTTGTGTGTGTGTACGTGAGTACATTTAGGCATTCACGTGACAGTGAAGGAACACTTCCACTTAAACCTGCACAAGCTGGGACTTCCCCAGTGGTCCAGTGGTTGCCACTCTGAGCTCCCAGTGCAGGGGGCAAGATTCCATCCCTGGGAGGGGAATTAAGATCCCACATGCTGTAGGACATGGCAAAAAAAACCCAAACCTACACAAGCTGCTGTAGCTCCTACTCTGCTGGGCAGCGTGTTCGAGCTCCTCCCCAACGATTGCTGGGGAGCCCTGAGGAAGGGAGGGGCTACTTGTCCTGTCCTCACTTCCCTCCTGAGTGTCAGGTCTCACCTCTCTCCCCCTATGTCACCCCCAGCTCCTGTCATTCAGCGCTGGCTGTTTTATAACCACTTCATGCAGCTGCTTGCTCTCCTGTCTCTTCCCCTGTTACGCCACATAATAAGAGCCTCTTCTCTTATTTCCCTAAGGATGTAGGCAAGGCTGCCATGTTTGACACCCTTGCCCAAGGTCTGAAGCTAACACACACAAGGAAACTGTTCTGCAGAAGAGGCTGTATTATCTACCATCACTGGTAGTGGCATCCGCTGGCCACACCCCTTCAGCTGAGGTCCCCTGGGGCCATCTGTCCTCTTCCCCCACCCGACTGCTGTCTTGGGGCTCAGTTCCTCCTTTTCTACTGCCTCACCTCCACCACTTTCAGGTAAAGGAAGCAGAAATCCCCTAAGCACGATTAAAAAAAAACACAGCTCTCTCTGCTTGACACAAAGACCCTCCACTGTTCTGTTATTATTGAAAGGTGCGTTAATAGCCGCATTACGGTATTAAACAGCACCTGGTTTGAAAACACGTGCTTGTGAGTGACTCAACTGCTAGGCTTCCCGGAGAACAAGGGACAGAAAAGACTCAGAAAAGGTCCCTCCAGGAACAAAAGAAAGGCCCCATTCGAGCTGCTTTGCTGAACTCAGACACTGTTCTGTTTGTTTTTTTAATTAATTTATTTTTTAATTGAAGGATAATTGCTTTACAGAATTTTGTTGTTTTCTGTCAAACCTCAACATGAATCAGCCAGAGCCTGCTTTAGTTTTATACCAGCACTTTACAATCCTTCCTGCTATCAAAATCTGTCAACACTCTCTACTGAAAACCTTATTATGGGTTATGAATTGCCATGTTAGTGACGGGAGATCTCCAAAGAACCCTGGTTTCCAGAGGCTGGATCCCGTGGGGACCCTGTGAACATGGTTTCTAGTCTCGTTGTTATATGTTAGCTATGTTCCTTGCACAAGTCACCTGAACTCTCAGAACCTTACTAATCTCACCTCTAAGATGGGGAGAATGGTACGAGCATTGACATGTCAGGATTTTCAAGAGGCAAAAATATCTGTAAGAAAGTCGTTATTACAAAATCGTATACAAATGCACATTGTTCTAAATCTTAATAATCTATTTTAAGAGATTCTTATGATGAGCAGACATAACTATGGAAAGTATTTCTTATGGATTCTGAGATGTTTCTAGAAGCTGAAAGGAAGGGATGCTTGAATACAGAATCATTTATAATCAAAGTTATTACGCCAAGTCTATGCCATACCACCCTGAACGTGCCTGATCTTGTCAAAGTTATGCCAAGCTCCTGGGCAGATGGAGGCATTATTATCATCATTTCAGCTGCCCTGGGTCTTTGTTGCAGCGCACAGGCTTCTCACTGCGGTGGCTTCTCTTGTTGTGGAACAGGCTTCAGTAGTTGCGGTGTGTGCAGTCAACAGTTGTGGCTCCCAGGCTTGTAAAGCACAGGCTCAGTAGATGTGGTACAGGGGCTTAGTTGCTCTGTGGCACGTGGGATCTTCCCAAACCAGGCACGGAATTCATATCTTCTGCATCAGCAGGCGGATTCTTTACCACTGAGCCACAGGGAAGTCCTAGAGTTATTACTAGTTTTTATTTATTTTTAATTGAAGAACAGCTGCTTTACAGTATTGTGTTGGTTTCTGCCATACATCAACATGACCAGAGGTGTTATAAACTCAAAAAGGGAAGGCCAAGGTGTGAGCTCTAGAGATGAGTCCACGGTGGGAAAATTGGAGCCCCAGCCTCCTGGGCAACACTCAGGTTTCCTGAACTCACTGCCTTGCACTGACACTTACTAGCAGCAAGACCTTGGCCAAGGTGCTTAACCTCTCTGTGTCCTAGTCTTCTCATCTGTAAGATGAGGACGTAAGAGCTCCCAGTTCAAAGTGTTTCTGTGAGGATGAAGTAAGCTATTAATGTCCGGCCCTTAGAAGGGTACACAGGAAAGGGCATAGCACAACAGAGATGAACCTCTGTTACATGGATCATCCACTGATGGAGTGTATCTCAGATCTGAAGAGATTATTCTCATCTCCTTAAGTTCAGAATGCTTAACTGAAACAGTGGTGTTAGATGACTGCAGTGCAGCCTCTGCCAACGCATAGTGTGAACTAATCCCCGCAATCCTTCCCTTCTCACTCTTCCTATTTCTGTAAACATCAGCCCTTGTGTGTTTATTAATGACTGCTGCACTTCAATAAAACATCTTTGCTGTTATTCAGTCTCTCATAGTAGTGTGAACTAAGGAAACAGTGAGAGACTTTATTTTTCTGGGCTCCCAAATCACTGCAGATGGTGATTGCAGCCATGAACTTAAAAGACGCTTACTCCTTGGAAGAAAAGCTACGACCAACCTAGACAGCTTATTAAAAAGCAGAGACATTATTTTACCAACAAAGGTCCACCTAGTCAAAGCTATGGTTTTTCCAGTAGTCTTGTATGGATGTGAGAGTTGGACTATAGAGAAACCTGAGTGCTGAAGAGTTGATGCTTTTGAACTGTGGTGTTGGAGAAGATTCTTGAGAGTCCCTGATACTGCAGGGAGATCAAACCAGCCCACCCTAAAGGAAACAGTCCTGAATATTCATTGGAAGGACTGATGTTGAAGCTGAAACTCCAATACTTTGACCACCTGATGCGAAGAACCGACTCATTGGAAAAGACCCTGATGCTAGAAAGGATTGAAGGCGGGAGAAGAAAGGGGACAACAGAGGATGAGATGGTTGGATGGCATCACTGACTCTATGGACATGGGTTTGAGTAAACTCCAGGAGTTGGTGATGGACTGGGAAGCCTGGCGTGCTGCAGTCCACGGGGTCACAAAGAGTTGGACACGACTGAGTGACTGAACTGAACTGAACCCCCATAATCCTTCCCTTCTCACTCTTCCTCACTATTTTTGTAAGCGTCAGCCCTCGTGTGTCTTAATTAGTGCTGCACTTCAGTAAAACGTCTTTGCTGTTATTCACTCTCTCATAATCTGTTTTCCAGATTTCATGCTGTCGTGGTTCTCTTTACAACAGTATTGCATTGTGTCTTCACTAGAGGGGACCCAGGGAAATAGGTAGAATTGTCTTAAAACAATGCTTTCATTGAACCTTCTCAAATGGTATGTCGGCGTGTGTTGTTGCTTTGTTGACTCATATCCAGCTTGTGGTCTGCCTTTTTGCCTGGTTGCAACTAACCAGTGGTTTCCCAGTTTCTGTTTATGGAATTTATTCTTTCCTTAGCCTCCAGTGTACGTGGGTGTGCCTGCCAGGGACAGACAGTCTGAGGCAAGGCATGCTGTATGTGATCCCAGGACGTGAGCGATTGTGCCTGCATGCTAAGTCTCTTCTGTTGTTTGTGACCCCATGGACTGTAGCCCGCCAGGCTCCTCTGTCCATGGGATTCTCCAGGCAAGAATACTGGAGTGGGTTGCCATGCCCTCCTCTCCAGGGGATCTTCCTAACCCAGGGATCAAACCCGAGTCTCTTACGTCTCGAGGTGAGCATTTACTTTGGGCCAAGTGTCAGTTGCATTTGGTTTACTTTGGGCCAAATGTCAGTTGCAAAGCTGGTCCCTGAGGTGAATGATCTCAGAACTCTCTGGGGTGAGGAAATGGGAAAGGTAGGTGGGCAGTTTCAGGCTGAACCTGTTTGGCTTCTTTTCGCTGCAGCCAGGCGATTGCATTCAAGGATTGCTTTCTGTGCTCTGAAGTTGCAGAGTTTCCCTGCTACACTTGGAGGTGAATGAGGTGACTGTCTCACTTTGTCCAGACAGGAGCTGCTTTGTAACCCAGACAGCAGCTCAGTATTCCAGCAAGACGCTGGGGGGCGGGGTGGGGGGGAGGAGGTTGGGGGAGTGCTCTGAGACCATCACCTTCCCTGTGCTGATGCTTCCAACCCTAGGTCAGCCTTGTAGGATCCCGACAAGGGGAGCTCATTCTGTTATCCAATGTTTTTACCAAAATCTAAGAACCTATGACTCCTCTGTCAGCTCTGGGATCTTCTACCCTCTGGTCTGAAAGCCTCTTCCCCAACATACATGCAGAGAAGCTTCTTTTTCCCCTTTCTTGTTTCTAGAACTCTCTGAATTGGCACTTTCCAGGACAACACTGAACATCTTTTCTCCCTCTCTACAGTTACTTATTTTTGGCTGCTCTGGTTCTTCGTTGCTGTGCATGGGCTTTCTCTAGTTGTAGTGCTTGGACTTCTCTTGTCGTGGAGCATGGGTTCTAGGTGATTCAGTTCAGTTCAGTTCAGTTGCTCGTGTCTGACTCTTTGCAAACCCATGCATTGCAGCACGCCAGGCCTCCCTGTCCATCACCATCTCCCGGAGTTCACTCAAACTCACGTCCATCGAGTCAGTGATGCCATCCAGCCATCTCATCCTCTGTCGTCCCCTTCTCCTCCTGCCCCCAATCCCTCCCAGCATCAGGGTCTTTTCCAATGAGTCAACTCTTTGCATGAGGTGGCCAAAGTACTGGAATTTCAGCTTCAGCATCATTCCTTCCGAAGAACACCCAGGGCTGATCTCCTTCAGAATGGACTGGTTGGATCTCCTTGCAGTCCAAGGGACTCTCAAAAGAGTCTTCTCTAACACCACAGTTCAAAAGCATCAGTTCTTGGTGCTCAGCTTTCTTCACAGTCCAACTCTCACAGCCATACATGACCACTGGGAAAACCATAGCCTTGACTAGACAGACCTTAGTCGGCAAAGTAATGTCTCTGCTTTTGAATATGCTATCTAGGTTTGTCATAACTTTCCTTCCAAGGAGTAAGCGTCTTTTAATTTCATGGCTGCAATCACCATCTGCAGTGATTTTGCAGCCCAAGAAAATAAAGTCTGACACTGTTTCCCCATCTATTTGCCATGAAGTGATGGGACCAGATGCCATGATCTTTGTTTTCTGAATGTTGAGCTTTAAGCCAACTTTTTCACTCTCCTCTTTCACTAGGCGATTGGGCTTCAATAATTGTGGCCCATGGGCTCAGTATTTGTGGCTTGTGGGCTCTAGAGTGCTTGCTCAGTAGTTGCGGTGCACAGGCTTAGTCGCTCTGTGGCATGTGGGGTCTTCTGGGACCAGGGATCAAACCAGTGTCCTCTGTGTTGACAGCTGGATTCTTAACCACTGGACTACCAGGAAAATCCTACTCTTAAGTTTTAACTTTGCATTTCCTTCTCATCATTTAAAAATGCACATTATGCTCCTTTAATAAATGATGTGTTTAGAATTTTTAGCCTGCTTTTTTTTTTCCACTTAGTATACTTTGGGCATTTCCCCATGTTATTAAAGTTTTTGAAAATGTAATTATTGATGATTATGTAATATTACAACTTATATATTACGGTTGCTTAACCTTTTTTTTTTTTTACATTTAGGATGTTATTTTTCAATACTGCATCTAATTGAGGTCTTGGCTACCCCTCTCATCTGTGTGGGATAACTCTGGGCAACTCCCTGCCAACAACTATGACAAAAATTCAAAAGGTCATATTTGTTAATACATTAGTAAAAGCATGCCATTCAGGTGTGTCACCTGGAAGGGAAGAAAAGAAATGTTTTCTTCTATCCATCTTGGGGCCTGTGGACAAGACCCACAAGACAGATGAACAGGAGACAAACAGAAGCTTATTAATGTATGCACCATACATATATGGGGGATAACCCACTAATGAGTAACTCAAAGCTGGTGGTTGGAACTTGAACTTATATAGCATCATAACAAAAGAGTGATAATTTTGTAGAAAAGTGACAAGACAAAGGGAAACAACTGAGCTTCTAGGGGACTTGCGGGGAGGCAAGTGAAAAGGACAAGGGGCTTCCCTGGTGGCTCAGTGGTAAAGAATCCCCTGCCAGTGCAGGAGATGAAGGTTCAATCCCTGGGTCGGGAAGATCCCCTGGAGAAGGAAATGGCAACCACTCCAGTATTACTCCCTTGGAGAGAGGAGCCTGGTGGGTTATAGTCCATGGGGTTGCAAAGACTTAGTGACTAAGTCACAGGGCTTAGTGACTAAACAACAAGGACTAGTTGGCAGTTAGTTTGTCATCAGGATTCCTCTAGTGCCACCTCCAGGCTCCAGGCTGATAGGGTCTAGTGTCATCCCTGGTGATTCATTTCTGTCCTTCCTTGTAGAGGGGGGACACCTTAAAAAGGTTATGACCTACTTCTGGCAAATGTGGGAGGGCAGAGGGTTTTCCTTTTTTCTTTTTAAAATTTATTTATTTATTTGGCTGCATTGGGTCTTAGTTATGGCATGTGGGATCTAGTTCCCTCACCAGGTGATCGAACTCAGACCCCCTGTATTAATAGGGGATTTGGAGTCTTAGCCACCGGATCACCAGGGAATTCCTTAAATTTTTTTCTTTTCAAAAAATTAAAAAAAGTTTTTTGGCTCCATCTGGTCTTAGCTGTAGCATTCAGGATCTTTCTTTGTGGCAAACGAACTCAGTAGTTGTGGCATGTTCAGGCTTCATTGCCCCTGGGCATGTGGGATCTTAGTTCCTGGACCAGGGATCCAACTCGTGTCCCCTGCATTGGAAGGCAGATTCTCAGCTACTGGACCACCAGGGAAGTCCCCCTAAAAGTATTTTTTAATCAAAGGAAATCAGTACAATAAAATAATCTACAATCATCACTTACAAATGAAGTCTATGGAGGGAGTAAAGATTTATATGACACAAAAGCTAAATTTTAAGGTCTTAAGACATAGTCTGTTTTAATCACTCATGTTTATACTCAATACTTAGCCCAGTGCCTGACAAATCTTAATGCTCAATAAATGTGAATTGTTTTCGATAAATAGCTCCAGAACTGACTCACTGGAAAACACCGTGATGCTGGAAAGGATTGAAAGCAGGAGGAGAAGGGGATGTCAGAGAGTAAGATGGTTGGATGGCATCACCAGTTCTATGGACATGAGTTTGAGCAGGCTCCAGGAGTTGGTGATGGACAGGGAAGCCTGGCGTGCTGCAGTCCATGGGGTCGCAAAAGAGTCGGACACGACTGAGAAACTGAACTGAAACAGCTCCAGAGCAGGACTTTTCTTCGACTCTAGCAGTGCTCAGACACCTGTTGACAGTTGCTGCAGCATTTTCACCAACAGAAGTGCCTTGTCATGACTCAGCCTCCGTCTAACTCACTGAACCTGCTGTGTGTGGAACCACCACGGGCAACAACTTCACTTGGAAAAGGTGGAATTGGTGATGCCATTTTTCTGCATCTTTTCCCATTTTCTTATTCTCATTTGCTCTTCAGTGTCTTTGGACAGGGCACATTTCCATACCAAAGGGTATGAGGTGTGGAGGACATCTGTCTTTTTTTGTTTTTTGTATCCTCAAAACAACACTTGTCTTACACAGGGGAATCATCTTCTGAGCCCAGAGGATTCCCAAGGGACTGGCTGCTGGGCTGGTTACACCATCCACCCCATCCAATCATGACACCCCAGCCAAGTCTCCACAACCTAACTGGGTCCTGCCCCAAGCAAGTCCAGTCACATTTCTTTGCAAGAGATCTGATACATGGAATATAAGGAGAGAGAGAGTGTCTCATTTTTGTACCATGAGTTAGAGGATTATCCATAGGACCAAGGCTACCGGTAGCCATATTTCCTGCCATATACAATGAGCATAGTTGTTTAAGAAGAGAATTGGGCCACATACAAAAAAGAAAAAAAAGCAGAGAAAAACAACCTGACAGGCAGAGTGGGAAACATGATCTTGCTGACATCATTTGAACACGTGAATGCATCTGTGACTAAGGCCTTTGTTTGGCTGAACAGACTGTAAGAGTAGAAAATGACCCCACCCCAACACACTTCCAGCCCCAGGCTTGGTAAGTTGGTAAGAGGGTTTTGGGGAAAGTGGGGAGTTACTGTGCAAAAAGACAGGGGAAGAATTTGGTCCTGGGGCAGCCGTCAGGGTGGACGGGATGAGGAGCAGAAGAGGGAGGAGGTGTAGAGAGAGAAGAAAGGAGATGACAGGCCACACCCCCGTGGCCCTCTTGCCGCCCAGCCCACTGTGATTCAACCCCTCTCCATATAAGAGATGCAGGTTCGATCCCTGGGTCAGGAAGTTCCCCTGGAGGAAGGCATGGCAACCCACTCCAGTATTCTTGCCTGGAGAATCCCATGGACAGAGGAGTCTGGTGGGCCATGGCCCATAGGGTCTCAAAGACTGGGACACAACTGAAGTGACTTAGGATACATGATTTGGCTTTTGATAATGTGATTACTATGGCTTCAGAAAAGTATTTTTATCATTTTACACAATGAAAAATAATAATAATTTGGCAATAATAGATTTTTAAAAACCTCAGTTCAGTCAGTTAGTCATGTCCGACTCTTTGCGACCCCATGGACTGCAGCACACCAGGCTTCCCTGTCCATCACCAACTCCCGGAGTCTGCTCAAACTCAGGTCCATTGAGTCAATGACGCCATCCAACCATCTCATCCTCTGTCGTCCCCTTCTCCTCCTGCCTTCAATCTTTCCCAGCATCAGGGTCTTTTCAAATGAGTCAGTTCTTCGCATCAGGAACATGCTAAAAACAAAAGATTTGGAGCTGGTTGAAGGTGGCTGACCTAAAAGATATGCCCCTTTTCCCTGCTCCCCAGGTCCCATGGATAAAATTGAAAAAGAGCCAAAAAGGTAATCAAATGACAAGAGTGCCGGAAAGCAACAGAAGAGCGTGACTTCACATCATGGAAGACAGTGGAAGAGTTTGCAGGGACAGGAGAAGGGTTAATTCCACAGTCTAGAATGTCAAATGTAGGAGATTTTTGAGATTTTTCTCTGGAAGCTCCAGAGAAGCTCTTAGCTCAGAGTCAACAAAAGGGAATGACGTCATGCCAGTTCCAGTCTCACCTCTGAGAGGACTAGTGGCTTTTGAGTTCTTCCCCTGGAAATTCTTGGAACCCAACTACCTTTCAGGACCCAGTGGCCACTCTGAGAAGCACAGGCTGCGGGGAAAGGCCGAGCACAGGTGCTGCAGCCAACAGTCTGCTGGAGCATCACCCGCAGGTGGATAACTCGGCTCAGCCCACTGCTCTCCTGGAGCAGAAGACCCACCCAGCAGAGCCCACTCAGCCCAAAAGGCCCCGGAGGTTATAGAGTTGTATGTAAATATTTAGATACCGCTTGTGCAGAAGATTGCTGCTGCTGCTGCTGCTGCTAAGTCGCTTCAGTCGTGTCCGACTCTGCAACCCCATAGACGGCAGGCCACCAGGCTCCCCCGTCCCTGGGATTCTCCAGGCAAGAACACTGGAGTGGGTTGCCATTTCCTTCTCCAATGCAGGAAAGTGGAAAGTGAAAGTGAAGTCTCTCAGTCGTGTCTGACTCTTAGCGACCCCACAGACTGCAGCCCACCAGGCTCCTCTGCCCATGGGATTTTCCAGGCAAGAGTAATGGAGTGGGTTGCCATTTCCTCCTCCAGTGCATGAAAGTGAAAAGTGAAAGTGAAGTCGCTCAGTCGTGTCTGACTCTTAGCGACCCCACAGATTGCAGCCCACCAGGCTCCTCCACCCATTGGATTTTCCAGGCAAGAGTACTGGAGTGGGTTGCCATAGTTAAAAATGCTGACAGCTGAAGAGGGAAGGGGATGTGAGAGGCAAAGTATAAAGCCTTAATGGAAGGAGTCAGTACACAGCAATAGAATTTAAAGCGCTAATTTGTAACAAGCAGAAAAAACACAGAACATCTTATTATATATTTCTGGAAAATGGGACTAAGGGTAGAAATAATTCACAAGGGAGCTTACATTATCATTTTATATTTTTCATTAAATTTTTACTTTTTTGCTGTTGTTGTTGTTTAGTCATTAAGTCAAGTCCAACTCTTGTGATCCCATGGACTACATGTAGCCCACCAGGCTCTTCTCTCCATGGGATCTTCCAGGCAACAGTGCTGGAGTGGGTTGCCATTTCCCTCTCCAGGGGATCTTCCTAACCTGGGGATCAAACCCTAGTCTCCTGCATTCGAAGGCGGATTCTTTACTACTGAGCCATCTGGGAAGCCCTTCAATATAAATGCATATATCGAACCTACATCTCCTGTGTCTCCTGCATTGGCAGGTGGATTCTTTACCACTAGCGCCATCTGTTTGTTCTTTATTGGTAAACCATTTCCTTGGAAAACCTAAAGCATGGCACTTAGATGATTCCTTTTCCAATTCAGTTTTATTGAAAAGATGATCCTCAGGTAGGAAAAATCTAACATATTAGTTATCTAGCTCATGTGGTCCAAAATAACTGTTTAAAGTACTAGAAAATATGTAATGAGCCTGAATACGGGCTCCTACAAGACTAGGTAAAAAACAAGCAAAAACACAAATAAATGAAAGGGTGGTAAGGACCCTTTTATTGGAGTTTTGTTTATGCAGTTTTACCCAAACTTTTTATTTGGAAAAACCTACAGAAAAGTTAATAGAATAGCACAAAGAACTTCACAAATCCCTAACATTTGGCCATTTTTACTTCCTTTCTGTCACCCTCCCTCTGAATCATCTTATCTGAATCTTTTGAAAGTGACTTGCAGACACCATTACACTATATTCCTAACTACTTAATCGCTAACTCCTAAGCAAGAAACTTTTTTTTTACATAGCCACAATCAGTTCAGTTCAGTCACTCAGTCATGTCCGACTGCGATCCCATGAATCGCAGCATGCCAGGCCTCCCTGTCCATCACCAGCTCCCAGAGTTCACTCAAACTCATGTCCATCGAGTCGGTGATGCCATCCAGCCATCTCATCCTCTGTCGTCCCCTTCTCCTGCCCCCAATCCCTCCCAGCATCAGAGTCTTTTCCAGTGAGTCAACTCCTTGCATGAGGTGGCCAAAGTACTGGAGTTTCAGCTTCAACATCAGTCCTTCCAATGAACACCCAGGGCTGATCTCCTTCAGAATGGACTGGTTGGATCTCCTTGCAGTCCAAGGGACTCTCAAGAGTCTTCTCCAACACCACAGTTCAAAAGCATCAATTCTTCAGCGCTCAGCATTCTTCACAGTCCAACTCTCATATCCATACATGACCACTGGAAAAACCATAGCCTTGACTAGACGGACCTTTGTTGGCAAAGTAATGTCTCTGCTTTTGAATATACTATCTAGGTTGGTCATAACTTTTCTTCCAAGGAGTAAGCGTCTTTTAATTTCATGGCTGCAATCACCATCTGCAGTGATTTTGGAGCCCAAAAAAATAAAGTCTGATACTGTTTCCACTGTTTCCCCATCTATTTGCCATGAAGTGATGGGACCAGATGCCATGATCTTTGTTTTCTGAATGTTGAGCTTTAAGCCAACTTTTTCACTCTCCTCTTTCACTTTCATCAAGAGGCTTTTTAGGTCCTTTTCACTTCCTGCCATAAGGGTGATGTCATCTGCATATCTGAGGTTGATATTTCTCCCGGCAATCTTGATTCCAGCTTGTGCTTCTTCCACCCCAGCATTTCTCATGATGTACTCTGCATATGAGTTAAATAAGCAGGGTGACAATATACAGCCTTGACGTACTCCTTTTCCTATTTGGAACCAGTCTGTTCCATGTCCAATTCTAACTTGCTTCCTGACCTGCATATAGGTTTCTCAAGAGGCAGGTTAGGTGGTCTGGTATTCCCATCTCTTTCAGAATTTTCCACAGTTTATTATGATCCACACAGTCAAAGGCTTTGGTATAGTCAATAAAGCAGAAATAGATGTTTTTCTGGAACTCTCTTGCTTTTTCAATGATCCAGTGGATGTTGGCAATTTGATCTCTGGTTCCTCTGCCTTTTCTAAAACCATATTCAGGAAATTTGACATTGCTATATTATCTAATATTCACTTATCAAAATATTAAAAATAAGAGCTGTGAGTTAGCTCTTTGGCTACCTGATGAGAAGAGCTGACTAACTCATTGGAAAAGACCCTAATGCTGGGAAGGATTGCAGGCAGCAGGAGAAGGGGACAACAGAGGACTAGGTGGTTGGATGGCATCACCAACTCAAAGGATGTGAGTCTGAGCAAGTTCTGGGAGATGGTGAGGGACAGGGAAGCCTGGCATGCTGCAGTCCATGGGGTTGCAAAGAGACATGACTGAGCAACTGAACAATAGAGGAGGGAAAAGAATCTTTTCCACCACACACCTTAAGTTCTCCAGCTTGGGGAGACTGGCCTGTAATTAGATTGGCCAAAGACAGAGCAACAAGAGAAAACCAGTTTATTAACATGCGCATCAGGCATATAGACATGGCAGCACCCAGCCATGAGTAATCCAAAGACATGTTGAGAATTGGGCTTTGTTTATCACCTCAGGCTAAACAAAGGAAAAGGGTTTTGGACTTTGAGGCAGGGGAGGCAAGTTACGAGAAGGTAGGTGACCAGGATTAGTGTGGTAAATTTGGATTGTTTTGTGTGGTTTACTATGCAGATTTAAGTTAAGTGCCTTCTCCCTGGATAACAATTAAAAGAGACTTCCTCTTCCTCCTGCTGGGGAGCAAAACATCCTCACAAATGGAACTTCTGTTTCCTTTTTCAAAGTGAAAACTCTTGCTCGCTCTTTTTATTTTTTAAATAGCTTTGCATGCATCTCGCATTAGCTCAAAATAACCCATATGCCAAAACGGCATATTTGGTATGCATATTCTGCTGTCGTTTGCAGTCAAAAATCAAATTCCCCCCATTGTCCCAAAACACTGTTCATGTTTTTTCTTTCTTTGGCCACATCACGCAGCATCTTAGTTTCCTGTCCAAGGATCAAACCCACACCCGCTGCAGTGGAAGCATGGAGTCTTAACCACTGGACCACCAGGCAGGTCTCTTTTTTTTTTTTAAATCCAGGATCCAGTCTAGAATGGTGTATTAATTGTCATGTGGCTTTAGTCTCCTTTAATCTCAGTTTACTGCCTTTTTTGTTTTTTGTTTTCCTTTTAAGATACATTTTAAAACAACAGGCTAGACTCTTTACACGTATCCAAACAAAATTCATGTTAATTACTCAGGCCTGAACGTCGTTGTGTCCTTCTTAGCACACCCTATTGGCAGGTGTATGACTTAGTTGGCCCTCACATCAGAACGTCATGTTTGACCATCTGGCTAAGGGCTATTAGCTACTGTATCTCCGTTTCCTCTTCGCAGTTAAACAATCTGGGGTAGTGATCCTTGGATATAGTGTAAATCTTCTGTTTCCAGCAGTTTTCACCTTTGGCTTTAGCATTCTCTGTTCATACCTGTTTGAGTCAGTCATTAAATTGTCGAAGTAATGATGATCTTTAAGTCAGTCACTCGTTTTATATTTCAGAGCTGAGATTCTTCTGTAAGTAACAGCCTATCCTACTACCACTTTTTTTTGGAGGGTCCTGGATGCCTAGATTCTGTTTCAATTCAATTTGATTTAATCCGTGGCCATCATTGTTGTTTAGCTGCTCAAAGTATTTCAATTTAGCCAGTAGAAGCCTCTTTTAGAAGGTGCCTTTTATTTTTTAAAATATTTATTTATTTGGCTGTGCTGTGTCTTAGTTTTGACATCCAGGATCTTCAGTTGCAGCATTTGCACTCTTAGTTGTGGCATGTGGGATCTAGTTCCTTCACCTGGGATTGAACCCAGGTCGCCTTCATTGGAAGAGTGGAGTCTTAGCCATTGGACCGCCAGTGAAGTGAAGTCTCTCAGTCGTGTCTGACTCTTTGAGACCCCATGGACTGTAGCCTACCAGGCTTCTCCGTTCATGGGGTTCTCCAGGCAAGAATACTGGAGTGGGTTACCATTTCCTTCTCCAGGGGATCTTCCCAACCCAGGGAACGAACCTGGGTCTCCTGCATTGGAGGCAGACGCTTTAACCTCTGAGCCACCAGGGAAGCCCAGATAGTGGCTTTGGGACATACCAAAGAGTAGCCTCTCCAGTGTCCCTCAATTGAGCCCACTGCCGCCCGTCTGTTTGCAGGGGGGGTTCAAGGAAATAAGAAACGAGAGATTGTAAAGGAATTAAAATTTTGTTTAGGCGTGTCCTTCCAGCCATAGGAGCGAGGACCTCCTACCTTAACTGGAGGTCAGAGCCGCGTGAGCTTTCTGCTGAGTTCATTTTTCGCTGTCATGGTCTCCAGCACGGTGGGCCTCTTGTCAGTTCCCTTGTCCTGGGTTTTCTTCGCGTTTTGCTTCTACCATGGGAGCTTTTGCTGAGTTGGGCTCCTGCTGTGCTTGGCTTCCTCCTTGCGGGGGGCTGTGCCGAGGTTGTTTCAGCCAGGTTAAACCCAAGTCACACATGGCACCATAAATGTCCCGCGAGTGTATGCTCCTCGGTTCTGTCTCGTCCACAGCAAGGATTTGAAGTGACAGACATTAAAGCCCTCAGCGCATCACAGCTCTTGGGTCTTGGACAAACTGTGTTATATCTCTCAGACAAATCAGTGTTACAGCTGATTAGGGACCACCAGAGAAGTCTCTAAAAGGTGCCTGTAGTTTTTGACTTTTCTTTCTAAAACCAAGTTCCCACGCTGAGTTATGATTAACCTCTCTCTCCAAAACTTTATTACCTTTCTTGTTCAGCACCTGCTCCCATCAGGATTGAGAAGTATCAAAGAGAAGGCAGGACTGAAACCAAGCATGGCCCAGGTACAAAAGCCCTCGCTCATTTCTTGTGGAGAAAAACTTTAGCCTTTTAGGCTTCCTGAGTTCCAAAGAGTAGACTCAACCTGTTACTCATTAGGGAAGTGTGAGAATGCAGAAACTAAGGAAAAGAAGTTAAACAAGAGAAGCCGTGACGGTCATTGAGCAATAAAATAGAGTCCTGATTCCTCCTCAAGGGACAGACATAAGAATCTAACACAGTTCTTTAAGTTCTTTGGCGGGCACTGTTGACTTTAAAAAAATGCACAATATTAGAGCTGTGAGCTAAGTTTTATTTGGGGCAAAATGAGGACTGCAGCCCGGGAGACAGCACCTCAGATAGCTGAGAAACTCTTCCAAGGAGGTAGGGGGAAAGGACAGTGTAGATGTGATTTTTGTGTACATGCAGTCAAGCACACATTTTTTTGGTAGAAAGTTTCTGCTGGTCTTGTGAAGCTTCTGCTGATTACAAGGAACAGTCATCACCATGAAGGATTTTAGTGCTTTTCCAGATATGAGGAGATACAAGAATTGGGTTCATAAGATCAGTTCCTGAGAATATCGGAAGACCTGTCCTGCCAGTTTCCCAGAGCACAGAGTGCCTTATTTCTGCTCTCCACCCTAAACTCCTTCAAAGAGTGTTGAAGGTCAGCAGCTGCAGTAGCACATTTAATCCTTGTAGAGGCAGATGGCAAGTGGCAATCTGTGGTTGACAGAACTAACACGCCCCACCCCCAACCCCCGCCCAGGTGGAGGATGGTACCTACAAGCTGAACGCAAGCATGCAGTTGGAACCAGAAGGTTGATGATAAAGGTTCCTGAAAGAGTACCCTATTATCTCACCACTAACCAGTCAGAAGGGAGACGTGCCCCCTGCAGCACTCATCCTAAACATTGCCTTAAAAACCCTTCTCTGAAAAGCATCAGGGAGTTCAGGGCTAATCAGCACAAGGTACCCTGCAAACAAACGCTGTGCTTTCCTTCACCACAACCTGGTGTCAGTAAATTGGCTTTTCTGGACGCTGGACAAGCTCACCCAAGTTCGTTTCAGTTACACCCATGCATTAAAAAAAAATTTTTTTTTTCTTTCTTTCTGAAACAATAAGATGAAGATGATTCAGACTCACCCTGCCCCAAACTTGAAATCAGTCAGGGACCCCTGTTTCCTTTTACTGGGAATAGTATTTCAATACTGTGTTTTAATATACAGCATTTTCATTAACATGTTTAAAATATTATATTTGTTTTTGACTGCGCCGGGTCTTTGTTGCTGTACACAGGCTTTTCTCTAGTTGCAATAAATAAATGGGCTTCTCCTTGTGGTGGCTTCTATTGTTGCAGAGCATGGGCAGTAGAGGTTCGGTGCCTCTAGTAGTGCCTCGGGCTTCAGTAGTTGAAGCCCATGGGCTCAGTAGTTGTGGCATGAGGACTTAAGTTGCTGTGCAGGAATCTTCCAGGGTCAGAGAGTTGAACCTGTGTTTCCAGCATTGGCAGGCAAATTCTTAACCTCTGGACTACCAGTTAAGTCCCATTATTTTTACATTAAAAAAAAAAAAGTACTCTCGGATAGTTTGGAGAATTCTGATAATTTATCCCATGATCTACTTTTCCCATCTGATATAGTTTAGAGTTGCTAATTACAGAAACAAGTTCTAACAATTGATATTTTATTTTTACTTATTTTGGCTGTGCCGCATGGCCCTTGGGATCTTAGTTCCCTAATCAGGGATTGAACCCATGCCCCCTGCATCGGAAGCTCAGAGTCTTAACCACTGGGCCACCATGGAAGTTTCTGCTGTTTTAAAAGATTATGGTCAGTCATCTTAGATTAATAAAACAAGGAAGCCATTGGCTTAAGTTGTCTTTAATGCCTCAGGAGCCTAGTAAGCAAACTAAAACCTAAGCTGGATATGCCTCAAGGTTAAAAAATGAAAATCCAAGGACAGCCAATCACAAACAGACAATAAAGCTTTCTCAAATAAGGCAACCTAGGGCTGTAGCCAACCGGTGGATTCCTTCCTTTGCTTCCCATCTTCTCTGTAACAGTCTTCCCACTCTGCCACCCCATCCGACCTCCTGTCCCTGGAGTGCTCCTAACACTTCTGGCTTGATTTGTGGATTTTTGCTCAAATAGACTCTTAAAGTTTTTTAAATTTGCTTCAGGTTACCTTTGAACAGCCATCTGTTGTATAATTTATAAAATACTGGTCCACAGGTTTAAAATAGATGATCAAAAGTGATGAGATACAGTGGAAATGTTAAAAAATAATTTGTATTCTAAATGAATAATCTTAATGTATGATCTGAAAGTTTTCTTCTAAGTCAGTATTATGTGATTTTGCAATAATGGCAGTGTTCACTATGGGATTGGTCATGTAACTGTTGACTTAACTGAATGATTAATTGACTGACACATGACACAATTATTTCTGTTACATTATGTTGTCTGTCTAACCTAGTAACTGAGCTGTAGGCAATGCATTAGAAATTCTTAAGTCCTGAGTCATGAGAGCAATTGTACAAACTTGTAATTATTTTAGTAGTCTGAATATTTAAACATTTAACAATAAATTTCAGAAAACTGCCCATGTACACACTTTTATGTTTGTCTCTTTAAGGGATTGGGGAAATATTGATTTCCTAATGCATGAGATTTATTTTCTTGGGCTCCAAAATCACTGCAGATGGTGACTGCAGCCATGAAATTAGAAGACACTTGCTCCTTGGAAGAAAAACTATGACAAACCTAGACAGTGCATTAAAAAGCAGAGACATCACTTTGCCAACAAAGGTCTGTCTAGTCAAAGTTCTGGTTTTTCCAGTAGTCATGTATGGATGTGAGATTTGGACCAGAAAGAAGGCTGAGTGCTGAAGAATTGGTGCTTTTGAACTGTGGCCCAGGAGAAGACTCTTGAGGGTCCCTTGGACAGCAAGGAGGTCAAACTAGTCAATCCTAAAGGAAATCAACCCTGAACATTCATTGGAAGGACTGATTCCAATTCAGCTGAAGCTGAATCTCCAATACTTTGACCACCAGATGCAAAGAGCCAACTCATTGGAAAAGAGCTGATTCTGGGAAAGATTGAGGGTAAAAGAAGAGGGAGGCAGAGGATGGGATGGTTAGATAGCATCACTGACTCAATGGACATGAGTTAGAGAAAACTCCAGGAGACAGTGAAGGGCAGGGAAGCCTGGCATGCTGCCTCCCATGGGGTTGCAAAGAGTTAGACATGACTTAGCGACTGAACAAACGAACAATCAGTGGATCTTTAGACTGCAGGGAAATCATTGCAGCTATCCATAGAATATCCTGAATTTAGCTGGTATCTACTTCATGACATTTTGCAGTATAAAGGATATTTGTAATAGTGAATAAAATTTGGTACTGACAGAACCAAAAAGACAGAAGAGAAAAGAGATCAATATAAGTGCAGTGTGCATAATAAAACCGCACAGATGATAATACTTTTGTCCTCTGAAGCAGAACGATCTTCAAACCAAGACAGATGTAAAAGGAACACCCAGCTGCTCCCAACTAGGAAAGGACTTTTGGCTTAGATAAATGACACCCCAGGGTCCTGGAAGGACTTGCAGATGCAATCACAGGACGATCCGAAGGGGAGGAGTCAGGGGAAAGGAGAGCCTGCAAAGACCAGAGATGTTCAAATGAGTTCCAGATTTTTCAGTGCAACGGGAAAGTTTAAAGCAGAGCCTCAGCAGAGCCCCAGAATGGATGATTAAAGGGGCTTCATGCATGTTTATTGAAGAAAGTGGTGACGACCAGGCCCTCCTCTCTGTTCCCTGAAATCCGAGCTCGCTCCTGCCGACCTTGTTTCTATTTTGTAGTGCTTGACTAGAGGAACAGGAAGAAGTTGTAGTAAAAAATGCTATTTTAGTAAAACATTTGCCAGAAGTCTCTTCCTGACATCTTTGGGGACCACAGAGAAATGTGGACTAGTGATTCCAGGGTCCTTGGGATGTCAGCATTCACTCCACGAAACCTCAGTGAAAAGGTGCAAGGGAAGGAAAAGGACTATAATGGAAAAACTCAATGAACTTTTTAAAACTAATGAGTTGGGTTTTTAAAAAAATATAGTTTAATGTATTTTAATGGCAAACTTATAGGAACAGCATAGAAAACAGACAACATTAAAAATACGTACTTGCATGTAGGACAACTCAGAAAAGTAGAGTGAATGGTTGTGATCTACTGTATGATAAAAATTCTACAAACACTATTTAAAAACTAATGACTTTTTAATGTAAGATAGTCACACTCAGATATCCCTCCTCATCTGTGGAAGTTTTCTAAGTCTCCTATAACAAAAGACCACAAACTGAGTGTTTTGGCAAATACATAAACCTGAGTTATAGAATATAGATTCAGAATACATGTCATCTTCTGCTCCTTCCCACTCAATCTTTGCCTCCAACCACCACAGAAAGCTACTGTTTCTAATTTTTTTCCCACCGAACATTAGTTTTGCCTGTTCCAGAATTTCATATAAGCTTAATCATACAACATGAACTCTGGTGCAAGACTTCCTTTGCTCTGCATGATTAATTTGTTTCATCCATGTTGTTCAGTTGCTAACTTGTGTCCACCTCTTTGTGACCCCAGGGACAGCAGAACTTCCCTGTCCTTCACCATCTCCCTGAGTTTGTACAAACTTATGTCGATTGAGCTGGTGATGCCATCCAACCATCTCATTCTCTATCATCCTCTTCTCCTCCTGTCCTCAGTCTCTCCCAGCATTAGGGTGTTTTCATATTGTTGAGTGTATCCATAATTTGTTGCTTTTTACTACTTAGTAAAATTGCATTGAATGAATATACCAGAATTTAGCCAGCCCCATCTTAATATTTGTTTATTTATTTTTGGCTGTGTTGGGTCTTAGTGGTGGCTTGCAGGCTCAGTGGTTGTGGTGCCTGGGCTTAGCTGGGATCTTGGTTCCCTGACTTACGAAGTCCCTGCAGTCTACGAAAGCCCACTGAGGACATGAGGAATTGTCAGGTCAAAGAGTTCTAGAACAGAGTGAGACCTCGAAGGTCTTCATTCCGACTTTGCATGCTACCCTTGAAGGATCTGACGTTTGGAAAAATCCTGCTGCTGGGAGCAGCCCTACCTCTGCCACTCTGCCACTAACCAGAGGCAGAGTGAGGTTGACTCCCATTTCACTCAGCTCTCTTCAGTGACATACATATGATGTATATAATTTTCATTTTTAATAAAAACAGCAGGTGCTTATATTATAAGCTATATTATAGCTTATAATATAATATATAGGTGCTTATATTATAATAGCTAAAATATCTGATTATTTTATTACATTAATGTGCACTTTAAAATATTAAGCTATAGTTTGCCCCTGACCTGCAAGTCACACAAATGTACATGAACCTCCCCATCTCTATTCCTCTTCAAGTCCACAGTCTGAGTTCAGAGGGGAAGGAAAGAAGCCATGGCTGGAGGGGAGAACCCCTAAAGCCCTGGTTCTCTCCATTCCCAGACCTGTAGTTTTGCATCATTTTTCCCCCGACTAGGAAAAAATACAGATGGTAATAAAATCCACTTCACACCCCTTTTATCCTGATTTGATTTATATCAAATGTTTAAATTCCATACACCATCACGTACAATTTTCCTCTTTAGTGAAAGAAGTTTAGTTCTTTGGGATGTACTGAGGCAGGAAGGCTAATAAATCCAGGGGAGCTTATACCATGCACACTTTTTTTTTTTACTGTTGGAGGTAGAGTTGCCAGAAAAAATACAGAACACCCAGCTAAATGTAAATGTATAAACAACAAGAATGGACTCGTAAAGATATTATTCATTGTTTACCCTACATGCAAATATCCCTGGACCTCCTGTGTCTCTATTGGCTGACTTCGCAGCCCCCGTTGGGCGGTACCCAACTGAGCTGCTCTCCCTAGAGCCCCTCTAGCTCAGGCTTCTGGCACGAGAATAATTGCCTTGCGTGCTTTAGGAGTTGGTTTGAAGTTATTTAGATTCGATGACCTCTTTTTCTCCTTTGTGCAGGAATTCACTTACCAAGACAGCTAGAGGAAATGGTAACCAGATCCTGCTTCCTAGAAACTCTATTTAATAAGTAGCAGCAGTTTTGTTTTTTTTTTTTCCTCCACCTTTCTGCATCCTTGGGGATGAGATCGTTGGGATAAAAGTCATTCTATCTCCTTATTTTAAAATTCTATGTTCAGGCCCTTTAGTGGAACATCATTCTTTAGAGTGATGTTTAAAAGCCCCATTATTTCGTTCTATCAAACATTTATTTTCTGTCTTCCTTCTGAGACTCTGGAACAGGAGGTGAAGGGCTATCTCTTTTTCTCTCTCTCATGTAGCAGCTGGGATTCAGTACATTTCTGCAGACAGAGGTGGGGCCCTTCCAGCTGTCTCCTGGGTATTCCCAGCCGGGCACTGGGTATCACCACCTATGGGCTCCAGCATCTGACCACCCTGCCTCCTGCTGCTCAGGTGTCCAAATGCAGTGACTGGCAACCTCTCCATGCCCCGTGTTTGCATCTATAACATAAAGTTGATGTTAAATTGTGAGGATCACAGTCAGTGCTGGCAAAGCCCTCTGAACAGAACTAATTATGTGTGTGCGTGCTCAGTTGTGTCCAGCTCTTTTGTGACCCTATGGATTATAGCCCACCAGGCTCCTCTGTCTGTGGGGTTTCCCAGAACAGAGGGAATACTTGAGAGGGTTTCCATTTCCTCCTCCAGGGTATCTTCCTAACCCAGAGATCGAAACTGAGTCTCCTGCATTGCAGGTGGATTCTTTACCACTGCACCATCTGGGAAACCTCTGTTAAATCCATAGATCAGCCTTCCATCCTGGGCAATTTCCTTTTCTCTTGAGATGCCATTTGTTAAGTGGTTGTAACTATTCCATCTAACCTATAAGATTTCTGAAGGAATGAATAACCCTCCAAGAGTGCAGGTTTTAGAGAACATGGTAATTCCATGTGGGAAAATTGTTGTTATCATCAGGGATGGATGCTTTCAAAAACCTGAAAAATTTTCAAAGTCACAAGAAGGACAGAGGGGAGATGGAGGTTCCCTTTGCATTCCTGGGTGACACAGGGAAATAGGTGACTCCAGATTATGGCAGCCCCAAGCTTCTTTGAATGAGTGGTTCAGGGCGGTTCCTCCCAGGCAGGGTCGGGCATTTATCTTGCTTCTCCTGCACAGCTGGTCACATCTTCCCTTCTCACCTCCATGATTTTATCACTTAAGAGAGGATTTGATAAATAAATCTGAGAGTTGGTCATAAAGAAGGCTGAGTGCCCAAGAATTGATGGTTTCAAATTGTGGTCTAGAGGACTCTGAGAGTCCCTTGGACTGCAAGGAGATCAAATCAGTCAATCCTAAAGGAAATCAACCCTGAATATTCACTGAAAGGACTGATCCTGAAGCTGAAGCACCAATATTTTGGCCACCTGATGGTGAAGAGCCGGCTCTTTGGAAAAGATCCTGATGCTTGGAAAGATTGAGGGCAGGAGGAGAAAGGGGCAGCAGAGGATGAGATGGTTGGATGGCATTACTGACTCAGTGGACATGAATTTGAGCGAACTCCTGGAGACAATGAAAGACAGGAAAGCCTGGTGTGCTACAGTCCATGGAGTGCAAAGAGTCAGACACGACTTAGTGACTAAACAACAACAAATCTGAAAACTGAACAGCTACAGCACTAATATTAAAAGACTGGTGTGTTTTGCACCAGCAGCTGTGGAGAGATGGGAGCAGCAAGTTTCTCTATCAGGGTAAATGAAACATAGATAATGGTGAGAAGTATCAAGAATGCAGAAGCACTAAGCGAAGGAGCTTCATACTAATACTTGTTGTGACTGGTCTGCTTTGGATAACAGCAGGCATCACTCTCAGGCCCTTAGAAGGGTGGTGGGCATCCAGCAGGAGTCGAGTCTAAGCCTAGGCAGTTTTTTAAAAGCTCTAGGGGTGGAATTCCTTGGTGGCACAGTGGGTAAGAATCTGCTTGCCCGTGCGGGGACACTGGTTCAATCCCTGGTCTGGGAAGATTCCACACGCCACAGGGCAACTAAACCCATGTGCTACACCTATTGAACCTGTGTTCTAGAACCTATATGCTGCAGCTACTGAAGCCCTCACTCTCTGAAGTCTGTGCTCTGCAATGAGAAGCCACCACAGTGAGAAGCCCCCACACCACAACTAGAGAGCAGCCCTCACTCTCTGAAACTAGAGAAAAGGCCACACAGCAACAAAGACCCAGCACGGCCACACATGAATAAAATTATACATACATATATAAAGAAGATGATACAAATATCTGTCCTGTTTTACTTTGGAGCAAAGCTCAGAGGTGGCTGAGAGAGCTTGGGCTGGAGAGAGGCCGAGAGCTGCCAGGCAGGAAACAGATGGGCCGGGTCCCAGGCAGTAGGAAGGAAGGTGTCCTACAAAATATTCACCAGAGATGTTGATGAACCACTTCAGACCTACCCTTGGAGCAGTTGTAAACACAGATGGAGAATTCGGGACAGAAGGAAATGATTTTTCAAGGGTCGATTGTAAGACATTGTGACATAGAGAAAAGATATATTGGTCTCTATCCCCAAGCCCTGGCCCAGAGCTCCTAAAACCCTAATCGTTTCCTTAAGGATGCAAATAGCTCTAGGTTGTCCTTTGTCCTATTGTCTGGTCTTTGACTGGGTTTCTGACACAGAGCTTCTAATCCCTTGGAATTTCCTGGGTGATAGAAGTGGCTTGCATTCTAATGAGGCAACTCTTCTTTCTCCTCCATACCACAACCCCCTTACCTGCCAACTGTGCGCACAGCATGTGGGATCTTAGTTCCCTGACCAGGGATTGAACTAATACCCCCTGCACTGGAATTGTGGAGCCTGAACCACTGGACTGCCAGTGAAGTCCTAATGAGGCAACTCTTGACTGGCTCCTGGATAATGTCAAGAGGGAGGCTGGTCACCAGAAAGACCGAGTCAAGATAAGAAGTTTGGAACTTTCAGCCCCACCTCCCATCTTCCTGGAAGGGGAAAGGGGCGGGAGATTGTTTCTGATAGGTCATGCCTATGTGATGAAGCAGATATAAAATTCCCCAAAGGGTGAGGCTGAGAGAGCTTCCAGGTCATGAATGCATCTTCCATCCCTGGAGGGTGACACACCCCAACTCCAAGGGGATAGGAGCTCGTGGGCTCAGAGCCCTTCCGGAGCCCACTCTAGGTATCTCTCCATCTGGCTATTCATTTGTAGCTTTCGACATGTGCTTTATCATAAATCAGCTGTAGTAAGTAAACTGTTTTCCTGGGTTCTGCGAGCTACTGTAGCAATTATTGAACTAGAGGAGAGGATCATGGGTATCTGATTTATAGCCAAATCAGAGCCTGAACAGAAGTTGTGAGGAGCTGGAGATCCATCTCTTTCAATTGGCATCTGAAGTGGGGCAGTCTTCTACAAAACTCTTTGGATCAAATAGCTCGCTTTAACTATGAGAGCCAACAGAATAGTTTGGGGAGTGGGAGGATGTAAGCAGCTCATCTGACATTCTGCTGAGTTAGCAGATTTCTTTCTTCCCATGTGGACTGCAGAAAATGGGCAGTTGGAATGATGGGTTGGCTTAGGAGCAGGTCTGCAGAGTGTTGGGACAAATTAGCCAGCATGCTGGGTATTGTAAAGGGTGGGACCCTTGAGAAGACCCTTGTATTCAAGTTTAATATGACACCTTAGAGAGTTAACACGTTGGTAGGAAGGACGTGTGTGTGCGTGCGTTCAGTTGTGTCTAACTCTTCATAACCCCCTGGACTGTAGCCCATCAGGCTCCTCTGTCCATGGGATTTCCCAGGCAAGAATACTGGAGTGGGTTGTCATTTTCTTCTCCAGGGGATCTTCCCAACCTAGGGATCAAACCCTGGCCTCTTGCATTGCAGGCAGATTCTTTACTGTCTGAGCCACCAGGGAAGTCCCAGTGATTACTTTCTAAAACAAATGTATAAATGTTGCTTCTACTGAGACCCTATCTTTCATTTAATAAACACTGGTTGAGTGCTTCCTCCGTACTGACAACTCTTCTCAAAGATACTACAGAAAGAAGGAATCTGGGAGAGAGAAACGCAGACAACAAGCAGATAACGATGCCCTTTTCCTTGCCACAGTGCATCTGATGGCACAGTCACACTTCATGCAGATACCGCTTTAGTACAGGTGCTGCCGAAGCCAGCACCAGGCTCAGCTTTGGGACTCATCTGGTTCCTCTGCCCTGGGATGGCGCCAAGTCTTGGAGCTGGCCTGCTGCTGGCATGTCATCTCTTAGATGTGTCCTTTGCGCAGACACCTGCTTCCAGCCACTGCCTGTCCAGTTTTCCCCTTCTGTCTCTCTCAGCTCCTCATAGTGTCTGTTACCCACCCACATTCTTCAAATAGCCCTGTGGTATTTTTATTCTCTAGTGAAATGTCTAAAGATAAATAGGCAAAACATCACACAAGTGTAGAGTCCAATGGCCTGAATGAAGGAAACTACTGAATGTGATAGATGGAAAAAATCCTGGGAGTTACTTTACTTTCTTGAACTCCCTTATTTATTTTTAAATTATATTTTATTTGGCTGTGCTGGACCTTAGTTGAGGTGCCTGGGATCTCCCATCTTCATTGCAGCATGTGGGATCTTTAGTTGTGGCATGCAAATTCTTAGTTATGGTATGTAAGGTCTAGTTTCCTGATCAGGGATCAAACCTGGGCCCCCTACATTGGGAGCCTGGACCCTTAGCCACTAGACCACCAGAGAAGTCCCTGAACTCCCTTATTTTTGGTAAGGAAACTTATGTCCAAGGAAGCTGTGACTTGTTCAAGGTCAAAGTCCCTCAGTAACAGACCTGGCACTAAAAACCCGGGTCTTCAGATGCTGTGTCCAGTGCTCTGTGACTCTGCTGTGCAGCCTTTTATGGACTGAGCGCTTCTGCCTCACCCCCACCTAATCCATACATTGAAGCCCTAATGCCTAACTTGATGGGATTTGGAGGTGAGGACTTGGGAAGGTAATTAGAATTGGATTAAGTCATGAGGATGGGGTGCTCATGATGGGGTTAGCGGCCTTTTAGGAAGAAAAGTGGATCTTTCTTTCTCTCCACGTGCATGCACTGGAGAAAGGCCACGTGAGGCCACAAGGAGAAGGCATCTGTCTGCAAGCTGAAAGAGAGCTCTCACCAGGCACTGCATAAGCCAGTGCCTTAATCTTGGACTTCTAACCTCTGAAACTGAGAAACAAACTTCTGCTGTTTAAGACACCTGTCTATGGTATTTTGTGATGGCAGCCTGTGCAGATTAAAACACTGTCCAAAAGAGAACACAGAGAACACTTCTTTTCCAGTTGTTAGATGCATCATCACTTTGTTATTCCATGGTTCCATGAGATAACAGCCATGGGGAAATTGATTAAACGATTTTCATGATGAAAGATTGTGTGTGTGTTAGTCACTTCAGTCATGTTCACCTCTTTGCAACCTCATGGACCAGAGCCTACCAGACTCTTCTGTCCATGGAATTCTCCAGGCAAGAACACTGGTGAGGGTTGTCATTACCTTCTCAGGGGGATCTTCCTTAGCCAGGGATCAAACCCAGAGTCTTTACTGTCTGAGCCACCAGGGAAGACGAAAGACTGAAGGAGCTCTATTATTCATTGGGAAAGCATTTTTATGCATAGGCTTAAGTTTCCAATCTAATCCAATTCGTTTCATTCATTCATGCATTTAACAAATAATGAACCAGGCAGCATTAAGTGCTGGTAATATGTCGGTGATTATTAGAGACTAAGTCCCTGCCCCAAGGCAGCTTCATTAAAATGGGGGTGGAGGGATGGGTGTTAGGCACCAAGATGCTCCCCTCAGATTCCACTCTAAGGAGGAGTTTGTTGTCCAGCTGTGGGGAGTGGGGCGTGTCCAGCAGCAGTCTCTGGCTGTCAGGTCCTTCACGGTCAGTTTCAGCTGCTGTTTTGCCTGTATCCAATGCCGCTCCACTACTCTTGCCTGGAAAATCCCATGGACAGAGGAGCATGATAGGCTGCAGTCCATGGCGTCGCTAAGAGTCGGACACCACTGAGCGACTTCACTTTCACTTTTCACTTTCCTGCATTGGAGAAGGAAATGGCAACCCACTCCAGTGTTCTTGCCTGGAGAATCCCAGGGATGGGGGAGCCTGGTGAGCTGCCGTCTCTGGGGTCGCACAGAGTCGGACACGACTGAAGTGACTTAGCAGCAGCAGCAGCAGTAGCAATGGCCAAGTACAATAGGGGCATAAAGACCTGTTTATTTCAGACCAATACCAGGAGAATTCCGATGGGCAATACTTGCTCTAGAGTTTCCTGCCAAACTTGTCAATCCCTCTGTGAGCTGGCATCACAACTCAACTTCTCCCTCTGGCCAACTTTGCTTTTCCCAGATCTTCCTTTCACGTTGTTGTCGTTCAGTCAATAAGTTGTGTCCCGACTCTTTGCAACCCTATGGACTGCAGCATGCCAGGCTTCCCTGTCCTTCACTATCTCCCAGAGTTTGCTCAAATTCATGTCCACTGAGTCGGTGATGCTATCTAACTATCTTATCTTCTGCCAACCTCTTCTCCTTTTGCTTTCAATATTTCCCAGGAATTTCAGTCTTCAAATTCCTTTTACTTGCTGATCCCTAATAAATATCATATATTCTAAATTCTGTCTCAGGGTCTGCCTCCAGGAAACCCAACTTGCCAGGGACTGTTTTATATAAGATTGTTGGTGAAGCCTTTTTTGAAAGCTACGGTGACATTTGAGCATTTGAGTGAAGACCTGGAGAATGTCAGGGAGAAAGTCCCAGAGAGATCTGAGGAAAGCGAGCCAGTCAGAAGTCAGGGCAGAGGGAATGTGACCGAGCAGGACCCTGTGGGGTGGGGTGAGGGGGGCAGCTACAATGGCCCCTCCTTGCCAGCCCCCATCCTGTCATTTCTCGTTTGTAGGGAAAGGTTTTAGTCCCCTAGGCCTTCCCTGAGTTCCAAAGAGCAGATTCAAGCAGTTAGTTAGTAATCAGAGAAGTGAGGGAATGGAGAAACAAAGGAGAAGCAGTCAAGAAGAAATAGTTAAGTCATAAAGCAGAGTCCTAGTTCCGCCTCAAGGCATATACATAACAGCCTGATACATATCTTTGAGTTATTCTGCAGAAAGTAAGGGGCTTCTCAGGTGGTGCTAGTGGTAAAGAACTCACTTGCCAATGCAGGAGATGTATGAGACACAAGTTCGGCCCCTGGGTCGGGAAGATCCCCTGGAGGAGGCCCTAAAGCCCACACCCAGATGGAGGATGGTGACTATGTGCTGAGATCCCAGACTGCACAGAACCAGAGGCTGATGGCTGAAATTCCTGAACATCACCCTATTACCTCAGGGCTTCCTTGGTGACTTCAGCAGTGAAGAATCTGCCTGCAATTTGGGAGACCTGAGTTCAATCCTTGGGTCAGGAATATCCCCCGAAGAAGGGAATGGCTACCCACTCCAATATTCTTCCTGGGAAATCCCATGGACAGAGGAGCCTGGTGGGCTATACTGTCCATGGGGTCCCAAAGAGTTGGATACGACTGAGTGACTAATGCTTTGACTTTTTGACCCTGTTCAGGTCAGTTCAGTTGCTCAGTCGCGTCTGACTCTTTGCGACCCCATTGACTGCAGCACACCAGGTTTCCCTGTCCATCACCAACTCCCAGAGCTTGCTCAAACTCATGTCCATTGAGTCGGTGACCCTGTTGCCTCACCATTAACCAATCAGAAAAAAGGCATGCCCCCATGCAGGTCTTACCCATAACATTACCTTTAAAAACCTTTCCCTGAAAACCATCACGCAGTTCAGGTCTTTTGAGCACAAGTCGCCAGTTCTCCTTTCTCAGCCCCGAAATAATCCTTTGTCTGCTCTAAACTCTGACGTGTGGGTTCATTTGGCCTCATTGTGGTTCAGACACATGGACTCGGGTTTGAAACCAGGAACAGCTGATGCAAAGGCCCTGAGTCAAGGGTGTGCCTGGCAGGTTCCAGGAATAGCAAAGGGGCCAAAGGAGTGAATGGAGCAAACGGAGGAGAAAGGTGGCAGGAAATTAGGTACAAAAGGCATGAGGAGCGGGGTGGCTAGGTAGGGGGGGATACTGTCCCATTGTGTAGGGATATCTCACAAAAAGGAGCTGAGTTGATTGCTGTGGAGAAAACACTCTGGTTAAAAGTTGTGAGGTAAGAGACCTGCAAAGGGAAGGAATACAGATTACAAAAAAGAAGAAAAAAATCTAAACACACGGCCCCGTATTTTTGTTGCAGGAAGGGGGACCCCTTCCAGGGCTTGAGATCAGGCTTTTATCTGAGGAGACACGTGCTGACAAGGCATGAGACCATTGGAAAGAGGCTCCTGGGCGGAGAGCAGGAGGGAAGGGAACCCAGGAGGACTGCTCTGCCACTGAGAACCTACAGTCTCGGGTTTTATGGTGATGGGCTTAGTTTCCAGGGTGTCTCTGGCCAGTCACTGTAACTCAGGGTCCTTCCTGGTGGTGCACACATCATCCAGTCATGATGGCGTCAGCGAGGAGGATTCTGGGAGGTTGGTAGGGCACGTGGACTGGCGTCTCCTCTGCTTTTGCCCTCTCCCCAATTCTTCCAGTTGGTGGTAGCTGGTTAGTTCCACATTCCTTACCAGGCCCTCCTGTTTAGGATAATTCCTATAGAGGTTTCTATGGTGCCTGGCTAGGACGAGTGGTTTTGGTCAGTGGATCCCCTAACACAATGGCACTTTCTGAATTCTGGAGGGAATCAGGCAGAAAGGAAGATGAACGTTTCATTTCTGTTTACAGAAGTATAATCTGTTAAATTGTTAGAGTTACAGATAATTTAAGAGAAAAGAGAAAGGAGTTCCTTGAATCCAGGATACAGAACATAGAGAAACAGTAAGGTTACAAACAAAGGCCATAATTATCCTTCATCAGTTTATCCAGTTCCATGTAATTATTTCTTGTTCTGCTTGATCTTGGTTGGTGGTTTTATGAACTCATCAGCTTCTCTACTACAGTTCTGGCAATCTTTATTCAGTCCAGTGGTTTGATCTCAAACTTATTTAAGCAACATTATCAGAAGCATTGTATAGACTCTGGAGCATCTTATACAGTCCTTTTCAGAGATCTCCAACAGTCCCTGATGGAGAGCAGAATATGCCACCCCAAAATACATCTCTTTGGTATATTAAGCTGGTTACTTTCTTTCTTTTTATGTCTTTTTTTTTAAACTTTTTATTTTGAATTGGAGAATAACCAATTAACAATGTTGTGATAGTTTCAGGTGAATAGCAAAAGGACTCAGCCATTCATATACATGTATCCATCCTTCCCCAAACTCCCTTCCCATCCAGGTCGCCACATAACATTGAGCAGAGTTCCCTGTGCTTTACAGTGGGTCCTTGTTGGTGATCCATTTTACGTATAGCAGAGCATACATGGTGGCTCTGGTGGTAAAGTATTCCCAGGTGGGAATTAGTTTCCCACCTGGAATAAAGTATTCCCACTGGGAATTAGTATTCCCAGGTGGCGCTAGTGGTAAAGAACCCACCTGCCAATGCGGGAGACATGAGACACAGGTTTGATTCTCTGGGTCACGAAGATCCCCTGGAAGAGGGCATGGCCACCCACGCCAGGATTCTTGCCTGGAGAATTCCATGGATAGAGGAGCCTGGCAGGCTGCAATCCATGGGGTCGCAAAAGAGTTGGACACAACTTAGCAACTAAACAGCAAGAACAACCTATGGGCTGCTAGTGCTACTGCTGCTCAGTCGCTTCAGTGGTGTCCGACTCTGTGCGACCCCATAGACGGCAGCCCACCAGGCTCCCCCGTCCCTGGGATTCTCCAGGCAAGAACACTGGAGTGGGGTGCCATTTCCTTCTCCAGTGCATGAAAGTGAAAAGTGAAAGTGAAGTCGCTCAGTCATGTCCAACTTAGCGACCCCATGGACTGCAGCCTACCAGGCTCCTCCGTCCCTGGGATTTTCCAGGCAAGAGTACTATGATTTAAATTGTTATATAGACTCTTCTTAAAATCTACATAGATCAACTATATTTTATCAAGTTAAATAAAATATGTTGTATTCTGTGGTATAAAAATCAAAGGTTTTATTAGTAGTCCTAATAATTTCCTAATATAGTCAATACTCTTTGATAAAGGAAGTGCCTAAAGCCATTTAATTTATTTTAAATCTTTTATTTGGTAAAAAATAAATAAAAATCATAGATCTCTGTAATTCACAAAATCTTAAGGCATTTTCTAATTTTGTTTGTTTGCTTTGTTTTTCCTACTGGAAGGGCGCAGGACCCTATGGTTCTTCCCCACCATGTCCTCTGCCTGCCTTTGGTTTGTGGAAAACCCTGAGCCAAAGAATAAGTTTAATCAGAAAGTGAGAAAATGCAGAAACAAAGAAAAACAGTCAAAGGAGACCACATACCACATAATAACTGTTTAGTCATTAAACATAGTCAAAAACATTTAGTTCCTCCTCAAGAGCTGTAGACAATATTCTGAGCTATATCCTGTGAGTTGTCTTGTAGATACTGAAACCCCCAACCAGGTGGAAGAAATTAACTCCATGATAACCAAACTATAGCCATGACGTGTGTGTAGTGTGTTAAGTCGGTTCAGTCGAGTCCGACTCTTTGCGACCTCTTGGACTGCAGACCGCCAGGCTCTTCTGTCCATGAGGATTCTCATGGGAATCTTCCCAACCCAGGGGATCTTCCGACCCAGGGATCAAACTCACATCTCTCACGTCTCCTGCATTGGCAAGCAGGTTCTTTGCCACTGGCACCACCTGGGAAGCCAGCCATGACATGCTGCTGCTGCTGCTAAGTCACTTCAGTCGTATCCGACTCTGTGCGACCCCATAGATGGCAGACCACAAGGCTCCCTCGTCCCTGGGATTCTCCGGGCAAGAACACTGGACTGGGTTGCCATTTCCTTCTCCAATGCATGAAAGTGAAAAGTGAGAGTGAAGTCGCTCAGTGGTGTCCGACTCTTAGCGACCCCATGGACTTGCAGCCCACCAGGCTCCTCCGTCCATGGGATTTTCCAGGGAAGAGTACTGGAGTGGGGTGCCATTGCCTTCTCTGAACCATGACATACGTTGCCACAATTTTGAAACTTGACCTCAAGGAAATGGGACAAACCACCCCTGGAACTGAAGACTAACTGTACCTAATACCATCAAGATGATGCTGGTCAGACCACTGCATGACCAGTTTCAAGATGGCTGTCAGAGCTGGCTGTGCTCTGCATGGAGCCCCCTTCCTCTGTGTGTAACAGCTCCTGCCCACTGATCGTCAGTGGGACGGAGCAGGCCTTTGGACAGGAGTTCTCCCCACCCCCCCACCCACCATCCTTTTCTTTCCACCAGCCTGGCCTCTTTACTGGCTTTTGAAAGATTAGTAGCTGGACCCCACTTTCAGTTACTACTACTCAGTTCATACAAAAGAAAAGTATTTTCAAAATATAATCTGTAAACCTAGTGGGAAAATCTCTCCTGATTAAGTAGCAGATGGATAAATCTGTGTAATCAGAAATAGTCTTTGGAAAGGAGTAAGTTCAAGAAAGAAGTGAAATGTATTCTAAACACATGTTCTCTAAACACATGTTCTTTGCATTTCCAACTTCATATACCACACTGTTTTCTAATTTCAGCTCAGTAGGAAATTAGCTTGTTCAGTAAACTATTAGCAACCAATACCTATTCATTTTCCTGTTTCTGTTTCCTAATATGTTTATTTGACTTTTAGCTATATGTGAGTGGTCTTTCATTTATTCTTCCTTTTTTTTTTTTTCCCACTGTGCCAACCAGGGATCAACCAGGGATCAAACCTGTACCCTCTGTGTTGGGAGCATGGAGTCTTAACCTCTGGATCACTAGGGAAGTCCCCATCCTTCCATTCAGCCATTGAAGGTTTTCTTGCTTTCCAGGACTATAAAACATATGATCAAGTTATATTTCTGTCTTGGCTCACCACACTATTTATCAGGGAAGACAGATATGTAAATAGATAATGATAGAGCAATAAGGTAAGGACTATAGAAAAGGTATTTTCAAAGAATTACTAAATTCCTGGGAAAGAGTGGTTGGCAGGTACAAGTCAGTGTCCCTGGGTTCTTCTAGAGGATATCATGTTAGGGCCCATCTTTGCAGGAGGAGGCCCTACTTCTTGGGCAGGTCCCACACTCTTACATATGCTGAAATGCCTTTCAAACCTCTGTCCTCAGGCCAGATCTCTTCCCTGGGCTTCAGATTTGTCAATATAAATAAATGCCTACTCGATCACGACACTAGCTGTTTCACAGGCATCTCAAAGTCCAGAACTAAACTTATTTCCCCAGTCCAAACTACTTATTTTCCAGAAATGGGAAGTGATTATTAAAATGATTTGGGACTTCCCTGGTGGTCCAGTGGTTAGGGCTTCACCTTACTATGCAGGGGTGTGGGTTTGATCCCTTGTGGAAGAGCTAAGATCCCACATGCCTCATGGCCAAAAAACAAAATGAAAAGAAAAAAAACAAAACATAAAACAGAAACAATGTTGTAACAAATTCAATAAAGACTTAGCTCTATTTGGTATGCCTGAACTATAGTAACTCCATTTTGATTTTTAAAAACATTCTTTTCTTTAACGGTTAAAGCAGAAGTACAATGCGTGTTTGACAGACCATAAGACAGCTTATTCTAGTGAGCATGAAGTCCAAGCCAAATCTGGTATAAGCCAGAATGACTTCCCCATATCTCAGTATGTGAACATTTCTTCCCTCATGCCCTAAGTTCAGTTCAGTTCAGTTGCTCAGTCATGTCTGACTCTTCGCGACCCCATGAATCGCAGCACGCCAGGCTTCCCTGTCCATCACCAACTCCCGGAGTTCACTCAAATTCACATCCATTGAGTCGGTGATGCCATCCAGCCATCTCATCCTCTGTCGTCCCCTTCTCCTCCTGCCCCCAATCCCTCCCAGCATCAGAGTCTTTTCCAATGAGTCAACTCTTTGCATGAGGTGGCCAAACTACTGGAGTTTCAGCTTTAGCATCGTTCCTTCCAAAGAACACCCAGGGCTGATCTCCTTTAGAATGGACTGGTTGGATCTCCTTGCAGTCCAAGGGACTCTCAAGAGTCTTCTCCAACACCACAGTTCAAAAGCATCAATTCTTCAGCGCTCAGCTTTCTTCACAGTCCAACTCTCACAGCCATACATGACCACTGGAAAAACAATAGCCTTGACTAGACAGACCTTTGTTGGCAAAGTAATGTCTCTGCTTTTGAATATACTGTCTAGGTTGGTCATAACTTTCCTTCCAAGGAGTAAGCATCTTTTAATTTCATGGCTGCAATCACCATCTGCAGTGATTTTGGAGCCCCCCTAAATAAAGTCTGACACTGTTTCCACTGTTTCCCCATATATTTCCCATGAAGTGATAGGACCAGATGCCGTGATCTTCGTTTTCTGAATGTTGAGCTTTAAGCCAACTTTTTCACTCTCCTCTTTCACTTTCATCAAGAGGCTTTTTAATTCCTCTTCACTTTCTGCCATAAGGGCGATGTCATCTGCATATCTGAGGTTATTGATATTTCTCCCGGCAATCTTGATTCCAGCTTGTGCTTCTTCCAGCCCAGTGTTTCTCATGATGTACTCTGCATATCAGTTAAATAAGCAGAGTGACAATATACAGCTTTGACATACTCCTTTTCCTATTTGGAACCAGTCTGTTGTTCCATGTCCAGTTCTAACTCTTGCTTCCTGACCTGCATCATGCCCTAAGAGAACCTCCTAAATTGATACTTGCGACCTTGCATAACTGGAGAAGTACGCTAGGCTAGACCAACACAAATTTGAAGATAATCCTACTCTTTCACCCTTGACCCTTGGCTGAACTTGTCCTTTTCAGCTGCACCCTCAACCAATTTTCTTTTCCTTCCTTCCTCTTCTTCTCTTTTCCTTTGTCTCTTCTCTCCCAGGTTTCACTGTGGTTGTTTAAAAACTAGGCCTGTGGCAAATATACTCTCAGATACTTTTTGGAGGGCTTAAATGACCAAAAAAAAAAAAAAAAAAAAAGGCGGGGGAGGGAGGCTTCCCTGGTGGCTCAGACGGTAAAGAGTACATCTGCAATGCGGCAGACCTGGATTTAATCCCCTGGAGGAGGATATAGCAACCCACTCCAGTATTTTTGCCTGGAGAATCTCCACGGACAGAGGAACCTGGCAGGCTACAGTTGATGGAGTCGCAGAGTCAGACACAACTGAATGACTAAGCACAGCACAAATGACCAACAGCATTTATCAGTGAACTCTGAAGGTTTGTTCATAGTGGATAGATGCTTATTTTTGTAGCTTAAAGGAAAAGTTGTAAAAACTTGTAGAGATTATTCGAATTTTCTTGTGGGAGCAGTGAAAGTTAGTGGTGTGTGGTAACTTTCAAAGCACTGAAGGTCCTTAAGTGAGAAACTGTGTTTCAGTTGTGCCCCAAAATAAGGCCTCTGAATTCATCCCTTATTGTTGCTGTGTGTCATTTTTTTTTTTCCTTTCTGTAACCAGACATGTTCCTACCAACTCTGTTACAGAAATCTGGGAAGCTTTGGTATTCAACAATTATATTTCTGCCTAAAGTGATATTGAGACAAAATATTACAGTCTGCCCTTCTTGAAGGATTAGTAAGGATGAATTCTACTAGGTCAGAGAAAAACTCTACAATGAGTCAACCTGAAAAAATGGTAAATATTTTACAAAGTATAATCTGTTTTTTTCATTTAACCTGGGTTTTCTGGGAACTGCCCTATCACACCCTGTTCAAGTCTCAGGACACAATGTAGCTAGTGAGATATTCATTGTGTCTTCATCTATACTGGTTAAATTACAGAAGATGTACCCATTAGGGCAAATTTTCTGAAATTAAGTAAGGGCCTGAAACCCATTACCAATGGAGGGTGGGTCTTGATGGTCCTTAGTAGCATAAGTAAATCTGGTTAATTGTTAAACTTCCAAGGTTATCATAGAATTAAATCAACAGGCTGATAGATACAAAACATCAAACACTTAAAGATGAAAGGAAACTTTCTGTTGAGCCAAATACAAGGAAATACATTAAGATTGATAATTTTCCATCATTTAATTCTGACCTTCAAATCTACCCCTCACCTTATTTTTATGTATTAATACAACTGACAAATATATAAAAGGTTGGTAATGTCCAGTGTTAGCAAGGGTAGGAGGAAGTAGGCACCACTCGAATGCAGTGCTGGTTGAAAGATCAATTTGTAAACCTTTAGGAAGAGTAATTTCAGAGTCTACCAAAATTTAAAATGCACTTATCATTTGATCTGATAATTCTACTACTGGAAATTTACCTTATGGGATATATTTACAAAAGTCTGCTTCTTTGTATGCATAAAGAGATGCTCATTGCAGCATAAGTTGTAATGACAAAAAAACTGTAATTACAAAATTCTGGCAATAACCCAGAAATGTGTAAGTAGGAGACTGATTAAATAAATCATGATGCACAGTGAAATATGGGGCTTCATTGGAAGAGACCCTGATACTGGGAAGGAATAAAGGCAAAAGAAGAAGAGGGCAGCAGAGGATGAGATGATTAGATAACATCACCAACTCAATGGACATGAATTTGGGTAAACTCCAGAAGATAATGAAGGACAGGCAAGCTTGGCGTGCTGCAGTCTGTGGGGTCGAAAAGAGTCAGGCACGACTTAGCAACTCAACAACAACAATGAAATAATATGCAGCCGTTAAAAGGAATGAGGTAAATTTGTATCTTTCATGTTAAAGATCTGCAAGATGTATTATTAAGTGGAAAACAAGAGCAAAATAGAGACAGTAGTTAGTATGCCATTTGTGTAAATATTTCAAGATCTACGTATACATACATTGATATTTGCACAAAAGGTCTTGGAGGATAGGTAATTATACTATATTATATATAGCATAGTTGGTCAGTATTATCTGGGGGACTAGAAATTGGTAGAAAGGGAGATTTTATATCTTTCTGTGCTGTTTAAAGTTTTCTTTTTTTTTTTAAACCACGTCTTTTTTTTGAATCACCTTTCCCTTAGGTATTCCTGTCCATTACAGTCACTCAGAGCATTTATAAAGTTCCCAATTGTGTAGTCTTATAATTTCAGAGTTGTGATCCCCCTTTCATACGTAGGAAAATTGAGGGCCAGAAGCTGAGAGTTCGGGTGACCGTGACTGAGCAAGCTGGTGACAGCGCCGGGAGAAGTCAAGTTCCCTGGTCAAGTGACTGACAGCTGCACTGTGCTACTTTGATGTCTTCAGGAAATTGCTCCAAATACACCCTGAAAATTCAATTAATCTAGACTTCACTGTTTAATAATGATTTCCTGAAAAACATGTGAGTGAAATGCTGTGAGTGAGTGAAAGTCGCTCAGTCATGTCCAACTCTTTGCGACCCCATTGATGATAGAGTCCGTGGAATTCTGCAGGCCAAAATACTGGAGTGGGTAGCTTTTCCTTTCTCCAGGGGATCTTCCCAACTCAGGGATTGAACCAGGTCTCCTGCATTGCCGACAGATTCTTTACCATCTGAGCCACTAGGGAAGCCCAAGAATACTGGAGTGGGTAGCCTATCCCTTCTCCAGTGGATCTTCCCGACCCAGGAATATGAACCAGGGTCTCCTGCATTGTAGGCAGATTCTTTACCAGAAAAACATCATACTTCACATATATGAATTAATGACCTCATAGTTATTAAATGCTTTTCACGTAATCATTTGGAAGTGGCCTAAGTGCATTGAAACAGACAGTCCCCTCCAAAGTGAGGTCACTGCTGATAGCTAGATACCCACCTGATTCTCTGGCACCTGGATATTCTTGCAGTGTGCAGTTAGGATGTGGGTCCCTGTCTTGCCCACCAAACACACCTGTGAATCATCAGGCAGGGGTCCTCGGATCTATTAATAATTTAGGTTAGGTCAAAGTATCACAGATTTTAAAATTACTTTTTATGGAGGTATAACTTACATTTAGTAATGGGCTCAAGTCATAAATGCTTGGCTTGATGAATTTTCATACACACACACACCCTGTAGGCACCATCCAGCTCAAGCACCCAGCAGGTTCGCCTGTGCCAATTCCATCAATATTTCACAAAGATAATTATTCTGGCCTTCTAATACTGAAGATTAGTTTTCAAGTCTTCATTATTAAAAAAAAAAAAGGCAGTTGATGATATGGGGGGATGGGCTGGATAAGAATGAGGGGTCGAGAGTGCTCTAAACTATTCCGTTTTGCAAAAATCCCCTTATTATCTTTTAACTTATCTTCCTTGTTCACTGTGTTCTTTTATAAATTATGATGTGAAAGAGCTTTCGTTTAATACGTGTCTTCTAAAAGAATTTTTCTTGGCTTCTCTTTTTGTAGTTTATTTGTGTTTGAACTTTCAGCATGCTCTAGAGATCAGAGAAGACTCCACGAAGGAGGAAAAGCATTACAGAGGGACATAGATATTTTTTTTTAAGTCTTAAGGTCTACTTTCCAAACCTGCTGCTATTTCTCACTGCTTTTACTTGAAATCAATACCTACTTTTACATAGTCACCAAAATGGGCATATAACATGTACATGCATGCCAAGTTGCTTCAGTCGTGTCCAACTCTTTGCGACTCCATGGACTATAGCCCCTCAGGCTCCTCTATCCGTGGGATTCTCCAGGCGAGAACACTGGAGTGTGTTGCCAAGTCCTCCTTCAGGGGATCTTCCCGACCCAGGGATGAAATCTGTGTCTCTTATGTCTCCTGCCCTGGCAGGCAGGTTCTGTATCACTAGCGCCACCGGGGAAGCCCACCTATAGTATCTACCATCTAAGAACACACATATTGAAACAATATTTTTCTTAACACTAAAGAATAAATGCAGTATAATGCAGTATGATTGTAGAGCTTAGGGAGTTAGGGGAAAAGGAGATCTTGAAATGGACTTTGTTTGAAGTATCGGGGTAATTACTCTGGAACCCCAAAGCACCAACTTAAAGCATGTTGGAAATGAACTGTATTCCAAAGGGAATGCCTGGTATGGGATTCTAATGGATTGAGGGAGTTCTCAGTAGCGTACAGCCAGGCCCAGAGTTTTGATGTTGTTTTCAGTTGGCTATCAGCTGACCTCATGTGATTCAGCCTACCTTGAGTAGATCTCTTCTTGGGGTGTAGGGCTGTGGGGATGGAGAAAGCTCTAACTTGCCAAAGGAAGCTAAGGAGGCTGGAGATGGCAATGGAGACAGCTGTGCCTCCTGCAGACAGTGACCCTGTCCCCAGCCACTTAGGTTCAGAGCTGGGACTTGAATAGGAAAGCTAAAGAAATGATTGAATATAAACTTCCTGCAGTCTTGAAGTGAACGGTAAAGATCAAGCTCACCATTGATCTGGTGTAAAACTGTAATACCAAAAGTCTATAAGGTTGATGCAAAAATGACAATTGTTATTTATTTAAAATTTATAATTTCCCCACTGCACTACACCCTTTAAACTACTCTACAAATATATATATATTTTTTTAATCGCTTAACAACAAATACAAGCATTCCAGGAGTGGTGAAAGAAAATCAGAATACTCAGATTAGAGAGAAAATCTCAGGCTGACACAAAATGATGTTTTGCTCTCAAAATGAGTATTAGGAATAATAGGCAAACGCTGAAAAGTCACGTTTTCATAGTGAGTCTCCAAGATGCCAGGGCTGGCTTGCAATGGGAAGCAGAGTCACCCTGCTGCTTCTGTTCTCACAGCGGTGTGATGTCTCCCCAGATAAAGGTTGCCCATTTCAAGGCTCAAGCTAATTCTGGCTCTTCTTCCTCGATTTCTGATTCAAATTCAGTTTGCTCAATTTCTGACTGTATTCAATTTCCGCAGCTCAAAATTGGGATTTCTGAGCTTGAAACAAAAGGAAGCCTGCAACTCATCTCTTATGATTGGGATGAGTATTCAAGTGAAAATCAGAATCACCAGTGGGTAAAGAATCTGCCTGCAGTGCCGGAGACACAGGAGACTCAGGTTCGATCCTTGGGTCAGGAAGATCCCCTAGAGGAGGGAATGGCAACCGACCCAGTATTCTTGCCTGGGAAACTCTATGGACAGAGGAGCCTGGTGAGCTACAATACATTGGGGTTGCAAAGAGTCGGACATGACTGAGCAACTAACGCTTTCCCTGGATTTACATTCTCTAGATAAAGGAGGGGATGAAAGGAAAGAAAAAGCTCTTCCTTTCTCTACCCATCCAAAAGATGGATAGAAAGTGACAGCCCCACTCATACCCCCAGAAAGCAAAGCTACTGAATTATATTCATGAAAAATCAAATCGCCACAGTCACCAACCACACCTGAGTGACTGACCCAAAGCATAGTGGAGGTAAGAGAAAGAAAGACACAACAGAAGCTGTATGTTTTGTGTATCTCTCAGGATTGCGGGCAAGAAAGTGAGGACACAATATATGCTACTCTTTGGACACTGAGGCCAGTATTATAATTTATGGCAGGGGTCCCCAAACTCTGGGACCTAATGCCTGTTGATCTGATGTGGAACTGATACAATAAGAATAGAAATAAAGACAAGACAAACAAAGACAAATAGAAATAGAGTACACAATAAACATAATAGGCTTGATTCAGCCCAAAACCATACCCTCCCCCTACCTGAGGAAAAACTGTCTTCCACGAAACCAGTCCCTGGTACCCAGAAGGTTGTTCAGTTCAGTTCAGTTCAGTAGCTCAGTGGTGTCCGACTCTTTGCGACCCCATGAATCGCAGCACGCCAGGCCTCCCTGTCCATCACCAACTCCCGTAGTTCACTCAGACTCACGTCCATCGAGTCAATGATGCCATCCAGCCATCTCATCCTCTGTCGTCCCCTTCTCCTCCTGCCCCCAATCCCTCCCAGCATCAGTCTTTTCCAATGAGTCAACTCTTTGCCTGAGGTGGCCAAAGTACTGGAGTTTCAGCTTTAGCCTCATTCCTTCCAAAGAAATCCCAGGGTTGATCTCCTTCAGAATGGACTGGTTAGATCTCCTTGCAGTCCAAGGGACTCTCAAGAGTCTTCCCCAGAAGGTTGGGGCCCACTGATATAGGGAGTGGAATATGTGTCCCATTAAAAACAGGAGGGCAAAGGAAGGAAATTTTATGCTAAAGTGGAGAAGTCTAATTTTGAAATAAATAACTCTAGTTCTAGCACTAAGCTATGTTTAAGCAAGGGGTTATTATTAGTTAGGGCTCAATAAACGTTAGTTTCAATTATTATATTTGCCGATATTCATCACTGTAATCGGGGCTTTGAAATGAGCCAGACTGTCATTACAAGCCAGTCTGATTTTTTAGGAGATGGCTGTCTAAGGAGGAAAATATAAGAGATGAGTATCATGCAGTAAAATCCATCAGCAAGATAGTTTCTAAAGCCTCCCTGAAGGTCTATTTTAAAGTGTCATAAATGTCTTCATTGAGTTAAAATACTGATGGATCACCATAACTGACAGAGTTTGGAGCTGAAAAACACCCAACAGCATGAGGGTTGAGGGTGTTATTACATGTGGTAAAATTTTAATTTTATAAATGATCCAGTAATTGCTTTCCTAAGAAAAATATAATTGTATATCTTCAGACAAGTAAGGGTCATGACAGGTCCACCTGGATGGCCAGGGCTTCTAGGAGGGGGACATGGGAGCCAGAAAGAAGTCGGTTTTTCTTATTCTGATAAATTTATCCATCCAATTTGCAATGACATCTTTTGTTTCCATCTAGGGATATTTGAGGGACTTCCCTGGTGGCTCTGCCTGGGAAATCCCATGGACAGTGGAGTCTGGAGGGCTACAGTCCATGGGGTTGAAACAGTCAGACACGACTGAGCGACTAACAGGATACAATGGACAACTTGTGAAGCTAGATCCCAGAATCTCCCCTCAAATTAAACATAGTGAACAAAAAAAGAATAAAGACATAGAAGCTGTATTTGAAGCTCCATCTTCCCCTCTGCAGGTTTTCCCTACCCACGAGTTTCACTTATCTTTTTGTTCCTGAATGAGTAAGGGTGAGATGTGGCTGCCAGGAAGAGGTGATGGGCAGATGCAGTAGAGAGGAAGAGAGGCAAACACACGTCTACATTTTTCCTGGGTCGGAAGCAAAGGCTTCATGGCTCTACTCTTACTTGGAGAGCAGCTAGAATCCAAAAGTAAATGTACTCTGCCAGTAAAGTCTGATGAAGTTTGGTGCAGGAGTTTTAACCCAAGGACAGCAAAAATAAAAAGCCACCCCCAGTGACACCAACCTGAATCTGAGGCCCCAGGTGAAGCTCCTCTGACCCTCCACCACTACTCCTCCCCCTAAAAATATAAAATATTTTGAGATGATAAAAATCAAGAGTGGGGGCGAGTGATTATTCAATAAATGGTGCTGATTCAACTATTTAGGGGGGAAATTATTTTAATTTTTGCCTTATTCCAAAATAAATTCATGACAGAATTTCATATAGAATATAAAACAATAAAAATGCTAGAATAAAACATGTGAGAATTATAAATATATAATTTTGAAGTTGGGCTTATTTCTGAGCAGAGCACAGGAGCACAAGCCAAAACCAAAAAAGATACACATTTAATTTGATAAAAATGTAAGGTTTCTGTGTGGCTAAATATCACATAAAATAGTTTTTTAAAAAACAAGCAACAAAATTAAGGAAATATTTGCCACACACATTACCAAAAAGGTGGCGCAGTTGGTAAAGAATCCACCTGCCAATCTAGGAGACATGGGTTCAATCTCTAGATAGGGAAGAACTCCTGGAGAAGGAAACGGCAACCCACTCCAGTATTCTTGCCTGGGAAATCCCACGGACAGAGGAGCTTGGTAGGCTACAGCCCATGGGGTCACAAAAGAGTCGTGCACACATGTACAGGTGTGAGCAGTGAAGGAGTGAATATCATCAACAGATTTCTATCTATTTTAAATTTTATTTTTATTTTTAATTGATAAAAATTTCATTTATTTTGTGTCTCTGTGATTTCTCCCCTTCTTATTCTTCCTCGTCATTCCCAGTTCCCAGGCCACCAGCATTTTGTTTTTTATTCCTATAGGTTGGTTTGCATTTTTATAATTTTATATAAATGGAGTTATACAGTATTGTAGATATCCTTGGTTGTCTGGCTTCTTTAATTCAACATGAATATTCTGAGATTTATCTATGTTTGTATCAAGAGTTCTTTTTTTTTTAAATTGTTGATTTGTATTCCATTGTACTAATGCTATACACGTCATTTAGCCATTTACCTGTTGCTAGTCAATGGATGGTGTTTCTAGCTTGAAGCTACTGCGAGTGAAGCTGTGAACATCGGTGTTGAAGTCTGATGTGGACACAGGATTTATCTCTCTTGGATAAATACCTCTGAATAGTATATCCTGATATGGAGGGATAGCCAAGATATATGACTCACTGAAAAATAAATATAATAGGAATACTTTGGTCTCATTCATGTACATTTTAAAAATACACATGATTCTATATATGCTTCAACATCAAATTCATAATTTGGCTGAATTCTAAAATGCTGGCAGTTAAAAATCAATATTCAGTTGAAACTGAGAATGAACTTCGTTCCAGACTTATTCTTAACTTCCAATATTGTTACAAATGTACTAGTCATATCTTTAGAGACTACCCTCATGGTGCAGGAACTGGGTCCACAGCAGGGTCAGCAGGCGAGCAGATCTGTGTCACAGTACCGCACATTTTCAACAGGAAAATCAGTGTGGCTGATTTTCAACCAGTGTGGCTTTTTTTTTTTTTTTTTTTACTGTGTGGCTGTGGTATTTTAGTTCCCTGACTAGGGATTGAACCCAGGCCCTCAGCAGTGAGAACTTGGAATCCTAATCCTAACCTCTGGACCACCAGGGAATTCCCATTGGCATCTTTAATAACATCTTTTTTTCCTTCCTTTCATCTTCCTCTCCTTCCTTTCTTCCTTCCTCCATCCCTCCTTATATGTATGTGTATATATATATATATATGTATCTCTGTCTATCAGATTTAATCCCTTGAATCTATTTGTCACTTCCACTGTATAATGGTAAGGGATTTGATTTAGGTCATATGAATGGTCTAATGGTTTTCCATACTTTCTTCAATTTTGGCAGTAAGGAGTTCATGTTCTGAGCCACAGTCAGCTCCTGGTCTTGTTTTTGCTGACTGTATAGAGCTTCTCCATCTTTGGCTGCAAAGAATATAATCAGTCTGATTTCAGTATTGACTATCTGGTGATGTCCATGTGTTGAGTCTTCTCTTGTGTTGTTGCAAGAGGGTGTTTGCTATGACCAGTGCGTTCTCTTGGCAAAACTCTGTTAGCCTTTGCCCTGCTTCATTCTGTACTCCAAGGCCAAATTTGCCGGTTACTCCAGGTATCTCTTGACTTCCTACCTTTGCATTCCAGTCCCCTGTAATGAAAAGGACATCTGTTTTGGGTGTTAGTTCTAGAAGGTCCTGAAGGTCTTCATAGAACTTTTCAACTTCAGCTTCTTCAGCATTACTGATTGGGACATAGACTTGGATTACTGTGATAGAATGGTTTGCCTTGTAAACAAACAGAGATCATTCTGTCGTTTGTGAGACTGCACCCAATAACTGCATTTTGGACTCTTTTGTTGACTATTGAGGGTTACTCCATTTCTTCTAAGGGATTCTTGCCCATACTAGTAAATTCAATGGTCATCTGAGTTAAATTTGTCGATTCGAGTCAATTTTAGTTCACTGATTCCTAAAATGTCAGTATTCACTCTTTCCATCTCCTGTTTGACAGCTTCCAAACAGATGGTAGATGTCACCACCCTTATGGCAGAAATTGAAGAAAAACTAAAGAGCCCCTTGATGAAAGTGAAAGAGAAGAGTGAAAAAATTGGCTTAAAACTCAACATTCAGAAAACGGAGATCATGGCATCTGGCCCCATCACTTCATGGTAAATAGATGGGGAAACAGTGGAAACAGTGAGAGATTTTATTTTGGGGGGCTCCAAAATCACTGCAGATGGTGACTGCAGCCATGAAATTAAAAGATGCTTGCTCCTTGAAAGAAAAGCTATGACCAACCCAGACAGCATATTAAAAAGCATAGGTATTAATTTGCCAACAAAGGTCTATCTAGTCAAAGCTATGGTTTTTCCAGTAGTCATGTATGGATGTGAGAGTTCGACTACAAAGAAAGCTGAGCACCGAAGAATTGATGCTTTTGAGTTGTGGAGTTGGAGAAGACTCTTGAGAGTCTCTTGGACTGCAAGGAGATCAAAACAGTCAATCCTAAAGGAGATCAGTCCTGAATATTCATTGGAAGGACTGATGTTGAAGCTGAAGCACTAATACTTTGGTCACCTGATGTGAAAAGCTGACTCATTTGAAACGACCCTGATGCTGGGAAATATTGAAGGCAAGAGAAGGGGATGACAGAGAATGAGATGGTTGGATGGCATCACCGACTCTATGGACATGAGTTTGAACAAGCTCTGGGAGTTGGTGATGGACAGAGAAGCCTGGTGTGCTGCAGTGCATGGGGTCGGAAAGAGTTGGACAAGACTGAGCGACTAAGCTGAACTGAACTGATACATGTATTTTTCTCTCTCTCTCTACATATATATAGATAGATCGATATAGATATGAGAGAGAGTATAGAAATACAGAGGAAAAGGAAGGGCCCCAAATTTTGTTCTTATTCTGCGAACTCCTTTCCTCCCTCCTTCCCTTCCTTCCTTTCTTTCATTGGAGCAGAATACAATTCAGGAAGTCATTTCTTAAAAACATGTTTTCTAGAAGGAACTTTGTACCTAGGATTTATAGATTGGTCAACTCTCCAAATTTTTACTTCAGTTATTGAAAATGGCTGGCAATGAATAGGAATTATTTCAAGAAGCTCGGTTTAATTTTTTTGATGCAGTAGACTCAGAGCTATACAGGATTGTCTTCTCAAGGTAGTCTCATAGGCTCTTTATAAAATACACATAACCTAAACTTTACTAGCTTAGCCATTTGTGTAAGTATACAGTTCAGTGGCCTTAAGTACATTCATCTCGTTGTGCAGCCATCACCCCCATCCATCTCCAGAACTTTTATCGTCTTGTAAAACTGAAATTCTGTACCTATTAAACACTAACATCCCAATCCTCTTTCTCCACAGCTCCTGGCAACCGCCATTCTCCTTCCCATTTGTATGAATCTGTCTACTCTAGGGACTTCATATAAATGAAACACTACAGTATTGGTCCTTTTATGGCTGGCTTACTTCTCTGAGCATAATGGTCTCGGGGTTCATCTGTGGAGCCCGCCCTTTTGAAGTTAGAAGCATGAGAACAAAGTGTGCGGCTGCTCCTTTTTCTCTGTACTTCTATACAGTGTATTTCTGTACACTAAAAGTGTACTTCTATGCACTCTTTCTTATGTGTGTATATATGTTGTTATATGTGATTTGGGAGTTTTTCTTCTTTAAAAAAGTTTTTTATTTATTTATAGCTGCACTGGGTCTTCACTGTCGCACGTGGGCTTTCTCCAGTTGTGGCGAGCGGGGGCTACTCTTCACTGCGGTGCATGGGCTTCTTACCGTGGTGGTTTCTTTTGTTCCGGCACAGGCCCTAGAGCTCTCAAACTTCAGTACTGGTGGCTCGCTGGCTTAGTTGCCCCATGGCAAGCGGGATGTTCCCAGACCAGGGGTGGAACTATGTCCCCTGCACTGGCCAGCAGATTCTCAACCACTGGACCAGCAGGGAAGTCCTGGAGTTTTCCTTCTCTGGAAAGTCTGAACTGATAACAAAGCTGACATTGTGCATTTGATTCATTTTGAGAAGATGTGAAGGAATTCCTAAACAATTTTTTTTCCTTGAAATGATCATGGCCCAGTTGGAATTAAATGACAGATAATTAAAATTCTTAAAGGATATTTTGCTCATTCACTTCAGACTCTACTTGTGTTAGTGTGTTAGTGGCTCAGTCGTGTCCAACTTTTTGCAACCCCACGGACTGTAGCCCGCCAGGCTCCTCTGTCTATGGGATTCTCCAGGCAAGACTACTGGAGTGAATTGCCATTCTCTTCTCCAGAGGATCTTCTTGACCCAGGGATTAAATCCTGGTCTCCCGCACTGTAGGCAGATTCTTTACCGTTCGAGATACACGGAAGTCTCTTTACCGTTTGAGCTGTAGGAAACAACTTTACAGTTCCTAGAATTTTAATTCTCTCTAATCTCCATTGCTGCCCTTGTGTAAATACTTAGTTTTTAAATAAACAATTGTGGATTCAAAAAGGACTTTTTAATCTTTCCTAAAGTTATCAAACTCAGTCTTAATATTTGCACTGATGATCTATTGCTTCATTTACTTAACTGTTTGAAATTCTAAATGATGGCTTTTATTCACAATCCTAACAGCTTGTACACGAGTTATTTCAACATTTTTCTTTTGCAATGACAAATATAAACTTTAACTGAAAGAATTTCCACATAAAACACTTGGGGTGATGGTTCTCTCAAAATTAGATCCAAAAAAAGAAAAGAAATAAGCAAACAAAAATAATAAATTACATCTAAGATGACTCCTATGTTTAAAAGTGATTGTTCATATGATGCCAATCAATGACTTGTGTTGAGGGGCTTCCCTGGTGGTCCAGTGGCTACGACTGAGCAGCTGATGCAAGGGCCCCAGGTTTGATCCCTTGTCAGGGAACTAGATCCCACATGCTCCCACTAACAGTTCATGTGCCACAACTAAGACTCGGCACAGCAAAATTAATTAATTAATTAGTTTAAAAAAAGACTCACCTTGTGTGGATAGATGGTCTTATGCTGATTAGCTATGGTGATAGTTGAATCAGAGATGGCAAACATTTTCCATAAAAGGCCAGACAGGAAGTATTTTAGGCTTCTCAGGCCAATTTCTGTTGCAACTACTCAACTATGCCTCCTAGTTTGAAAGTAGCTATAGATAATTACCTGAACAAATGAGTGTCATGGGTTGCAATAATACTTTATTTAAAAAACTTTATTTACAAAAAACTTTACAAAAACAGAAAAGAAGCTAGACTTGGCTTCAAAGTAGGAAATTGCAGACCCCCCGATGTAGCTGATAATTGTGCAAGCAGAAGACCAAGCATGCCAGGGTCGACAGTAAGTTGGCATTTTACCCTTCAATCTTCCACAGGCCAAAGATAAAGCCAAACAGCAGAATTTGGCAGAACACTGAGGCCGAGCTGAACTACAGAGCTTCCGGAATATATACCAGAATACAAGTTACAAAACATGTTCGGAAAGATAAACAAATAATTGTCAGCCTTAACTCCCTCTGGGAGTGGAAAGGAGGCGGGCGGGGGTAGGGAAATTTTCCTTCTGCTTTTACATCCTTATTTACTCTGAATCTTTTATCATGTGCATTTTATTAAAGTTAAGACATTTTCCTCACTGAATGATTTGGTATACATAGGATCAGAGTTTGACGTTTTGTATCAAACAAATACTTGCTGTTGTGACACCTTTTTTAGAGTAGAAGATTAAAATTAGCAGACCTTACGAAATTTTTTTCTCATGATCATAGGTGGCAAATTTTGTCAGGATTTATGACTTAGTCTGTTTTTTGGCACCAGGCAGTCACTGCAAGATCAACCTATGATGGCAACCTATGTTCAAAAGGCTATAAGAGTCATAAATAAGGAACATATTGGACTAAATTATATCAAAAGTCATGAATAGTTTAATTCAGTTCATTGATTCTGTTTTTAGTCTTCTCTTTTTTTTTAGTCTTATCACAGTGATCATATTCATAACAACACATTTTTACCAAAAATTCCTTTATAATTCATGATAATTTTGTGCTATGAGGCAGAATATTTGTCAACAAAACTTGGAGAAATATTAGTGACTGAAGTGTCTTGAGTACTTATGATGAGCCAGACACTGTGTTAGGTGCTTACCATGGATTATAATAATCAGCAATCACAACATCCCTATGAAGTCAGTGCTAATATTATCCCCATTTTACAGAGGATAAAAATGAGGCTTAAAGAGGTTTACAATTTTGTCGAAAATGCTACAGTCATGGTTTTTAAGAGTCAAGCCTAAGGAGTCTGATTTGAGTCCTTCCCCTCACTCCTGATATGTGACCCAATGGAAAAGGATGGAGTGAATAATTAAAAAACATTTCAAATTGGCAACAGAATGTACTCTATGATTTCCCAGTAGGTAAGGAAGTGGGATGGAGAAGGCAATGGCACCCCACTCCAACACTCTTGCCTGGAAAATCCCATGGACGGAGGAGCCTGGTGGGCCACAGTCCATGGGGTCGCTAAGAGTCAGACACGACTGAGCGACTTCACTTTCACCTTTCACTTTCATGCATTGGAGAAGGAAATGGCAACCCACTCCAGTGTTCTTGCCTGGAGAATCCCAGGGACGGGGGAGCCTCATGGGCTGCCGTCTATGGGGTCACACAGAGTCGGACACGACTGAAGCGACTTAGCAGCAGCAGCAGCAGCAGCAGCAGCAGCAGCAGCAGCAGCAGCAAGGAGGTGGGAAGATGAATAACTTACAAGTGGCACCAAACTCACCTCCTTACATGTTATTACCTTAGCATATTGACCAAAGCTGGTGTTTCCATTTCTGACTAAACGTCATTTGGGCCCAAGGGGGAAACAGTACTTTTCAGAGCATCTGTAAAACTTGTTCACCTTTTAAAATTCACTGGTGTTACTGGACCCATGAACTGAAGAGTAATTGTATTGGAAAAATATCAACATCCTCAATTCAATTCCTCCTGTAACCTCAAGGTTCTAATGCAGTAGAAACACTACATCATTTCTGGAAATGCTTGGGAATGCCAAGAAACACATGATCAGAAGCAGGCTGAACTAGGATGAGGGACAGATGTGATAAAAGCAAAGAAACAAAAAAGATCTGGAGGAAGTGGCGAATGTCCGGGCCAAGGAAAGAGGAATAGGAATCTTGGTGGCAGAAGATGAAGCAGGGTATGTGGTTGGGTATGTACAGATGAAAAGAGGAAATAATGGGAACATTCTAACAAGGCAGTTCCCTCAGATCCTTGAAAGTCCACGTTTGCCCTCTGAATGACTTTGCCTATATAAGGACAACATTCACAACCAAGCCAAGTTACTGCCAACTAGAGCTTCATGAGACAGTTAGTTGGACTATGGAGACAGGAAGGTCAAACTCAAGGGTCATGATGGCCCAGCAAGCTCTCATCATTGTGCCTAAAGTTTCCTCTGTCTTTACTTTTTCCTCTTTTTGGTGAGGTCTGGCTGAAAACAGAGTAGTGAAACTTGTAAATAACCATCAAATTTTATTTCCATTTCTCTTGTCCAAGGTCCAACTCCTTGGGAGCCTGGCAACTCTATGGTCATCTAATTAATCTGAAAATCCAACATTATTGGTATGTGAATAGTGTCACCACACTCTTCCCCAGAGGTTAAATTCATCCGAGTGCTTCACTACTGGGCTTTAATAGCTCAGCCACTAAATGAAATAGCACACGTCCAGATGACCACATGCCCACCAAAAAGGAAAGTACTAGGTGATATTCTATCCTGGGCTACCTAGCAGTCAGTTGATGAGCACTTGGTGGCAAGAAAGATGGTTAAGGGACTTCCCTGGTAGTACAGTGGATAAGAAACTGCCTGTCAATACAGGGGACATGGGTTCGATCCCTGGTCTGGGAAGATCCCACATGCCGCAGAGCAACTAAGCTCATATGCCACAACTGTTGAGCCCAAGTACTGCAACTCCTGAAACTTCCATGCCTGGAGTCTGTGCTTTGCAACAATTGAAGCCCGAGAACCACGCAGGAGAGTAGCCCCCGCTCATTGCAGCTAGAGAAAGCCCACGTGCACCAATGAAGATCCAGCGCAGTAAAAAGAAATTTAAAAAATGTCTAAATAGTTAAGAAAGAAAGATGGTTAAAAAAAAATATCCAGTGTATTATCTGATATAGTTCAGTGGTTTCTGGACCCTTCTACATCAGAGTCTCCAGAGGTGCCTGGCAAGCATATTCCAAGGCTCTTTCTCCAGGGATTCTGATTGGATGAGTCAGAATGGGAAAATATTTTTAGCAAGGTCCTGTGTGCTTCTGGGATTTTGGACTGGCTTTTGAGAATGGCTGTGTGCAACTGATCTTCACAACCTCTGGCCCTACTTTTATCACCCAGCCTCCCCTTACCTCGTTCCCTGTGCAAGGGCCCTTACTTCTACCCAAGTAAGTCTTGTAGCTGCTGCTTTTCTCTTCTGCCTAATCTAGGCCATCTTCCATGTCATGTTGGTATGTCCTAGAACTTTACAACTACTGGATCTATTCCCTTCTTTCCCTAAAACATATTTTTCCTTGAGTGCCATTGGTGATTCAGTGGTAAAGAACCCGCCTGCCAATGCAGGAGACATGGTTTTGATCCCTGGGTTGGGAAGATCCCTGGAGGAGGAAATGGCTACCCATTCCAGTATTCCTGCCTGGGAAACGCAATGCACAGAGGAGCCTGGTGGGGTTTAGTCCACAGAGTAGCAAAGAGTAGGACATGACTTATTAACTAAACAGCAACAGTAGCAACAACAAATTGGTATATATTGGTCCTAAACTTTAAATGGGAGCTACTGTCACTTCTATAATGTGGTTGTGCCATATTATTTGAGAATCTTCAATTCTTCTGAAAATAACTAGTGATATAAACAAGCAGAATAACAGATGAAACTCATAAAACATGTTGAGGAAAGATAGCAAATGTGCTAAGTCAGAAATCTGTTAAGTTAAACAGAGCATATGTTTGATGAAGTGAAAGTGAAAGTGTTAGTCGCTTCAGTTGGGTCTGACTCTTTGTGACCCCATAGCCCACCAGGCTCCTCTGTCCATGGGATTCTCCAGGCAAGAATACTGGAGTGGGTTGCCATTCCCTTCTCCAGGGGATCTTCCAGACCCAGGGATTGAAGCCAGGTCTCCTTTATTGAAGCCAGATTCTTTACCTTCTGAGCCACCAGGGAAGCCACATATGTCTGATAAACAGACAAAAAAGAATGGAACAAACCAGAGTGCTACTTGTGGACAGCAAAGAATGAAAGAACCAGTCAAACCTACAATATGAATACAGCACAGATCATGTATCATCTTTATGCTGCATGACCTCTGCCGAACTCACAGATTAATCATAGTTCCTCAGCAAGTTATTGGTGAGTTTCAGTTGTGCCAGAATACCCATCCTTCCATCTCTTGGAAAGAGAAAGCATGTGCTGGCTCCAGATAACTTCAGCCTACTGAGTCCCCTTGTTGTTGTTTAGTGGTTAAGTCGTGTCCAACTCTTTTGCAACCCTGTGGACAGTAGCCCACCAGGCTCCTCTGTCTATGAGATTTCCCAGGCAAGAATGCTGGAGTGGGTTGCCATTTTCTTCTCCAGAGGCTAAGTGCCCTTGTTCACCCTCAGCTCTGGACCTTGTGACCATACCAGCAGCAGGAAATGAAGATGAGAGAGAGACAGAGAGAAAATGAGCTGTGGCTCTTTCACCCAATTTTCAGCCTATCCTCACAGTGACAGCATCCTTCATCAATATTTATTTATTTATTTTGGGCACATTAGGTCTTAGTTGCGGTATGTGGGATCTTGGTTCCCTGACCAGGGATTGAACCTGGGTGCTTGAACTGGGTGAGTGAAATCTTAACCACTGGACCACTAGGGAAGTCTGTCTTACCCTCTGTTTATTCCCATCTGTTTTAAATTTATTCATGGACTTCCCTGGTGGTCCAGTGCCTAATGGACCACCCAATGCAGTGGTCCCCGGGTTCGATCCTTGGTCCAGGAAGTAGATCCCATGTGCTACAACTAAGACCCAGCACAGACAAATAAATAACTACTTTAAACAAATAAATTTATTCAATAAACCTTGTGATTCAAGCATTTTAATTTTATCTCAGCTTATTTCATGAATTCTAGGGGAGTCTTTCTGATAGTGGGCTTGAGGGCAGTGTGACCAACCTGTTCTGTTTGCCCAAGGACTTTCCCAGTCTTAGCAAGGCAGCTAAGCAAATGGTTGTGGTCAGTGTCTCATTCACTAGTCGGGAGGTAACCTGTTTTGTTGCCTACTTCCTGTTTAGCCCCGATGCACAGAAAGTAGGGCACTGGCTTTGTATTTTCTAAATCAAACATTCTTTTCAAATAAAAATGTGCCACAGAGGAGTTTCAAAATTGTTTTGAAATATTCAAGCAAGGCAGCAAAATGTTGAAGGTGACAGGCATCTGGAACAAAGGTGGTAAAAATGAAGAAAATCACAACAAAAACCATACGCATAAAAAGACAAATCTACACTGAAGAGAAAAGATGAGCAAGAATACTAACTGTTCAATCCCCATGATTGTGGAGGGTGTAGAAATGCTTATTTTTCATGTCTTTAAAGCGACCTTGACTGTTTCTTCTTTGTAATAATTTGATTGCATCCATGTACCTTCCATTTCACTGTATTCACTCAGTTCTCAGCCAATCTTGTTGGCTTGAAGAGCCAGCTTGGATGTGTCTATCTTCCCATCATGCCCATGGTGGGCTGGCAACGGACTTGCCTTCCTCCCCTCCCTGAGGAGTACACAATGGATTTGCTTTGGATCAACCCATCAACAGCTGTTCAAGGACTGCCTGCTCTGCATAACTGTTAGATAAAGGAAGGTCCTTGCTCTAGTTGGGTTGATGCTCTATAAAGAGGTTGGGGCTGCAGACTCTTTTTGTCTTTTGTCTATTTGCCCAGGGAAAATAGCTGGGTTCACATGCAAAGTAGGGAAAAAAGTTGCATAAATATGATATAGTTCAAGAAAGAGACTGCTGCAAACACTTAGAATTGGAACTAAGACCTGAAATGAGGGGGGATTTCCTTGGTGGTTCAGTGGTTAAGAATCCATGCTTCCACTGCAGGGGGTGAAGTTCCATCCCTAGTCAGGGAACTAAGGTCCTTCATGACTCTTGGCACTGCCAAAAAATAAATAAAAATAAATAAAAATGTAACATTAAGAACATAAATAACCTCAGATATGCAGATGACACCACCCTTATGGCAGAAAGTGAAGAGGAACTAAAAAGCCTCTTGATGAAAGTGAAAGAGGAGAGTGAAAAAGTTGGCTTAAAGCTCAACATTCAGAAAACGAAGGTCATGGCATCTGGTCCCATCACTTCATGGGAAATGGGAAAACAGTGGAAACAGGGTCAGACTTTATTTTTGGGGGCTCCAAAATCACTGCTGATGGTGATTGCAGCCATGAAATTAAAAGACGCTTACTCCTTGGAAGGAAAGTTATGACCAACCTAGATAGTATATTCAAAAGCAGAGACATTACTTTGCCAACAAAGGTCCGTCTAGTCAAGGCTACGGTTTTTCCAGCGGTCATGTATGGCTGTGAGAGTTGGACTGTGAAGGAAGCTGAGCACTGAAGAATTGATGCTTTTGAACTGTGGTGTTGGAGAAGACTCTTGAGAGTCCCTTGGACTGCAAGAAGATCCAACCAGTCCATTCTAAAGGAGATTGGTCCTGGGTGTTCATTGGAAGGACTGATGCTAAAGCTGAGACTCCAGTACTTTGGCCACCTCATGTGAAGAGTTGACTCATTGGAAAAGACCCTGATGCTGGGAGGGATTGGGGGCAGGAGGAGAAGGGGATGACAGGATAAGATGGCTGGATGGCATCACCGACTTGATGGACATGAGTTTGAGTGAGCTCCAGGATTTGGTGATGGACAGGGAGGCCTGGTGTGCTGGGATTCATGGGGTCGCAAAGAGTCAGACACGACTCAACAACTGAAGTGAACTGAACATTAAAAAAAAAAAAAGGACCTGAAGTGAAGGTAGAGCAAGAGGGAGACACAAATCTATCTTGCTTGGGAAGTTTCTCAGAGTCAGATTGAAATTTGCCACCATGATTGTTTCCTGAGACTGCTTTTTTTTCTTTTTTTAATATTTATTTGTTTCTTTGGCTGTGTTGTGTCTCATTTGCAGGACATGGAATCTTTACTTGGTGCGGCACGCAGGCTTAATTGCTCCAAGGCATGTGGAATCTTCCAGGACCAGCGATCGAACTCATGTCCCCTGCATTGACAGGCAGATTCTCATCCATTGTACCACCAGGGAAGCCCTGGAAATCTTGTATTTTCAAAACAACTTTTTAAAATCAAGGGTTTTTTTTTTTTGTTTGTTGTGGCATGTATTTGCTTGAGTTCTTAGCTATGTGATTGGCTGGCAGGAAGGCAAGCAATGAGACCCGAGTGTCATCATCAGAGCAGGCAGTTTCTAGAAGCCATCTTTAACGTCTTCAGTGAGCTATTAGATAATCAGCTGCCATAGCACCAGCACAGACAGAGAGCACAGCTGTGTGTGGAACTCCAGTAAAGGGAGACACCCAACCTTTAATACTTGCATCCAAAGGGCTGGACAGTATAACATTTTGTGCAAATAGAATCAGAATCTCTGTATCACCCATGACACTCGTATGTAACACCCACTTCCATAAATAAGAACTGAATAAAAAGATCACATGTAAAAAGCTAACTTGAGGGAAGTACAGAGAGCGCAACTTCCTAAACAAGCCATCATCATTTATACTTCTATTATTACAAAATGTGAAGAAAGTATTCTGATTTATTTTTGCTGTGCTAGTTAGCAACGTCCAGGAGGAAATAAGCATTCTTATCATGTTCATTCAGAATGAGCATCTGAAAGGAAGTGCTGTGCGCTGGGAGCAAAACCAACTGCAGAAGTGGGGCTGGTAAGAGACGAGGTGGGCTTCCTGCAAGATGCATTGAAACAACGTTTTATATATAAACACACCGGTTCCTACATACCCCAGACATACTTTCAGTATCCTTCTGCCAAAACACTTCGGATCTGTCTGCTTCATTTTGATTCTGATGATGTTTCCAAGACATATGTTGAGGCGGGGAACAACTACACTAAGAAATGGTCTCATGGTCACTTGTGATGAGGCAGACCTCAATACACGTGTATTGTATGGTTTACTGAATTGTATGCTGAAGCTGAAGCTCCAGTATTTTGGCCACCTGATGCGAAGAACGGACTCACTGATGTTGGGAAAGACTGAAGGCGGGAGGAGAAAGGGACAAGAGAGGATGAGATGGTTGGATGGCATCACCAACTCAATGGACATGAGTTTCAGTAAGCTCCGGGAGTTGGTGATGGACAGGGAAGCCTGGTGTGCTGCAGTCCGTGGGGTCACAAAGAGTCAGACATGACTGAGCGACTGAACTGAACTTAATGTTCTATTATGTAAATGTTACTCTACCAGAAATAGTTTCTGATATTCTTGAGGTAGTAATAGTATTCACATACAGAGCATGGTTGTACGAAGTATTTTCATACAGTCACTGTTTCTGTGCTTTAGTCTTCTCATCTCAAAAAATAGGAATGATAATAATAATAATTTACTTTTACTCAAGATGACTGGAGCTTCCCTGGTGGCTCAGATGGTAAAGCGCCTGTCTGCAATGTGGGAGACCTGGGTTCAATCCCTGGGTTGGGAAGATCCCCTGGAGAATCTTCAGTACTCTTGCCTGGAAAATCCCATGGACAGAGGCGCCTGGTGGGCAATATAGTCCATGGGGTTGCAAAGAGACGGACATGACTGAGAGACTTCACTTTCACTTTCACTCAAGATGACCCAGTAAGTAGAGGAGTCAGCTGTTACTAGTGCAAAGTCCACGCTGTTACTTTCAATAAAAGTCATTACTTCAGTGTGAAAATAACCAGAACTTCACTGAGATCCTGTCACTTTCTAAACACTCAATAAATATTTGTAAGTGAATGAATGAACGCAGGAATGCTGCTTTGTAAAAAAGGACTCCCCGAGATTGCTCCCTGAATTTTGGGGTTCATGAAATGGTACGAACTGCAATAGATTTTATCATCAGTTCTTTCCCTTTGAGAAACAATTTTGACAAAGTTACAGCATTATTGGGACTAATGCTCTCTACGTATTTTATTCGTGTTTTGTCACTCTCAAGTTCATGAAAGAACAGGTTATTACAGCACTAAGAATACTAGTGCCATCTAGCGACTTTTCTGGTTATTGTCCCTAAAAGTGCATGTGACAATGTTGCCTGCTCTAAAAAAGATTAACGTGAGATTACAACGTACAACGATCAACACATGCAATTTGTAGTCTTCGACATTTTTCTGTCCAAGAAATATTTTCTCAAAATTTCAGTATATGATAAACTTTTTTATCCTTATTCATAGTTCCCAGATGACATACTATTCACATCAGATTTTTCAGTAGTCATATATTTATATTCCAAAGAATGTGCTTTTTTATCTTTTATGCGTGCTTGCTAAGTTGCTTCAGTCACGTCTCTTTGTGACCCTATGGACTGTAGACCGCCAGGCCCCTCTGTCCATGGGATTCTTTCCGTGGGATTCTTCAGGCAAGAATACTGGAGTGGGTTGCCATTTCCTCCTCCAGGGGATCTTCCTGGCCCAGGAATCAAACCCATGTATCCTGCATCTCCTGCTTTGCAGGTGGATACTTTATCACTGAGCCACCGGGGAAGCCCCATTAAAGGTATAATTACACATAATTTTAATGTTATAAATATTAATGACTTCCATATATATGATATATGGTATATATATATTTTAAAATGAGAAAAAGATTTTGATTAGGCTATAGGTATTAATTATTGAATTAGGAAATTATAGGTTTAATGAGAAGCACCCTGCCTCACTCAAAAATTTAAAAGTTAGTCATTACTCCGACACTACTTACATTAAGTTGAGAAAGTGGGGTAACTTCTACAACTCAGTGTTCTCATCTGTAAAATGGGATAACAATGCCTACCTTATCCACCTCCTAGAGTTTTGAGGATCGATGCAATAATGAAAGCTCTTAAAATTCCTCTATGATGGTTAAGAATCTAGTGGTGTTTACTTCAATAATTATTTTCCTGAAGGGCAGATTCTGGGGCTAGATTGACTGGACTCAAATTATGGTCTCAGTGCTTCCCATTTGTGTAACCTTGGAAAGTTACACCTTGGTGTTTTATCTGTAGAATACCAGAATATTGGGGTGCGTGATCATTCCCTTCTCCACGGGATTTTTCCAACCCAGGAACTGAATCTGAGTCTTTTGCATTGCAAGCAGATTCTTTACAGTCTGAGCCATAATAATAATTTTTAAAAACCTGCCTCAAAGGCCGGTAGTGCAACATGCCTGTTACAGAGCATTCAGTATCGTTTGAACTATCTGATTACAAACACAAAATCATCCCAACTGTGATGGCCAAGGCATCAACTGTCAACTGCAGAGATCATCACTGAGTTGTTCTCAAAAACAGGAAAGATATTATAAGAGAGTTTTCACTATCATCACTAATATTTCTTGAACCAGAGAGGAACAAAGTCCTAGCTGCGGTGCCATGTAGAATGTGCTAGATTCCACTCCTCTCTTTATAGACACTATGGATGAAACAGATTGGGATATGTCAGGTCAACATAAGGCACTCAGGAAATAGTTTTTGTTTTTAATCTTGAAAACTTTTTTCACTCTCCTGGTCTTCTCAAATCTGCCTTTAAGCAGAGCAAAAGAATAAATGTAGTTAAAACGATGTCAGAGAGCTGGTGACAAGGCAGGGCCGGAGTGGAGTAAAGAGGTCAGACGAGGAGAGCCAACTCCTCGACCATCTGCAGAGTTCGAGCCACCCTCTTGTCTCGCCTGGACCATCGTGACAGCCTCTTAACTGGAATCCTTCCTTCTGCTCCTCTTGCCCTCCATTCTACACACACAAGCCAGGCTGAGTTTTTCAAACATAATTCACATTTCTTCCCTGCCCAAAGCCCTGTGATTCTGCACTTAGATGCTGCAGCAGTTACCATCTGTATGTCCTTCCCTTGAGCTCTCCCAGTGCTCCCGCCTTGGAGGGCACGTCCTCTGTGATTGGTCAGCTCTGCCCTGATCTCCACGTAGGCACCCCCTTCTTGTCTTTCTGATAGCTCGCGGGTACCATCTCAGAGGTCCTCAGTTCTGCTTCCCACAGAATGTAGACATGCCTTCCTGATCCTGGCTCTCACAGAACTAAGGTGCAGGAGGGCAGCATTCTTTTTTTTATATACATATTATAGGTTTAACATTTTTATTTTTGGCTGCGCTGGGTCTTCATTGCTTTGCATGGGCTTTCTCTAGCTGTGGTGAGGGGGGTACTTTCCTTGCAGTGGGGGGGCTTCTCCTTGCGGTGGCTTCTCTTGCTGAGGGCATAGGCCCTAGGCTCTCTGGCTTGTCATTGCAGCATGCAGGCTCAGTAGCTTTGACTCCAGGGCTTAGGGTGCTGTGCCGCATGTGGGATCTTCCTAGACCAGGAATTGAACCTGGGTCCCCTGCACTGGCAGGTGGATTCTTATCCACTGTACCACCAGGGAAGTCCGAGGGCAGTGTCCTTGTCTGCCCTGCCCTCCTAGTTTTCCCCAGTTTAGAAGTGCCTGGCACAAACCAGTGACTGTACGTATTGGTTTAATGACAGTCAAGATGATCCCAGTATTCTCCCCACATGGTGACTCTGGTTTTCACACTGCATGTGATGTTGAACTTGGAAGTAGAAAAAGGAGCCAGATGTGGATTCTTGTCCTTGTGTGGGACCTTGGACTGTTGCTTCAGCTTTCCTGAACTTTAGCTCTTATAAAAAAGCAGGAATCTTACTGGCCCTGCTTACCTCATGGGCGGTACCTGAGCACAGTCTCTTAAGTTGTGTCCGACTCTTTGTGACCCCATGGACTGCAACACGCCAGGCTTCCGTGTCCTTCACCGTCTCCCGGAGTTTGCTCAGACTCATGTCCATTGAGTTGATGATGCCAACCAACAATCTCATCCTCTGTCATTCTCTTCTGCCTTCAATCTTTCCCAGCATCAGGGGCTTTTCAAATGAGTCAGTTCTGTGCATCAGGTGGCCAAAGTATTGGAGCTTCAGCTTCGGCATCAGTACTTCCAGTGAATATTAAGGGTTGATTTCCTTTAGGATTGACTGGTTTGATCTTCTTGCTGTCCAGTCTTCTCTAGCATCACAGTTTGAAAGCATCAATTCTTCAGCACTCAGCCTTCTTTATGGTCAACTCTCACATCCATACACGACTACTAGAAAAACCGTCTTGTCAAAAAAAGCTTTGACTAGACAGACTTTTGTTGGCGTATAGTCTTTGGTTTTCTATTTTTTTTACCTGGTATATAGTTTTCTGAATTCTGTTCCAACAATGTCCCTCAAGTTATTTTAAATCTCAATGACTACAAAATCATGTTAGAATGTAATGAAAACACCGTGACCTTTTAAGCATTTGAGGCTTCTCAGAGATAGCACGGTGGTCTCTTCATCCATGCTCTGGAGGGGGCACCCTGGCCTGGAATCCCAGGTCTGGTAGAGACTCAGATCACTCGACTCCCCAGAACTCATTTTTTCCTCTTGAAATAACAGAAATCTATCTCACAAGGTTGCTGGGAGGATTCAATGAAAATCGCCTGCATACAATGCTTTATACAATGTAACTATTTTACCTCGTATTCCTAGACCTGGAATAAGATAATGGTCAATGTATTCTTGGTTCCATTCTGTATTATCATTCAGTAATTTAAACATCTGACTAGAAGCATGAAAGAAACTAAGGTATAACTAGTTTTTACTATATAATGATGTTAAATTATATTAAAAATACTGTCCGATGTTTGTGAAAAATCAGGTTTCCTGTGAAATCTGAATTATATGAAGTTGAAAATCTAAAAAGAGGACTACCCCCAACTACTAGGTATTTAACTTTCCATTATATTCCATTTGAGTCGGCATGATCTTTATTTCAAAATAGCATTTTTATTATATAAAAATGTAAAAATCCAGCAAAACCAGAAATACCGGATATATTTTCCTGGGCTTTCACATTTGTTGATTTTTATTTGCAATCTCTTTTTTTTTCAATACAATTTACAACTTCATCCCCATTTTCAGTCTGATTATACAAGTGCTAAGTGGCAGGAAGGTCTAGAATAAATACACCAAAAAAAAAAAAAAAAAAAGGCAAAGCTGTGAATCAAAGTTGCATGCAACAGGTCTATGGGGGTTGGGGGGAAATGTCTAGGAAACAATATAGAGTAAGACAAACTGGAAAGTTTCAGCTCAAGTTCCTTCAGTCATCTTTGTCTTTTGCTCCATGCTTAAGGATTCGAGTGAACTCGATGTAATTGAAATTCCCCTTTTTGTCAATAGGTGCTTCTCTGTACAGCTCGTCCACTTCCTCATCTGTAAACCGGTCTCCCATTGTGGTCAGCAGTTCTCTCAGGTAATCCTCCTGAATGGTGCCTGGAAGGCAGCAGAGAAAAGGGAGTTGTGAACTGTGCCCAGCATTCTAATGATCTGGTTCTCAAGCTGGTCAATCTTACAAGATATTTCATAACATACACATTTACATGAACAAAAGTAAAGCAATATTTAACCATATCATTATGTTTTCCTATTGTCTTTAGAGTTCTTTATTAATATTAAATAATTTTAAAAGCTGAGTTAGTAGATCATATGCTTACAAAATTAATTTGAAGCAAGTATTTTCCAGAGGAGGAAAAAAACCTTTGTATTCCATATATATATATCAGATATAGGATAGAAGGGCAGTGTGTTTCTAAGACCAAATGAAGGATGGTGCAGTTTTAAAAGGTTGAGATGGAGAGGCAGGAAGGAGGATGCAAGGTTTATCTGAGGAGGAGATGTGAGTGGCTGACCAGAGGGTTAATGCAGAAGCAAAGCAGAAAATGAAAGGAGTAAGAAAATGGAACAATCAGGTTTTTTTCAGTTTTAAATAAGAAGGGGGAAAAAACCTAAGGTTTTATCGTTCAAGTTAGTGACCATACTTTTTGGTGAGATTTAAAGTCTCCTGAAGACGCAGTTTTCAGTGTCTAAGAAATACTATATAACAGCCAATTCTTCTGGCTTTCATGGATCCTCAGAACCAAATTCAAAGGTTAACACCACACACTGTGTAGCTATATGACCTACATACCTGTGTTTTGGCCCTTCTCGGTCAACTGTCCTATTGTAAACGATGGTTTCCCTTTATTCATTTAAAAAAAATTTATTTTACTAATCTTTCTCACTTCCTAAAAACCGTTTTACACAGTCTGGAATGAGGCCAGGGCATAACAAAGAGTGCTCACCAGTTGCTTCTTCATCAAAGCAGGCAAAAGCATTTCTGATGACGTCTTCCGGGTCTGTGCCATTCAGCTTCTCCCCAAACATGGTGAGGAACATGGTGAAGTTGATGGGCCCTGGAGCCTCGTTCATCATGGCTTCCAGGTACGCGTCGGTTGGGTTCTTTCCTGTAAAATTTCACATTTTCCCATTTAAGGACAAAGAACTCATTTCAATAAATAACTATTCTGTTATTGTTATGTTCCACAATGTATTTTTAAAAAGTTACACCACCATGACATAAAACTAACCTTTCAGTTAATTTTTCAGTTAACTTACATTGCTGTTGCTGTTTGCTGTTTAGTCACTAAGTCGTGTCCAACTCTTTTTCAACTCTGTGGACTGCAGCCTGCCAGGTTCCTCTGTCTGTGGGATTCTCCAGGCAAGAATACTGGAGTGGGTTGCCATTTCCTTCTCCAGGGGATCTTCCTGACCCAGAGATCGAACCTGTGTCTCCTGCACTGGGAGGGTAATTCTTTATCACTGAGCCATAAGGGTAGCCCATAACATAAAAAAATCTTAGATATACCATTATAAAAATGCATTCTGGGCTTAGCTTGTCCATTCACTGATACTTTCTACAACTTTTCCTTCACTGTGGTTTAGTTGCTAAGTCATGTCCAACTCTTGTGACCCCATGGACTGCAGCCCGCCAGGCTCCTCTGTTCATGGGATTCTCCAGGCAAGAATACTGGAGTGGGTGCCATTTCCTTCTTCTTCACTATTTTTCATTCAAAACAAAACAAACACGTGAAACTATGAAACAGGCAATGCCACATTAGCACATTCTGAATGTTGATAACATTAAAGACCCATCAGGACATTTCAATATTGGTTATTTTAAAAAATCTATTCATGTTTCTAACTGCGGTACACGTAGCCATAATTGGTATGCTTCAAACTATTTATAAGTTAGTCATTTAAGCTAAAACTATTAGATTGGTTTAGAACTGGGAGCTCATTTTAAACATTGTTACATTACATTCTTTTTGGTTGTAAGACACATGCCCAGATGCCATTACTGGTGTTGAAATGCAGTCTTATTTAGCATTGTTCATGATGGGAAATCTTAACCTCAGTTCCAACCGTGAACATGTCTCCCTGTTCTCCCTGTTGGACATGACTTACCAACTAAACCACAGTGAACATGTCAGTGGGAGGAAACTCCCCTGACCTTCTGCTGGAAGCTGGGAGAAATTCCCCTGGAATGGCCTCATTTGGTAGGAGTAACAAAAAGCCTCCTCGGTCCCAGCGCTTGTGAAGTCCACATGGCGTGGGAAAAGCAGCCCTGAAGGAAGCGTCTGGAGCAGTGGGTTTGAACCCCAGTTCTGCCCCTGGCTTGCATGCCTGGGAGGAGGGTGGCACCTGTCCAGGATTTACTTTCTATCTGTAAAACGACTTGACTAGTTAAATTCCAGGTTTCCCTTCCAGCATTAAGTCTGTACAATTCTCCATGAAAAGAACATATATGTCAGTATGTCTCTATTATACCCAACTAAGCTCTAATGATAGTCCATGCTAGAACCATAATTCATATGTAAGCTTTACTCCTGGGAATCTGAGTGGAATTTAAGTGCCAGGTTGGCATCCATCTTATTGCATTACAATCTTCATTCAGTACACCTATTCAATATACCAATACAAAATCAGCCCCAAATTAATCTCAGGATTCTTTAAATAAGTGAAAGTGGTTTAAAAAAAAAAGAACCATTACTTTTCTACCTTCAGGCCTAACGCAATTCTCTTGCACCAATTTTTTGGGGATAAAAAGTATAACCCAAAGGTGTGAAGAGTACTTGGGTACAAAGAAGACACAGGGGTTTAAAATGAACTGGCTTAGGCTAGGCACCTATGGACCCATTCAAGGAGTCTAATATAATTTGATTTAAAAGTGGTCGCTCAGTCACGTCCGACTCTTTGTGACCCCGTGAATCGCAGCACGCCAGGCCTCCCTGTCCATCACCAACTCCTGGAGTTCACTCAGACTCACGTCCATTGAGTCACTGATGCCATCCAGCCATCTCAGCCTCTGTCGTCCCCTTCTCCTCCTGCCCTCAATCCCTCCCAGCATCAGAGTCTTTTCCAATGCGTCAACTCTTGGCATGAGGTGGCCACAGTACTGGAATTTTAGCTTTAGCATCAGTCCTTCCTAAGAACACCCAGGGCTGATCTCCTTTAGAATGGACTGGTTAGATCTCCTTGCAGTCCAAGGGACTCTCAAGAGTCTTCTCCAACACCGCATTTCAAAAGCATCAATTCTTCGACACTCAGCTTTCTTTATAGTCCAACTCTCACATCCATACATGACCACCGGAAAAACCATAGCCTTGACTAGATGGACCTTTGTTGGCAAAGTAATGTCTCTGCTTTTGAATATGCTATCTAGGTCGGTCATAATTTTTCTTCCAAGGAGTAAGCATCTTTTAATTTCATGGCTGCAATCACCATCTGCAGTGATTTAGGAGCCCCCCAAAATAAAGTCTGACACTGTTTCCACTATTTCCCCATCTATTTCCCATGAAGTGATGGGACCAGATGCCATGATCTTCATTTTCTGAATGTTGAGCTTTAAGCCAACTTTTTCACTCTCCTCTTTCACTTTCATCAAGAAGCTTTAGTTCGTCTTCGCTTTCTGCCATAAGGGTGGTGTCATTTGCATATCTGAGGTTATTGATACTTTTCCCGGCAATCTTGATTCCAGCTTGTGTTTCTTCCAGCCCAGCGTTTCTCATGATGTACTCTGCATATACGTTAAATAAGCAGGGTGACACTATACAGCCTTGACGTACTCCTTTTCCTATTTGGAACCAGTCTGTTGTTCCATGTCCAGTTCTAACTGTTGCTTCCTGACCTGCATATAGGTTTCTCAAGAGGCAGGTCAGGTAGTCTGGTATTCCCATCTCTTTCAGAATTTTCCACAGTTTATTGTGATCCACACAGTCAAAAGCTTTGGCATAGTCAAGTCAATAAAGCAGAAATAGATGTTTTTCTGGAACTCTCTTGCTTTTTCGATGATCCAGCGGATGTTGGCAATTTGATCTCTGGTTCCTCTGCCTTTTCGAAAACCAGTTTGAACATCTGGAAGTTCATGGTTCACGTATTGCTGAAGCCTGGCTTGGAGAATTTTGAGAATTCCTTTACTAGCGTGTGAGATGAGTGCAACTGTGCGGTAGTTTGAGGATTCTTTGGCATTGCCTTTCTTTGGGATGGGAATGAAAACTGCCCTTTTCCAGTCCTGTGGCCACTGCTGAGTTTTTCAAATTTGCTGGCATATTGAGTGCAGCACTTTCACAGCATCATCTTTCAGGATTTGAAATACAAAATAGCTCAACTGGAATTCCATCATCTCCCCTAGCTTTGTTCATAGTGATGCTTTCTAAGGCCCACTTGACTTCACATTCCAAGATGTCTGGCTCTAGGTGAGTGATCACACCATCGTGATTATCTTGGTTGTGAAGATCTTTTTTGTACAGTTCTGTGTATTCTTGCCACCTCTTCTTAATATCTTCTGCTTCTGTTAGGTCCAGACCATTTCTGTCCTTTATCAAGCCCATCTTTGCATGAAATATCCCCTTGGTGTCTCTAATTTTCTTGAAGAGATCTCTACTCCTTCCCATTCTGTTGTTTTCCTCTATTTCTTTGCAATGATCAACTGAGGAAGGCTTTCTTATCTCTTCTTGTTATTCTTTGGAACTCTGCATTCAGATGCTTATACCTTTCCATTTCTCCTTTGCTTTTCGCTTCTCTTCTTTTCACAGCTATTTGTAAGGCCTCCCTAGACAGCCATTTTGCTTTTTTGCATTTCTTTTCCACGGAGATGGTCTTGATCCCTGTCCCCTGTACAGTGCCACGAACCTCAGTCCATAGTTCATCAGGCACTATGACTATCAGATCTAGTCCCTTAAATCTATTTCTCACTTTCACTGTATAATCATAAGAGATTTGATTTAGGTCATACCTGAATGGTCTAGTGGTTTTCCCTACTTTCTTCAATTTAAGTCTGAATGTGGCAATAAGGAGTTCATGTTCTGAGCCACAGTCAGCTCCTGGTCTTGTTTTTGCTGACTGTATAGAGCTTCTCCATCTTTGGCTGCAAAGAATATAATCAATCTGATTTTGGTGTTGGCCATCTGGTGATGTCCATGTGTAGAGTCTTCTCTTGTGTTGTTGCAAGAGGGTGTTTGCTATGACCAGTGCATTTTTTTGGCAAAACTCTATTAGTCTTTGCCCTGCTTCATTCCATATTCCAAAGCCAAATCTGCCTGCTACTCCAGGCAAATTTTGCCAGTTTCTTGACTTCCTACTTTTGCATTCCAGTCCCCTATAATGAGAAGGACATCTTTTTGGGGTGTTGGTTCTAAAAGGTCTTGTAGGTCTTCGTAGAACTGTTCAGCTTCTTCAGTGTTACTGGTTGGGGCATAGACTTGGATTACTGTGATATTGAATGGTTTGCCTTGGAAACGAACAGAGATCATTCTGTCGTTTTTGAGATTGCATCCAAGTACTACATTTCGGACTCTTTTGTTGACCATGATGGCTACTTTATTTCTTCTAAGGGATTCCTGCCTGCAGTAGGATATATAATGGCCATCTGAGTTAAATTCACCCATTCCAGTCCATTTTAGTTCGCTGATTCCTAGAATGTCAACATTCACTCTTGCCATCTCTTGTTTGACCACTTCCAATTTGCCTTGATTCATGGACCTGACATTCCAGCTTCCTATGCAATATTGCTATTTACAGCATCGGACCTTGCTTCTATCACCAGTCACATCCACAACGGGGTATTGTTTTTGCTTTGGCTCCATCCCTTCATTCTTTCTGGAGTTATTTCTCCACTGATCTCCAGTAGCATATTGGGTACCTACTGACCTGGGGAGTTCCTCTTTCAGTATCCTATCATTTTGCCTTTTCATACTGTTCATGGGGTTCTCAAGGCAAGAATACTAAAGTGGTTTGCCATTCCCTTCTCCAGTGGACCACATTCTGTCAGAACATAGGTTGCCACAGTTCGGAGAACTGGCCTCAAAGAAATAGGGACAAAGGAATCCTGGAACTGAAGAGTAACTGTGCTTAAAACAACCAAGATGACTCTGGTCAGACCATCAATGACCAATTGAAGATGACTGTCAGGGCTGACTGAGCTGTTTCTACATGTAGCCCTCTCCTGTCTACAAAAGCTTTTGCCCCACTGGTTGCCAGTGGAGGGGTGGGGAGTCTGCCTTTGGCCAGATGTTTGGCCTCCCTTCCCAGCTGCCAGTGTCTGAAATAAAGCAAACTTCCCTTCCCACCAACCTGGCCTGTTTATTCGCTTCTGGGCGTAGAGGAGCCGGACTCCACACATACCCTTTTCCCTAACACTCTCACTCTGACTAAGAGGAATGTTGCAAAATGTTAACAACCACTGAAACTGGGTAAAGAATGGAAGCATGTTCATTATACTGTTCCTTCATCTTTATATTAGCTTAAAAATTTTCAAGGGAGGGGGCATATGTATACTTATGGCTCATTCACATTGTTGTAAGGCAGAAACCAACACAACACTGCAAGCAATTATATTCCAATTAAAAACAAATTTTAAAATATTTTCAGAACAATGTTAGGAGAATAAAATTAAAAGTGAAATAGGGGAATGAAATTATGTGGTTACTAAAAGGAAAAAAAGTAACACCTTTTCTCCCTTTGTCCCTGGCCCTGGAAGAGCTGTTTATGGCTCTCAGTCTAACATAGAAAACACTCAAGTACAGACCCTAACTGTGGGCCATGCTTGACTTGTGTCCCCTGCCCCCAGGCTTGACACTCCTTTCTACTAATCATGAAATCAGTGCTGACTCAGGCAGGACAAGGAGGACTTTCCCTTCCTTCCTTAAGATCAAAACAACAAAATCACATAAAGAATAATAAATTAACACCCACGTAACCAAAATGACAGAGGGTAGTTTCTGTTTGCTTTAAATCTTGTATCTTTAAATGAAATATTGCCATTTGCAGCACCATGGATGGACCTAGAGATTATCATACTAAGGGAAGCAAGTAAGGCACAGAGAAAGACAAATATAAAAAATCACTTACATTTGAAATCTTAAAAAAAAATGATACAGGTGACCTTCAACAAAACAGAAACAGACTCACAAACATGGCAAATAACTTATGGTAACCAAAGGGGAAGTGGGGGAAGGGATAAATCAGGGATTTGGGATTAATAGATACACATCACTATATACAAAATATATAAAATAGATATGCAACAAGATTTACTGTTCAGCACGGGAATGTTATTCAGCATCTTATAATAATCTATGATGGAAAAGAATCTGAAGCTGTATTCCTGAAACTAACACAATATTATAAATCAACTATAGTTAAATAATGTGTTTGAGTGTGTGTATGCTCAGTTGTGTCCAACTCTTTGCGACCCCATGGACTGTAGCCTGCCAGACTTTTCTGCCCATGGAATTTTCCAGGCAAGAATACTGGAGTCGGTTGCCGTTTCCTATTCCAGGGGATCTTCCCAACCCAGGGATCGAACACGTGTCTCTTGAGTCTCCTGCATTGGCGAACAGATTGGGCCACTGGGAAAACCCAAATAATGTATAAAAATCCATAAATCCCGTACCTTTACATTTTCATTTCTGTAATTATAAAAAAGTTATAAGGTGTGAAAGTCCCCTTCCTTGCGTTCTGCCCCCCGCCCCCCGCTTTTTTTAGGAGACCTGGCCTTCCTCCTTGACATGATCATGATCACTTATTACTGTCACCTCTGTTCTTCTAACCTGTTCTCAACCTTTACTACTTCGTACACTACATTATTGGCCACTTCTGTTTAAGATTCTGGTATTCTGCCACCTAGCCATTCCCATTTTTACCTAGTGGACTTATATTTAGCCACAGGAATGGAACCTGCCCAGCCACAGAGGCTGCCAGGCCCGCACCCCCGCAGGCGTATCCTCTTGTGACTGGCCCCGCCTCAGTAGGGCATCTCCTACCCAACATCTCTCAACAGGCCTCTGAGATGGATAATTGCATATCACACAAAAATTAACTCATAAAATGCTGATTAACATTTATATTGGAGGAGGCAGGCATATTAAGAACATAAAAGTCTACCTAGAGAAGCAAGCATGTCATGCAAGTCTTCCTTGTCGATGAACCCATCCCTGTTCTGGTCGATCATGTTGAAGGCCTCCTTGAACTCCTGAATCTGGGACTGGTCAAACATGGCGAACACGTTGGAGGTCGCGCGCTGGGGGCGCTTCTTGGTCTTGGTCTTCGCCTTTTTGCTTGACATGGTGGCGGTTTAATTCTAGAACTGAAAAGAACATAAAGCAAAACAATAGGCATACAGCACAAAGTAAAGAAAAGGACTCATGACACCTGAAGTTAGTGAGTAAAAATATCTCAACATAGAATGATTATTTGGGCTATGTTATACATGTAAACTTTATTTCCAATGTCACAAAAAACATCTATGAAAAAGGAAGTTTTGAAGAAATAGGCAAGTACTGATGTAGCTCTCCCCCAAGTTTCATGAAACTCATTTTTATTAAACATGAATGAGATTTGAAGCATGCAGCAATAGCTCACACTTACTGAGTGCTACTGTGTGCCAAGCACTGCTGTGAAGACAGGGGCCTCCCCTTAAGATTCCAAAGTGGACATCTCAGTTCACAAAGACTGTCCCATTTAACACTCACAACAATCCGATGCAGCAGGTATATCTTTTAACTCCATTTTACCACCAACATTACATAACCTCTCTGAGCCTTGGTTTTTTTCAAAATACGGCTTCAAAATTTAGAGAAGCTCACTAAATTCTGTTTTAGAGCAAAACACAATAACTACTCTAACAGAAGTGAGAATTAAATGAGATATATGCAAAGAGACTAGTACAGTCACTATAAGTACATGAAAATCTTGTATCCCTTCTAGCTACATCTTCATTTCCCATTTCCCTAGACAAAACTTTTAGAATAGTAGTCTAATTGTCAAATCTCTCCATTTTCTCATCTTCCCAAACACTCCTCAGTTCTCTGTAATATAGTTTTAGTGGTAGCCTCTAATACTCTACTACCAATAATTTACCAAATAGAATAGATACTTCTCATTCCCTTTTTTTTTTTTTCTTGGCCATACCATGTAGTTTGCGGGATCTTAGTTCCCCAAATAGGGATCAAACTTGAGTCCCTGGCAGTGAGAGTCCTAACCACTGGACTGCCAGGGAATTTCCTTATTCCATTTTTATTTGCAGTTTCAACTGATGTAAATAAACACAACACAAATAGACTATTGGTTTTGGAATTAGAAAAGTGCTGAGTTCGAATCTCAGCTTTACCGTTACTAGCTACCATGGACACTAGAAGAAAAAATTGTTTTTTAAATATTTGTTTGCACGGAGTCTTAACCACTGGACCACCAAGGAAGGCCACAGAAAAAATTTTTGATCCAACGTTTTGTTCAATGTTCACAATGGCCCTAAGAGAGAGGTACTCCCTCATTAGGTTAAAATAAAAAAAAAAAAATGGCTCTTATATAGTAAAGAATTTAATTTTGCCCCAAAAGAGGTCTGGCCTTGGTCCTCAGCTCCTGGGAGGTAATCTCTTAAGTCCTTAGGATGTCCTGCCACGTTTATCTGGGGTCTTGGGGTCAGGTGTTATCAGCCTGGCCTCTAGACAAACTTCAGAAACTGAGACTGGCCTAGAAGCAGTGGACAGTAGCTAGGGGACAGATTCCCAGCAAAAGCTACAGCTAGCAAGCAAGGGTAGACAATACCGTGGCAGGCAATAGTCCGTGCACACTGTCACATCTTACCAGGAATCAACACTGCTTGTGGAGAAGACCACTGGGAGCTGAGCATTTGGAATTCTCCTGGGCTCTGCATATCTCTTCCCTTGATTGATTTTAGTCTGAGTCCTTTTGCTATAATAAACCAGAACTACAGGTGTCACAGTTCTCAGTGAGTCCTAGTGAATACTGAACCTGAGCATTGGTCATTTCAGGGAACCAAAACTGCAATCTGGTGTCAGAAATGACAGAGGCCTTGGGACTGTTCTAACTCTGAAGCCACAGAGTGCAAAGGCAGATGACTGGTGGGGGCAGTGGCTGAGCAGAGGAACTCTGGACCTGGGTCTCTAGGCCTTCCAGACTTGGACTTTAAATCTGTATTGTTTTAGCCCATTTGCAGTTTTGAAGCCCATCAGCCTTAAGAGTCCTTACTCTTGACGTTCCAACTCCTTCCCCTCCCTGCACACTTGGCCTGAATAAATGTTAATTTCTTCCCCTTCCTGTAATTTGGCTTGTATGTGACCTCAGTTATATTGAAGGTCAAGTCGGACACAGAATGTGATCCACTAGCAAGGCACTTGACTCTTTAATTATTCCTCACATTCCAAAACTGTGGGATTAAAATTCTTTCTCATGCTAAAAGTTCTATGATTCTACTTCTTCAAGATTCAAAAGATATAAAAGACAGTAGATCTGAAGGCAAGAATTAGTGCTCTCCCTCAGTATCAACAAATTGTATTTGTAATAGAGTTATTTAGAAAAATCTCCCAGAGAAAAATCTTTATTAAAAAAAAAAAAAGATCAGTCAATTGTTTCATGCTAACCCTACAGCTAACCCAAAAGTATATTTCAACGTCTTGAACCTTAGCTGGAGTTGTCGAAGAAGCTGATGCTGAGAAGAGAGGTAACCCAGTAAGGCTAGAAAAGCCATTATACAGTGAGCAAGTCTGAGCTCCCAGTCAAAACCCGTTACAGAGCAGATATGGCTCAATGTAGTAATATCATGATTTCTTTAAAAAGAAAAAAGTTGATTTTTTCTCTGTACTTCTTTAAAAACTGGGCTTCCCTAATAGCTCAGTTGGTAAAGAATCACCTGCGATACAGGAAACCCTGGTTAGATTCCTGGGTTGGGAAGATCTGCTGGAGAAGGGATAGGCCGCCCACTCCAGTAGTCTTGGGCTTTCTTTGTGGTTCAGCTGGTAAAGAATCTGCCAGCAATGCAGGAGACCTTGATTCGATCCCTGGGTTGGGAAGATCCCCTGGAGAGGGAAAGGCTACTCACTCCAGTATTCTGGCCTGGAGAATTTCACGGACTGTACAGTCCGTGGGGTTGCAAAGAGTCGGACACGACCGAGCGACCTTCACTTCATTTAAAACTAGTGTACATTTATATTTGTATATGGTACCCATAAAAGTACACATATAAAATATCAAGTGATAATAAAACATCAGCTGAAAAGTAAGGCAAAGTTGTAGCAAAACAATCAATCTGAAACAAACTCTGGCCTCCAAAGAAACTTCCCTCCTCTTTCTTCTCAATTCCTGAGATAAACATCTTGGCTTTCTCCACTTTCTCTCTTCCGACTCACCACAATCTGGCTCTCTCTTCTCTACTGTAAGCACTTTCCATTTGCCAAATCCCATTTAAGTCTTCTGCTGTATTTGACACCATTTTATCCCTCTTCTCTTCCGGAGTCAGCAACCCTCGGCCTTGATGAACTGTAATAGCAGAAATGAACTGTCCCAAAAGGAACAGAAGCCCCAGGTTCCCATCCTTGAAGACCTCATTCTCTTAGGAAGGAGACTCCTGAACATCAGCTTGGGACACCTGGTTGAAGTAAGATGCTGGTCTGACTTGGTCTCTCAGGCCTCCTCTCAGTTCTATTTCTATGTCTGGTCTTCCTCCAGTTTCTTATTAGGCGCTTCTCTCCTCCACTCACTTAAATATTCACATTCCTCAGCATTCTCACAGTCAACGGCTCATTAAATTAACTCTGCGTGGATGATCTCATCGGCTCTGTTCTGACAACACCTGTGACTCCCACGTCTGCATTCCCAGGGCAGACCCTTCCCTTGGGCTGTGGCCTCAAACAGCCATTTGTGCTGGTGTGAGGCACTCATTTGATGTCCCACAGACCCTCGGAATTAACGTGTTAGAAAATGAATTACCTTCCCTTCCTAACCTTTCTCAGCTTTGGTTCCTGTCAGTTGATGGCACAATCACTTACTCCCTCACCAAGCCAGACAACCATGAGTCATCCCTGACTTGTCCCTCTCCCTGATGAAACAGGCCCAGCCTCTTAAAATATATATCAGATTCGCTCATCTTCTTCTTGCCACCACCCTACTCTGGGCCCTCATCACCTCTGTTTAGAATATTTTTATGGCCAACACACCAACCTCCTTGCCTCTTGGTGGCCTGTCAACTACTCTTTATCTTCCAGCCAGAGGTGTGTAAAACATGAAATGACCACATCATTCCCTTTTGAGAACTCTTTGGCCCTCCACCTACGCCTACAGGACAGAGTACAAGTTCTTAGGCATGCACACCTTCCTCCACTCTAGAATGACCTTTCTCTAGCCATTCTCTGCTTTCTCCTCTTCCTTCAGCAACACCAAATGTCTAGAATGTGCCCAAGCACCATGCAGTTTCTCAACTCATGTATTTGTTTTTATTTTTCTAGCCCCAAATGCCTTAGCACCAGAGTTAAAGGTCTCCTCAACTTACGGCTACTCCCATTTGCTGAGTGACTCATGTGCTAGGCACACGGCTGAATTTCACATGTCCGCTTTACACACGAAGGAACTGAATAGTAAAGATGTCAAACAACTTGCCCACGGTCACCTGGTGGCAGACCTAGAATTCAACCGCATTTGTTCAAGGTGATTTTACCTGTATATTCCTCATGTAATTCTTCTAGCTTTTATTTTTGGCCACAGAGCCCAGGTTGTGGGATCTTAGTCGCCCCACCAGGGACTGAACCTGCACTGCAGGCAGCCATAACCACTGGAGTGCCAGCAAAGTCCCTCTAGTTATTTTTTTTTAACCACAAAATATTTCTTAAACTTTCAATACTCACCAATTTAATCCAACATTCCTGAACAGCTACTTTCCTCTAAATGTAATTCCCAGTGAAACTGAGTTTTCAAATTCCAGCTCTTCTGGGGAATTTATTTGCAGAGATTAGAAGTGCACAGCTGAATGGGAAGGGAATAAAATACGAATGGCACCCCTTGCAGCTGTGCAGTGTGGCAGCCTTGGTTTGGGTTCATCAAATGGCAGTATTTCCTACTAGTACCTGTCTTGGTTTGACATGACAGGTAAAGGCTTGACATCTTTACCTGCAACTGTCAAATTACTACTTGACCTATAAATATCAAACAAATAAACCCCACCACACTCCATCCCTAGTTACAAAAAATATCCATTTAGAACACAGCATATAAGGTAGTGAATCAGCCTTAACAGCAATAAAACAAGTCTCACTTCCTTTTCAAAATTTTTATTGTATTATTTTTGTGAATTTCTGAAACAGAGTGAACTAAAGGTTGTATGTAGTATTCACAGAGGTTAAAGAAGGGCAGGGATACAGGGATACTGGTGGTACAGGTGGTTATAGTGTCAACATATTTAGATCATAGTCTAAATATTTGTAAAATCACCTGCAATAGTGCTGTGCAAATCAAAACATGGGCACCCTGATCATTAACAGGCAGCAATTGCTTGAGAACTTCATCCAGCCTCTATGGCTTTATTGGGAGCCTGTGAGAGGTGTTTATGCACATTCTGTCAGCTTCCTAAGAAGCCTCTCAGGCAGCAACGTGATGCTACCATACGGCAGGTAGATACAGCTCTCACAGCAGTTAGCCTCTGGTTTCGACCTTGGCTGCACATCAGAATCACCTTGGAAAGTTTTAAAAAGTGATGTCTAGATCCTGGTCTGGTACAACGGAAACTGAATGTCTGTAGGTGAGGCCTATGAATTGGTATTTTTAAAATGCACCAAGTGATTCCAATGTAGAGTGAAGGTTAAGAATCACTGAGTTAACCACTTAGAAGGCACTGACTGTGGTTCTGAGTTTCTGCCTGACACTTTGTAATAACAGACTAACAAAAGAAAACCAAACAAGTTTATTAAGGTGTATATCTCATGTTTACCTGGGAGATACCCATGGAAAATGCAACTCTGGCTTCAATATCATCTTCAGCTAAAGCCAGAAGAAAGGTGTGTGTGAAGGGGAGAGGCTAGGGACGAAGGTGAAAAGTACAGTGTAAACAAGGGCAAGTTTTCCCTTGCAGGTTTCAGTCCAGCCTTCCCCTCTAAGAGTCTAAAGTTGTCCCTAACAACTTTTGTCCTTCCTGGTAGAGAGCGAAAGAAGACCTTTGTAAATTTGTGTCCTGCCTTTCGGCAAACTTCCTGAAGCCTGTGCTCAGTCCTTCGGTCAGGTCCTTTGCAACCCCAAGGACTGTAGCCCACCAGGGATTCTCCACGCAAGAATACTGGAGTGGGCTGCCATTTTCTTCTCCAGGGGATCTTCCAGACCTAGGGATCAAACCTGAATCTCCTGCCTCTCTTGCACTGGCAGGTGGATTCTTTACCACTGAGCCACCTGGGAAGCCCTTCAGGCAAATTGAGCGGGGGGCGCAAAGAGATTTTCTTGTGTCTGCCTCTTTTTAGTTGCCTTCAGCTCAAAAGAATTTTTAGGCCAAAGTGGCATATTTTGGGGTAGTATATTCTGCCACCCTTCATACGCAACGGGACACTGTGAAAATGAAGGGGTGTGCCTTTGTCATAATACATGCTGTAGGTTCTGCCATGCTCTCACTCAGATTGCTCAGTGTGGAGGAAACCAGCACCAGGTCATGAGGGCACTACACGACCCCACGCCAGCCAACTGCCAGCAGCAACCTGCCAGCCAGGTGAGTCAGCCATCTTGGAGGTGGATCCTCCATCAAACAACTGCAAGCCCAGCTGACATCTGGACTCCCAAGTTCAAGACAGCCAGAATCACTCTGCTAAGCTGCCCTGGAATTGCTGGCCCTCAGAAGCTCTGTAGTGTCTTGGGTGCTAAGTTTGGGCATAATCTTATATACCCATAGAAAACTAATCAAGCCACTGTGTTTCCTTGGCATCTACAATATTTAATAGGGCAATGCCTTTATTTCAGAATTATAGCCAAAGAATTTTTAAAACCCTGAAGGGGCCAAAGCCACATTTGCACTGGATAGGGAAATTTTTTATTCCTGGTTTAGTTCAGTTCAGTTCAGGCGCTCAGTTGTGTCCGACTCTTTGCGACCCCATGAATTGCAGCACGCCAGGCCTCCCTGTCCATCACCAACTCCCAGAGTTCACTCAGACTCACGTCCATCGAGTCAGTGATGCCATCCAGCCATCTCATCCTCTGTCGTCCCCTTCTCCTGCTCCCAATCCCTCCCAGCATCAGCAAGCTTTAATTCCTTCCATTCGGTTTCTCTCAAGTTCAGAAGGTTCTTCTCTTAAGTGCAACAGAGTCACTCCTTCTTCAACATTCCCATCACCAACCTCTATCCTCTTCTTCAGGCTGATTACTATGCTGATTTCCTAGTTTTTGCTTTCTAACTGGAGTTTTCTTCAGTTTGTCTTGAATGACTGCTTTTCTCAAGGACTGGTTGAAAAACTGATAGCATAATGGCACCACTCAAAAATGAGGTAACTGGGGGAGGAAGGAGAAGCTGGTTTCATGAGCAAAGGGATGACAGAGAGTTCAAGTTTTAGCCATGTTACAGCAGAGATGCCTGGGGACAAGATGTTTAGAAGGTCTCTTCTCAAGGCTGATTTGTGAACAGAGGCACAGAGTGAGGTCTGAGAGTGGATGAACGCAAAACAAGTAGAGAATGGTTTTTGGATTAAAACCTAAGGTCATTTCTGATTCAATTCTCATCTTCACCAAGGTCTATCAGCATTTGCAGGAACATCTCGTGAATTCCCATGGCCATTACTGTAGTCAAGACTAGTGCTCGTGCTAATTGGGAAGATCAAATGACTGGGTATGTGAGCAAGTGTGAACAGCAATATCAAGAGAATTGAGTATATAATCAAATTAAAATACTCCACAAAATTAACCTGACATACTCAATGACTTATTATTGTTTTTATCCTGCCTATTTAGGCAGATATATAATCAGCTCCATAAATTACTATATCTGTTACTTCTTCTAGAGCCAAACTCAATTTTACAGCTTTTCTCTTAGCAGCGGTGAAGTTTTCCCCATGCTATACGCATTTTAACATTTATCACATACATTATAATGCTATCATTGCTTTATTATAGGTTTTATGATCATCCCAACTGATAGTAAACTTTCTATTGTCTCTACTCCCTTATCATCTTTTTATTGCGAAACAATAAAGTAAAATTTACATATGGTGAAATGTACAGATCTTAAAAATGATGTACACCATGTAACCACCACTCCAAGTAACCAACCATCAAGTAACAAACATGACTCCAGAAAGTTCTCTCCAAATCAATCACTCTTTCCCTAGGCGACCATTGCTCAGATTTCTATCACCATAAGTAGTTCTGTCTTTGAACTTCTTATAGATGGAATTATACAGTGCATACTTTCTGTGTCCAATTTCTTTCACTCAGTGTTTTTGAGAGTTATGTATCTCGCTGCATCAGTGGTTCTTTCCTTTACTTTTACTGCCCAGTCATATTCCACTGCCGTGTCACTTACATGCCCATTTTTATGGCATTTAGCCTATCTACCAAGGGTTGCAGGGGTAGGTACAGTGTCTTACACATTGCTGGTGCTCAGTAAACACTAGTCAAGCGAACAAATACATATGCCTCCTCAAAATCACAGATAGAATTACATACACATACATCCTCTGTGAGGTAGGTCCTAGGTCTGACTCCCCAATTATGGCTTTCTCCAAGGTCTACCCATAAACTCCACTGGACTCTCAGCAAGAGATCCTTAACAAAATGTACCAGTCACTCCTTGTTACATACCTGACACAAACAAAGCTAATAAGAGTGCTAAATATGTGCTAGGCACTGGTCTAAGCATTTCATATGTATTAACTTATATAATCCTCAGAACCACTTTGACATAGGTGCTGTTATTTTCCCCATTTCTCAGATGAGAAAATTAGGGCAAAGAGAATACATAATTTGTCTGGAGCCACAGATAGAAAAAAGTAGAACTTAGATGCAAAATCATGCTCAGGAAGTCTATCTCCAGCACTTGTATCACTAGCTCTTAATGCCTTGCAGCTGGCTGGAGGTAATAAGCAAAGTCACCACAGCTCAGGTGTAGAACAAAGGAAGATGCCAAAATCAACCCAAGATACAGGTTGTCTTTGAACCTTGGGAGACTGACAACCAGCTTTTTTAGGGGCTCCTGGTCCTTTTATCTCTCCTAAGTCCAGCAGCCCTCACCTGGGGACCTGTCCTTTAGAAGCTGCAGTTTATCTTGCCCAAACTCAGTCTCATTAAACCATAAACCGAGTCAGTCACCATAGAAGCTGTTTCGTTCAACAGAGCCTGGACAAACAATAAGCTGTGTACTTAACCATAAGTTCCAAGAGAGTCCATCTAATGCTCAGAGAAAATGGGTGGTCCAGGTGAACCCCTCAAGTGACCTTGGGCAAATTATCTCACTTCGCTGGATTTCACTCTTCTCCATTATAAGACTAAAGATAACCTATAAGGTTCTTCTGAATTCTAAAGTGCTATGATTCTTTTCTCACGGAAGGAGAGTTGCAAATCCATCTTTAACCAAGGCTGCCAAACTAATCCTCTAAACACCCTTTTCTTCATATCTCTCTCCCTTAGTGAAGAATCCAAAATGACTCCCTAATGCCTCTTACATAATCTTTTATTTCTCATCAAGTTTGCAAGACATCTGTGAAAAGATTCCCACGGATCTACCCACTCCTAGCTATTATCCATTACAGTTCTGTTCCATTCAGGCTGGTCTCCCCATCTTTTCCTTTTCACACGACACAATTCCCACCTTCTGAGCTTTTGGTCTTGTTACCGCCTACCACAGATCCAGCCAGAAATAGTAAGTTCTCCCTCCCAGGGCTAAGTCCAAGGCCTCCAATGAGGTCACGATTCGTTTTTTCAGGAAACCTTTCCTGATTTTCGCTATTTGTTCTTTTCTTCATTGGTAGGAACGGAGTAAATCTTTATAAGATGCGAGATGCTGCGAAAGAGCCAAAACTCCTGTGGAAATCCTTCCATTCAGCCGGTGCCAACCCGGCACTCCCGGCAAGAACCAGATACTAGCGGGCCCCCTGTGTCCCCAAGGCATCCAGCCCTGTGTGTGGCACAGACCCCTCACCCACCGACCAGGCCGCGGGGAGCTGGGGGGCGCCAAGGCACCAGGTGTGTGAAACCGTCGGGTGACGCAGCGCCGGGGACCGGCCGCCTCCGCCAGCAGGGCGGCTCCCTAGCCCGTTTCCAAACGCCTGAGCCTCCCGACCCCTCGACGTCCAGCCTCAGGCCGGCCGCGGCCAAGGCCGCCTCCCCGACCCCCTGCAGCCCACAGACAGGTCCCACAGCCCCCGCCCAGCCCGCCCGCCGGCACCATGGGCGGGGGCTGGGGTCGGGTAGCCGGAGGCGCAGGGCACTGGGGCGACCCCAGGGTTGTCGCGCGCGGGGGCGAGCGCCACTCACCGCGGCCGGACACCAGCACCAGGAGCTGGGCTGCCTGCACAGGACCAGCGAAGGAACGGGCGCGACAGCTGCGGCGCCGGCACTTCCTGCCTCGGGAGGCGGACCGGAAGTCGCACCGGAAGGCGCGGCGGACCCAACTTCAGGACGGGGGACGCGCCGCGGTTCTTGCTCCCGCCGCGGCCGACTTCGCCTTGTCCGCCCCGGCGCGGGGCTGGAGCCGACCACCGCGGCCTGGGTTTTCGCTGTGTCTCGCGGGCCTTGAGGTCCGGAGCGGGCACGGCGTGGCCAGGGCCCCGCGGCCCGCCCTCCTCCCCCGCCATCGGCGGCGGGTCCTGCGGCTCTTCCGCATTCCCGAGCCGGCGCGAGCCCTCGGTTTGGGGGTCGCCGGGCGCCGCCCACCCAGGGTTGTCACTTGGCAGATAAAAGTACACCCCGCCTGGTTACACCGAGTTTCAGATAAAACGAGTAGTTTTTCAGGTTCCGTCCCGCGTCACACTAGGGAAGGTTAAGAGGGCGGCGGCCGGCGGTGTCCGCCTGCAGGAAAGCCCTTTCTTTACAAACTGCATGCCCGGAGTTCTATCATCTGCCCTCTCCTGTCTTCATCCTCACGTTATCTATCAGGTGTACGCCCTGACCAGGACAGTTTCTCCTTTCAACCACGGGAAAACTATTCATTTGCTTTCCTTTGATTTACTACAGTACAAACTTACATACACACACAAGCGCGCACACGCATTGTACCATGCTCTTGGTCAAAACAAAGGACACCACCAAAATGCGTTACTCCAGTTTTGTTCTAGCGTTCATATTCCCTCAACCTTGGAATATTATGAAAGTTAAAGTCACTCAGCCGCATCCGACTCTGACTCTATAGACCGCAGCCTGCCACGCTCCTCTGTCCATGGGATTTCCCAGGCAAGAATACTGGAGTGGGTAGCCGTTCCCTTCTGCAGGGGATCTTCCCGATCCAGGAATGGACCGGAGTCTTCTGCATTGCAGGCGGATTTTTTACAGTTGAGCTACCAGGGAAGCTCTTGGAATATTATAGATGGATAAAACTATTTCTGGATAATGGGAGATAACAACCCTTTGTGGAGCAGTGTTGCCTCAACGTGTGCTGAATGCTAGGGAGAACAATCCAGTCTTTTATATTCTAGGAAAGTGATGAGAAATCTAGGAATCTTTGATTAGAAATATCTAGGTCATAGGAACCTTGTGTTCAGCACTCTATACCAGTTGTTCTTAAAACAGTAGCCCCGTGGGCTTTCTAAAAAACCCCACCCCCACCCCGCCTGCAGATTCAGGTCAAGGGTAGGGCAAGAATCTGCATTCCGGGACTTCCCTGGTGGTTCAGTGGCTAAGACTCCATGCTCCCAATGCAGAGGGCCCAGGCTTGATCGCTGGTCAGGGAACTAGATTCCACATGCTGCAACTAGATTCTGCATACTGCAATGAAGATCAAAGATCCCGCTTATCTCAACTAAGACCCAGCAGAGCCAATAAATTAAAAAAAAAAAATGAATCTGCATTCCTAGTAATCCCCAGCATCCTCCCCGAGTAGCACTGCCCCCAGGTCCTTAATTGAATGCATTTTCTCTAGAGTCTGAAACCAACTGCTGAGAAATCATATCTGGTTCTAAAATATTTACCCTTTCCCTCAGCTGCAGTCTCCCCTTTGGCCTAATAATTAAAATTTTTCCCACTCATCGTAACATTTTGGCTTCTGAGGTCTTTGTCACAGAGCTCTTCTAGTGTGTGCTATTAACCATCCAATAAGTCCTCACCCTGGCCACCTTAAATAAGATCACAGCTGAGATACCCTGACTGCACTGTCTTTGATCTCCATATTTGTTACTAGAACTGTGCTTTCCAACACAATGGTCACTAACCACATGTGGCTATTTAAACGTAAATTAAAAGTTCAGTTATTTGAGACACATTTCAAGTGCTCAATAATCACATGTGACCTATTGGACAGCACAGAGAGCATTTCCATCATCACAGAAATTTCTGGCTAGCACTGTTAAAAGTAGAATAAGTATCCAGTCCTTGGGAAACGGTTAATTATGCATACTCTTATCAAAGATAATTGTTTGCTGTGGTCATTAAAAAGAATGGTTTAAAAAAAGGTAACATACTTAAAAAATGGTGGGTATGCCAAAATATGACAATTTAAAAGATACATCAAACTAAAAAACAAGTTGTGTATTTACTACAAATATAAAATGTATGTAGATAAATATGGAAGAGAAGTTATGATGCCTGCTATTTAAGCAGTCACACAGAAACCTAGAAAAAGAAGATATAGGGACTTGGGAAAACTAGCTGTTGAAGGATGAGCTCCAGCAATGCTTTTCAGGACAGCAAAGATAAAAACCAGGGTTGCAGGGAAATCAAGAACTTGTACACTTAAAGAGGACCTAGAAAGATATAAACAATTCTGACATACTGGACCTAGTTGGAAATCTAAAGTAAACTGTTTAAGGACCTACTCTATACCACACATTTTTATGTATATTCTCATTAAATACTAATAACAACTCTTTAATAAAATTCTAGTTTGAGATAATTTACTATCAAACTCCTACAGACCTTTCTACTAACCTGTCTTCTAATCTCCAACTATGATTAACTCCTGTTACCTACCCTTTACTGTTTTCAGAGGGAGAACTATCCATTTTTATTTTTCTAAGAATAATCCTACAACATGTGATCTAGGTTTTCTGTTAGACATCACTCCTTTGGTTTCATTCGCTTTTTCTCTAAAGAAATGCCCTGTAGTCCTGCCTTCTCTATAAGCCTCTCCCACTGCCAAACAGGCCCTGCTGGTAAACAGAATACCTACTGGATGCTAGACCATTTAGCTTTAGTGTGTTTCTATTTTTACTACAAACATAGAAGGTATTGTCCCTGTTAAACAGGTGAGGAAACTGACACTTATGGTGACCTGCCCAAGGACACCAAGCTCATCAAATAACAGACTGGCAGAACTGACTCAGCCGACTCTGACTCTAAAACCCATGCTGCTCCTAATCATAAAAATGCCACTTTATATATTCATAGATTATGTTCCTATTATGAACCAAGAGCATTACTTCCATTTTACAAATGAACAGAGGTTGAGGGGGGTCAAATAACTCTCTTAAGGTTATAAAGCCATGATGGAGCACGAACAAGGTTAAAACGCAGCTGGACTGAACCCCAAACCTAGACACTGTCTGTCCCTGTCTCCTGCTACATTGACTTCTGCACTCAAAACTCCACCTAACAGCTCTAGCAGAAGTGACTGACTTCCCAGATCTAGTGGCCTCCTTGAAACTCTCCCGTATTCGATTTTTCTGTGGTTTAACACTACTGACTCACCTCCTCACTCTTCCAACTATTCACCTGGTTTCCATCACACTGTGTGGTGGCTTTATCTACTGTCCAAGCCCTTTTCAACATCTGATCCTCCTTACAACTTGCCAGCACACCCTGTAGTCTAGTTCTCTCTCTTGTGGTTCTTTCTCTCTTCATACCTTATAAAAAATGGTTGTCTTTCCTTTTCATAATTTGCTTTCACTTGTCTCGTATAGCCAGGCCTATTCCTGTTTCTTCCAGCAGCACTCAAACTGCTGCTCTCATCCAGGTATAAAGGCTCTTTGATCAAGTAAAATCAGGGCCCTGGGACTGGAATGACACTGATCACAAGCAAGTGGGTAAGGAGGCTGCCCCCATTAGGCTGGTTTCATCAGAAGTTCTGCAGTGACTTGCTTCAAGTATGGCTTTTCATCACGGAGGCTCGTTTTTCTATCAAACGCACTCACTGTTGGAGTACACGCTTTAGCGTTTTACTGGCAATCATCTTAATTATGCAAAGCCTACTTTCCGCCTAGAGAATGCTGTTACTAAATGAGGAGACATTTCATTCAGGGAAGATCATCCACTGTTTCTAACAGTGGCTGATTCTTTGAGCAGTTATCTGAAATGGAAATGGAGACCATAGATGAGGCTACTTTTTCTTCCCCCCAGTATGGGAACAATGTTATTTGTTCTTCACTGGAAATTTGTTAACAAAGCAGAAACGGTTTTTTTTCCAGCTGAAATGTAAATTTAGTCCAACAAAAAAAATTTCAGTATCACGGCTATAGCCTGAAAAAAGTACTTTGCTTATTTAAACCACTGAATGAAATTCAGGAACACACTAAAGCCAAGAGTTAAGGCAGGTGCTAAGAGCCTAATCTTAAAAGGCGCAAGAGCAGTCTCATCACTGGTTCTTGCACTCCTGTTCTATAAAGCTGGCCTCATGAGGTTAAAGAATCCAGCTCACCTATTCTGTTCAGTGTGAAGGTCTAATGCCCTGAAGGCATTCAGTAATTGCATCTTCCCTGAGGTAATAGTTTTGTCCAAGGATAGTCTTGTTATTAGTAGTATAAAATGTAAAATTATGAGTTAACAGTCCAATATTCATCTTTAGAGGCTAATTGTCCATCCATTCTTCCCACCTAACCCCCTATCCAGTGTTTCAAGATTTTTCTTAAACTCATGAATCCTCAAGAGTTAGATTTTTGAAGCCACAAGTAAATGAAACTATATTAACTCTGAAAACAGTCCTGCATTCCTGCAAACAGCAGAAGTTATTTTTAGGATTGAACTAATGATCTCACTTTCCCAGGCATGTAGCTTCAGCTGTTCTGACTGTGGGCAGGTCAGGAATGTCAAAGATTCGTCCATGAACTCATGTGAATCTCTGCATAAATAAACACAGTGTTTCAATAGGGACCATGTGTTAAAAAGAAACTACATACAGAAAAAACCCCCAAAAAACTATTTCCAAAACTTTGAAATACAATACAGAAAAATTGGCCTTTTTGATAAAAGCATTCCATAGAACCTTTGGGGGCTAAAACAGTTTTAAAAATTAGGACAAATTAAAATTGCACTCAGTGGCCTGGTCTAGTTTTAAATGACAGGAAGGAATGTACAAAAAGCTTAGAACAGATTTGGAGGGATGCTGGCAGGTCCAATATTGAACTTTAGGATTTAAAGCTAACAAAGCTATCATTCACATATATATATGCAAATTCTATAGGAAGTTATTTTAAAATGCAAAGTACAGAAAACTCCATAAAGGCAGTTAAAAACTGGATTTGTTTTTTTGAAAAGGGGGGAAGACTGAATAGAGGAAATAGAACTGTCAGGAGACCTGGAAGGAGTAAGGGGAAGTATAACAACCATATCATTTTCTAGGATTTGCCTTACTACCCTTCTTTAGATGATGCACCAAGACCAATAAAAGTCAATTTTGGTAAATAAAAAAGTTTTAAACAAGTAAGTTTTTATCATAAAGTTTAATTATGGTTCAGAAAAAATTGAGTGAATAACCTTCTCTGAAAAAATATATTGACTCTGTAGACTGCAGTTACTGGGGGCGGGGAGGGTAGACGGCAGCTGGTAAGTTAAATTACCCTATTTTCTATTCTTAAAATGACAGTAAGTCCCACATCCAGTCTGATTATAGAGATGCATGTGCCCCAAATGGCTGAGAATAAATACAACAAGAAAGGCAAAAGCTGTAAAGCTAAGGGCATGCAACAGGCTCTAAGAGAAAGTCTCAGAAATACCCAGAGTGGCAACAAGGAACGTTTGGCTGGAGTTTGAAGTTCTTTTTAGTCGTCTTTGTCTTTTGCTCCATGCTTAAGGATGCGTGTGAACTCGATGTAATTGAAATTCCCCTTTTTGTCAATAGGTGCTTCTCTGTACAGCTCATCCACTTCCTCATCTGTAAACCGGTCTCCCATTGTGGTCAGCAGTTCTCTCAGGTAATCCTCCTGAATGGTGCCTGAAGAACAAACAAACGGAGATCAGAAGAGACACTCTCGAGGAATAATTACAAGGAGCATCTACACTTGACTAAGCACAGGGTTTACATTAAGGACGATAAGCATGCAAACGTATGAAATATAGCCTTGACACGACTAAGCCAGCCTCAGCACAGCTGCCTAGAAAATGCTCCGTTGCTTAGTGACAATTAACCTTCTCTGCTCTACTGACCTCACCCGACAACAACCTCCCAATCTCTTGGTAACAAAAACTAACCCTGTGCCTAACCAGAAAGCATGAAGTATGATGCTTTCTCAGCATACCATCTATGATCACACTTCTTCTACAAGCACATACACTAAAATCATCTTGATCTTATTTAGGCACTAAGTCGTGTCCAACCCTTTTGCGACCCCATGGACTATAGCCTTCCCTCTGTCCATGGGATTTCCCAGGCAGGAATACTGGAGTGGATTGCCATTTCCTTCTCCAGGGAATTTTCCAGACCAAGAGATCAAACCCATGACTCCTGCTTGGCAGGTGCATTCTTTACCATTCAACCACCTGGGAAGCCCTAAAATTATCATAAACGTCGGTAAAATGCTTCAGTGGAAAGAATACTGAAGCTGTGAGGTCCAGTTTTAACAAGGTATATTACTTCAGGTACTTCACTTTACCTTTTTAAAATACACAAAATGAGATTAAACATTTTTAAAAACAACTCTAATTTTAGATTCAGTAACAAATATGGTTAGGCTCAGTGCAAAACCACTGAGTAGATAGTTGAGCATTAACTATATCACAGACACTGGGATAGGCACTGGAGTGTCAACAGTGAGCAGACAGAAACGTTCTCTACTTTGCACCTGTGTAAGCAGGGGTCTCATGAAACCTGACTACACATCAGAATCATCCAGGGAGCTCAAAACAACCCCAGAGGCCAGCCCTGACACTGATATTTAAAACGGCTCCCTAAATAATTTCCACTGGACTAGTTTAAACAGTAATTTCCATAAGCAATCATGATCGAGACCCACTCCTACAGTAACCCGAAGGTATTAAATGACAATTCAAGCACAGAGATTTTTGAAATTCATAAAGTTTCTATTTTACAACTTCTTTGTGTGTGTGAAATTAAGCTAAAACATTGATAGATTTCCTATAAAATAAGCTTAAAGTGTAAGGTCAGTTCACAAAAGAAACTCTAAATTTATGGGTTCTTTGGCTAACTCAACCCTAGATTTAAAAAAAAAAAATGTTCTCCAAATCTTAGACTTTTAGATTGTAGAAATAAATCCTCCTCTTTAGCCAAGTCATTCAACCATCATGTAAACTAATCAACCATGTGCAGGGACTATGAAAGGAGCTGGGAGGGGTTACAAAGAGGGGAACATGAGGCTGCTGCAGATGCACAGCCCTTATCCGGAGAGCCGGAAGAGACTGTGATATTGGAAACAAGCACACAGCTAAAGCATAAGCTCAGGCAGAATATGTGCCAGCAGAGACATACGTAAACTACGGTGGAGGTGGAAAGAAGTGAGAGCTTTTCAAGGTTTCCCAGAGGCCAGGAGAAAACAGTATGAAAACACAGCTAAGGCTCTATTAGGTATGTGACCACTGAGATGACTCTGAAGAACAGATAAGACACTTTAATGGTTTTACTCTCTTCCACTAGAAAAAGTAACATGTCCACTGTTTAAAAAAAAAAAAATTAATACACAAAAGTTTTTGGCAAGAAAAAAAGTCTCTTCTCCCTGCCCTTCCCCTACTGGTTCCAGAAATAACTGTTCAGAGTTTTTGATTTCAAGGGGAAGGAGGTGATCTGAGGAGGAAGGCAGAGGCAGAAATGGCAGAGCAAGCCCAGGCAACAATGCATGGAGACTGGAACGAGGTTGTGAAGATGATGCAACTGCCAAGAGGGTGGCCTACTCGAATAGGCCAGATGAGGCCCTATCGTGGGATGCCTTCAAAGTCAGAGTGGAGAGACTGTGCTTCCAGCCCCACGCACTACACGTGGACTGTTTAAACTAGTCCAAATACTGTGTAACCAAAGGGTGTGCCTTCCTTCTTAAAAATCTCACCATGTGAGTTACCCCCCCCCCTTTTTTTTTCTCTTACATACATTTCTGCCAAAAGAGCAGGCATTCATGTAGCTAGCCTTTCGGGTTTCTTTGAGAATCCACTCTATGCAGGCAGTAAGCTACTATCTCATTCCCTCATTTAATCTTCACAATAACCACATGAGGCAGGAAATATTATGGTCCATCTTACTAATAAGAGCCTTAGAGAAGTTGCCTGAAATCGAACAGCTATTATGCAGAAGAGGATTATGAAACCAGGGCACCTGATTCCAGATACCAGATCTAAACAATCTCAGAGCAGAGAGGTACCTGATAAACCAACATAGGACCATACTGACACCACTGCCTAGAGCAATCAACACTTTTTTCCAAGATTGCTCCTGTAAGAGATATTCATTTGACACACTTAACTGAGTGCCTAACCCCTATAGAATGATTCTAGTAAAGGAGTAATAGAAGTTTCCTAAAGAAGTTCCAAATTCACCTATTAAATTGTAAATTAAATTTTTAAGGGCAGAGGCAGTGAAGTGAGTGCCTAACATGCCACAGGTGAAACCTGTCCCCCAAAACAGGTCTGGTATAAACCTGAGGGTGTTACATGTCGTCATGTTTCAAGTTATTATATATTTTAGCTGCTATAACCAAATAATAATCAGTTGGTAATTAAAGGTTACCTCAGACTTACCAGTTGCTTCTTCATCAAAGCAAGCAAAAGCATTTCTGATGACATCTTCTGGATCTGTGCCATTTAACTTTTCACCAAACATTGTGAGGAACATGGTAAAATTTATGGGACCTGGAGCCTCATTCATCATGGCATCCAGATACTCATCAGTTGGATTTTTTCCTATACAAAAACAGAGGGTCATAATTTTAATCACATCACAAAATACATCATGGTAAACATTTTGACATGACAGATGATCATTTATACAGTTTTGGTATTTGTGTTCAAGACAGTAAAACTATTTGGAAAAAAGTCTTCTCAATGAAAAGGATCTATATTATGAGTCTGGAGACTGTGTGCTATTCCACTGGGAAGTCAGGAGGAATAACACTGTTTTCATAATCACGATCAGAGTTTGCAGCACACGCATTCATGCACAAACACAAACGCAGCTGGTCTCCAGCCTGATTCTGAGACTTGGCCAGAAATCTGCAGGTGGTCCAAGGACCTTACTTTGGGAAACAATGCTCCAGATTTGGAATCTTAGTGAACTGTAACATCATTAGATTGGCTTCACAAAACTTTTAAGACTTCAGAAATAAATAGAAAAGGTTGTTCTAGAAATTGTTTGATTTATTAATATTAAAACTGATCATTACCCAGGGAAGCAAGCATGTCATGCAAGTCTTCCTTGTCAATGAACCCATCCCTGTTCTGGTCGATCATGTTGAAAGCCTCCTTGAACTCTTGAATCTGGGACTGGTCAAACATGGCGAACACATTGGAGGTCGCACGCTGGGGGCGCTTCTTGGTGGTCTTGGTCTTTGCTCTTTTGCTCGACATGGTGGCAGTTAAATCCTAACAAAGAGGGGAAATACAAGAAATAGCAAAAACTAAATTGAACCAACCTTCCAGAAATATTTGAGCCACTGAGAGATGGGTTTAAAAACTATTTCACAGGACAGTATCACTTGGCAAAAATCTGTCAACTAATTGATACCATTACTCAGAGGATCAATCTATAAAGAAAAAAACTAGACTCGTCTTTTGAATTCACTCATCCTTAGTAGTAAACAGTCTGTCACTAATTTCAAGTTCCAACTTACCACCAACATTAATTCAAAGCTCAGAGCATTATCAACAAGAATTCCTGTCCCCAGAACTACTGGACAGCTGATTAAGGACTGATAATAACTCAATCCATTAGCTTAATAACAATATAGAAAACAAAAAACAAAAGATGTCAAGACACTGGAGAAAAACTGCCAGTTCTATACCTCAGTGTTATTCAGTACTAACGAACATTAACTCATCTTCTAAGCTAAATCATCTGAAGTGATTAAGTCCTCTAAACAAAAATCAGAGCACAATACAAAATTTTTAAAGCAATTTAGTTTTTAACAAGTTTTGGAAAGCATTTTAAGCGATATGGAAACTACCTTTGCTCTCTAATAATCTAAATTTCTCCCCGTAAAACTTAAGTTGAAAATAAAAATAACGTCTAATTCCCTTTCAACACTAAATCTTTAAGACTATAAGCAATTTGTTTGAAGTTAAAAATCCCACAGTCATCAAACAATAAAATTTTACCATACCATCCTTCAGAGCTGAGGTAGCGAGGGCAGTCAGCAAAACCTCTAACCCACAAGACTAAGAAACTGTAATCAGTTATATTCTCTCAAGCAGGTCTAAAATAGGCACTACTGATTTCACACTCTGACCAGGACAACAGTTTTAAAGCTTACGTTCTGAAAACAACATTTAGCTATGATGTAGCAAAACACTATGCCCTTGCTCTAAAAATAAGTCTGTGGATCGCAAAGAATGAACTACCTAGATGTCAGTACTGTGAAGTGAACTTAGGACACAATGCTTCATATGAGTTTTAAAACTTATTTCTTACATTCTTTTGTTGATTACACCACACCAGCCAGACTACATTCAATTACGGAAATAATTAGAAAAGCTTGACTATGCCTGATTTTTTTTTTTTAAAGCTTAATCTATTCTCAGATTTTTAGAAGGAAATTCCACAAAGGAGAGTCACAAATTCCAATTCATCAAATATAGCACTCCTGCCATGCACTGGAACATGCTGCTGGTAAGCTATACCCTACTTGACATAGAAGTTAGGATATATGCTCCTCCCTGGTTTCCAAATTTCCTTTAATTACTCTTTCATGATATTTTCATTTTTATAACACCTCTAGATGCAGTAAATCCCTTTATTATCTCAACTACAGAGAGCTGTAATTCCCCCCTCTAATCTAAATGTAGTTTAAAAACAAGTAGTTATAGCATATATTATTTCTTCCTCTCCTAAATGGACTCCAGGATTTGGGTTAGTGGTTGAGTGGCACATATTTACCAGTCCACATCTCTTTAGTATTTTAGGTATGCCCCTGTCTTTGCAAAACAAAGCATGTGTTTAAAAACAGTTTGTTTTGTTTGACAACATTGTATTACCCTAACTATCCACAAAAATCAGTTGTTTTAACAACAAAGAAACAGATGGAAAAAAACAGGTCAAATGGTTGATAACAATTGATTTTTTAAACCTACAAGACCTCATAATACTCAATTTAGTATCATTTCTCCAGGTACCTTTTAAAAAATACTTAGGTTAGATGTAAAGTAACACATACATGCTCTCATTCTAGAATTCTGATACATTTCCTATTTAGTCTTTCTTTTAATCATGCATTTAATTAAAATCAGTCATTTTAACCATGTATTCTTTAAATATGCAAATACATTATAAGATTTTTTAAAGTTATAAAGGTTTTTTTGGGGTCAGCACAGACAATGCCCTCAGAGTTTTTCTTTAGCTCATTTGATCCTTAATCATCAACCATTAATATGATGCATCATGAATGCCGATTATTAGTTAAGAATTAAGAAATGTTAAGGCAGGTGTGCTCTCTTTGAGGAACTTAAAGTTGGGGAGGCAACTGTGAAGAAATGAGATGATTGGTTCAACTTATAAAATGAGTTACATAGTTTTCATTCCAAAAATATGACTCTCAAGTTAAAACAATGTGTAACAAAAATGAAAAATAACTCAAAGGTGGTACATGATTATCAAATACTATGACTTCAGGAAAGTTGTTTCTGAAATTTTGTGGGTGGGTGGGGGGAAGGGTAGGGGAAAGAACTTGAAAAACCCTAAAAGCTACAAGACATCCTTAGAATTAAGAAATTTAAATGTCAGTCTTAATTCTAACAAATTAGGGTAGTTAATGCTATCAAAATTTGGTAGTACAACACTGGGCAAGTTACTACATGGACCTTTACTTTTTCAAGGAGGTTGGATTCTGATCTGTGAGTTATTCTCCCACCGGAAATCTAGATCCTTTCAGTGATAAGGAGTTCAGCTTTGCTGTCAAGTCATTTCAAAATAAGGAAAGGCTATTTTTTTTTCCCCTTACCAAACTGAAGGTATGGGTAGAATCAACTCTGGTGGTAGTCGCTCAGTTGTGTCCCACTCTTTGAGACCCACCCTCCAGGCTCCTCTGTCCATGGAATTCTCTAGGCAAGCGTATTAGAGTGGGTAGCCATTCCCTTCTCCAGGGAATGTTCCCAACCCAGGGATGCAATCTGGATATCTGGTATTGCTGGCAGATTATCACCTGAGCCACTTAACTGGGGTGGAGAGGGAGCCAAATGAGAAACAGTGCTATGATCCCAAGGAGCTGATCACTTTATATACTGTCACTGTCCTCCTTGCTATGATTCAGGTATGCTGTCCACTTTTACTTTCCCCAAACAAGTCAGCCTGTAACTCTCTTCATATAACAAGCCTTCAGCAAATGCACAACTCTTATAGGCTAGGGAAAAAAAAAACCTGAAAATATTTTATGCATCAATGTAAGTATTACTTATGTACAAGGGGAAGATTGCTATGCAGGCACCCATGGTTTCCAAGTTATATCTTCACTAATCATAAGCTCAGTCTAGAATTCACTTTTGAGGCATTTAATGAAAGATCTTTGGTGTGAAGGGCTCTGTGTTGTATGGAACTTGAAAACCCTGGGACTTACAGAGTCAACGTCTATGAAATTCACAAGGATTTCATATGCATGAGAAAAAGTGAATGAAAACAGTTCAAGCACTGTTAAGGAGAATCAGTTTACAGACTCGAAGGAATATAACCTTGTCTTAATCAGGGAAGGGGAGTGCTGGTGGTAATGAATTTCTGGATTTATCCTTCTAGCTGGATCAAATGGGAAGAGAATCATTCAGGGTTATGACAAAACGATGGATACAAACCATGTCAGGAAGAAGTTAGACTAGATTAAGTGATGGGCAAAATGAAAAATAAAGATCCACAAAGAGGCTTTCCCCACACACCAAGGGCGACAAGATTTTTCACAATTTCTAGATACTCCGGCTTCATTTATAAAATGGGATTAACCCATATCAATATTGGCTTCCCCAGTGGTTCAGCGGCAAAAAATCTGCCTGCAATGCAGGAGACAGAGGAGATGCGGGATCAATCCCTGGGTCGGGAAGATCCCCTGGAGGAGGAAAGGGCAAATCACTTCAGTATTCTTGCCTGGAGAATGCCATTCTGAAGAGCCTGGAGAGGGCGCGCGCACACACACATACACACATACATATATTACTTTGTGCTTGCTAAGTCTCATCCCACTCTTTGCGACCCTATGGACTGTAGCCTGCCAGGCTCTTCTGTCCACAGGATTCTCCAGGCAAGAATACTGGAATGGGCTGCCCTCCCCTCCTCCAGGGGATCTTCCCGACCCAGGGATCGAACCCGCGTCTATTAGTCTCCTGCATTGGCGGGCGGATTCTTTACCACAAGAACCACCTGGGAAGCCCAGAATACTCTAGTTAGAATTCTAGAGTCCAGTATTTATAGTGGTAATAAATGTAAACTAATCTGAAGACTTTCTATAGAACACTCTGCTACTGCTAAGTCGCTTCAGTCGTATCCAACTCTGTGCGACCCCAGAGACGGCAGCCTACCGGGCTCCCCAATCCCTGGGATTCTCCAGGCAAGAATACTGGAGTGGGTTGCCATTTTCTTCTCCAATGCGTGAAAGTGAAGTCGCTCAGTCGTATCCGACTCTTAGCGACCTCATGGACTGCAGCCCACCAGGCTCCTCCGTCCATTGGATTTTTCAGGCAAGAGTACTGGAGTGGGGTGCCACTGCATTCTCCAAATTGATAGTATTCTGGAAATACATGTTCTTTAATGAAAAACTCCCATCTTAGGAAACACTTCCTAATGTGATAGTACATAACATCTACTTTCCAAATCCAGACCAAATCTACTGTCTCATTTAATCAATGTACTTTTTTTTTTTTTCTTAAGCTAAGTTTATGTACTTTTTTGGTGCTAACCACAGTTTTTGAAAAGTACATTTTCAGGCTGGTGTTTCCGTTCCAACTTAACCAAGTTTTCAATTCCTAAGCAACTTCCGGTTGAAGGTAGGATTAGTCCTCTAAGACTGCCACACCCAAAATGTTCTCAGCACTTGACAAAGGCAGTTCGTTGTCCAGGTTCACTAGCCTCACTTTTTAAAGATTTTCTGGCTAGGTTTTCATCAAAAGCCTTCCAGAACAATGAAGCAAACAGTAGTAATTTTAAGAATCACTTATTTTCTCCACCTTTAGATGTACAACTTTCTGCACTTAAGTTAAAATCTCAACTGAACGCTTACTTCTGTTTCACAGTTCTGTAAAGAAATGATACACTCTTTGATAAATCAATTCAGCTACTTTGAAAGTAAACACTTTGAAAAACGGACTTTAACTTGGAGGCTCCACCCCAGAGTAACAGGGAGTTTTTTGGGAGTTTTCCTGAAGCCTCAAACTAAACCCCACACTCCTATTTGTCCAACTATCACTTTAAAAAAAAAAAATCAAAACACTCCGATTACAAAAGTGGATACTAAGCTGAAGTTGCTAATCTGAGGTGGTTATTCCCACTAAACGTAGCCACACAGCTGCAATAACAGCTGCAGCGGGCGGGCGTCCGGGGACCGCACCAAGCTAGAGTTTTTGCGCAAACTCTCTGGAATCGGGCAAGTTTACGTTAGAAATTAAACTTAGTCCCAGCGTCAGCTCCGCAGGGCTCGGGTTTCCCAGGCCGGCTGCCGCCCAAGCTCGCGGCGCCAGCAGGCTAAACCACACTTCCCGAGCTCCAAGTTTGGGCAAAGGAGCGAAGCTGGCGTCCGGGCCGCTTCCGGCAGCGGCCTTCGACGCCGGAGCGGCCCGTGGGCTCGAAACCCAGGAACTCGCACGCACACCTACCCAGGTGCGCCCCCGGCAGTGCTGCTGACCACCCCGCCAACCCCAGCCGCCCCGTGGGGATGCACCTCGGGACGGGCCTCCAGCGAACATTACTCACCCTAACTCAGCCGAGAGAATCCGAGAGCTTCAGGAATCTCCTCGCTGCTCCAGCTCCCCCTACCAACTCCCTTCCACTCCCAAAGACGCTACAAACCGACACTTCCGGCCTTCGCTTAGCGGACCGGAAGGAAGGGAGTCACCATTCTCTGCTAACAGTGTGAGCCCGGCAGGGCGACGGGGCAGGGGGGTTGCCGTTGTGCTCAGAAGGCGCAATTTTGACCGAGTGCAGGGGAAGGACGTGTCGAACGGGCAGCTTAGAACACAGTAGAAAAGTAGTGATTCTCCAGGTCTGATGACTGAGTGTCCGTCTTTTTCACACCTCTTCTTACAGTGTAAACTGTTTCACCCTCCCCTTCCTGTTTGCAAATGGTTGAGTCTATCTTGCGGGTTTGCCCCTCCGCACATTCCAGGGCCCGGCCGGGGGCGGGGCTCGGCGACCCAAGTCCTTGTAGGGAAATCGCGGAGAGGGCTTCGCGGCCCACGTGACTGGCCTTCGCCCCACCCCGAGCGCCCCACCCTCGAGCTCCCCGCCCGAGCCGCCGAGCGGTTCTGCGCATGCGCCTGGGGCTCCCTCAGGGTGAGTGAGGAGGCTGGGGTCTTCACCCGGTCGTCGCACAGCTGTCTGTGTACCCCGAGAGGACGACTCTGGGCAAGAGACTTGACCTCTTGGCCCGGTGTTGTGTTATGACGAGTCACTCCCCTCCCTACGGAAACAGTGTTTAGTCCCGAGGGCCCTCAGCCTATCTTCGACTCAGAACGAGTTCTTTAGGCGGGGGTCGGCCGAAGACGTTCTCCCTCTTAAGAAACGTTCACGGTTATGTTTCCCCGCGGAGTCCCTCGGGCCCCAGGAACAAGGAGAGCCTGGCCGCGTCCGGCTCGGAAGGCAGCCCGCAACCCACAGCGACGGGGTCCCCAACCTCGCCCCCTACTCTCACTGGTGCCGAAGTGCGCCCCGTGAAGAGGACAGGAAGTCGGACCTGTTGTGCTCAGCTCTCTGGCCTCAGGGCCGCCTGGGCGAGGCATCTCGTAGAAGGAAAATCCTCCCCACCCTGAGGGAGACTATGCTGTCCGTCTCCGCGGAGGAGGGTGGTCCCCGCAGGAGAGGGCTGGGCCGGGCCGACGCCTTTCCAGAGTCGTCCAGGCTCCGGGCTACGTGCCTCGTCTGGCTCCCGTGGCCGGAACGTTTCTGGGGTTTGGAGCCGCGCTCACTCCAGTCATCCTGCTGACGAGGAAGGTAAAGCTGCAGGATAATGTGCTCGCAGTAGGAATCAGCTGCACCGTCGGGGACCTCAGGAACATTCCGTTTCTTAACCAGTAGTCTGTTCCCGGGTTCACTTAGAGGTAAAGTCACTAAGAGATACTTTAATGCCCAAATCCTACAGCAGGACTGAAACGAAGATGGTTCGTTTACCAAACAGCCTCCAACAGAATCACTCGGGGTACGAGGGAAAAATACTCAGTATTGGGGGGTCTCATGTCCAGCCCGCTGAATCAGCCTTCTAGGGCAGGTCCTGGGAAGCCATCAATTTAAGAGGGTCTGTGGAGAAGACAATGGCAACACACTCCAGTACTCTTGCCTGGAAAATCCCATGAACGGAGGAGCCTGGTAGGCTGCAGTCCGTGGGGTCGCGGAGTCGGACACGACTTCACTTTCACTTTTCATTTTCATGCATGGGAGAAGGAAATGGCAACCCACTGCAGTATTCTTGCCTGGAGAATCCCAGGGATGGGGGAGCCTGGTGGGCTGCCGTCTATGGGGTCGCACAGAGTCGGACACGACTGAAGCGACTTAGCAGCAGCAGCAGCAAGTGACTCTGAGCCCAAAGAGGGGGCACGCAGAGCTAGGACGGGTTAGGATCTAAGATGAGACAGTGACGGCACAAACTCCAGATGGCTGAACCGGGGTGAGGACCGCGGGGGCAGGGAGATGCAAAGGGTTCGTGGAGTCTGGTGGCCCGGGGCGGCGGGGGGGGGCAGGGGGTGAGCCGACAGCCGTGCACACACCTACATCTGTCACTAGGGGGCGCGGGAGTTTCCAGTGCTGTCCTTCAGGGAGAAAACATCCCAAAAGATGAAGTGGGCTGTTGAGGTTTCCTGAGCGACAGGGAGCAGCAACAGTCTTTTTTTTTTTTTTATAGACTTTTAATTTTGAAATAATCTTAGATTTTCAGAAAAGTTGTAAAGACAGTGCAGAGTGTGCCCATCTTCCACTAATGTGAAATAACGGTGGCATCTTTGCCAAAACTAAGAAATTAACAATGGTATTATACTATTGCTTAAAGCCCACAATTTAATCAGGTTTCACCACTATTCCCATTAACGGCTTTTTTCTTTTTTCTTTTTTTTTTTTTTTTTGCTGATCTAAGATCCAATTCAGTTTACCCGGAGCAACAGCCTTCTGTTTCTATGTTGTTACTGAGTCGCTGTCATGTCTGATCCTGTAGACTATAGGCAGCCAGGTTTCTCTGTCCTCCACTGTCTTCAGGAGTTTGCTCAAGTTTCTGTCCATTGAGTTAGCGATGCTCTTTAACCATCTCATCCTCTGCACACCGGCCCCCACTTCTCCTTTTCTTTGCTTTTATAGTATCAGAAAATTACTTTGCCTGTCTGCTTTCCTGTACTATAGGGAAAATACAACAGGTATTAAAGAGCAACTGCACTGCCAAGCACTGAGGTGAGTGCTGTGGTTTATGTGGTTTTGAAACAGACCATAGCTGCTACCTTTGGAATGATAGAGAAGGGAGTAGACAAGGTGCCAAAGGCACGGGGAGTTTCAGGGGAAAATGTGGAAGAGATGGTTACATTATAATTAGGTAAGGTTTATAGAAGGAGCGGGCTTCCCTGGTAGCTCAACTGGTAAAGAATCTTCCTGTAATGCAGGAGGCCTTGGTTCGATTCCTGGGTTGGGATGTTCCCCTGGAGAAGACATAGGATACCCAGTCCAGTATTCTTGGGTTTCTGTGGTGACTCTGCTGGTAAAGAATCCCACCTGCAGTATGGGAGACCTGGGTTCAAGTACCCTAGAGAAGGGAATGGCAGCCCATGCCAGTATTCTTGCCTGGAGAATTCCATGGACAGAGGAGCCTGGTGGGCTGCAGTCTGTGGAGTTGCAAAGAGTCAGACACAACTGAGTAACTAAGAATAACCTAGCATGGCATAGAAGGAGCACAGAGGTGGAAATCAGCCTGTCTGGGGACTTGTGCAGAGCATTACCTGGAGGACTACTGAACAGGTGATTCTAGAAGTCAGTGGGAAAAAGACAGCAGAGGGAGATTCTGGTCAAAGGGAGCAGCCTACCTTATTAGAGGTGATTGGAGGGCCTGGCTGATTGAAGGTTAACAGGGATTGTGTGGTCCATGTTCATTCATGTATTCATTCCTCAATTAATTGGGTATCCAAAGCTCACTGGTAGAGACTCTGCCTGCCAATGCAGGAGATACGGGATTGATCCCTAGGTGAGGAAGATGCCCTGGAGAAGGAAATGCCAACCCACTCCAGTATTCTTGCCTGGGAAATCCCATGGACAGAGGAGTCTGCTGGGCTGTAGTGCATGGGATTGAAAAGAGTCAGACATGACTGAGTGGCTGAGAACACATGCATACAAAAATTAGCAGTGTTGAAAAATAAAATCTTGATAAAATTTTATTCAAATTTCCATTAAAATTTTGATTTGAAATTTTAATGATTGGACCCACCACAAAAGACCTCTCATGCTAATATCTACCCTTGTGGACCACGTGGAAAATCTTTGCTCTCAGGTGATAGTCTCCTTTTCTGTCATAAAAACTTTAAAGACTTAGGTTGTGTTTCATATCTTTCCTTCAGCCTACTGAGTAACCTCTGGAATGGGTGAATTTAACTCAGATGACCATTATATCTACTGTGGGCAGGAATCCCTTAGAAGAAATGGAGTAGCCATCATGGTCAACAAAAGAGTCCGAAATGTGGTACTTGGATGCAATCTCAAAAACGACAGAATGATCTCTGTTCGTTTCCAAGGCAAACCATTCAATATCATGGTAATACAAGTCTATGCTCCTAGCAGTAATGCTGAAGAAGCTGAAGTTGAATGGTACTATGAAGACCTACAAGACCTTTTAGAAGTAACACCCAAAAAAGATGTCCTTTTCATTATAGGGGACTGGAATGCAAAAGTAGGAAGTCAAGAAACACCTGGAGTAACAGGCCAATTTGGCTTTGGAGTACAGAATGAAGCAGGGCAAAGACTAATAGAGTTTTGCCAAGAGAACGCACTGGTCATAACGAACACTGTCTTCCAACAACACAAGAGAAGACTCCACATGGACATTACCAGATGGCCAACACCAAAATCAGATTGATTATATTCTTTGCAGCCAAAGATGGAGAAACTCTACACAGTCAGCAAAAAACAAGACCAGGAGCTGACTGTGGCTCAGAACATGAACTCCTTATTGCCCAATTCAGACTTAAATTGAAGAAAGTGGGGAAAACCACTAGACCATTCAGGTATGACCTAAATCAAATCCCTTGTGATGACACAGTGGAAGTGAGAAATAGATTTAAGGGACTAGATCTGATAGTCAGAGTGCCTGATGAACTATGGATGGAGTTTTGTGACATTGTACAGGAGATGGATCAATACCATTCCCAAGAAAAAGAAATACAAAAAAGCAAAACGGCTGTCTGAGGAGGCCTTACAAATACCTGTCAAAAGAAGAGAAGCAAAAAGCAAAGGAGAAAAGGAAAGATATACCCATTTGAATGCAGAGTTCCAACGAATAGCAAGGAGAGATAAGAAAGCCTTCGTCAGTGATCAATGCAAAGAAATAGAGGAAAACAATAGAATGGGAAAGAGTAGAACTCTCTTCAAGAAAATTAGAGACACCAAGGGAACATTTCATGCAAAGATGGGCTCAATAAAGGATAGAAATGGTATGGACCTAACAAGCAGAATATGTTAAGAAGAGGTGGCAAGAATACACAGAAGAACTACACAAAAAAGATCTTCATGACTCAGATAATCATGATGGTGTGAACACTCACCTAGAGCCAGACATCCTGGAATGTGAAGTCAAGTGGGCCTTAGGAAGCATCACTACGAACAAAGCTAGTGGAGGTGATGGAATTCCAGTTGAGCTATTTCAAATCCTAGAAGATGATACTGTGAAAGTGTTGCACTCAATATGCCAGCATATTTGGAAAACTCAGCAGTGGCCACAGGACTGGAAAAGGTCAGTTTTCATTCTAGTCCCAAAGAAAGGCAATGCCAAAGAATCCTCAAACTACCACACAACTGCACTCATCTCACACTCTAATGCTCAAAATTCTCCAAGCCAGGCTTCAGCAATACGTGAACCGTGAACTTCCAGATGTTCAAGCTGGTTTTCGAAAAGGCAGAGGAACCAGAGATCAAATTGCCAACATCCGCTGGATTATTGTAAAAGCAAGAGAGTTCCAGAAAAAGATCTATTTCTGCTTTATTGACTATGCCAAAACCTTTGACCATGTGGATCACAATAAACTGGAAAATTCTGAAAGGGATGGGAATACCAGACCACCTGACCTGCCTCTTGAGAAACCTATATGAGGTCAGGAAGCTACAGTTAGAATTGGACATGGAACAACAGACTGGTTCCAAATAGGAAAAGGAGTACGTTAAGGCTGTATATTGTCACCCTGCCTATTTAGCTTATATGCAGAGTACATCATGAGAAGTGCTGGGCTGGATGAAGCACAACCTGGAATCAAGATTGCCGGGAGAAATCTCAAAAACCCCAGATATGCAGATGACACCAACCTTATGGCAGAAAGTGAAGAGGAACTAAAAAGCCTCTTGATGAAAGTGAAAGAGGAGAGTGAAAAAGTTGGCTTAAAGCTCAACACTCAGAAAATGAAGATCATGGCATCCGATCCCATCACTTCATGGGAAATAGATGGGGAAACAGTGGCTGACTTTATTTTTTGGGCTCCAAAATCACTGCAGATGGTGACTGCAGCCATGAAATTAAAAGACGCTTACTCCTTGGAAGGAAAGTTATGACCAACCTAGATAGCATATTCAAAAGCAGAGATATTACTTTGCCAACAAAGGTCCGTCTAGTCAAGGCTATGGTTTTTCCTGTGGTCATGTATGGCTGTGAGAGTTGGACTGTGAAGAAAGCTGAGTGCCGAAGAATTGATGGTTTTGAACTGTAGTGTTGGAGAAGACTCTTGAGAGTCCCTTGGATCCAGCCAGTCCATCCTAAGGAGATCAGTCCTGGGTGTTCACTGGAAGGATGGATGTTGAAGCTGAAACTCCAATACTTGGGCCACCTGATCCGAAGAGCTAACTCATTTGAAAATACCCTAATGCTGGGAAAGATTGAGGACAGGAGGAGAAGGGGCGACGGAGGAAGAGATGGTTGGATGTTATCACTGACTCAATGGACATGAGTTTGAGTAAACTCAGGGTGATGAACAGGGAAGCCTGGCATGCTGCTGTTCATGGAGTTGCAAAGAGTTGGACACGACTGAGCAACTGAACTGAACTGGGTAACCCCAAGAGCAAGTCATTCAGCTTATTTCAGATTGTTTTCTGATTTGTAAAATAGAGGTTAACATCTGTCCTGCTTATTTTGTAGAGTTTTCTGATTAAATTAGTTAGTTTATATGAAAGTTTTTATTAAGTATACAACAGTGGCTTTCAAATTTTTGAGCACAGCTTGCAGTAAGAAATTTGAATCAGTAAGCAATACTGCTTGACTACTGTGATATTCTCTAAGACTTCTATTTTTTTCAATTTTATGTCATTTAACTTTTTAAAATGTTCCTTAAGGCCCAGTACATGTGAATTTACTATCCACTAATGTGAAGGTTCTCAACTAGGGGTGACTATTCCCCAGGAGAAAACTTGGCAAGGTATGGAGACATTTCATAACCAGGAAGCTGTAACTGGCATCTAGTGGTGAGAGGCCAGGGATGCTGCTAAACACCCCACAATGCACAGGACAGCGCCCACAACAGACCATTATTCTGCCAAAAATATCAGTAGTGCCAAGGCTGAGGAAACCCATGCACTAATATTTAAGGAACTCAGAGTACATAGTATGCAATTATTTAGGGATACTGTAATTACACCAAAAGGACACTACTGCTCCTGCTTGAAGACGAGGCTCCATTTTCCCCCCAAGATAAGATCCAAAGGGAGAAAAAAAAGGATCACTGTTACTATATACCTACTATATATTAGGTATTCTACATAAGCATTTTTATCATTTAATAACAACCCTGTGTGGGAAAATAAAAAAGTTGCTCAGTTGTGTCCGACTGTTCACGATCCCATGGACTATGGCACCTCATGCTTGCCATGGAATTATCCAGGCAAGAATACTGGAGTGGGTTGCCATGCCCTTCTTCAGGGGATATTCCTGACCCAGGCATCGAAACCCAGTCTCTTGCATTGCAGGCAGATTCTTTACCGTCTGAGCCACCAGAGAAGCCCTGTGAGGTATTATCATCTCCATTTCACAAATTAGGAAACCAAGGCTTAAATACTTAAGTGATTTGTACATGTTATCAAAAGGCAATAAAATAACCCAGATTGTAACTCATGTCTTTACCAGGGGTATGATAGAAGGAAGGACAGGAGGCCAGTATTTCTTGTTCATGAATCCCTAACTTCTAATAAAGTGCCTAATTATCCATCATGTCATTTCCTGTGTTAGTTGCTCAGTTGTGTCCGACTCTTTGCAACCCCACAAACTAGCCCGCCAGACTCCTCTGTCCATGGGATTCTCCAGCAAGAATACTGGAGTGGGTTGCCATTTCCTTCTCCAGGGGATCTTCCCAATCCAGGGATCAAACCTGGGCCTCCCTCATTGCAGGCAGATTCTTTGCTATCTGAACCACAGGGGAAGCCCTAATTATCCATGGGTGCCAATAAATATTTGGTAACTGATTACTTGTTCAATTGCACATAGCTAGGAAGTGTCCCTCAGAGAAGGCAATGGCACCCCACTCCAGTACTCTTGCCTGGAAAATCCCATGGATGGAGGAGCCTGGTAGGCTGCAGTCCTTGGGGTCGCTGAGGGTTGGACATGACTAGCGACTTCACTTTCACATTTCACTTTCATGCAAGAACCTATACCAGTGTTCTTGCCTGGAGAATCCCAGGAATGGGGGAGCCTGGTGGGCTGCCGTCTATGGAGTCGCACAGAGTTGGACACGACTAAAGTGACTTCGCAGCAGCAGTAAGTGTCCCTGCAGAAGGAAATGACAAGCCACTCCAGTAGTCTTGTCTGGGAAATCCCATGGACAGAGGAGCCTGGTAAGGCTACAGTCCATGTGGTCACAAGAGTCGGACACAACTTAGTGAGTAAACCACAACCACTAGTAAGTGTCCTGACCCAAAGCCCACATTTTATTTTACAATACTGATCTCTCTTCTTTGGTTCAATGAGGGAAACTCCATACCCAAGCAACAAAGAAGCATAGCTGAATTGACCCTTGGTGTTTACTACCTAAAGCAATTTCCTAATGATCACTTGGCAATTTTTGTTGCATATAAGAAACATTTGAATGTTAAGAGGCATGGCTTATGTTCTGGTTTCACCTACTTAAGTGAAATTCAGATTCTTTGTCCATGAAATAGAATGTAACAATTGCTATTAATTTAGGAAAACAGTAGGAGGAGCTCCTTTCTTTTAAATGAAGTAAAGGTGTTTAATCTGTATTAGCTTTAAAGTTCAGTTCAGTTCAGTTGCTCAGTCGTGTCCAACTCTTTGCGACCCTATGAATCCTAGCACGCCAGGCCTCCCTGTCCATCACCAACTCCTGGAATTCACCCAAACTCATGTGCATTGTTGGTGATGCCATCCAGCCATCTCATCCTCTGTCGTCCCCTTTTCCTCCTGCCCCCAATCCCTCCCAGCATCAGGGTCTTTTCCAATGAGTCAGCTCTTCGCATGAGGTGGCCAAAGTACTGGGGTTTCAGCCTCAGCATCAGTCCTTCCAATGAACACCCAGGACTGGTCTCCTTTAGGATGGACTGGTTGGATCTCCTTGCAGTCCAAGGGACTCTCAAGAGTCTTCTCCAACACCACAGTTCAAAAGCATCAATTCTTCAGTGCTCAGCCTTCTTCACAGTCCAACTCTCACATCCATACACGACCACTGGAAAAACCATAGCCTTGACTAGACGGACCTTTGTTGGCAAAGTAATGTCTCTGCTTTTCAATATGCTATCTAGATCATAACTTTCCTTCCAAGGAGTAAGCGTCTTTTTTAATTTCATGGCTGCAGTCACCATCTGCAGTGATTTTGGAGCCCTCCAAAATAAAGTCTGACACTGTTTCCACTGTTCCCCCGTCTATTTGCCATGAAGTGATGGGACCATATGCCATGATCTTAGTTTTCTGAATGTTGAGCTATAAGCCAACTTTTTCACTCTCCTCTTTCACTTTCATCAAGAGGCTTTTTAGTTCCTCTTCACTTTCTGCCATAAGGTTGGTGTTATCTGCATATCTGAGGTTTCTGAGATTTTTCCCGGCAATCTTGATTCCAGCTTCAAGTGCATGGAAAATTCTACGTAAATAATTGCTTTTTAAATTTTAAAGGAAATAAATTATTTCTAAATTCAGGAATGACATGAAATAACGTGAAGCTGAACTAAGAATATTTGAGGAAAGGTCTTACTTCCATACTACTAAATATGAAAAAATAAGATAGATAAATGCTTAGAAAAATTAAAATACTAAACAAGATGTTAAAGAATATGAACAAGCCAAATCAAAGTGAAAAATAAGGATTACCTAGAAAATAAGTTACCTGGCTCTGGTAATTAATTGAAGAAATGTTGCTCCAACTGTTAAAAGACAAAGATTCCTCATACCGTAAACTATTTTGAAATACATAGCCTAACGAAGTTAATTCTAATAATAGTTTGTAAATGAATATAATGACCAGATTATATTTTCTCAATATTATGAGGCAAATTTTTAAAAATACCCCCAAATAAAACTAACACCTAAGACAAAAATTATGGTTTAGGCTTAGTTCAGTTAATTCTTTAGTTTCTTCATCTGGAAAAGAGCATAGTAATGGTATCCATTTTATTCAACCATTGTATGGATGAGGTGAAGTAATCCATGTAAATTTCTTAGTGAGAAATCAACTATGGTTGGTTAGGGCACTGAAATTTGGAGTTTGTCCAGCAGTTAATCTAACCTGACTAATTAATGTACCAATGTTTTATTTACCTGGCTGGAGGAAACAAGCTGAATTGCTACACTTTGATGACCACAGACCTCAAGTGGGCCCTTGATGCTATCTAGATACAAATGACATCTGTCTGACATTTGTCTATTTCTTTCATACTCCTAATCTCTTCGATGTCAGTTTTATAACTTCTGTCTTCTCACACCTTCCCCCCTGCCCCCGCCCTGCATCCTTGCTCTCAGTCTGTGACATTACTTCTGAGTCACTGAGGAAAAAAAAGACTATTACAGGCTCCCACAGCAACCACATTTGCCCACCAGCCAGCATCTGTCCTTATGTTAACTTCTTCCTCCTCTTCTATTAAATAGAGAGATACCTTCATTGCTCCTAGGGCTTTCTAGGTTGCTCAGTGGTAAAGAATCTGCCTGCCAATGCAGGAACCACAGGAGATGAGGGTTTAATCCTTGGGTCAGGAAGATCCTCTGGTGTAGGAAACTGTAGTCCACTTTGGTATTCTTGCCTGGAAAATCACATGGACAGAAGGGCCTGGCAGGCTACAGTCCATGGGGTGGTAAAGAGTTCGACACGACTGAGCGACAGAGCACACAAGCACATTCCTTGCTCCAAGGAGCATTTTGGTGCAAGGTAACCTTTCTCACAAGGGCTTCTCTTGTGGCTCAGCTGGGAAAGAATCCACCTGCGATGCGGGAGACCTGGGTTTAATCCCTGGGAAGGTTGGGTTCAATCCCTGGGTTCCCTTCCCTTGGGAAGATCCCCTGAGAAGGGAAACGCTACCCACTCCAGTATTCTGGCCTGGAGAATTCCATGGACTCTATAGTCCATGGGGGTCTCAAAGAGTCGGACACAACTGAGTGACTTTCACTCAACGTCTCTCAAGCCTGGATTTCTGTAATAGACTTTTAACTGGTCTCCTTACTTCCAGTCTGAGCAGATCCATCACCCCCAAGGTTTCCACAGGCCCGTTGGTGATCCATTCTTCATAACCCCTCCCACTTCTCCCTTCTCCCACAGTCAGACAACCACAAATCTGCTTTTTGTGACTTTAGTTTGCACAAATATAAGCTTTTGACCGGTGAAAGTGTTACTGATTGTAAGATTGGTGATTCTACTTTTATGAAAGTCAAAATATAATGAAGTAAAGCAAAGAAAGAATCGAAATGGAAGCATTCTGTGACAAATATGAGAAAAACTTACTTTCTAGAATACTTTTTAAATTAATAAAAAGGATTTTATTTTGGCTTATATGATAATAAGGAACAGAGATATGTTCCAGTTAGCTCTAGAAAAACGGGACATTTTTTTAGGGATATAATGAACTGGATCTAAGCTGGACAGTTAGTGAAAACAGGTAACCTGAAGGATTGCCTCTTGTTTTTCTCTCATGGGCCAAATGATTGTTCTCTGAGTGACCTGTTGCTTTAAGAGCATCTCCGGTGTTTTCTCTTTACCAGTTGCCTTTCTCTGCTGATTTTAGTTTCTGGTCTCTCAAAATTTCAGCTTGTCCTGGCTTCTCTGACTCCAGGCATACCCATGGCATCTTTTGGTTCAGCCAGTTTTGACTTTTGTTCCTTCTAATAAGTGTGTTGATACTCAGTATTTCCAAAATTAAATTTGTAAGCTAGGAATGTGATTGGCCTGACTCACCTTTGGGCCCAGATCATGTAGTGTAGTAAGTTGCTGGCCAGGATATACACCAGTTACCTTTGGGTCTGAACTGACCCATCACTTGTCATATAGCAGAAATCACATGGTGCAAAATATCAACAGGTGCAGAGAGCAGGGCAGGCATTAGGTGGTTTCCTGTCCAATAAAGAGGGCTTCCTTGGTGGCTCAAGTGGTAAAGAATCCACCTGCAATTCAGGAGACCTGGGTTTGATCCCTGGGTCAGGAAGATCCCTTGGAGAAGGGCATGGCAACCCACTCCAGTATTCTTTCCTGGGAAATCCCATGGACAGAAGAACCTGATGGGCTACAGTCCACAGGGTCACAAAGAATCAGACATGACTGAGCGAGTAATACTTTGACTTTTTGTTCAATAAAGAGAATGGAGCATTAAAGCCAGATGGAGCTGGGTTCAAATCCCAGTTCTGCTACTTGCTATCTATGTGACCTTGGGTAACTTTTGTAATGTTATCCTCTGGACCTTAGTTTTCTCTTTTATAACTTGGGAATTTTAACAGCTTTGTAGGATTTTTGTAAGAAATAATATGTGTAAAGCACATTATAGTATCTAACACACCATAGATCTTTTGTTAATGGTAGCTATTTTATCTTATTTAAAATTATCATTTATTTTATTATTATTTAACAGATTAATGATTTAACATATCAAGAAAAATAACCAATAATGACCTTAAGAAAAAGAACATATCTCTTTGATATGGCAAATATCAAAAGAGAGCTCACACAAGGGGAAAACCAAATAGTTAGCTAACATTGAAGGAAATGCTCCGCTCACCATGAATTTTAAAAATACATTTTAAAATAGCTATAAGAGGGAATTCCTTGGTGGTCCAATACTTAAAACTCCAAGCTCCCAATGCAGAGGGCCTGAGTTTGATCTTTGGTCAGTGAACTAGATCCCACATGCCACAACTCAGCCTGCATGTTGCAACTAAGACCTGGCACAACCAAACAATAAATGTAAAAAATAGCTATGAGATATATTTCACTTCTGTTAAACTTGCTAAAATAAAATTATACATTCCAATATTGTTGGAGCAATGAAGAAAGAGTACATTCGTATTTGGTAGGTGGTTGTATTTGGTATGTACATAAAGCGTCTGCCTACAATGCAGGAGACCCGGGTTCAATCCCTGGGTTGGGAAGATCTCCTGGAGAAGGAAATGGCAACCCACTCCAGTATCCTTGCCTGGAAAATCTGATGGACAGAGAAGCCTGGTAGGCTACAGTCCATGGGGTCGCAAAGAGTCGGACACGACTGAGTGACTTCACTTTATGCTCATTCAACATTCAGAAAACTAAGATCATGGCATCTGGTCCCATCATTTCATGGGAAATAGATGGGGAAACAGTGGAAACAGTGTCAGACTTTATTTTGGGGGGCTCCAAAATCACTGCAGATGGTGACTGCAGCCATGAAATTAAAAGATGCTTACTCCTTGGAAGAAAAGTTATGACCAACCTAGATAGCATATTCAAAAGCAGAGACATAACTTTGCCGACTAAAGTCCGTCTAGTCAAGGCTATGGTTTTTCCAGTAGTCATGTATGGATGTGAGAGTTGGACTGTGAAGAAAGCTGAGTGCCGAAGAATTCATGCTTTTGAACTGTAGTGTTGGAGAAGACTCTTGAGGGTGCCTTGGACTGCAAGGAGATCCAACCAGTCCATTCTAAAGGAGATCGGTCCTGGGTGTTCTTTGGAAGGAATGATGCTAAAGCTGAAACTCTAGTACTTTGGCCACCTCATGCGAAGAGTTGACTCATTGGAAAAGACTTTGATGCTGGGAGGGATTGGGGGCAGGAGGAGAAGGGGACGACAGAGGATGAGATGGCTGGATGGCATCACTGACTCGATGGATGTGAGTCTGAGTGAATTCTGGGAGTTGGTGATGGACAGGGAGGCCTGGCGTGCTTCGATTCATGGGGCCGCAAATAGTCGGACACAACGGAGCAACTGAACTGAAGTGAGTGTTTGACTCTTTGCTACCCTAGACTGTAGCCCACCAGGCTTTTCTGTCCATGTGATTCTCCAGGCAAGAATATTAGAGTGGCTTGCCTTGCCCTCTTCTAGGGGATCTTCCTGACCCAAGGATTGAACCTGAATCTCCTGTGTCTCCGCATTGTGAGTGAATTTGTAGACATCTGTAGACAAAGTAGAATGTAGTGTTTATACTTGATGAGTACTAGGTGTGATAGTGGTGTATCCGTTGCTGCCTCATTGAGAGAGTCCCAACCGGGACTGCTGATTTCCTTCTTTGGAGAGTCACGGGTCTTCCTTCATGTTCTCCCCCAACTAGGTGGTCAAGTCTCCCATCTCTGTTAAGGGGAGAGGGGTTATCAATATCCAGGACTGCTGAAGGTGGGCTGTCCATGCTAAAGAGTAACAAATCAGAAGAATCCATTTTTAAAACTTGTAGTGAAATACACCTAACATAAAACTTAGCACCTTAACCGTTTTCAAGTGAACGGTTCAGTGGCATTAAGCACATTCACATTGTTGTGCAGCCTTCACCACCATCCAACTCCAGAACTTTTTCATCATGTTCAACTGAAACTTTCTACCCATTAAATAATAACTCCTGATTTCCCCCACTCCATCACCCAAGTCTGTCAACTACTATTTTACCTTGAATTTGATCTCAGCAACTCATATGGATAGAATCATATAACATGGGTCTGTTGTGACTGGCTTCCCTCACTTAAGGGCTTCCCTGATAGCTCAGTTGGTAAAGAATCCGTCTGCAGTGCAGGAGACCCTAGATCAATTACTGGGTCCAGAAGATCCACTGGAGAAGGGATAGGCTACGCACTCCAGTGTTCTTGGGCTTCCTTTGTGGCTCTGCTGGTAAAGAATCCTCCTGCAATGCGAGAGACCTGGGTTTAATCCCTGGGTTGGGAAGATCCCTTTGAGAAGGAAAAGGCTACCCACTCCAGTATCCTGGCCTGGAGAATTTCATGGACTGTATAGTCCATGGGGTGACAAAGGGTCAGACACGATTGAGCGACTTTCACTTTCACTCACTCCTTCACTTAATGTCCCAAAGTTAAGAGTTTATCTTTAAAGAAAATCATTCCGTCTTTATGTCCACTTCCTTGCTCTTTCCAGCAAAGGTCCATTTCCTTCCGGGTTGAGGATCACCCCATCCCTTCTATTGGTCCTTGCTCTCCTGTTCTAGTGGCCACCCTGTCTTTTGCCTCTTCTTTTTCCTAGGTTCAGTCTTACCTAGAGAGCAAGACAGAAAAAGCTAGCTCTGTAAGCTTGTATTTGAAACTAAGTCTGAGGTACTGTTTTGTTTTTGCATCTTTGTTTCAGCTTCATTGTAGACTTGGGAAGGTAAGGGATCTCTTAGGATATGAAAGAAAATAAGGGAACACAGAATATAATTAATACTTGGAGACATATGCCTGCCTCAAATATAAAAGTGGTACCTAGCATATTAAAAAATTGAGGAAGTTATAGAATTTGTCAAAATTGGTTTGTTTTGATCATAAGAGACTATTGTGTGCTGGTTAACATATGAACTCTGGATCTGGATTATCTGAATTTGAATCCTAGCTTTAACACATTTCAGTTGTGTGCCCAGAGAACTTACTGAACTTCTCTGTACTCAGTTTTTCCTCATCAGTGAAAAGGTATTATAATAATATTACCTGCCCTGTAGACTGTTGTCAGGAAAAAAGTTAATACGTATAAAGCAATTTTTAGTACCACCTGGCAAAGAAGCAGTAAGTAAGTGTTAGATAGCAATACTTTTCGGGCAGTGTTTTGATGCTCTGTTATCTGTCACAAAAAATATGGTTAACTATATAAGGAAAATAGATTTTAAAATTCAAGATAACATTATTCATACTAGCTCCAAACTGGACACAATGCAAAGTTGATTTGTTAATGAACAGATAAGAAAAACATGGTGTATCTTTAAAAAAATTTATTTATTAAAAAAAATTTTTTTTGGCTGGTCTGGGTCTTTGCTGCGTGCAAGCTTTCTCTAGTAGCAAGCAGGGGCTACTGTCTAGTTGTGGTGCTCAGGCTTTCATTGTGGTGATTTCTCTTGTTGCTTAGCACGGGCTCTAGGAGGCACAGGCTTCAGTTGCAGCATGCCGGCTTGGTAGTGCAGCCCAGGCTCTAGAGCACAGGCTCAGTGACTCTGGGGCATGGGCTTAGTTGCTCCATGGTATGTGGAATCTCCCCAGACCACAGATCAAACATGTGTCCCCTGCATAGGCAGGTGGATTCTTAACCATTGGACCACCAGGGTAGCTCAACGTGGTGTATCTTTTAACAAGGTACTTCTCAGCATAAAAAAATAGTAAGCTGCTGAATCATGCAACAACATAGCTGAATCTCAAAAACATCTGGCTAGGTTAAAAAAAAAACAGACCCAAAAGACTACAGATTATATAATTCCATTTGTATGAAATTTCTGGAAAAGGCTAAACTGTAAGGACAGAAAAGGTCACTGGTTCCCTGTGTTGTGGAAGGGACCACAGGCTGACAGCAAACTGACATGAAGGAACTTTTCTGATGAAGTATTTTGGTAATGGTTGTACAACTGTATAGGTTTACTAAAACTTATTGAATTTTACTCTCAAAATCAATAAATTTTATGGTATGCAAATTATACTTCCATAAAAATGTTGCAGAGAAATTCAAGATAAATCGAAACCAGAGATTCATATCTGTTGCTCTCTAGTCTGTTTCTCACTTAAAAAAAAAAAACCTTTTTTTTTTGGTAAGAGTAACATATGTTGATTGCTGCGAGACGATTCTCATGCATTAGTCATGTTTCAGCATGTTTTGCAAGCAAGCCCCTGGCTTCCCTTCGTTATAGGCTGTCTTTTCAGGGATGCTTGAAGGTAGAGAAAGTGTCTTCCTCTGTGGCAAAGGCAGGCATAGCCCCTCTCCATGTACAGTAAAGAAAATGTCTGCCTCTGAAGCAAAGAACAGGCATGCTTACTGCTTATAAAATATTTGGGTTCCCTCAGCTCAAAGTTCCACTCTCATAATGCAACCCAGTGTGTGTGCAGGTGTCACCTGGCCCTCTCATGTTGCCCTATGAGAACAGCGGGGTGGTCAAACCAATAAAGAATGTGCTGACTCTGGCTTTTAATTGCTGTGAATGATCAGTTCAGTTCAGTTCAGTTGCTCAGTTGTGTCTGACTCTTTGCAACGCCATGGACTGCAGCATGCCAGGCTTCCCTGTCCATCACCAACTCCGGGAGTTCACTCAGACTCATGTCCATCGAGTCGGTGATAGCATCCAACCATCTCCCCCTCTGTCGTCCCCTTCTCCTCCTGCCTTCAATCTTTCCCAGCATCAGGGTCTTTTCAAATGAGTCAGTTTTTCACATCAGGTGGCCAAAGTATTGGAGCCTCAGCTTCAGCATCAGTCCTTCCAATGAACACTCAGGACTGATCTTTAGGATGGACTGGTTGGATCTCCTTGCTGTCCAAGGGACTCTCAAGAGTCTTCTCCAGCACCACAGTTCAAAAGCATCAGTTCTAATAAAGTTCTCTAACTCTCACCAGGAGTCCCCTGTCTTGTTGCATCAGTGAAACTGTAGCAGGTTAGTTTATTAGCTTACAAGTGGGGTAAAATTGCTGACCTTTCAGTTTTGTGTGTGTCTGGGAAAATATACATAGCATAAAGTTTACCATTTTAACCATTTTTTAAGTGTGCAGTTCAGTGACATTAAGCACATTTACATTGTTGTGCAACCATCAGCACCATCCATCTTCACAACTTTTTCATCATCCCATATTGAAACTCTGCCCATTAAACATTAACTTCTCATTCCCCTTACCCCAAGCCAGTGGTAACCACCATTCTATTTTCTGTCTCTTTTTAACTACCCAATGAACCTCACATAAGTGGAGTCATACAATATTTGTCCTTTAGTGTCTGACTTATTTCACTTAGCGTGATGTCTTCAAGTTTCCTCCATGTTGTGAGCTTGAATCAGGATCTCATTCCTTTTTAAGCTGAATAATATTTATTGTATGCCTTCACAATTCTTGACACTAATTATTAAAAAAATACAGAGGAAGAGGATTTGGATAAGCAAGATGAAGGTTTTGTGATGGGGGAAGGAATTAAGGAGAGGTAACTAGGGCAACTGGTAAAGAATAGAAATTAATTTCATTTCTACAGCCACAAGTGCAGCATTCCACAGAAAACCAAGACCACTGTGGAGTTATGTGTCTGCTTCCTGTTGGCCTGGAGTCTAGTCTGGGGGACAGGAGAGTAGAGAGGGGTCTGAGCAGGAGGTGGGAATTTATCCCAGCAGCTCCTCTGCCAGTGCTTCACATCACAGGATTAATCCCTTTCAGGATCAGCTGTCAGCGCCAGCAATTCTTCCCCATCCTTAGCCTGGGTGGGAGTTCACATGGGCCCCTTACAGCCCGTGGGTCCTGAGATAAGACATTGACAACATTGGCTTAATTTGGCTATTGCCCAGATACAAGCAAAATTAGAATTAGATCTAATTTTTAGATCTAGATCTAGTTCATCTCCTTTAGATCGAGCTCATTTCATAACTAGATGACATCTAGCTTCTGATAAGAACCCTCGGTCCCCTCCTCTAGTCCTTTTTAACCATCTCCTTTCCCCTCTATTCTCACCACTCTATTCACAAGAAAACTGAGACTCTGTCCAGTCACACAAAGACTTGATCATGTGCTGAAATGTCTTTCTGGGTCATTTTCAATATAATTGGGGTTTAAATTCATAAAATGACACTCTCAGGAGAGAGCATTTCAGATGTGAATGAACAAGTAGAAGCAGAATTCTTGGAGGCAGGAGGGTTTATTTTTATTCCCTTCAAAACTGCTTCACATAGGATGTTACTAGTCAGCTACAAAACGGGCAAAAAAAAAGAACAACTACTTTTTGGATGGATAGAAACACCTTAGAGTTTATTTGGTTTGGTCTAGGAAATACCTTAGAGATATTCTGGTTCAACTCTTTATTTTATAGGCAAGAAGATAGAGCTTCAGAGAGGGGAAATGTCTTTTCAAAGTCACTCAGTGAACAAAGGACTAGATGCCAAATGTCTATATATCAATTCAGTCAGTTCAGTCACTCAGTCGTGTGACTCTTTGCAACCCCATGAATTGCAGCACGCCAGGCCTCCCTGTCCATCACCAACTCCCAGAGTTCACTCAGACTCATGTCCATCGAGTCAGTGATGCCATCCGGCCATCTCATCCTCTGTCGTCCCCTTCTCCTCCTGCCCCCAATCCCTCCCAGCATCAGGGTCTTTTCCAATGAGTCAACTCTTTGCATGAGGTGCCAAAGTACTGGAGTTTCAGCTTTAGCATCATTCCTTCCAAAGAACGCCCAGGGCTGATCTCCTTCAGAATGGACTGGTTGGATCTCCTTGCAGTCCAAGGGACTCTAAAGAGTCTTCTCCAACACCACAGTTCAAAAGCATCAATTCTTCGGCGCTCTGCCTTCTTCACAGTCCAACTCACATCCATACATGACCACAGGAAAAACCATAGCCTTGACTAGACGGATCTTAGTCGGCAAAGTAATGTCTCTGCTTTTGAATATACTATCTAGGTTGGTCATAACTTTCCTTCCAAGGAGTAAGCGTCTTTTAATTTCATGGCTGCAATCACCATCTGCAGTGATTTTGGAGCCCCCAAAAATAAGGTCTGACACTGTTTCCACTGTTTCCCCATCTATTTCCCATGAAATGATGGAACCAGATGCCATGATCTTCGTTTTCTGAATGTTGAGCTTTAAGCCAACTTTTTCACTCTCCTCTTTCACTTTCATCAAGAGGCTTTTTAGTTCCTCTTCACTTTCTGCCATAAGGGTGGTATCATCTGCATATCTGAGGTTATTGATATTTCTGTATAATTTTTAATTAGGCAACTCTGAAATAGGAAGGATACAATTAGTTTATAGCTTAAAAGAGCTCACTGAATAATCTAGCTAAGCTTTGCCTTCTGTTAAAAGCATTTGTATTGAAGAAATTGCTTAGTATTTAGAAATTCTCGACCACAGGGCCCGTGTCAGTCATTTTGCTTCCCTGTGCCTCGCATGTGCTTTGCATAATAGGTGAGCAATGAGTGATACATTATATTTTCTCCTTTAATTCCTATCTTTTATTTTTTTAAAGATATTTATTTATTTGGCTGTGCCAGGTTTTAGTTGCAGCATGAGGTATCTTTAGTTGAGGAACGAGGGATCTATTAATAGTTTCCTGACCAGGGATCAAACCTGGGCTCCCTGCATTGGCAGCATGGAGCCTTAGCCACGGGACTACCAGGGAAGTCCCTGATTCCTATCTTTTAAAGGAGAAGAATTCTTTTGGTTTTGTTTTGTACAGATATAACAACCATTCACATTTTCCTTATATGTTGTGTTCATCATTTCATCTATCACATGGTACTATAGTTATTTGTAAGTAATCTTTATCTACCCAACTACACAGTGGCTACTTTGGGAACGAGAGTTAGTCACCTCTGAACCATAGCACAGTGCGTGATACATTATTGGGTTTTCAATAAATGCTTTATGAATCACACTGAATAAATATGTCTTTCTTTTCCCATACTATTGAATCCTGGGTTTTATTTGTTAACTAAGATCCCCATCAACTTAAATAAACTTTCTTGATTTCAGCTGGAATTTAGTTTTTGTTTGTTTTGGTTTACATTATTTCTAAAGAATATTTTTCTTATTCCCTCATGTATAGAATAATAATTTGCTGCTGTTTCCTCTTCTACTGTAAAACAAAATTTCTAGATGCCTAAATATAATTTGTACATTTATTTTGGCTTTTAGGGTACACTGCAGTTGGTTAAACTCATCGCTTCACACATAAAAATATTAACACCCTGGTGGCTCAGTGGTAAAGAATCTGCCTACTAATGCAGGAGATGTAGGTTTGATCTGTGACTTGGGAAGATCCCCTATAGGAGGAAATGGCAACCCACTCCAGTATTCTTGCCTGGAAAATCCCATAGACAGAGAAGCCTGGTGGGCTACAGTCCATAGTGCTGCAAAAGAGTTGGACACGACTGAGTGACTAAACCACAAAACAACCCTTACAGTTAGCTTGAAGAGAGGATGTATCTACTTTAAAACTGCTTTCTTAAAAAACTAATTGTAATTCTGGAAGCAAATATTTTTTAAATCTTCAGACTTGTATAGTAATATGCTTTTTTAAAAGTCTCTTGCATTAGATGTTTTTCTGGGAAATTTGAAATTAACAATAGATTAACATTCCATTAAGTTTTCAAAATAATCACACATCTGAAAGGGCATCATGATTAAGTCAGATTAATGCAGGATACCACCTGCAGTACAGGAGAGTCTGGTTCTATCCCTAAATTGGGATGATCCCCTGGAGAAGAATATGGCAACCCACTCCAGTATTCTTGTCTGGAAAAATCCCATGTCAGAGAAGCCTGGTGGGCTACAAAATCCATGGGGTCACAAGAGTCGGACACAACTTAGCAACTCAACTGCCACTACCATCTTTAAGGAAATTTGATTAAATCACAATTATTGATTTATCAAAGCACCACTAATTTTTTGTCTTTAGTTTTATTATGCAGTACACCACAGTAGGTATTTTATTATCTGGATATTTATATTTTGGATAAATATGTCGTTATGCTTCCAATGCATATGCATGCGTGCATGTTCAGTCATGTCTGACTCTGTGACTCCACGGACTGTAGTCTGCCAGGCTCCTCTGGAATTCTCCAGGCAAAAATACTAGAGTAGATTGGCATTCCCTTCTCCAGGGGATCTTCCCAACCCAGGGATTGAACCCAGGTCTCCTGCATTGCAGGCAGATTCTTTACTGTCTGAGCCACAAGGGAAACCCAAAATATGTTGTTAGAAAAGGCTGAATCCATATGGTGCTACAGCAGAAACTCCACTACTCCAGAGACTTGCTTGGCTCTAGCTTATACTTCTTTTGCCAAATCTTGTTGTACATTTGTTTAAAATTGACTATTTGATTTTCACTTGGATCCTTAGTATCAATGAATAAATGATATTTTAGTTTTTCCACAAGTGTGTGTGAACTTCTGTCATTTTGCCTTCTTAACAGGGATTAAAGTTCAGTAAATATTTTAATGTGTTGATATATGTAGCCAGCAAATCTTGACCTCATAGTTGTGTGTCATATGGGAACTATAAGACTCTTTGGTAAAAGTTCTTATTTCTAATGGACAGTATTGGCATACTCTATCTATGTATCTATACACACACACACACACACAGAGTTAAATGGTTGAAAGACAGTATGGTATGACATATATAGGAGGCTGGACTCTGTGTAGAACAGACCTGGGTTTGAATTTCTGTCACATTCTAGTTGTGTTACTTCAAGAATGTTAATCTCTCTAAATCATAATCCATGAAGTGTTTTTATGTGTTATGATTACATGAAACATTATAAAGCAGTTAATATTAATACTTGGCATAGAGCAAATGCTTATTAAATAAATATTAGCTGGTATTTTGGATATTCATCTCTTATTTTTGCTTGCTTTTTCTATTTCAAGGAGATTTGAAGCAACTTACCATGTTCCCTAGAGAAATGACTCACTAGGAAACATGACAATGGCTGGTGGGTAAAACTTGGAAGAATCAATGTGATTGTGTATTGGATGTTTAGAGAACAAGTGGATACTTGGAAAACATAAAGCTTGGAAAATTTTCCTATGGATTCCAGACAGCAAAAATGTTCTTATGCATAATAGCTAGAGGTGTATTTAGTTAAACAAATGCTGGATTTAATTTGATCAGGACTAAGTGAAACATTTTCTTTCATATACATTGATTGGGTAGCCTACAAGCTGACCCTCAGTTATGAGTGGAGACCTGTATTGCTCTTGAAAGACCATTCGAAAATACCTAGTTTCTTATAGACAAAATGTCATTGGAAAGAGGCTAAGGCAATCCTTGACAAAATGTGCATGACCTTTAGAATCCAAATATCTCTGAATGCAGGGCATTTATGTCATCTACTAACTGTGTGCTCATTGGTAAATGACTTTACCTCTCAAAGCCTCAATTTCCTTAGCTATGGGAGATATGATACCTACCTCACAGGATAATATGAGAATTAAATGAGATCATGTATGTACAGTGCCTATCAGAGTGTCTGGCACTTGGTAGGTTCTCAACAGTGTTAACTGTAGTTATCATCAAGAAAGGAATTATAAAGCAGGCTACAATAGTGGGTCTGTTCAATATTTTGATAGATACAAGCTATTTGTGTTAAGCTGATATAATATCACATGAATCACATCTAATATCACACAGAATATATGCTCAGTACATATATTCCGAACAATGAGCTTTCAAATTATTACTACCAGTAACGGTAGTTGACATTTACTAAGTCTTCATTTGACACAATAACTAGGTTAAGCATTTTCTCTGCATTATTGATCTCCATAGGAGTCCCATAATTTGGATGCTATTATTCCCATTTTATGACTTCCCTGGTGGCTCAAATGGTAAAGTATCTGCCTACAATGCGGGAGACTCAGGTTCAATCCCTGGGTCAGGAAGATCCCCTGGAGAAGGAAACGGCAACCGACTCCAGTATTCTTGCCTGGAGAATCCCATGGACAAAGGAGCCTGGTGGGCTACAGTCCATGGGGTCGCAAAGAGTTGGACACGACCGAGCGACTTCACACACATTCCCATTTTATAGAGAAAGAAAATGAAGCTTAAGGAGAAATAAACTGCTTAAAGTTGCATGGCTATTAAGTGCCATCGACGGCCTAGAACCAAGATCTGGTCTGATACCAAAGTGCAGGTTCTCGACACCAGGTAACATCACCTCTGAATTTGTGAAATGGTCTAAAATCAAAGAAAGAGAATCACTTGTTAGATAGAGTGACCATACTCTGACTTTAGGTAAGATAAAACATGCAGCTTCTTAAAGGCTTCAGTTAATGAATAGGGAATCAAAGATTCAAACTTGAAGCTGTAATATGACCTACTTGGTAAATTTTCCTGAAATCAGAGAAATGGTGACTGGGTATCATCAAGGCAAAGTTTCCACCACATGTAACCCATGTCTTCCCTGCTTGCCTCTAGTCAGCCCCCTGTTCTTTCTTCACGTTGTGTCTCCTAAATGTATTGCTCATGGATTATGAACAGCACATTCAGAACCATATCTTGGTATTAAAATTCCATGAAGTTCATTTTGGGAATCAGATTACTAACCTATTTTTAGCTCTCAACACAAACCACTCTTTCTATTACACTTTTATTATTATTATTTTTCTATTACACTTTTAAATATGCTGTGGTAAAATGATGTTGAAAATAGCTCATATAGCCAAATAAAAGCCCTACATTTAGCTTAATCAGACCAGACCTACCGACTGGCATGCATGTCAATATATTACTGTGGCAGCTACCTGCCAGGGCCTTCCTCTTCCTTTCCGTTCAGGACTGCAATCCCCATTTGCTGCTATATATATCTACTCTCTTAGCCATAAAAGGCTGGCTGGGTGGCTCTGACATTCTACTGCCTGACCACATGCATTATTTTTGAACTGGCCCCCAGGGTCCTGTCTTTTTAGCCCTGACTCTTAACATTTTCTTGGATTAGACCTACGTGGGTTTTTCACTGTCTCATCCAGCACCCACAGTCACATCGGAACATTTCTACCACCATCAATCCTTTGCAAACTGGTAAGTGTGACCTTGAGGCAGAAGAGTGCACTTGATATTTTATGTGCTCAACAGCACTGCGGTGTGTGTGGTTTCTGTCTTCTGAGCTCAGCAGTTTTCTCCAAGAGATGTCAGAATAGTAGAGAAATAGGAAAGTGGAGCTCCAGGGAAGGAATGCGAGCAGCAGGGTGCCAGTTTGTGCTGGCATAGCCCTTCTCTCAGATCAGTGGATTCTTTTAAAATTAAGCTACTGTTCCTGGAGCTATAAAAAACAGTAGCTGTCTCAGATAGAACTGTAAGCGTGAGTCAAGTACTCTTTCCAAGTTACAGTTCGGCGGTTTGGTTGAAATCTGGAGTGGGTGTGGAAATAGGAAATCATGTGTTTTCCATCCTCCATAAGCCTACAGTACTGCCTGATTACAAATTTGATCAAAAAGAGTAGGTTAACTCTGAAGTCTCAAGTTTCTAATTCAGTGATTTTTGCCCCAACAATGCCATGTGGATAAATGTTAGGGTGCATTGGGGGTATTTCTAATCGGAAAATGGCTAAGCAGTATTTCAGAGGCAACGCAGATCCCTGCATCATGACCCTAAAGTTCACACTTTCTGTGAAGAATTTTTATAGCTTTCAGCCTCTAACTCCTGTACAAAAGTATTGTGTCACAATACAACTATGGAGTTAGTGTTTCTTCCTAAATTCCCCAATTATTTTCAGGGGAAACAAACAAACAAACACAGGTCTTAAAGGAATGGAAGACAACCAAACCATCTTTCCTCCCAAAGCGCTCTAGCTGTCATGTGTTGGGGGATAATCCTTACTTTCTTAATAAAGAGAAGGTAGCTGTACCTTCGTTCCAGAGGTCAGAGCTGTGACAACCAGCTCTGTTGACATAATGTCAAAACCTGTTTACTTGCATATATTATCTTTGTGCTTGGAATATTCAGTACTATTAAAAATATATTGGGGGGAAAATAGAAATAAAGAGAATGGAAAATAGAATTGAGGCAAGACATTTAAAGATTTTATTTTGTGAAAATTAACAGCATTTCAAGTTATTTGGGTTCTGAATTAAGCTTATAATACACAAGAAGGTCATTCATTGTTTATTTGGACATCATTCAAATAACATTTTCTGTGTTGCAGTATACTATGTATCATTATGCAAATTTACCAAATAGCTTTATAAATGCCTAATATCATATACTTCTATATTAATATAGTCTACCCTTTTTTCTATAAAAATTTATCTAATAATTATTCCTTATACCTGATCATTATTGTGTATATTTTAAAATAGAAAATAGCAGTCTATTTAAGGGTTGAAGCAAAAGTTGTTTGCTAGTAGCTATTTTTTTCCTCCTGGGAAATGCCATGTAGACTGATATCTTCCATGAGCCTTAACATAAATATTTCTGGAGTGAAGTTTGCTGGATTTTCTTCCCTAGGGAATGCATGCCTACTTTTCACTTCAAATAAAAATATTAAGCTTGACCAAAAAAAAATGTAGCAAGTTTAGAAGGATTCAGTCCTTATTTAGAATTTTTTAAAAGATTTGAAAAATTGATTACAACTGATTTTACATGTAAAAAATTTAGGATGTGCACAAAAGCATTAATGATCTAAGGGGTGGCTTTCATAAAACTATTACTTCATCCAGGGTTATTAGTATGGCTGATAGGCTCCAATCAGTGGACAGATTTCTAAAGAAAGATAATGCAATCTGAAGTCTCCCCTCTCTATGCTAAGCAAACCCATCTTTGATTTTCAGTAGGACTGTTAGCTCAAAAAACAATGCAAACTGCTACACTGCTGACTGACTTTCTTCTTTAATACAGGAAGACTAGGAGGCTTTATATTCTTAATGGAATTTTTCTAGTTTGACACCATATCTTTTTGAACCATTTGTGAGATTTGAGAGGGCTTGTTATATGGCAATATAAGCATCCTCCAGATCAGTCCTAGGACTTTCATTCTCATCTCTCTCTCTCTCTCTCTTTTTTTTTTTTTGGCATTGTATACCATCTATATACTGGTGAGTCCCAAATGTAGGTCTCCATCCTGGACCTTTACCTTGTATTCCTGAGTCACATGTCCAACATCCCACCTTATCTCTCCACTTGGGTGTCTAGCAGGTATCTCAAATGTAGAATGTCTCAAACCAGGTTCCTGCTTCCATCCCAAATTGCTGTTTTCTTACAATCCTGCTCATCTCAGTTCACAGCAGCTTTAATCTTCCAGTTACTCAGGCAAAGTCCTTGGAGCTGTCACTCACTTCTCTCTCTCTCTTTCATACCCTATTCCAGAACTTTCAGCAAATACTTTTGATTCTACTTACAAAATATGCAGAGTTGGATCCCTTCTCACACTTCACTGCTACCACTATAATCTTTAGCCTGGACTATCTCAGTGGCCTTTGTATTAATTTGCTAGGGCTGCCGTAACAAAGCACCAGAGACCAGGTGGTTTAAACAACAGAAACTTATCTTCTCACAATTCCAGAGGTTAGAAATCTGAGATCAAAGAGTCAGCTAGGTTGGTCTTTTCTGAGGCCTCTCTCCCTGGCTTGCAGATAGTCCATCTTCTCACGTCTTCCCTCTGCATATGTACATATCTGTGCCCTGATTTCCTCTTCTTATAACAATGGCAATCATGTCTTATTGGATTAGAACCTATCCTAAGAACCTCAATTTAACTTCATTTTTTCTGTAAAGATCCTATCTCTAAATCCAGTCACGAGGTTAGGACTTCAAATACGGATTTGGGGAGATACAACTCAGTCCATGGCAGCCTTCTCACTGGCCTCCTGGCTTTCACTCTTGTCCCTCAACAGTTTATTCTCAGACTCAGTAAGAGTGTTTCTCAGCTCAGAACCTTCCAGTGATTCCTTACTCCTTTCAGAATAAAAGCTGAAGTCCTCACACTACCTGCAGGACACTACCCTCCTGCTGCCCCACTCCCTGACACCATCTTCTGTACCTCTTCCTGCACCCGTTCACTGCTCACAGCCTCCCTGGCCTACTTGCCTTTCCCGGAGTACAGTGCAACAGGCAGGCTCACAGCCCCCCAGTGCCTGTGCAGTGGTCTCCATCCAGAATGCTTCTCCCGTCCCAGATAGTCTCAGGCTCAGGTGTCACCTTCATGCTCAGTCATCACCATTATCCCTGATGATACTTTGTAAATGGCATCCCATTCCACGTTCCTGTTTCATTTTTCTCTATAGCATTAAGCAGGTTCTAATATACTTTACACTTTATTTTCTCTATTTGTCTATCACTTGCAATAGAATATAAGATTCTACATAAGGTTATCAGAGCAGGAATTTTGTTGTTTTGTTCATCTATGTCCTGGGCAGGAATAGTACCAGGCTCAATGTAGGTGTTCAGTAATTATTTGCTGAATAAAAACCACATTGGCTGGACACAGACTCTCCACTGTTATACAATCTCTCAGGTAAAGTCCCCATCAGAAGGAAATGCCAGAAAATTTGAAATATATATTATTAAAGTGGGCTTCCAGGTGGTACAGTGATAAAGAATCTGCCTGCCAGTGTAGGAGAAGCAGGAAACTTGGGTTTGATCCCTGGGTCGGGAAGATCCCCTGGAGAAGAAAATGACAACCCACTCCAGTGTTCTTGCCTGGGAAATCTTATGGACAGAGGAGCTTGGTGGGCTACAGTTCAAGGGGTTGCAGAGAATTGGACATGACAGCACATTTACGTGTATCCACATATATCCATTGAAATAGCACAAGAGGGAAAGTTTGTAAAAATCTCCAGGTATTTAAAAAGAAGGCAGCACAATGATAGAAGGGGGTACATCAGGGCTGTGAAGCAGGGAGTTAATTGAGTAAACAGCTAAACTAACCTTCACATCATTTTCCACTTACTTTTTGGAAGAAATAAAAGGGTAGTAATTTTCACCTACTGATTTAGATGCCTTGTTCTGGAGAGTTAGTTCCTTAAGAGTTCACCTCAAACCTGTTGCTTTCTCACAGCTTGCCTGGATCCCTGGGGGCACATGATGTCTCTGCCGTTTTATCAGAAACTTCACCAGCACTATGACCGCAGCTACCGCAACAGGGACCTCAGCACCACCATGAGCCAGTACCAGCAGGAGAAGAAAAGCTCAGCCATCTACACCCATGGCTCCACCGCCTACAGCAGCCGCTCATCCGCGGCCCACCGTCAGGAGTCAGCGGCCATCAGCCAGGCGTCTGCCGCATCCTACCAGCATCAGGCCTCCCGGGCCTCCGAGTTTGCCCTCAGTCACAAGGCGGCGTCAGCCTATGACTATGGCTACTCCCACGGGTATGTGAAAGCAGCTTTACAAACATGGGGCAAAGCCATGCTCTCTGAATACCCCGCCCCCACCTTACGCCCCAGGTTACATTTTCATTTCTTCGTGAGTCTGGCTGCTCTACCTTTAAACCAGGTGTGGAGCAAGGTCAAACCATGTGTTTGGAAGGCCTGGGATTTATGTCTTGGATTCCCCTTTCCCTTGCTTGCCTGAGTTTCACAAAGAGCTTCGCAGTTGCCCTGGGGTGTCTTGCTTGAATTGCCAACTGCGATATTGCTAGAAGCAGAAAAGTTTTGCCACAGGTTGTGTTCAACATTCAGCAGCAGCAAATTTGAGAAATCACATTTCCAACCCTCGCAGCAGGTTTCCTGGCCCTCACAGCTTTCAACTTAGATGAGAACAGGATTTAAAATTCACAGACCACAGGAACCCAAACTGCAGCAGAGATGTGTTCTATTCTTTCTGTATCTGAAAGCCAGCATCAAAATTCCAAGTTGTTATTCAAGCAGCAAATATTTTCTTTAGCCAGAGCATTTTATGAAAACATTGCCCTATCTCAGTCAGCTTAACAATACCAGGAACAAACCTATATTCTGACAGAATTAGATTTATCAACCCGCTGCCATGAGGGAGACCCCACACCAGAGGAAATGAGAGACTTTCATAGACTCACAGGCTTCGAAAATAAGCTTATGGTTGCCCAGGGGGAGAATAGGGGGAAGAGACAGGGAATTTGGGATGGACATGTACACATTGCTGTACTTAAAACAGAAAACCAACAAGGTTCTACTGTATAACACATGGAACTCGACTCAATGTTATGCGGCAGCTTGGGTGGGAAGGAGGTTAGGGGGAGAATAAATACATGTATATGTATGGCTGAGTCCCTTCGCTGTTCACACAAAACTATCACAACAATGTTAATCAGCTATACCCCAAAACAAATTTAAAAGTTTAAAAAAAGAAAAGAAAAAGAGGGTTTCAGTAGTATTCTAGGACTAGTGGGGTTTAGATGCAGGTCTGGTCTAAAAAGTGAATCAGTGTCCTGTTGCTTTGGAAACAGTCAAGTTGAGATAAATGAGGACTGTTGTATCTAGAAATCTTTTAGGAGCCCAGCACGTGGGCTGAGAACTGAATCTGCTTCTGAGGTCTTCCATGCAAAGAAGCAATAGCTCATTCTTCCTAAAAAAATTTCAAACAACAAACCTGCTTATAATCTTTGATATTGGAGAAGAAAGTTTCTTGGTGAGTCTGTGGTCATGCAGAGGAGGTTGTCAGAACCCTCTACTGCAGCAGTGTCACCAGGAGAAGTGTTTCCTATGAACCCCGAGGTTGGCTTCTCTGTGTCTTGTTCCAGCCTGATGAATGCTGGCTGGATCCGTACTTTCTCGGTCCAAGCCAGTTTTTATTTCCTTAGTATCCCTAGCAAAATGTGTCATGGAGATTAAAAAACACTTGCAAGATTCATGTGATTTTATTAAATGTCTATCTATAGTCCACAGAAAGGATTGTTGAACTTCCAAACGTACGAATTCCTAGGCTGTGTGGTCAGTTACCAGCTGCTGCCTCAGATCTCGTCTGTCTGGCGTATATTGCATTATTTGTTATAAACAGATATTATTTTAAGTCTTATATAATTTATGTCCACAAAATATCTGTCAGGGTAGCTGGGAGAGGTGTTTACTTCTAGGAGTTAGAAAAGTGATTGAAGAAATAATACAGTGGTTTGTATGAACAGCAGTAAGGACTGGTTCTGAAGGCGGAAACTCCTGTATCCCTGTGGGTTAATCAGCACCTGATGTACAGCTGTGCTTTTGTGGGTGCGGTGCCGACCTCCTGGGAGCTTCTTCAAGTCCGGTACCAAGGTCTCTAGAGTTTACCTGGAATGTGTGACAGCAATATTCTGAAATTCCACTTAAAATGGAGTAGGATCGTTTTCCAATCCCAATTTCATGGGTTATGTGCGCCATGGGATATTCATAAGGACCTCGAATTGGCTGCAAATATGGAAATATTGTCAGGGAGGAGGTGAATTCATTTCTTTTGGCCATTGTTTCAAATGACCTGCTTTCCAAATGAAACAGGAATGGGCACCGTGCTATGTGATAGTACCACATGCTCTTCTGAAGAATGTTACATACATATGTTTAAGGATCTCACTTAGGAAAGCAGCTGTCTTGTAATAGAGAGGATTATGTTTTAAATATCCATTTTCCTGGTCCATCTGTGCTGAATCTATAGAAAATGTAGAAAACGGGTGTTTTCATTACTGTACAATTGTTAAACTAACTCATGTATACTTATTTCATTCCCCCAATGCTGTAAAGTCTATAGAGTTTTATGAATTTGTTAAAGAGAGTTTTATTTCTTAAATTCTATTCCTAAATTCTTCTTTTAACCATATATGCACCATTCATATTTATTTACAATCTGATAAATCGTATCAAACATTAGTGATTGAACCTTTGAGCATCTTTGTATTTTATCCAGAAAACATTTGCTCTGTTTTGTCTTTGGAACACTTAGCCATTTTAGTTATAAACAACCTCAGATAATAAACTTTCTGTAGGAAGTGGAACTGTAATTATTTGTATGGTCAACCTCACATCTTGTTCCTTCTTGCTATTTAAGTATTTATGTAGGTAGATAGGTATTTATTAATGGCTTGGTATGTTTGAACAACTCCGCTTATTAGTAGAAATGTGGACCTAAAAAGAAGAAAGGGAAGATGCCAATATTTTTTCCTTTGTGTAATGCAATGTAAAAGAAAAGAAAGAGAACCTAATCCTGGGGTTATTTTAGTTTTCCTTTTTTTAGACCTAGAGCTAACAGGTACAGATAATATTCTTTGAGCATTTCAAAATCTTTATAATTCTTTCAGGTTGTATTTTTTATTTTTCAAAATGGAGCAACTTCTCCCTGCTAAATGAAATCTTTCTCTTGGGGCTGTGAAGAATGTTGTTGATTAAAGCTGGTGTGGAGTTGGAAATGCAGCTCTGTGGAATGTATTTGAACACTGGGCCTGATCCATTTTTAGCCTCTGCTTTGTAGTTAGATGTCCTGGTAGTAAAGTGGAAACTATGGAGATTTATATGTACCCACAGCTTGGCTGACCTCAGTTAAATCTTAAGAACAATGGCTTGTTCAGTGTCACTGTGGTTTTAGCTCAGATCGGTTACCAACTGCATTCTGAGCCAAGAGTTGTAAAATAAATTCTGGAAGGCTTATTCTAAATGCCTTTGTTCTTAGTCACAGTGAGGAAAAAACTAAATTAAAGAAAGTGATTCAGGAAAACAAAAATGATACAAGACTATTGTTTTATGTTAATAATTCACAAATACTATTAGAGATTAAAGGAGAAATGGTACTCATGACCACTTTGCAACCATTATGCAAGGGTTCTTAGCCTCTGTCTGTGAATAGGTTTCAACAGAGTTTTGGATGATCTGAAATTATATGTAAAATTAGGTCCAGATGAGATATATATATTTTTTTTTTCGCTGAGAGAGACCCTAGCTTTCATCATATTGTCAGAGAACTCTGTGACTCAACAAAGGTCACCACCACTGCACTAGAAAATCTACATATAAATATCAGCCCAGTGTGTGAGCTGATGATCCCTTCCTAGGGCCAATATTATAGGGAATTAGGATGAAATAAGGCAGGTGTATACAGGGAATGTGGTATATGGAAACCAGCGTTTTCAAAATCCTCTCTTTTGAATAAGATGGGAAGAAAAAAGAACTATTTTGTTATGCTTGATAAGTAAGAATGAATAACTTTCAGAGGACAACACAGCATATTTCTTGGATGATGAGTCTCTCAACCCTCTGAGGTTATGGTAGACACTATTGTCTGATTCTAAGCAGATTAAAATCCAGCCCTTACAGTGCTTCCCTGGTGGCTCAGTCAGAAAAGAATTTGCCTGCAATGCAGGAGACCAGGGTTCAATCCCTGGGTTGGGAAGATCCCCTGGAGAAGGAAATGGTAACCCGCTTCAGTATTCTTGACTGAGAAATTTCATGGACAGAGAAACCTGGTAGGCTACAGTCCATGGGATCGCAAAGAGTCAGACACAACTTAGCAACTAAATCAAGAGATATTAAAATATAGCCTCTTCTCTAAAGAAAGATCTAACTATCATATACAAGAAAAAGGCACCGTAGTTCCTGGGTAGAAAATGTAGCATTCTGGGATTTGTCTTCCAGAATTTAAGTACCAAGAAAATGATGAACCATATTGCTTCCTATACGGTAGGAGAAGGTCTGGGGAAAATCCAAGGAAAACAGAAAGCCAGTTATTCATTTATCCCCCTAGAAATGGGCCGGTTTGTTGTCAGTCTTACTTCTTTAAAAGGCAACTGGTCTGTCTTCTGAATCCCTCAAACAAACCCTGAGTCCAAAGAGGGTAGCATTCAGTGTGCACCAATTTTCTACTCTCACTGCTGTAATCTGTGGCTTGTTTGCGAAGAGAGAACTAGAAGTAGCACTCCTGGCAATACCAGTTTTTCATACAATTGGCAGGTTGTCATAGCTCCGTAGAACTGTGGAATGCTAAAGCAGGAAGAGACTAAAAGCTCATCTAATTCAAGCCCTTTCTTCCACAGATAACGAGGCCCAGAATACAGGCTTCGACTCTCTGCCTCTTTTGTTTTGTTCTACATTGAAAATACTACCCATCAGTCTCTTTTGCAGGCTAAAAACAAGTTTAGAGGATATAGATACCCCAAAATGGCATTAATCTTTTGTAGGCAGGTGAATCAGGCTGTGAGAAGGAAGACATGTCCCCTTAAGGAGCAGGAATAGAGTGAGTAGCCAAAGGTGGAGGAAGGGCCTTGCAGTCACCTCCCAGCGCCCAGAGGTGAAACAGTACCTCTGTTCACTGCTGGCTGAGCAGTGGGTGTAACTGAGCCTCCCTGCGGAGATCCCCAAGCTCTGAGAGCCCAAGGGAACCAGTGGTGCAGACTTGACCTTTTCCATACCAGCCTTTCTGGGTGAAACAGGAGCAAGCAAGAGCACCTCAGATGAGGACCCAGTTAATAGTTGATAAGTGCTCAGTGCTCAGTCCCTTAGTCATGTCCGAGTCTTTGCGACTCCATGGACTGTCCAGGCTCCTCGGTTCATGGGATTTTCCAGGCAGGAGTACTGGGTTGCCTTGCCCTCCAGGGAATCTTCCCAACCCAAGGATCCAACCCAGATCTCTCTCATTGCAGGTGAGTTCTTTACCGTCTGAGCCATCAGGGAAGCCCATATACCGCAGTGCCAAGTTGTAAATATATAGAGAGGCAGTTTTACAGGAAAAATGGTAGAATAATAAAAATGAGTTCAGCTCTATTGTGGCCACTCAGTAAAGTCTAGTGGCAATGTATAGATAAGTCAGAAATGAAAATGGAGCTTCTGTTTTCAAGCTTTTGCAAACACCTCTGTGTCATGCTGGGATGACCTACCCATATTTCAATGTCCAGCTCTTCCACAAAGGCTTCCCTGATAGACCCAGACAGAAATTGTCTCCAAGCCTGTAAATTCAAGTTTTGTTTGCTCTGCTCTTTCTGCTTATCTGCCTGCCTGCCTTCTGTCCTTCCATCCTTTTTCCTTTGATTGACGTAATACAATGCATCAGGCTGGTAGCATTTGCAGCCCTACTAGACAGTAAAGGTCTCAGAAAACAAGTCTTTAATTTAATATGTAATCTTCATATCCCCCTCCCACACCAGCATCAACCATAGAATTGTGCACACAGAGGATAAAAAGTAAGTTTTCTGTTGAATGAATGAAATTATTATGGAAAGTTAAGGCTTTTTGTTTGAAATCTACCTTCTTTTGCGCCTTTTAAAATGTCAGCTTGTCTGTGTACTAAGTTTATGTTTAACGTTACAAGAAAAAACTTAACTCTTTTCCAAAGCAATTATATCATTTTACATTCCCATACCAAGGTACAGGGATTCCAGCTTATCCACATAAGTTATTTTCTATTTCTTGGAAGGAAAGTTATGACCAACCTAGATAGCATATTCAAAAGCAGAGACATTACTTTGCCAACAAAGGTCTGTCTAGTCAAGGCTATGGTTTTTCCAGTAGTCATGTATGGATGTGAGAGTTGGACTGTGAAGAAAGCTGGGCACCAAAGAACTGATGCTTCTGAACTGTGGGGCTGGAGAAGACTCTTGAGAGTCCCTTGGACTGCAAGGAGATCCAATCAGTCCATTCTAAAGGAGATTGGTCCTGGGTATTCTTTGGAAGGACTGATGCTAAAGCTGAAACTCCAATACTTTGGCCACCTCATGTGAAGAGTTGACTCATTGGAAAAGACTCTGATGCTGGGAGGGATTGGGGGCAGGAGGAGAAGGGGACGACAAAGGATGAGATGGCTGGATGGCATCACCGACTCGATGGATGTGAGTTTGAGTGAACTCCAGGAGATGGTGATGGACAAGGAGGCCTGGCGTGCTGCAGTTCATGGGGTCACAAAGAGTTGGACATGACTGAGTGACTGAACTGATCATTTTTTACAGACTGTCTTTTAGGTATGTGGTGGAGTATCACTGTGGTTTTAGCTTGCACTTACTTAATAGCTAATGATGTTGACCATCTTTTTAATGTGTTTGGTAGCCATTTGTGTACTTCTTTGGTGAAATGCTTGTTCAAATCTTTTGCCTGTTTTTAAATTGGATTTTTTTCTGCTTATTATTGAGTTGTCAGAGTTATTTAAATATTTTGTATATAATTCCTTTCTTAGATGTATGTTTGGAAATATTTTCTCTCATTCTGTGCCTTGTCTTTTCATTCTTTTAACCGTGTCCTTCAGATACCAGAACGTTTTGATGAAGTTTGATTTGTCACTTTTTTCCTTTTTTAGTCATGCTATTGGTGGTATATCTAAGCATAAGGCTTATTCAACATCATTTTTGTTGTTGTTGAGTCGCTAAGTCATATTTGACTGTTCGTGACCCCTGGACTACAGCACATCAGACTTCCCTGTCCTTCACGATCTCCTGGAGTTTGCTCAAACTCAAGTCCTTTGAGTTGATGATGCCATCCAACTGCCTCATCCTCTGTCGCCCCCTTCACCTCCCGCCCTCAATCTTTCCCAGCATCAAAGTCTTTTCCAATCAGTCAGCTCTTTGCATCAGGTAGCCAGAGTATTGGAGCTTCATAGAGTTTCTCATATCTTTTTTTCTAAGAGTTTTATAATTTTAGCTTTACATTTAGAAATATCCATTTTAAATTATTTTTTTGTATGTGATGTGAAGTTCTAAATTCATCCCTTCACATATACATAGACTGTTGTCACAGCACCATTTGTGGAAAAAACTATCCTTTCCCCCTTAAATCATTTAGCTCCTTTATCAAAAATATATTGACCATGTATGGCTGAGTCCCCTCACTGTTCACCTGAAACTATCACATTGTTAATCGACTATATCCCAATACAAAATAAAAAGTTTTAAAATAATAATAAAGAAAAAGAGCTTTGGAAAGACAAAAACTCAATTGACTGTAAATAAAAAGGTTTATTTACAGATCCTCAATTCTGTTGCGTTGATCTGCGTGCCTGTCCTTAGGCCAGGACCACGCTTTCTTAACTACTGTCGCTTTATAAAAAGTTTTGAAATTGGTGGATGTAAGTTCTCAAACTGAGTTCATCTTTCACAAAAAAATTTTTGCCTGTGTAGTTCCTTCATATTCCCATATAAATTTTAAGATCACCTTGTCAGTTTCTACAAAAAGAAAAGTCTTCTGGAAATTTAATAAAAATTATGTAGAAAGCATAAATCAATTTTGAAAAATATGCCATTTTAACAGTGCTGACTCTTTCAATCCATGAACATGGATATTTATTTATTTCGATCTTTGTTTTACTTATCATATAATGTTTTATAATCTGCAGTGTAAAGTCTTGTACTTCTATGTTAAAATTTTTCCTAAATATTTTATTCTTTTTGATAGAATTGTGAGTGGAGTTGTCTTAATTTTATTTGTTTCATTGTTCACAGCTAGTAAACAGAGGTGTAACTGATTTCTGTGCTTTGATTCTGTATCATGTGACCTTGCTGAACTCATTTATTAGCATTAGCGTGTGTGTGTGTATTCCTTAGCATTTTCTATATACACAGTTATATCATCTGTAACTAAAGTTAGACTTCCTTTCCAATTTTTCAGTTTAACTAATTGCCTCGACTATTCTTCACTGTGTTGTAAACGTCAGTACAATATTGAATAGAAGTGGCAACAGCAAGTATCATAGCCTTGTTCCCTATCTTAGGAAGAAAGGATTTAGTTTTCATACTATTAGATATAATACTAGTTATAGATTTTTCATAGATGGCCTTTATCAGATTGAGGAAGTTCCCTTCTATTCTTATTTAGTTGAGAATTTTTTAACATGCAAGAAAGCTGAATTTTGTCAAAATTTTTTTGCACCCCTTGAGATAATAATGTGGTTTTTGTTCTTTATTCTCTTAATATGGTATATTATACTAATTGGTGTTCAAATATTAAATCAACCTTGCATCCCTAGGCTAAATTCTGCTTGGTTTTATATATTGCTGGATTCAGTTTACTGATATTTTGTGAAGGATTTTTGTGCCTATGTGTATGAGGGATATTGGTTTGTAGTTTTTAAAAAAATTATAATGTCTTTGGCTTTGATATCAGGTAATACTAGCCTTATAGAAAAAGTTGGGAAGTATTTCCTTTCTCTTCTGTTTTTTAAAAATATGGAAATGATTGGTTTGTTTCTTCCTTAAATAGGTCATGTAGTTTGTCAATGAAAGCATTTAGGCCTGGGCTATCCATTGTGCATGGATTTTTAAAAATATTTATTTATTTATTTATTTGGCTGTGTTGGGTCTTAGTTGTGGTACATGGGCTCTCTAGTATATGGGATTAGTTTCTCCACAGTATGTGGGATCTTAGTTCCCTGACCAGGGATGGAATCTGGGCCCCTTGCATTGCAAGGCAGATTCTTAACCCGTGGACCATCAGGGAAGTCCTTGTGCATAGCTAAATTACTAATTCAATTTCCTTATTTGTTATTGATCTGTTATTATTTTTAATTTCTTCTTGAGTTAGTTTTGGTTATTTAAATCTTTATGGGAATTTTTCCATTTCATTTAAGTCATCTAATTTTTTGGCATAAATGCATTTATCATGTTTCCTTGTGATATATGAAAGATTTGCTTTAACATTTCTTGTAAGGCAAGTCTGCTAGCAATGAATTGTCTCTTTGTCAATGTCTTTACTTTGTTTTCAGTTTTGAGCAGTAGTTTTGCTGGATATAAAACTCTTGATTTAGTTTTTCCCCCAGCACTTAAATATGTCATATGAATGTCTTCTGGGATGTATAGTTTCTGATGTGAAATCAGTCATTAATACCTTGTTCCCTTGTGTGTGATGAGTCATTTTACTCTTGCTATTTTCTAGTTTTCTCTCTGGATTTGGCTTTCAACAGTTTCACTATGATATGTCTACATGTGTATCTCTTTGGGAGTATCATACTTGGGTTTGTTGAGCATCTTGGATTCACAGAGTACTATTTTTACACAAATTTGGGGAATTTTAAGGAAGCAACAGTTAGAACTGGACATGGAACAACAGACTGGTTCCAAATAGGAAAAGGAGTACGTCAAGGCTGTATATTTTCACCCTGCTTATTTAACTTATATGCAGAGTACATCATGAGAAACACTGGGCTGGAAGAAACACAAGCTGGAATCAAGATTGCCAGGAGAAATATCAATAACCTCAGATATGCAGATGACATCACCCTTACGGCAGAAAGTGAAGAGGAACTAAAAAGCCTCTTGATGAAAGCGAAAGAGGAGAGTGAAAAAGTTAGCTTAAAGCTCAACATTCAGAAATCGAAGATCATGGCATCTGGTCCCATCACTTCATGGGAAATATATGGGGAAACAGTGGAAACAGTGTCAGACTTTATTTTTTGGGGTTCCAAAATCACTGCAGATGGTGATTGCTACCATGAAATTAAAAGATGCTTACTCCTTGGAAGGAAAGTTATGACCAACCTAGATAGTATATTCAAAGGCAGAGACATTACTTTGTCAACAAAGGTCCGTCTAGTCAAGGCTATGGTTTTTCCAGTGGTCATGTATGGATGTGAGAGTTGGACTGTGAAGAAAGCTGAGTGCCGAAGAATTGATGCTTTTGAACTGTGGTGTTGGAGAAGACTCTTGAGAGTCCCTTGGACTGCAAGGAGATCCAACCAGTCCATTCTAAAGGAGATCGGTCCTGGGTGTTCTTTGGAAGGAATGATGCTAAAGCTGAAACTCCAATACTTTGGCCACCTCATGTGAAGAGTTGACTCATTGGAAAAGACTCTGATGCTGGGAGGGATTGGGGGCAGAAGGAGAAGGGGATGACAGAGGATGAGATGGCTGGATGGCATCACCGACTCGATGGACAGGAGTTTGGGTGAACTCCGGGAGTTGGTGATGACAGGGAGGCCTGGCGTGCTGCAATTCATGGAGTCACAAAGAGTCGGACACAAGTGAGCGACTGAACTGAACTGAAGCCATTGTTTCTTCAAATATCTTTTCCTGCCCTTTCTCTCTTCCTCCTCTTTCTGGTACTAACATAACTCACATAGTGGTATATTTGATGTTGTCTGACAACCTATTTTTTCTTCATTCTTTTTCTGTTTGTTTTTTTCTTTAGATTATATAGCTTCTATCTTCAGCTTACCTGATTATTTTATTCTTTTGTATAAAATCATTTGGGTCCCTTTAATACCTTTTTCATTTAAGTTATTGTACTATTAAACTCCAGAATATCCATTTGACCTTATTTTACAATTCCTATCTTTTTGTTGACATTCTTTCTTTTTGAGTCATTATTATACTTCCCTTTAATTATTTAAACATGGTTTCCTTAATTAGCCTTTGAATATAGTTCCTTATTTTTGAACATATTTCTAATTACTATTTTGAAGTCTTTGCTAAATCCAATATCAGGGTGCACTTAGAGACAATTTTTATTTACTGCTTTTTTTCTTCTAGCGTGCATCACCTTCTCCTATTTCTTCTCATGTCTCAATTATTTTGTTGTTGAAAATAGCACATAATAGATAACATATTGTAATAATTCTGGATTCTGAATTTTCCCCAAATGTGTTGCTGCTGTGTTTTGTTTAATTACTTACCTAAACACATTTATAGACTGTTTACCCAGCACTGTTACTGCTGATGTCTTTGTTTAGTGTTTTAAAAAATTATTGTTCTTATTTTTAAGCCTGAATCCATAGGGATCACTTGGTATTTGCATAGATTAATGACCAGTCAATGAATGGTCAGACATCTGTTCTCAAACATCTCAAGACAATAAAGCTTCCATCCTCTGGCAATAGATCTGTGTGTCTGGGTGTGTGTTGGGGAGCATATTTGAAGTCCAGGTCATTTAAAAATGTGTATGCCCTGGATTTGTTTGCCTCTAGACTCCCTTGTCTCTTCTCTGCACACACAGGCTTACAGTCAGCCAATCTTATGTGGATAACCTGAGTCCTTTCCAGTTTTTTCTAGTCAAGCACATGGAGAGAGCTTATGAAGGCCCCCATGGTGGTCTTATTTTTCAGATCTTCCCGTTATAACTCTGAGTGATCTGCCCATCTGCTGCTTGTTCCAACCATGACTGTATCCTAAGACTGACTGAGCTGCTGGTCTTCCCTTGTTTGTTTGATACTTAGATGGCTAGTGTTACTCACAGTGTTGCTGGTTGTGGAGTTTTATCATGCTCTGCTCCAAATCAGCCCCTCTGACAGTGAATATTAAGAGTTTCTCACCTTTTCCCACCTTAGTAGAACTACTTTATAGATTGAGCTGGGGCTGTGTGGGAAAGAACTAGACAAGCATGTCACACAGACTCCCACTATTCAGACTTGAAGCTCAGTATCTTCATGAATAGTCACGTGTCAGTGTAGTGTGTCCTGTACTTGATTTTCAGAGGCCTGAGTGGGTTGGTTTTGACAATTGTACCCAGTTTTATCACTGCTTTTTTGGAGAGAGGAACTGCTGAACTATTCACTCCACCGTACTGGAAGTCCCACCTCTGCACTGGTCATTCTTACTAGTCCCTCAGCTGACTGTGATGTGAAGTCAGGGTTGAGAATCACAGAGATAGGGTATGGTTACAGGAGGTTGAATCTTGATTTCACCTCATTCAATAAACACTTACTGAACACTATCAGGCACTGGACACAGTGCTGAGGATATAAATCTAACTTTTAGGCCATCTCTCTCCTTGAATAGTCACAGGAATGGAACAGAGAAGGAAATCAATAATGTACTGTAATCATGAGCATATGTGGGTGGGTGGTGCTGGGTTTGGGAGTAGTGTCAGCAAAAGACAAAGCCTATAGCTCATCATTTTTTCTAGAACATGCTGATAAGTTGTCATACTTTTTTCAGAAAGTAATATAGCCATTAAGTAGATCCATACTTAACATAAGCAGGCATAGTTACTCATCCTGAGGAACTAGGACAATTTTTCACAATTACATGAAATTACAGTGATTATAAATATGACTTTGAAGAACTAGCATTTGACTTCATGTAAAGTTTAAAGAGTTTCTTAATGCTTTATTTCTAATTGGACTGTGATGATTTCATAACCTGTATGTTTTGTGCTGTGCTTACTCACTCAGTTGCATTCGACTTTTTGTGAGATGTGAATAAATTCAGAAATAGCTTATCAACATCAGAGTCATTATGGGCAGTGTGACATGTTGTTGTGGTTTCTGAAGTGGGGAGTCCATGAAGGCAAGCCAAGGAAGTGCTAATATATCTTCTAGCACTTCTGTATTTAAAAAGATTAAATTTGGCCCTGAACATTTTTCTGTTGGTTGAAATTTCATAAAGTGAGAATATTTATTCAGCAGTATATGTATAAAATTTATAAATAGACAGATATATAGGTGACAAGATCAAACATGTTTGGATCGAGAAGACTCAGATACGAAGTTGAAGACCCCTGGTATAGAGGAAAGAACATTAACCCACATGGGTGTTGGTCCTAGTTCACCTACCAACTTGCTGGGTGAAACTGGGCAAGTTACAAAGACACTCTAGGTCTTCTACATCTATAAAGCAAGGAGGGTTGTATAAATGTCACTGAGAGTTCTTCCAGTCCAGTGATTCTACAGTAGTTTTGTTCTTGCTTTTCCTGTCAAGAATAATTATGAAGTTGTATGAGCAGAAGGTTATGTTGTTGTTGTTCAGTATTTGAACTGGATGAAGTGCCAGTTTATTTCTGAGTCCCTGGAACATTTCTAGAGAGAGCTTTCTCCTGGGCTACATCCCATCTCTATGGCGCTGCTGGTCATAGATGTGATGATGTCAAACAAACCATGATATATCCTTAAATTCTACCAACTTTAGGCATATTAACAGAGGACATAACACAATTAGTAGTAGAGTACAGGTAGATGTACCTAGACACAGTTATGTGTGGGTGCACCTGCACACACAAATCAACCCTTACCTATAGTTTCAAAACTTACCTGAGTTTCAGGGGCTTCCCAGGTGGCTCAGTGGTAAAGAATCCACCTGCCAATGCAGGAGACATGGGTTTGAGCCCTGGGTCAGGAAGATTCCCTGGAGAAGGCAATGACAACCCACTGGAGTATTCTTGCCTGGGAAGTCCCATGGACAGAGGAGCCTGGAGGGCTACAGTTCATAGGGTCGCAAAGTCAGACACGACTTAGCAACTAAACACAATAGCTTATTTTCACTGCCTTCATAAATTGAAATTCAGAAAGAATCAAGATTTAAGACACAAAGAACATTAAATATAGTTTTAATAGTTAAAAGACCACATTGATTCATGCATACCAAACTTTAAGTGTCTACTCAGAAACTGTCTTTTGAGACAGGATTATTTTCAAAATTTAGATGCAACTAAAAGCCCAAGAGGTTAGCAAGCCTTTATTTAGCTCTTTGATGTAACTTCAAAGAAATTCAAATTTAAAAAAGAAATTTAAATTTTACATTTTCTATTGAACTCCTTTAAAGACATTATTTGACTTTAAAATTTGACAGAGTAAGATGTTAGGTTTCCGTGTTCTTGGGAAAGAACAATTGATGGCCTTTCTTCACATAATTAGTTACACAGTTATTGCATAGTCAGTTTCTTAAAACTTCATTGAGTTTTAAACTCAATCAGATGAAGATGTCTTCTCAGACATCTTTGATAAATGACTTAACATTACCAAATACTCTGTTAGCACAGTATTTTAACATTTAATCCTAAACACACTCTTCTTGTTAGCTTGAAGAAACTTTAGAAAGCATAGTAAATGTTTGATATCTTCCAAGTACTTTGGATTTTCTAAATAATACTATATAATATATAAAATCACAGTCCTTTTATGAAGTCTTTTGTTCCAAATGAAATATGGCATAAAAACTAATGATAGTCCCATAAATCTTTACTATAAAGTTCAACTACTAAAAATTGTCTGCTGTGATTTACCTGTGAGAATAGAATAATCACATTCTGGCACATTGTATGTAACAAATGCTTTGTTTGAAAGATTTATCTTAAAGGAAAAAATGACTGAAAAAAAGGAACAACAATACAACAAAAAGAATGACAAATCATGACTTTTATTAAAGGATAATTGATTTACAGAATTTTGTTGTTTTCTGTCAAACATCAGCATGAATCAACCATAGTAATACATATGGCCTCTTTTAATATAAGCAAACATTGAAAATATTCCCATGAGGATATGAGTGTAGACAGTAGAATGAAAATAAATAGTAAAAAGAGCAAAAATAGAGAAATGAGAAAAATTAGAAAATGCACATGTTCTGTAAATAGAAAAAAAGAAGCTCAAACTCCATAATTAATTTTATTTTGTATAGTAATGGAATTAAAAGAGTGATGGAAAATACCACTTTAAACTTAGACCTGTATTAGCACAGCCTGTACTTTGCAACTCACTAAGGGTTTAGAATGCAATCATTTTGCTGTTGCTTGGAACAGCCACCCAGGAACAAATTTCACTAACCCTTCCAACTGGTAACCAATCCACAAGCTTGAATTCAAGGTTCTAACCTTTAGCGTTAATGCTGATCATAGAACAAGAGCTACATATTCACCCTGGGGGAGGGGCGGTTAGTGGGGGAGGAAGAGGTCTGTCATTTCCATGCTACCCCTCCACTCCGGGAATTAAAGCCAGTAGCCCACCGTATACTCCCAGGTCCAGAATCACTGTACTCCCAGGGCATTCTAGAAGCCCAAGAGTTCTGTGTTGCTTGCTTAGCAGAGGATAAGTTTATTTGCATTGTTGTGTATCCATTTTGTACTATGTGCATGCACTGTCTTCTTTTGATCCAAGTAATTCCTGCTCTTCCTAATGTTTTTTAAAGATTGAGAAACAATCAAGGTTTGGACTTTGGAAGGATTTTTTCTGTTTTAACCAGGCAGCTTGGTTTTTCCATGCCACACCATTCACATGCTTCATTTTCTTTTCAAATTTTCTCGACACTAGGGACCTTTTCTAAAATATGTATTTCTTATTTTTAATTGGAGGGTAATTGCTTTTCAATATTGTGATGGTTTCTGCCATATATCAACATGAGTCAGCCATAGGTATATATCCCCTCCCTCTTGAACCTCCCTCCTACCTCCTTCCCCAACCCAACCCTCTAGGTTGTCACAGAGCACTAGCCTTGGGTTCCCTGCATCATACAGCAAACTCCCCTGGCTATCTGTTTTACATATGGTAACGTGTATGTTTCAATGCTATTCTCTCAAATCATCGCACCCTCTCCTTTCCCCTCTGTGTCCAAAATTCTGTCCTTTATGTGCGTGTCCTTTGCTGTTGTGTGCATAGGATCATCCCTACCATCTTTCTAGATTCCATATATTAGAGATCTTTTTAATATTAATTTTCAATTTCAGAATCAATTCAAGTCTATAGAAAAATTGCAAAGGTCATACAGAGAGTTTCTGTACGATTTCTTATTGTGACTTTCTGTCATTACAATGGAGATGAGAGACCTTTAACCTGAGTCCATGGATTGACTTCAGACAGTCCACAAACTCCTGGAATTTATGCCAAATTCTGCATTTGAATGAAAATGCACTTCATTTCATCCAAGAACTATATAGATTAAGATTGTACTTTTAATGTCATCAATCCTTTTCTCTAGGTGCAATCTCAGTTGTCTTGTTTCCCACTCTAACACGTTTTTTGCTTTATTAGAACAATAGCTGACTCCAAGCATCACAGGCACCAGTGTGCATGGGTGGATTTTTGCGTGCACTACAGCATTATCAAAAGGTTCTTTATCAAATCTGTAATTTTCTGAGTAACTTGATGCTGTGTATTCATCTAAAATATATTAATTCTGTTGTTTAATGAGCTCAATGTTCTTTCAAATGGAGTTTGCTACGTTATACAAAAACCTGAAGTTCAACCTCAAGGCCCTGCTTCAGAATTGCCTGGGTTCTCGATACAGAAAATTTGCTTTATTTTTGTTTATCAATCCTCTGAAAGCATTTGGATGCACAGTGTATCCAAAGTATTCATGTCGGCTGCCTACATTTCCAACATAAACTTAACAGCAAAGATTATTCAGAAACATTACCAAAGCACAGCTGCTTTCCCCTGAAACTTTAATGAGAAAAAGCCATGAAATTACCACAGACCTATTTTTCTTATGTCTGGATAGAGTGCATTATGTGAGGTCATTTTCACTCTATTTTAGTTCTAAAGATAGAAGATAATTATAACATTAGCTATCTAGGAGTCTATGCAACACTCCTAAATTTAAAACTTCTAAACATTTTTAAAATTATTGACTAACATTAGGGTGTTTTTTGTCAGACTTACAGATTCCAGTCTGATGTTAGATTATTCATCCAAGTTGAGCCCCCAAACAAAGAGAGCCAAGAAGAGCCTTCTCTCTGGAGAGGAGAAAGAAAATCTGCCAAGTGACTACATGGTGCCTATTTTCTCAGGACGGTACGTATGGATTCTCTCCCTGGATCTGATTTTTAGAAAGTGGAGAGAGACGTCCCTGGTGGAACTATTTAAAATTAAGACCCCATGCTCCCAATGCAGAGGACATGGGTTTGATCCCTGGTCAAGGGACTAAATCTCACATGCTGAAATTAAGAGTTTGCATGCCACAGTGAAGATCGGGGATCCTGCATACCGCAACTAAGACCCAATGCAGACAAGTTAATTAATTAATTAATTAATTTTAAAAAGAAGTGGGGAATAAATGTTTTCAGGTAGTAATAATAATATCAGCTATCATTTACTGAGCATTTACTTTGTACTGGTTGAGAAAGGTCTGAGAACCTCGGAACTGTGCATAGTGGGAGATGTGATCATTGTAAAAATGTTTGCCATTACATAGGATGGCTGTATGACACCAGAGATTATGATTAGAGACTTATTTCTAATTATGTAACTAGTTGAAACTAGAAGCAGAGTATTGGATGCTAGTGATTGGACACTGTATACAGTTGCTATAGTTAGGGCACAAAGAAAGGTTAAAACTATAAAATATTGGGTGAACTAAAAGAAAAAAATCAAATGATACATTTAGGTAAATTGGTTGCCAGTGTGGTTTTAATTATTATTCATTAAGAAGAAAAAAAGTCCTTAGATAATGTAGACTAACTAAAAGCATTGCAGGCATAGCTTGAATGCCTGGCTTATATGTGTTAAATATAAAATAGATTACTATTTATTTTGAGATAAAATTCAAACAAAATAATCACTAAGTCACAAGTCTGTGTAACGCCAAATTTCTGTTTATAATATAAACAGTTTTAAATGATAATATATACAAAGAAATCTTGAACAGAGACTTGTCTAAGACACCAAATTAAAGTTTAACAGAGACTTTCTGAGCCTTCCCTGTTTATTTTCCTATGAATGGACATTATTCACAAAGCTAATGTGATGTTCAAAACAAGGTTGCCCTCTCCGGGCAAAAGCTATCAGGAAAATCAGTAGGCAATAACTCGTGATTTTTGGTGACCTACTTCTGTTTCCCTGCATTTTCTTTTCCCATCGATTTTGATGATTCCTTTCCCAATTGTTTCAGAGGCTGATGTCATAATTGCTGCAAACCTACTTAGGAAAGGGATAAACAGTATTCTATTTTTAGCCTTTTATTTTCTATCTTTGATTTTTTATATCTGATTTTTCAAATGGAACTTTATAGACAAACAGGCTTATATTGTGAGGTATGCTTGCCCAGACTCAGCTTCTAGGTTGGAGGAGAAAAATATTTAATTTTGTGCTTTTAAAAAAGTCATTTAAAAGTCATGTCAGCTTAGCATTAACCTATATGGCATGACTCTCCACATGTGTGGGCACAAAATGAAGCTTCTCACTCTCTCCAGCTTCTTCCTGCCCTTTTCTCACCAAACCATTTTGTTCCTTCCAGACCAGTGTCAAGAATTATTTACAGAATAAGCTGTGATAGATGAAAGTTTGAATAAAAAATTTATATTCTAGGTTTTATTTCCAGTTCTTCATTTTTTATATGGAGCCATCTCCTATATTCTATTACTATGAAGATAACACTTCATAATGATGTTCATTAACATTTAAGAGAATGGGAAAGTAATGAACATTTGTTGAGTACCTGTTGTTTGCTGGAAATCATTGTAAGTGGATTATATATAAACAATCCTTCTAAGTCCTCCATTCAGCCCTGGAGCAGTATTAATATGTCAGTTTTTTGCACAAGGAAATCAAGGCACTTGTAATGGTTGAGTTGAGAGTCCCCCTAGGACTGGAAAATGCAAATATAATACATTTTTGGAGAATACGATTTCTTCTGGATGGCACTTGAAAATTCCACTTCTTACAGTCTAGGTAGGGCTTCCCAGGTGACACTAGTGGTAAAGATCCCGGCTGTCAATGCAGGAGACATAAAAGACATGGGTTTGATCCCTGGTTGGGAAGATCCCCTGACGGAGGGCACAGCAACCCACTTGGGTGTTCTTGCCTGGACAGAGGAGCCTGGTGGGCTATAGTCCATAGGGTTGCAGAGAGTCAAAGAAGGCTGAAGCGACTTGGCACACATGCACGGTCTAAGTAGAGCTAACTTTATGTCAGCAACAGGTTTTAAATTGAGATGGAGGATTGGAAAGGTTTTAAATTTATTTAAAATTTTCAGTAGTGTGCTTTTCATGTTAGCATCATATTCTTGCTCTTATACCCAGATTATAGCAGGGTTATCGCTGACATGCACATATGCACTTACTTAAAGGCAAATGTCCTTGCTGTTCTGGGTCTAAAATATATTTTTAAGTGTATTTGAGTTTTCCTAATTGCAGTTGCCGCCCTCTTCCCCACCCCCAACCTCCATGTCCTGTGGCGTTTGGGATCTTCCTGGATCAGGGGTCAAACCCATGTCCCCTGCATTGGCAGGCTGATTCTTATCCACTGTACCACCAGGGAAGTCCCGCATAACCTTTATTATTTTGGAAAGGAAACTGCTAGGCATAAGGATCACACATACATTTATAGCTTATTTATGTGTGCAGCAGCTCTGGGTAATGCATTCCGTCATCTGAGTTACAGAATCCAGATAAAGCACACTAGTCATAAATCAGGATCCCAGTCACACAACTGTCTGTCATTTTACAATGCTGTCTTCTCTAGAAGGAAGTCATAAATTAATATTTTATTACAGACTAAACTGTGTTTATACACACTAAGGAAACCAAAGAAATTATATTGGGCAAGTTATCTTACTTCTCTGTGCCTTGTTACCATATGTCTAAAGTAGAAAGGATACAGTTTACTTCAAAGGGTTGTTGTAGGGGAAAATGAGATAATTTATGCAAACAGCACTTGGTAGAGCACCCTGGCCACAACAGGTATTACTATAGTCGTCATCATTTGTTAAGGTGAAGGTCACGTCCATGTGTGAAGAGTTAGCTCCTATGGGCCAGTGTTTTGTATGTCAGGTTTTCCTTGGGCACAGTGTACAACATCTGCGGTCTGGTGCTTTGAACTTGGCAAAATTGGGCAATCTTATCACTGACATCCACAATAACCATATTTTGCTCTTATTTTATTTTAGCCAAGTGCATGTCAGTGGAATTACAGACACTGAAGAGCAAAGAATTAAAGAAGCTGCTGCTTACATAGCCCAGAGGAATCTCCTTGCTAGTGAGGAAGGCGTAACAGCCAGCAAGCAGTCCTCAGTATCTAAGCAGTCCGTGTCCACGCTTCACCAGGAAGAGGCCTTTGAGAAGAAGTCAAGGAAAGTTGCCATTCGAGAAAAGGCGGAACAGCTGTCACTGAAAAAAACGGTAAGAAAAGACAATTTAACATAACTTACAAAAGTGTAAGTGCCACCACTACGTATAAAATGGGCTTCCCTGGTGGATCAGATGGTAAAGAACCTGCCTGCAATGCAGGAGACCTGGGTTCAATCCCTCGGTTGGGAAGATCCCCTGGAGGAGGGCATGGCAACCCACACCGGTATTCTTGCCTGGAGAATCCTGTGGACAGAGAAGCTAATAAGGACCTACTGTAGAGCACAGGGAACCCTACTTAATACTCAGTAATGATCTACATGGGAATAGAATCTAGGAGTGTTTACATGTATGTGCATAACTGATTCACTTTGCTGTGCAGCAGTAACTAATACAGCATTGTAAATCAACTAGACTGCAATAAAAATTAATCTTAAAAAAGTAGAAATGCATGTAACATTGTGCATGTGTGTAATAAAGATTAATTAGTTTCAAATGAAGAAATCTGTGGTCTTGTGGAGAAATAAGAAAAAAGGGGAAAAGACATCAAAATGTATAGTTCAAAGAAAGACAGACTTTATAGTTTTAAATTCTGTGAAATTTTAGGTTCTACAGAAATTAAAGTTCTTGAGAACCTTAAGAAATCTACCTTTGGAAAGTACAATATGTTGCTCAGGCTTAGAATGTTAAAAATTAAGTGATATGTCTGTTTTTTAAAAGGGATAAGGGGAGTTCGTTTGCTCCAAATACCAAAGTAAGACTCCAAATGAAAAAATGATCATTTTGATTTCTACATTTCATTTTTGTAGCACATGTTACTTTGGTTTCATGTCTTGATAATTTTTTTTCAGTTAGAAGAAACTGAGGCATTTCATAAAAAGTTGAATGAAGATAATCTTCTCCATGCTCCTGAATTTGTCATTAAACCTCGTTCCCATACTGTTTGGGAGAAAGAAAATGTAAAATTACACTGCTCTGTAGCCGGCTGGCCAGCACCTCGTCTCACGTGGTACGCTATCTTTTTGAAAGCTTCTCATAGAATTGATTACTCAAAGTTAATTTTAAATCCTGTGAAAACATGTGGATTTATGAACATGCAAGAGTCAGTGAAAGCATCTGTAAGTTCGAGTAAATTTTTTTAAATAGTGAAGAAAGAATACATGCATGGAAGGAAGAATGATTTTGCATCCATTATAATTTATTATGATACTTTATAGTCCTCTTATACAAATGGGTCTTTATCTTATATAAAGTGTTAAAATTTAGTCAGCATATTTATTTGGTAACATTTTGTGATGAAAAGCAATGCCACCTTTTAGAGAAATAAAGCCCAGAGGGCTTCATCTCTAGTCCTTATGTGAGCTGAGGTCCTAGTTTCTAAAGCCAAATAAAGAAGGGGATGGGATGGGGATCTATTTCTAATAGGAGGTCTGAAGAAACTTTCATTCCATAAAGAAGAAGCTCCCCTTTTTTTCTGTCCATTATATATCCTATTGCAATTGTCAATGACTTGGTAACCCCTAAAATCAGAACTCATATGGCATGAATGTCTGCCATGGAGAGCAGGAATCTGAAGAGGATTGTAAGCCAGTTTTAAAAGGTGTTTTCCGTCTTATTCTACAATGTGGGTATTTTGCATGCTGCTTTCTTACTCTCAGGAGAGTGGTAAATGCCATGTCGCAGTATAAACACTGCAGAGAGTGGCACTGTTGCCCACAGGGAACCAGCTCCTTCTCCCTTTTCTGTCATTTCTAATGTTGTTTGGACACCTCATTTACATAACAGAGGCTGACAAGATAAACCCTTACCTAAGGTTATTCTTAAGGAGCAAGTGGTGAGTTTTTTTTTTTTTTAAATTCACCTATAACATCGACCTGCCTGTGACCAAACTGGATTTACATACAGTTTTTTTTGTACATAAACTTTTCCCAGGGTTCTTGAGTTTGAAAGTGAGAGAATGAAAAACAAAGCCAGTTATTACCAAGATAAATAATTTATAGTAAACAAAGAGGAGACGTGTAAGAACATATTTCAATGAAAATGAAGTTTAAAAAAAACAATTTCCAAGCTTTAAAAGTATGAGTATACTATCGTAACCTGGGCTTCCCTGGTGGTTCAGTTGGTAAAGAATCCGCCTGCAATGCGGGAGACCTGGGTTCAATCCCTGCTTTGGGGTCGCTTGGAGAAAGAAATGGCAACCCACTCCAGTGTTCCGGACTATACAGTCCATGGGGTTGGAAAGAGTTGGACACGACTGACAAACATAGTAAGCTAGGAATCTGTTCATCTTTACCCCCTGCCTTTGTCTCTGCCTATTGGGTTGCATAGATTGGCCTATAAAAGGGACATTTCCTCTTAAAAACTGATTACTTTTTACTTCAGAAAAAATTCAAACTTTCTTGTAGAAATTCATAAAGAGGGACTTCCCCAGCAGTCCAGTGATTAAGACTCTGCCTTCCAAAACAGGGGATAGGGGTTCGATCCCTGGTTGAGGAGCTAAGATCCCAGAAGTTGTGTGGTGTGGCAAAAAAAAAAAAAAAAAGAAATACATAAAGAATAACAAATTTTTAGCTCCAAGAAATATTACTTGATGAGTAAAAAAATTCCTCATATTTCATGAATTAAAATGTACTACTGGTAAGTGAATACTTGGAGTCTTTAAGTAGATATATTTATTACACAGTGTCCTATCTGTTTTCCTGAGTTTTAAACATCAGAGTTAAAGATGACTTTCAAAAGAATACAAAGTGATCTCTATAAGATAAATATTAATTTCTTAAGCATTTACTTATTCTGTGAGATACACAGTCACTAGATACAAACATAGCGTATACCACTGATGTCACTAAGCCAGAGTGATGAGGTTCCACAAAGGCAGAGCTCAAATTCCATTGGAGATTGAACTCCTCACATGGTGTTCTTGGGCTGAAAAAGGAGTAATTTAAAAACAAACAAAAAGATATAAACTCCACTGAAAAAATATGAGATGACTAAACTTGGCAACTCTTAAAATTCCAGTCAAGTTTAAAAATAGAAATACTGTCAGTTTTTAGTTATCCTCACTAATGGGGCTGGGAGTATGATTAATCCCTCAAATTTTTCATGTTTGGCTTTGAAATATTTATTTCCTTAACGTGAATTTTATGGCATCAGGGCTCATTTTAATCAAAGACAAAAGCACAGAGACAAGATTTGTCTCAGGAAGGACTGGAAGGCTGTTCGTTGACTGGGACAAGACTTCTTTAGTTCATGCACCCCCTTCAGTGCTTGGAGAACCCAAATCAATTCTGTTCAGAAACTTCCAGGAGGGACGAATCAGAGCACTTCACACAAAGCCATGTTGCCTTACAAGTCAAGTGTGAAGTAAATATGAAAACAAAAGAATCAGTGGACCACTAAGAAAATAGTTCACCTTCCTTTAGCGAGCAAGGTTTGCCCCTGGATAAAGCTGAAATTTGGACAATCAGCTAGCAGATAGCTAAGAACTGGCTCTGGCAATAGCTAAGGTCAGGTTTTGTGGGGCAGGAGGGTTATACAATTTGAGGAGCATCCTTTATAAAAAAAAGGTTATAAAGTTAGTCACATGCATTAGTCCATAAGGGGACCTGTGCTGATGAGAGATCCTGCAACTTCAACTCCACTAGTTTCAAGGTAAATCCACCTCTGGGAGTAAATTTCATGCGGGATTAATATATTATACCTTCCTGGATGTGTTGCCTTTTAAAAAATAACCATTGAATGAAGCTCTAATTTACTTTGCAAGCTGCTGGTCCAGATTACGCAATCTTCAGTGAGCATCCTCCCCCTCAATGAACAGAGAACCCACAACTCAAGCGAGAACCAAGATGTTGGTAATTAATTTGCTGGCCTTGATGTCTCTTTGGTACCGAGCTGCCACCTCCTGGGCCTGACTCTGAGTACAAGTATGAGAGAAACCATTGAGAATGACCTTCCTGAATAGAAGAAGGTCAAGTACAGAAACAAGTTTCCAATGCTGCTGAGGGCAGTTGTGCTGTCTCCACTTGAGCCATTAGGTCCTAAGCCACATCTTTCCAAGTCATGTGTGCCCTGGGTTTGACTCCCTAAGACTCCTTTCCAAGGAACGTTCAGTTCCAGGTTTCCACTGGCACCCTCAGGCCATGGAAATCCCTGAGGCTGAACAAATGATATCAACACACTGCAGCTGCCCTTCAGCCAGCCCCTGCATACTGACTAAATCTGGATGGAGTCTAGAGCATACCTGGAGAGCGATTACTGACAGGCGGGCCCATCACTCATCACCATCACTCATCACAGCCAGGTGCAGAGATGCTGAGCAGCACTGCCCTATTCCCAGTTCACCTTCAGAGCAGAAGGAAGCCTGTGGGCCCTGGGTGCAAGAGAAAAGTTAGTTGCAAAAGACACAGCAGTGAAGCTGGCCATCCAGAAGGAGGGCTAGCCAACAGAGAAGGAGAAATATATATGTGGTGAAAAACCAGTTGTTTAATTTAATAGGTTACATTTATATAATAACTTGTTTATAGGCAGTATACTGTTGTAAAGGGGGGAGGAAAAGCATTTATGCTTGTATCTTTATTACTTGCATAAAGAAGCTCTGAATGGACATATAAAACCTAAGGAGAACAGTTAGCTGTGGGGAGAAGCTGGGCAGAAGGCAGACAGGCGTGAGAAAAGAGAATGTTCCCTGGGCACCCCTATATTTTCTGATTCTTGGATCATATGCTCGCATTGCCTGGTCAGATTGTAAGAAGCTATATGAAATAGGGGAGAAAAGTTCTCTTTAAAAGAAAGAGAATTAAATTAGTTGTACCGCCTCTTTTTTTAGAGAGCCAGATTTAATTGCATTTTGATCCCAAAGTCTAGATTGATTTTTGTCAGTGGAAATTGGGATTATATAATCTGCAGGGAGCCTCATGCCAACTCCTGGAACAATATATTGTTATTATCACGTAACGCTCATGTGTTCACACACTCAGTGTCCTTGTTTTCGGATTTATATGTGGATCCTGGGCTACAGTCCATAGGGCTGCAAAGAGTCGAATGTGGCTGGAGCAACTTAGCACCTGGGTTAGATCCTCAGGCAAGACACTTAAAGACATATTTGAAATTCTTCACATTATCTCTGAAGTCATTGCCACTTCAGGGATAGTGTGAAGACAGACACTTAAAGAAACTTGTCATTGAACATGATCATAGTTCAAAACCTAGGGATAAGATTGAGAAATGTATTTTAAGAAGAGTCTGGAGATTTGGAAAAGTCTTATTTTATTTTTGCAAATTATGAGAATTCATAAATTCCATAGTAGAATTAACACATGAATTTTTTACAAGATTAGAGTTATTCACAATGTATTTAAATTTAGCAATTACTGCCATATTATTGTAGGAAAACAACCTGCATTTAAAATATTAAAAATTATTTATAATTACTTTTGAAGTATAAGGGTTTGGGATTTTATTTTAGATTTTTCTTATTTACATCCAAATTCTATGCTAATAGAAGAGTTAGCTCTCAGCTAATTGGTTTTCAAAGTGAGTAATGGCTGTTTGTTCAAAACAATAGGGTTGCATTCTAACCACGCTTTTGAGGGAAGGGGATTCAACGTGATAGAGATCATCTTGGCAGCATTATTTGCTGACAAAGAAAAGTTAGAGTGAAGTCCTTTTGTTTGACCACGTTTTACACTGCCAAAGAGCTTTCACTGTAACCCCTTGTTATCAAATTCAGCCTAGTATCCAGACAGACATTTGTTTGGGGAAATTAAGTGTATGTTTTACATACATATATGAAGAATATTATTCTAGAAGTAATGTGTAACAGAAGTTCATTAACTAGTCGTTCAGACACTTCACATGAAAATGATGTGGAAAAGGGTGTACATCTAAATACTCACAAGAATTTCAGAAACCTGATAAATAGTCCCAGGGTATAGATTACTCTCTAAAATTAGCCGATGAGTGGCCAGTTTGGAATTTCACTTTCCAGAAATAACAAGCTGTGAAGTGTACACAGAGCAGGCCTCAAATTCTCCTTCTCTGCTCTGATTTGATACTGAAGACAGTCAATCACAAGTGGCTCTGAACCTGAGTGCCTCGCAAGGTGAATTCCTTGGAGAACAGACTTGAATAGCTTCCTCATTTAATCCTGTGTGCTGCTTTAAGACAGGCACTTCTTACACTGACATATAGAGTCCCAGTGAGAGAAAATGTGTGTGTGTGTGTGAGAGAGAGCGAGAGAAATCTATTTCAAGCGATCACATTAGAAAACTGAGGGAAAGGCATTGAGATACTAAGTCACACAGGACTGGAATAGTGGTCCCCAGACTCTGGGATCTAGAGCCTGATGATCTGAGGTGGTGCTGATGTAATAATAACAGAAATAAAGTGAACAATAAATGTAATGTGCTTGAATCATCCTGAAACCATCCCCCGCCCCCTGGTTTGTGGAAAAATTTTCTTCCATGAAACCGGTCCCAGGTGCCGAAAAGGTTGGGGACTGCTGGACTGAAGGACAAGGAAGGTAAAGCAAGCCTAAGAGCTGCAAATGCTATTTTAATTTAAACTTTATGGAAATATGAACATCATTTTTGGTCAGAAGCCAGATCAAGTGTCACTCAGTTGTTTGGTCAAGTAGCACCAGCCACACACCTTTGGTGTGTTTTTTATATCTTCTTATGTTGGGAAGAAATACTGAAAATACCCCAGCACAAAGAAAACTGAGCAAAACGAAGCTTCTGAGTCGAGTGTGAAATAACCTAAACCGATTTAGTCAGGAGAACATGCTCATGATTAATGTGTTGGACCCTGTCATTCATCCAAACTAGGAATGTTCCAAATTAAGAGCAGCCAGCAGATTGCTTTTTACAGCCCATCTCTGATCAAACAGTCCTGTCCGCCTGGAGCCCTGTGGAGGGCCAGCTGCCTGAGGCCGTTTGTGGACTGTCAGAAACAGCTAGGAATGATTCCCAAGGGAGGGGCAGAAGGCTGTGCCCCTACACCTGCTGCACAGCTGCGATTCCCAGTCCACCCTCCCGTTTCACATCCAAGGAAACCAAGACAAACAGCCTCAGCATACCTTCTTCATCTGCACTAATTTTAAATTATCCGTATCATGAAGGATGGATTTCTCAGAACTCTGTTCCTTTGCCAAAATTCAAGAAGCACAATTGAATTTATGATGTTACCCAATGACTCTGTTCAGTCCAATTTAATAAACACTGCCTAATATTTTCCTGGGATGGCTGCTTCCTTGAGAGTGGGAATAGAAATCAATACGGATCAGACAGAATCCGCATCTTCAAGGCACTCATGGTTTAGCAGAAGTGACACTTACCCAACCATAATTTGATTAACGTTATACCTTCCCATTTGAACCAAGTAACACTGATGTGAAGAGGAGGGAATGATGTTGTGTGGAATTTCAGGGCGGAGATTATTGAAGTGGCATTTGATCAGAGCCTTGAAGGATGAGTTGGAATTTTGCTAGGTGGAGAATGGTGTATTTTTTAAAGTGTAGAAAAGGGTACATTTTAGGGACATAGGGCGTGAGTGTGAGTGTGTGTGTGTGTGTGTGTGTGTGTGTGTGTGTGTGTACACAAGCTGAGGAGAGGAAAGAACTGGCTGAAGATTATTTCCTTTCTCTTTCCCTTTCTATAGCTTTCCTTGCTCCCAAATCTGCTTATAACCATGTCCAAAAATCTGAAGAAATAAAATGCAGCTAAATAGAGAACGGGGCTTCCCCGTTGGCTCAGTGGTAAAGAATCCACCTGCTAAGCAGGAGACGTGAGTTTGATCCCTGGGTCGGGACGATCCCCTGGAGAAGTTAATGGCAACACCCTCCAGTATTCTTACCTGGAAAATCCCACGGACAGAGGAACCTGGTGGGCTACCGTCCCTGCGGTGGCAAAGAGTTGGACATGACTTAGTGACTAAACAGTAACAACAAATAGAAAACAGTTGGAAAATGGAAGCATCCCATGTTGTTGGGAGCCAGACCTCCTGGGTTCAGATCTCAGCTCTGCTGTTTTAGCTGTTAAAGCTGGGGCAGGCTACTTAACCATTCTGTGCCTGAGTTTTTTCATCTGGAGAATGATGTTAAAAGTAGTAGCACTGGGAATTCTCTGGTGGTCCAATGGCTGGGACTCTGAGCTCCCAATGCACGGGGCCCAGGTTCAATCCCTGGTTGGGGAGCTAGACCTAGACCTCGTGTGCCATAGCTAAAGATACTGTACGCTGCAACTAAGAGCCAGCACAGCCAAATAAAAAATACATTTATATTCTTTAAAAAGTAGTGCAACCTTATGTGGTTGTTGTGAGGACTGAATTTACTAATCTAGACATAAAGTACTTAGAGCCTTTCCCGACTCTCAGTAAATACTCTGTTTCTATTATGGTTATTAGCATTATTTGTGATAACTATGCACAGGAAGTGGAATGTCTGAAAAGGAAACAAATGAAATTTAGCTCCCCTTTTGGGCAGAAAATGGCTTACGCAGAAAAGCTAGGTCCAGCACCATCGCTGCTGGCTACTGAGAACATGAGGCTTCTCTGGTGGCTCAGACAGTAAAGAATCCTCCTGCCAGTGCAGGAGCTGCAGGAGACTTGGGTCCGATCTCTGGGTGGGGAAGCTCCCCTGGAGTAGGAAATGGCAACCTACTCCAGTATTCTTGCTTGGAGAATCCCATGGACAGAGGAATCTGGCTGGCTACAGTCAATGGGGTTGCAAAGAGCTGGACACAACTGAATGACTGAGCACGCACTGAGAACATGAGGATGTGATGATGAGTCAAGGTGCAGACTCAGGGGCCAGTGTCTCAGGAGCGGCCCCTCCAGGGAGCCCCTGCCTCTCAAGACTGAGCGGCTTCGCCAGGAATCGGCAGTCAGTAAAAGGGACTCTTTGAAGGTTCTATTTATCAGTAGTTTTCTTTCATGACTGATATTCTAAGTTCTTCCAAGCTGAGAGCTATGTTTGCTCATGACAGAATAAAGCAAATATAATGAGCTTTCCATGCAATGACAAGGTTTTGAACAATGTGCAGGAATGTCAGTGGGAAGGATGTTTTGCTTTCATCCTACACAGACAGCCAACAAAAAACCCACTCAAAGCCTTCCTCTCTGTTGTGTCAACAATGGTTGTCTTTCTTTTCATTTTCAAGTTCATCTATTGAAGTATAATATGTACACAAAATAGTGTGGTATGGCATATAAATGTAGACCTTTGATTAATTTTTGTAGACCACCTACACCCAGGTAACAAGCACCAAAATCAAGAAACCAAACATTATCAACACCCAAGGGACCGCCTTCATCCCTGCCCCTTGCCCTGACTTCTAGCAGCATTAATTTATCTTTTCTTGTTTTGTACTTTATGTAAAAACAATCATTATGCTCTTTTGTATCTGGCTCTTTCCACTCAAAATTATGTATGCAAGATTCAAACACAAGGTTGGGAATGGCCAACTTCTTGAGTGTAGTTTTTGTAATGGAGGAGGGAAGCACATTCATCAAGTTTATGATGAAAGTTTATGATACTTGTAATGAATTTTATTTGCATTTATTGAGCAGACTCTGCTATTGACCTCTGTGCTATGTCTACAGATGTTTTTTCAAGAAGAACAATTGTGTGTGTGTTAATCATGAAGCTTGTTTACACCTCAACTTACTTCACCTCGTTTCCATTGTCTCATAGGTATAAAAACCAGGTGCCAATAAATGTCCAGGCACATCCTGGAAAGTATGTCATCGAAAGCCGATATGGAGTGCACACTCTGGAGATAAATGCGTAAGAAACATCACGGTCTGTGTGTTTTGCCGACAATTGCTTGGCGGGGGGTTCTCCCCTCTTCCTCCCTACGCGGTGGTATCAGGATGGGGGACAGTCCCAAGTATTGCTTCTCTTGGTGCACACCTATGAGTGATAATCATGACATTCTTACCAAGCCCATGTTACTGCCCAAAGTGATCTTTTGAATTTAGTCAAAGATGATGAGGAAAAATTCATTTGTATCTATTTAAACTTTTGTATGGGCTTCCCAGGGGCTCAGTGTTAAAGACTCCGCCTGCCAGTGCAGATGACTCAAGTACGATCCCTACGTTGGGAGGAAATGGCAATCCTCTCCAGCATTCTTGCTGAGAAAATCCCATAGACAGAAGGGCCTGACGGGCTACATAGATCTATGGGGCCGCAAAAAATCAGACACGACTGAGCAACTAAACAATCCTTTTATGTACTTTAGAGTTCTTCTCAGATATTATCAAGAAAAATCACTTACAAAATAGGCATTTATATTCAGCTGTCTTCTCAGAGTCCCAGATCTGCACCAGCATTATACACATTTGCCTTTAATCAGTGTAGACCAATGAAGTTTGAGGTGGGTGACACTGAATGTAAGCTGGACCTAGAGAAGTTGTTTTTTCCTTCAGCTCACCAGAAACTGTGTGGAAACTATGTGCCCATTCTGTCAACCTGTAGATGGATGCAGGGCCTGACATTGAGATATTTTTTAAAGCAAATCAACAGCAAAAATTTTAAAGCAGAATCCACATCAAAGTTTCTAGGTCTTCGAAGGTGCATCATGTCTCCTAACACGGTTTTGAAATCCAAGCCTACTAATGTGGATGAAGAAGTTACACAAGCTCCCAGCATTTCCGGTTCAAATAAAACGATGACATGCTGCAAAGTCAAAGTAGAGTTTAAGTCATTCTAATCTCAGGAGATATATAGCTTCCTCAGATCAGAGAGGCTGGCACAGGTCATACTTGGCTTCAAGCAGAACCCTGAGACCCTGGGATTATCGCCAAGCAGGGACCCCTTCATAAAGACCCATCCATTCTGTCAGTTGGTGATTCATCCAAGTCAGCAGCGAGCTGTGTAGTTGCTTTATAATTAAATATCTATGGAAGAAGCAACCATATTGACCCACCTGGGATTCTATTTATGTCTGTAAAATTTCAACAAGAACTAAAATGTCATCAATGAAACTAAAGAAGAACAGTGAAGAATACGAACCCTGGCAATGATAAAACAGCTTGCATTGAAATTTTAGCCTGTTCATCTCTGCATGAGAGCCTTTTCTCTCTAAAGTGAAAGTGAAAGTCACTCAGTTGAGTTGACTCTTTGCTACCCCATGGACTGTAGCCCTCCAGGCCTCTCTGTCCATGGAATTCTCCAGGCCAGAATACTGGAGTGGGTAGCCGCTCCCTTCTCCAAGGGATCTTCCCAACCCAGGGATCGAACCCAGGTCTCCCAAGACATCCCTGTGTCTGCATCATAACTTAGAGGAACTTCTGAATGGCACTTCTTGTATTGTGTTGTGGGCCTGAACATTAAGAATTGAGGGACAGATAACTTGTTTGTACTTTGAGGCTAACACAGAACTACACATTAGACAAACCTGAATCCGTTTGGGCATCTATAAGGAGAGGCTGTTTCTTTGTCTCTCCATCACACTATTACAGCCAGACTGAAACTCATCCTGAGGGAGGCCCCTCCAGGTCTTACTTGCTACAGAGGTACATGACCAGACATTTTCTGCCCAGATACAACTTTAAACCAATTTTTCATCACACTGTTCATGCTCTATATACTCAACACTTAGTTGGCTTTTATTTTTGGACATTTTAAATTAACTCAAGCTAGGGTCATAGTAGACTATAGCTGTTGGTACGTAGATCTATTGGCCTATGTAAAATCCCCTAGGGAACTTGATTAGAAAGTGTAGCTTTGTCAAGAGTCCCAAAGAGCGATGTGTTAACCGATGACGTGCTATGTGTTGTGTTAGCAAAGAGATCCTTGACAAAACAGTCAGGAGTTACATCAGCCAGCCTTATCTGTTGAGATGGAAACTGTGGGTACCGAGGCCTCAGCATACTACTCCATTTTACCTAAAACAGGGGTCCCCAATCCCCCAGCTGAGGACCAGTACCTGTCCCGTTCCACGGTTGTTAGAATCGGGGTAGCACAGCAGGAGGTGAGCAGTGGGCAAGTGAACTAAGCTTCATCTGCTGCTCCCTATCGCTTCCATTGCTGCCTGAACCAATAGCCCCCTGCCTCTGCCTGTGCCCCGTCCCTGGAAAAATTGTCTTCCATGAAACTGGTCCCTGGTGCCAAAAAGGTTGAGGACCACTGACTTAAGGGACTTGAGCCTCCTTGGATTTTGTTATCCACGGGGGTCCTGGAACCAGTCCCCTGCAGACACTGAGAGATAACTGTACCAGGAGTGTCACTGCACCGGGCACTCATCCCATCCCTTCTTTCAGGTGTGATTTTGAAGACACGGCTCAGTACCGGGCCTCGGCGATGAATGCCAAAGGAGAAGTTTCAGCGTATGCTTCCGTTGTGGTAAAGAGTAGGTTTGCTGGACTTGTTTCCTTCACAGTGTATTTTAAAAAAATTTATTCTCACTGCTAACATATAAACAGGTCAAGAAGCAGTTGTCAAGAATTGCTGCTTTCTTTTCTAGGATACAAGGGAGAGTTTGATGACACTCGCTTCCATTCGGGAGCATCCACCTACCCCCTCAGCTGTAAGTCTGAAAATATTTTTGCTGTGTCATCTCTGTACAATACTGTATAATAAGCTATTCCATAACACTGAAATAAATGCAGGTATACTAAGTCGTTTCAGTTCTGTCCGACTCTTTGTGACCCATGGACTATAGCCCACCAGGCTCCTCTGTCCATGGGATTCTCTGGGCAAGAATACTGGAGTCGGTTGCCATGCCTTCCTCTAGGGGATCTTCCTGACCTGGGGATGGAACTCATGTCTCTTCTGTCTCCTGCACTGGCAGATGGATTCTTTATCACTAGCGCCACCTGGGAAGCCCAAAATAAATGCGTAGTCTATACTATAATATGTGATAGTATGTATGTAATGGGTTTCCCAAGTGGCACTAGTGGTAAAGAACCTGCCTGTCAGTGCAGGAGACATAAGAGATATGGGTTCAATCCCTGGGTGGGGGAAGATCCCTTGGAGGAGGGCATGGCAATGCACTCCAGTATTTTTGCCCAGAGAATCCAATGGACAGAGGAGCCTGGCAAGCTATAGACCATAGGGTCGCGAAGAATCGGACATGACTGAAGCGATTTAGCACATGTACATAATACTGGTAGCTAGTTTTATTTTTTTAGATTCTTTGGCTACTGTATTCTCCTTCTGCTTATAATTGCTTTATTCTGGTTTTATAAAAGCCTGGATGTGATGGGCTAAAAATGACAAATGCTTTTAAGTCTTTCTTCCTTAAGCTGAGAAAAATCATTATACAAACCTGCAGTGTGACTTAACCACACACACATCAATAGAATCTGGACTGTTTCAGGGCAGTCTTATTCATCTTTCTATATCCAGTGTAGCATCATCTCCTTCAGAAGTCTCTGTCGGCCCCGCACTGTACCTCAGCCCCCACCTACTTAGGCTATGTGTCCGGGTGAGGCTGTGACACCTCTGTAAGGGCATCTACTCACTGGACACTAATTGTTAACTGTTTGCTCCCACTGACCCATGAGCCACTTGAAGGCTAGGCTGGACCTTTTATCTTTGGACACTAGAACTTGATGCAGAGTAGTATTTGATGATGAATGAATAAATGCATACACTAATTTACAAAATGCAATGTAAAATGAGCTCTAAGTGTGGTTTAATAACAAATTGTTAGTATTCTGATCCATAATAATTTATAAATTTGTGAACTTCAATCATGTCATCTGCATCAGAACTTTTCATGGGAAGCAATAAAAGTAAAACCCTTATGGTTCTTCAGTAATTAGACACTGTTCAGACTGGAAATGGTAGTCAAGCCCCAAATTTTTATTTTCCAAACATTAAAAAATAAGTGGTCATTTTGAAAATGGTTTTGGAAATATTGACTCATGGGTCAGTTTTTCACCTAACTGATTGCCTTGATGTCTCTCCATACTTCATGGAATGGCTCCTAATATTAATATGCTTAGTTGTAATCATTGGCATCAATCCCATGCACGAGAAGGGGTGCTGGGTGGGAATGAGGAGGATCACATCCAAAATCAAGTCCTTCTCTTGTCATTTGATTTATATTGAGATACAATAGCTGGAAAATTTGAAACTGTGATTTATAAATCATTTGATAGATTTGTTGTGATTGCTTTCGGCCTGTGCTCATTAAAATGCTTATGTCTCTTTGATGAGAAAAAATAAATTACTTATGTTTGTTTCTGTTGTACCCAGTTGCCGTGACCCCTTACGGTTATGCATCCAGGTTTGACATCCACTTTGATGACAAATTTGAAGTGTCTTTCGGGAGAGAAGGCGAGACAATGAGTCTGGGCTGCCGTGTAGTTATCACCCCTGAAATTAAACATTTCCAGCCGGAGATCCAGTGGTACCGAAATGGTGAGCCTTAATGATGAATTCTCACTGAGGCTCATATTCATAGAAGGTCACAGACCGGACTTGGTCCCAAAGCATGAATGTCTGTAGATTGCAGTTCTGTTTACCAGAACTGGCAGAAACTAGATAGTAGAGGACATAACATACTGGGTGTTACAAAAGTTTTTACACATATTTTAGAGTAGCAGAACTTTTATAACATGTTTGTGGAGATTATAATTTCTTATCACCGTGTAATACAGGGAAAGGATTACAAAAAATGTATTTTCATTTTACAAGTTGGATATATATTCATTTTGTAAGTTAATTTTATTTAGTAAGATAAAGTGAAATACAGTGAAGTCCTGTTGGTTCCCAGGCACTGTGGGTGGTAGTCAGCGTGCTCACCACGCGCTGGCCTAAACTTCAGTGTCCGTGTGGGCACCGGGCAGGCTGGGCCATCGTGAAGCGATGGCTAGGACCAGGACCTGAGCCCGAGTGAAGCCAGTAGTAGCTGCAGTGGTAGCTGCAGCCGTGCTGCTGAACGTGGCCCTAGAGGAGAGGAGAGAAGCCACCAGATGCAGCCTGGGAGCCCCCAGTGGGAGCCCAGATCCCCTGTCCATCTCCAGGACCCGTCTGTGTGGGATCTGCACAAACATGAACTTCCTGGCCTAAGCACCATGACAGGAACAATCACACAGTAAACTCTGTCTATAAAACATTACAAAATAGAAGCATGTATACAGACATTGCAGTAAGGCACATAAGGCAGTTGTTAGAATTCTTCTGGGTTTGGACTCTCTGTTTATGAAAACTGCTACAACATTGCAAAGCAAATATCCACAGGCTTGGAAATAAAAATTAAATTTAAAGATTGCCACATTCAGTGAAAACGAACACTATTTCCATACAAAACTTTGGATGAAGCAGTTATTAACAAGAAAGATTTTTCTGAGTAATTTTTCTCATAATCGAAGGTACAGTAAGAAAATGTATAAATAGGCATTTAAATTATATACAAATCATAAAATCATCACAAGTTACAGGACATGTAAGAGGAAATATTTAAGATGCCATTATGTAAATATATATTTAAAATTAAATTTAGACTTACATGAAACTATTTGTGTAAGGAGATAGATCTTTTAGAAAAAATTGTTCCTCAAGAATTGCCAGCTCTAGAGTACAAAAATTTATATTTTAAAATAGTTTATCAAAAAAATAAAATAAAATAAAATAGTTTATCAGAGGATTAACCTAATGTTAATTTTATAACCATAACTGTATAATTGTATATAGTATAAAACTGTATAATACTGTGACTATATAGCACTCTTAGCAGCATTAATAGTTGCATCAGCAGAAAGATCTTTCTTAAAATAAAATAAATCAAAACTTATTTGTGACTTTGCATTTGCAAAGATTGATTGATGTTACTTTCAATTTTATTAATTTAAAATAAAGTTGCTAAAAGTATAAATTGAATGGCCTAATAACTGAGGTTGCAAAAAAACAAGTCAAAAATTCTGTCTTATCAATCAACATATTACAAAATAAAGTATTGTTTTGTATGTAAGAATTATGGCATGAAAATAATTATTTTCTTGCAATTTGTATTACCCTATAATGTTTTATAGATAATAAACTAGCTTTAGAGGAAACAGTTTTATATTTTAGTTCCTTAACTGTATTTTTTTCTTCTGCTTTTTGAGCCAGGAGCCTTGCAGTTTCATTTTGCACTGGGTCTTCCAGATGATGTATCTGGCCATGGTTCCTTCACTTCTGGTCTAGCATTTTAACCAATATAAATATGACACAATGACTCAAAGCCCTACAGACTTCCTCTGATAGATAGCTTTCAATATAGAAGAGGAGGAAAGAGAGAGAGATGGGGAGAGGGGCGCGTTGCGGGGAGGGAGGAAGAAGCTAGTAATGGAGAAAGAAGTCAGTAAATTTGTTTTCATTTTTCCCCCCAGGGGCACCTGTTTCTCCATCAAAATGGGTGCAAACACATTGGAGTGGAGATCGGGCAACACTAACATTTTCTCATCTCAACAAGGAAGACGAAGGTCTCTACACAGTTCGTGCGCGAATGGGAGAATATTATGAACAGTACAGTGCTTACGTCTTTGTTCGAGGTAAGGCCTGCCAAAAAGCAGAACATCTGAGAATATTTAAAACACTGAGTCCGTATCAATCTATCCAAACATATTTTGGGTAACGATGAAAGAGCTGTTTGAAAATTCCTCCCGGGAACTCCCTGGTGGTCCAGTGTTCAGGACTCAGCGCTTCCACTGCTGGGGTGCCAGGGTTCAGTCCTTGGTCTGAGAGCTATGATCCCGCAAGCCACATGGTGTGGCCAAAAAAATTTAAAAATTCTCCCAGATGATGTAGCACAGGGATGTTAGCATCTGGTAACATTAGAATGGATGTGAAAAGGTTAACCCTAAAAGCACCAGCCTGAAGGTGACCGGTTTCCAGACTGCGCTGCCATGCCTAGTGTTAGTACCTTCCTCTTCTTCAGCGAGCCACCAGCGCAGTCCTCTGCAGGTGCTTGAGAGGCTACGTCCTCATGATGTGAACGAAGAGTCATCTCAGTTTAAAGAAGGAACAATAAAATAGCAATGGGGATTCACTCTTGACCTGTTTTGGAGAGCTAATTTACTATTTCATTCCACGCCTTCTCTTATAGCTTTAATGAACTAGGAAGCAAAATGCTACAACCGAATCTTTAAGACAAGTTATCATTGTTGATTTTAAGAGTCTTTCTTTTCTCAGCAGCGTCTTGAACGGGTAGGGTATGTACAAGTGGAAATGTTCTTGCTACATGAGATCTGAGCACACTTGGAAGACCATGAACATGTCCTGGCCACAGGGGAAGTGCTCTGTTTTCTTTTATGTGACTGTCAGTCAGGTGTGGCCACACGAGTAGACAGAGGAGGGACTCAGGAAAATAGAGTGTATTACACTCACAGGTCCTGGAGCACCACACCGGGCCACACGGGGAGGCAGCCATGTTGCTTGCTCAGGAGGCAGAAGGGTCAGACAGGAGAGCTCGAACCACAGTCTTTACTGGATTTCCTGTGGAAAACGCAAGGCGGGGTGGGATAAACAATTCAGGATCAGCTAGGGTGAACAGTCTCAGTGGACCCTAAGCCATAGGGATCATGCCTAGTTGTCTGGTGCCTGGTGCTGAGATGTTAAGTCAGAGGAATATTTCCTCCTGGGGTACATGGCTGGATGAACGAGGTCAGCCCTGGACAAGTTAGAGTTGGCTAGCTCCAGAAGATGGGGCAGGTAATCTCTCCCCAACCAGAAAGATTTGTTTTTAAGATGTCAAAACATCACAATTTACAGAGAATAACTATATAAACAATATGGGTAGACTTGCTAATTTTTTTTTTTTAATCCCTGACACTAAATAGAATCATGAATATCTAGGCATTTTGATCATGGTGGACTTTAGAGACCATCCAGGTGTCCTTAACTGGGATCCACAGACTCCAGAGGGGTCTGATTAAAACTGTACTTCAGTATAATTGGTTTCTTTGGTAAGCTCATGTATTTTATTTATGTGTTTAAAAGCATTATTCTGAAGACGGGACCTTTATTCTTTCCACTTTACCAGTTTTCCAAAGAAGTCTAAGGCTCACAAAATGTTAGGATTCCCCTTTATTTTAACATGCAGAGACTAAAGCTCAGCAAAGTAAATTGATTTCCCAAAAGCCTCACAGGCTTCGTAGGTGGCACTAGTGGTAAAGAACCTGCCTGCCAATGCAGGAGAAGTAAGTGATGCAGGTTCGATCCCTGGGTTCAATCACAGGTTCAATCGAAGGTCAAGAAGGGAATGGCAACCCACTCCAGTACTCTTGCTTGGAGAATCCCATGAACGGAGGAGCCTGGTGGGCTACAGTCCATGGGGTTGCAAAGAGTCAGACACGACTGAAGCGACTTAGCATGCGTGCAGAAATCTCACAGTTATTTAGAAACAGAAGTGGTACTAAGATGCAGATCTTCTGATGGCTAACCCAGGATTTTAGTCAGGGAACTTGGCTGAATGGAACCTGAAAACAAGAAGTTTATTTCTGTCCTTTGTCCATCAGTGTAGAAGGATGGTCCAGATGGTCCTGCTCAAAGCACTACTTCAGAGCCCATGGTCCCATCTGTGTTGCTGCTCGGCTACCCCTGTGTGCTGCCCCATGCTCCCAGGCCAGCCTGTGAGAGGGGAGATGCAGAGAGGCACACAGCACTTCTTCTTGGTGAACACATCTCCATGTGTGTAGGGAGCTGGGGTGATGAAGTTCCAGCTGGACAGCATGTTACCCGCGGAAGCTCAAGGGTTCCAGTACCAAAAGGCAACAGGAGGAGTGGACACTAGGGACGATCAGCAGTCTACACCACAGCAGTACTCAGCAGTAATAAATGATCACTGGATTCTGCCTCAGATCAGCAACTGATAAAGATACATGAATATCTTTACCAACTGAAAACCGCGTATTTTGGGAAAAGTCAGATCTTGCGAGGGGTAAAAGGGGGTAGCCTTCTGGGTCATTTGCAGTGAAAATGGACACATTGGAAGTTATCAGCAAGTATATTTATTTAACCACCTTGATAGTCCTGGCCAGATGAGAACTGAATAAGCAAACAGAGTCTTTGCCTCCGCTCTCAAGTGTCTTACCTGAACTAGAGTCTCTCTGGTGACTCAGAAAGCACTGAGTTATGCCTTGAGGAGTCCCTCTGTGCTCTTTTCCTAGGAGCTCAGACACAGTCCAGGGTCTCCTCAACAACATTTCTCAGTGGCCATGCCAGGGTCATGGTCCTTTGCAGGTTGAGGCCAAATTTCACATTGCTAACTGGAGACAGGTGGAAGGATTGAAGTTTATCATTAAGCTGGTCTTCATTCCACAAAATGAGGGAAGCTTCTAAAATGTATCAGATGTTGAGAGAATTGAGAAGATTCATGGAAAGATGAAATTGCAAAGACGAGCCTCAGAAATCGAGTTGGGAATGCAACTTTTAGAAGATGATTTCCCTCGTAAATTTATTTTAAATGCTATATTTTGGATTCTTTTAAAAAATCTTTGTTGAGATGTAATTACACACCATAAGAGTCAACCATGCTAAGTGGACAGTGCTTTTTGGAATATGTATAGAGCTGTGCACCACCAGCCCCTCATCTACGATCCAGCTTTAGAACATTCCCATCACACCCCGCCCCACCCAAGATATTTCTTGTGTCCCTTCCCCACATTCATTCCCAGACTAGCCTCCAAGCAGCCACTAATCTACTCCCTGTCACTGTAGACTTTCTTTCTAAACATTTCTGAATATGTGATCTTTCACTTTTGTCTTTTTTTCATCGAGCATATGTTTTCAGGTTCTTTAGGATGGTAGTTTACTTCTTTTTATTGCTGACTAGATATGCTGCATTTTGTGTGTCTATTCACCAGTTGATAGACAATTGGATTGTTTCTGCTCTCTGACTACTCTGAATAATGCTGCTATGAAGATTTCTATTTATATTCATTGACCTGGGCTTTCATTTCTCTTGGTTAGATAGCTACCACTGGAATCGCTGGGTCATATGTTAAATTTGTGTTTAATTTTTGAGAAACTGCCAGTGTTTTACGTGACATTTTATGTTGTTGTTTTTTTTTTTAAACTTTGAGCTACATGAAGCTATTTCCATGCTTTTTTTTTTTAGAGCTCTGGTATTTTGTTGCTTAGGAAATAGCTTCTGAACCAAAATGATCAGTGCAGAAAGCACCATATGTCAGCAGAAATACATTTCAGAGATGTACACTTTTGGTCAGGGTTTTATTACATAGATACTATATATTCTTTCTGGAAAAATATATAATATAAATAAGCAAAAAAGGACAAAAGAAAAGCTATCATAAGTCTATGATCCAGAGATATCAAAAATTATCATTTTAATACATATTCTTCAAGACTTCTATATATTCTCCCCACCCTTCCACACATACATGGTGGGGGGAGCAGAGAAAGATGATAAAGTGGTGAAGGATGGGATATAAATATAATGAAAAAAGAATTACAATTGACAGATAAATGGATGAGAAAGTTTTTGCTAATAAAGCAATAAAATTGATCTATCACATTCAAAAAATTTACAAGGTTTTTAGAATCCATTAGGATGAAGGAATAGATGGATAAGCATGTTGTTGGTGAGTGTAAATTGGTTCAGCTTTTCTCAGGGCGTTTTGTCACTACATATCAACAGTGTGCACTTTCAACAGTTCTAGTTCTAAGAATTTTAGTGGACAAAACTAAGAAAGGAATATTTGTTGTGGGGAAAGTCTGGAAGGAATCTAGGTATCCACCAATCAGAGTTGAAAATAATGTGTAATAAATAGTCCATAAAAACGATGGATGTACTGCACAACAATGAAAGCTAATGGTGTATGTGTGAGTGCTAAGTCACTTCCGTCGTGTCCCACTCTTTGCAACCCTATGGACTGGAGCCCTACCCGGCTCTTCTATTCATGGGATTCTCCAGGAGAGAAGACTGGAGTGGGTTGCCGTACCCTTCTCCAGGGGATCTTTCCTACTCAGGGACTGAACCCATGGTTCTTATGTCTCCTGCATTGGCAGATAAGTTCTTTACCACTAGTGCCACCTGGGAAGCCCCTAAGGGTGTATACTTATACTAATTAATATGAAAATATATTTTAAAAAACAGTTTACATGAAACTATATAGTCCAATCCCACTTTTATTTAAAAAATAATCACTTGAAAAAATTGAAATGTAGTTGATTTAGATTATGAAAAACAAGCACTTTTGAGTTTTTAAATATAGAAAAAAATCCAGAAAAGTTTAGGCCAATGTATTAATAGTAGTAATCTCTGAGTTATGGAATTAAGAGGGATTTTAACATATATTTTTATTATCATATATTTTTTAAGCATGCACTACTTTTATAATAAACAATAGAATTACTTACATTTTGAAAAAAGTTATTAAATAGCCTGTGCTACTGCTAAGTCACTTCAGTCATGTCCGAGATCAAAATATAAAAGAGGAACAGGCTAATCTTTGGCCTAGTCAATCAAAGCTACAAAAAGTTTGACTATTTGGAGCACTGGGAGAAGAAAGGGCAGAGGCTAAGAAGAGAACTGACGTTGACCAGATGAGTGCCGTGGGCCAGGCGCCCTGCAGCAGCTGACGAAGGCAAGGGCACAAGTGTGAAGCAACATATAGTTTCAGATTTGACTTCCAGCAGCTGCTATACAGAATATGTGTTTTGAAAGATTTTCAAATCCATACAACAAATGGCATATTCCAAGCAATTTTATAGAAATACTGAGAAACGGCTCCCTAAATGCTTACTGTCTGCCAGGCTCTGTTACACACAATGAATTTACCTATCAGCACCAAGTTTACCAGTTGTTACACTACGGGCCTTTTGCTTTAGAGAAAAAAAAGGAGGGCATGACTAGAGGTTGCCAGCTGCCTTCATTGCAGCTGAGCAAATCTTAGGCCTGTTAAGGTCAGCCTTTCTACCTCCTGCTAGCTCCACTCTGGGGCTTCCCAGGTGGCTTAGTGGTAAAGAATCCACCTGCCAAGGCAGGAGACTCAAGAGACACAGTTTTGATCCCTGGGTCGGGAAGATCCCTTGGAGGAGGAAATGAAAACCCACTCCAGTATTCTTGTCTGAAAAATGCCATGAACAGAGGAGCCTGGAGGGTTCCATATAGTCCATGGGGTCGCAAAGAGTCAGACATGACTGAGCAACTGAGCATGCACACAGCTCAGCTCCACCTTCACCATCAGCTGATCTTCTCCCCAGCATCCAGTGCTCTGAAAGCCTGGAAGGAAAGACGTTTCTCCCCTGCCCTCCCCAAATGCCCATTTGCCATCATGTGGCATGCATGGATTCTGCATTGTTTCAGGCACGATGATTTAGTTAGATTCTCCTATAGCACTTACATAGGGCATATTACCCTGCAGGTTCATGAGTTCACACAAGTTCATGGGGCAAGAAACAGAATGTTCAAAACCAAAATGATGTGAGCCCTTCACAGATAACACACACCTATTCAATTCAGAAGCATACAAACAAACATCTCAGCCCTGTTAGCAAATATTTTGGTGACTTACAAGAGTTACATAAGTGTAGCTCATTGGAAAAGAAAGTGTTTCTTATTAGGTCAATAAGAGTGCTTTCCTTGGGTGAGTGGCTCCTGCAAGTCTCAGCCTCCTCTCCTACTAATTCCAGTTATTAAAGTGCTGACCGGATGTCAGCAGGAATTGGCAACTGTGGATCTCCTCCCCCAGGGATTCTGCCTATTATCTTAATCGTTCTCACTTAAAAGACTATTAAATGGCTATTTTCATTCCCCTTCCTTTCCACCTAAAAACACCCCCAAGTCACTAATTTATCTGTGCACACAATGCTGAGGGGACCCACAGTCAGCAGATCCTGTTTCATGGGCAGTCACTGAACTCTGTTTCTTGTATAGTCCTGGACTTTTGCTAAACTCAGATAAACTAAGCTCAGTTGTGGGTATTGCATCAGAGTTCCTTTCGCAAGTATCTTCAGTTTGGGAACAAACATTTAATTAAAATGAATGTTTTTGTTTCTCTTCCAAAATGGTAGTCCCAGCATAGGGATGGGCAAAACTTCCTGGTTCTTCTTCTCTTGTGGATCCAGAAGGTGACAGAAGCGGCCATTTGCTCCCCCTTGGAGCCATTTATAGTTTCTGAGTAACGCTGCACAATAATTATGTTAAAAACAGACATCTTAACATAATTTACATTAGACTTTTCTGAGAGCAGTCTCTGATGTCTCCATAGTTATTTTTTATTAGAATATTTTGGGCAGGCAAGGGCCATGAGGCTGAGGTCATGGGTCATTTTCAGAGCCCTTTCTGACATAATGTTCCTTGTACTGATGGTGAAAAGCACACATTGTTATTTTGGTAAGCAAATTACAAAATTGATGATTGCTCTACTGAGGCCGAATGGAGATCCCTGGTGGCTCAGTGGTAGAGAATCTGCCTGCCAAGCAGGAGACATGGGTTCCATTCCTGGGTCAGGAAGGAGGAAATGGCAACCTACTCCAGTATTCTTGCCTGGGGAATCCCATGGACAGAAAATCCAGGTGGGCTATAGTCTGTGTTGTGTGGGGTTGCAAAAGATTTGGACACAACTTAGCACCTGAACAGCAACGACAGTAATAAACAACTGCTTGGCCAACGTCGTAGCCACTGCAGCGATGTGTAAGAAAGGTCTGCACTATGACCTTGGCTTTTGGGGCTAACAGAATGCATCTGAGAGGGCTCACGGGGTCCTTCTGTGTCCCCCCAGATGCCGATGCAGAGATTGAAGGAGCCCCGGCCTCTCCCCTGGACGTGGTGTGCTTGGATGCTAACAAGGATTACATCATCATCACCTGGAAGCAGCCGGCTGTGGATGGAGGGAGTCCAATTCTGGGATATTTTATTGATAAGTTAGTATCTAGTATGACTTTGGTTAGAGTGATTGGTTATAGACATGCCTGCTTAGTTTCTCCCACCATTTCTTTCGCTCTTTTTTTTTTAAAATATACTGATTTTAATTTTTATTTTATTTACTTATTTTTTGATCGTGCCAGGTCTTCGTTGCTCTGTGGGCTTTTCTCTAGTTGTGGCAAGCAGGGGCTACTCTCTAGTTGAGGTGTGTAGGCTTCTCATTGCTGTGGCTTCTCTTGTGGAGCACAGGCTCTAGGGCATGCAGGCTTCAGTGGTTCCAGTTCCCAGGCTCTAGGGCACAGGCTTAATAGTTGGGGCGCATGGGCTTAGTTGCATGTGGAATCTTCCCAGATCAGGGATCAAATCCACGTCCCCTGCAACGGCAGGCGGATTCTTTACCATTGCACAACCTGGAAAACCCTCTCCCACCGTTTCTTGGTGAAGTGTTTTCTTTACCAGGCTAGTCTCCTTCTTTTTCTCTCTGTCTCTGTCTCCAAACAGATTGGTATGAATATATACTTAACTATCTGCTTACCTCAATTCCAAAGATAATTCTTCAATTCTGCTACCAGCCCAAGTCGCTAATTTGACAAGAATATTATGAATCTATACACCTGATAGAGGCTACTTCGGAAATGAAATAGCTGGTGTTTAACACACGTAATGTCCATGTTCCTAGTATGTCAGTAATTTAAGAATATTAAATGATAATACTCTAGGGACACTAACAAAATTTTATTTACATCACAAGAATCAAGCTTGACAAAGAAATAAATATTTATAGTACTAAACTATGTTTTATCTACAAATTATTGCTGTTTACATTCTCCAAAATTTAGAGGCTTAATATTTATAGGAAATGGGCCTTACACATGAATTTGGAGAAGGAAATGGCAACCCACTCCAGTATTCTTGCCTGGAGAATCCCATAGACAGAGGAGCTTGGCAGGTTACAGTCCATGGGGTCACATAGAGGTGGACACGACTTAGCGACTAAACCACCACACGTGAATTAGCCAGGGAGCTTGGCCAATGTACACAGCAAATTTAGATTATTGACCTAAAACCATTATTGTGTGACTTAGTTTCTTTTCAAATAGTTGCTCCAGTTCTCTTCCATTTTTGAGTAATAAAGTCTGACTGTAAAAACCACTAGGAACACATAACCTGTGCCACTGTAGTATAACAGGTTTGTACCAAGCTGGATTAAACTTAATATTTCTAGAAATAAGTAAGTATATGCCTACTGGGCTCAGAACCAACCAGAGAAATATTTATAATAAGTTATACACTATTTGGGGCTTTCCTAGTAGCTCCGTTGGTAAAGAATCCGCCTGCAATGCAGGAGACCCTGGTTCGATTCCTGGGTGGGGAAGATGCCCTGGAGAAGGGATAGGCTACCCACTCCAGTATTCTGGCCTGGAGAATGCCATGGACTGTATAGTCCATGGGGTCGCAAAGAGCTGGACACAACTGAGCAACTGTCACATACACTATTTAACCTATACTAAATGCTTCCACATTATTTCATCATTAGGTAATGATGACTTGTGAAATTTTAGGTAGGTTCTTTTTCATCCTTACAGTTTCCACATTATTGTCTTTGGTAGATTTACAAAGAATTTTCAGACTTTGATCATTGAAAGACCAGAGATAATCAGTACATCTTGTTTTCTTCTTGCTTTAGCCATAATGAAAATAACCTTAATGTGGTGAATATTTATTAAGCATTTGCTGTGTGCATGGCGCTGTTCTAAACACTTCATGTGCCTGCCCCATTAACCCATAGCCTCTCTTTGAGAGGTATGTGCCATTATTACAGATAGGAAGCAAGTAGCTGACCCATCACTGTGTCCTAGTGGCGAAATGGTAAGTTTGGGTTCTTGCTGTGAAAGTCTCCAGAGCAGCTGCTCCCCACCTTCCTTTCTGCCCACATGACAGTTTGGAAGTGAGTTCCAGGACCACTGGTTACCAAGACAGTATCTGCTCAGGGGAAGAGGGAGCTTCCTGGCAGAATTCCTGGAGGCAGGGGAGGTCTGTTGCTTGTCCAAGCCTTCTATCTCTCCCCGCTGGCCAGTTCACAGCAGCTCCAGAATTCTTACAAAGGAAAATTCAGGGGGAGGGAGTGGAAGGCATAGACTGAAGCCTTATTTGATACCATTTCACATAAGATTGAAGAAAATGTCCATTTCTCTCAAAGAATGGAAGGGTGATGGCAAGGAAGTGAAAATAATGTACCCCCGCCCCCACTCTAACTGCCTTTGCACTGCCATTGGCACCCTCCTCCCCCTTGAGAATCCTTTGGGCAATTATACCCTTTGGACAGAGAGCCGAGTTGGGGAAGTGATAAAAATTCAAAGTGCAGTGCTCTGCTCATAAAAAATAGTGAGTTACCGCTGCATTCTGAGGTCACACATTGGGCCCCTCAGACTCTATTGATCAGGCGGAAAGCATGATATGGACTGTCATCTTTTTCTCCTGGGATGTGACCCCTCTCTCCCTAGCCGTCGGCTGCTGTAAAGGCCCCCAGTAAGAAATCAGAAGTTCCAGGGACTTAGCCTTCCCTTGCTAGGCCCAAGGATTTCCCTACATCTCATCAGTCTCATCTGATAAGAAAAAAAATACAGTGCCCATCTCGCTGTTCCACCCACACCGCGTGTAGTGACCACCGGTGAGCTCTTTCCAGACTATAGTACAGAGAGGTGTCTTGTAAGGTGTTAACTTTCTTAACCACAGTTCCATTTTTAAAAGAAAATGCATAAGAACGATAAAGAAAGAAGTCACTAGTGGTAGAACTGAAGACCTTATCTGAGGGGGATGTTTGGGGGGTCCTCCCCCTTCTGCTATGTAAAAACTGTGCATACCTGCCTGCTTCTTTTCCCCCTGAAAAGCTCCTCTGCTTAGCACAGGAGACCCCTCAGCTGCCCGCTTTTAGAGAGGTGGAAGGATGTACAAGTCTCCATGAAAGCTCTGAGGCTTCTTTCCTGTTAGAGTAGATCCGTTGCAATTGAGTGGAGCTGAGTGCCTGCAGCTATGTATCTGCTGCAGGCTGCTCCAGGTGGAGGTTTTACAGAGCAAAGCCCTGAAGCACTGGGGTGGCTTTGCAGCCCTGACGCCATCTACTTAGCCATCCTTCCTCTCATATTCCTGTCCTCTCTCTCTCCCTTAGATGTGAGGTGGGCACAGACACTTGGTCTCAGTGCAATGACATTCCTGTGAAATTTGCTCGTTTCCCTGTCACTGGGTTGATCGAAGGCCGTTCTTACATATTCCGAGTTCGAGCTGTGAACAAAGTTGGGATAGGCCTGCCCTCTCGAGTCTCCGAGCCTGTGGCAGCTCTGGACCCGGCTGAGAAAGCTAGACTGAAGAGTAAGTGTTTCTCATTTTTCAGAATGACCTTTTAAAAATGATTGCAGTAGATCCCATTGCAAGGTTATTCTTCCCTCGTCCACCAGAGGGAGAAGAGAATAAGAAATCCTTTACTGATCAGAAAAATGCCAGGGGGAAGAAAACAAAAACAAAAACTTCTTCTGTTTTTTAATTTATCTATTCACTAAGGGGTTTATTTTATTAAGAGTCTTTGCCTTATTTAGCTGAGTTCCAGGCATTGTGTTTGAAATGAAAATATGAAAACCTGGAGCTTGAAGAGCATTTTTATTCATTTTATTAGAACACTTCAAATATCTTTTTTTTTCAAATATACTTTTCTTTCTGGTTTAGTTTCTTAAAATTGTAATTTTCTTAACGCTGAATTTATCCCTTATAGCATGAGTATCGCACTGCTGTGAGCTTTTGATATCAAAGGAAAATCACATTTACAACATTATATCTGATCTATCAGTACTCGAGTTTCCATATTAGGCAGTCAAAAACAATCTTTTCATATAGTTAGACTCCAAGTCTCGATGTCAAAATAGTGGTATGTAAATTATGATCTGCTTTTGTTTCATGGGAACCAATATAGCATCCTTAACAATAGGGACCATAAAATGACAGTGAAGAATTTTTGGACCTTCATACTTCAGTCTATGCCAGATTTCTCAACCTTGGCTCTGCTGACATTTTAGGCCAGGTATCTCTTTGTTGTGGGGGCTGTTCTGTGCATTGTGAGATGCTTAGCAGCATCGTTGGCCTCTACCCACTAGATGTCTGTAGAATCTGCACTCTTACCACCTCACCCCCATCGTGACGATCAAAATTATCTCCAGATGTTACCTAATGTCCCTGGGGGCACAAAATCACCCCAGCTGAGGACTACTGGTCTGTGCATTTACCACATTTACAGCTTTTCTTGACCTTAAGTACAAGCAGTGGCATCAATAAAAAATCTAATAAAATGATGCCACCTTCTCTCTGGAGACTTTCCCTGATCAGGCTCCTCAATTGCTCTCCAGTCACTTTTCACCTGCTTTTTCACTTTTCACTTTTCATCCAGCTTCCCTCCATCTTTCTTAATTCCATCTCATATTTTCATTTACTCCTCCTTTATAAATTTCAATGAAAATAAGATTTGCCGGAATTGAAAATAAGTTATCTTGCATTTCACCTTCCTGTTTTTGTACACACTCTGGTGGAAAGTACCTCATCTAAAGCAAGAGTTGAACCATTCTCTCTGATGTCTTTCTACAATCACAGAAATGAATTTCCTCTGTGACTCTGTACTGCCTGAGTCACTCATTTTATTTACTCGGGATCAAAAATGCTTCCATTTGTGAGTAAGTTTTAAAAGTAATGGAAAGAGATCCCTTTGGTTGAGCTTCACTGCATGATCAACAAAGCCCACCATCACTTTCATCTTCATATGACAGATACAGAACAGCCAGGCTTACATTGTTCTCAATAGGTTTCTCCTAGGTATATGCTATCTCTTAAGTAGGGTGAGAGAGCCTACGTGGTTCAGGAGATACACATTGAAGAGTATATGGACACAGGCTATTCCCCTTGCTTGTGTGAGTACAATTCCAGAAACATGGACTCCGTCCCGGCAAGTTCTGGGCTCTTGCAGATTGTGAGTTGCTTGATTCCCAGGGCTGTGCCCTTCGCCCCCAAATACTATGCACACGCTTGGTAAGACTCATTTCAGTTCAGTTCAGTTCAGTCGCTCAGTCGTGTCCAACTCTTTTCGACCCCATGAATCGCAGCACGCCAGGCCTCCCTGTCCATCACCATCTCCCGGAGTTCACTCAGACTCATGTCCATCGAGTCCATGATGCCATCCAGCCATCTCATCCTTGGTCGTCCCCGTCTCCTCCTGCCCCCAATCCCTCCCAGCATCAGAGTCTTTTCCAATGAGTCAACTTTTCGCATGAGGTGTCCAAAGTGCTGGAGTTTCAGCTTTAGCATTATTCCTCCCAAAGAAATCCCAGGGCTGATCTCCTTCAGAATGGACTGGTTGGATCTCGTTGCAGTCCAAGGGACCCTCAAGACTCATTAGGAAGGTACATATGTAAGCTAGTAACAAACCCATTTGTGATGAATCTGGACCGTTTATCAGTTTCTCAATGGAGTTGAACTGTGTTTGTGAATGTTTCTGATTTTTTACACTTATCTCTGTTAGGCCGCCCCTCAGCACCCTGGACTGGACAGATCATTGTCACTGAGGAAGAACCAACAGGTAAAAGCTACATTTCCCCCTGATAGTATTGCCAATGTTCGGCCATGCGGTTTAGCTATTGTGGAAGGTATGGTGTATATTATTTAAGATGTTTTGGAAAAAACGTACTGAAGTATTTGGAGATCATGAAGTAACACAATGTTAGAGAATCACTTTTTTTTTTTTAAGATTTATTATGGTACAATGACATGGACCAAACTGCATGTCTGTAAAACGTACAATGTGATAAATTTTACATGTGTGAATACCTGTGAAATCACCAATGTGATCAAAATAATGAACATATCTACCACCCCTTAAATTTCCTCATGCCCCTTCCTCATCTCCCCGCTATCACTTATCTGCTTTCTGTCACTGTTGTTTATGTTGTTCACAATTTTAAGTAAATGGAATCCTACTAATTTTTGCCTGATTGCCTTCACTGAGCATAATGATATTTATCCATGTTGACGTATATATCAGTTCATTCCAATTTATTTATACCTTCTCGTTTGAAAGCCTCTGTGAACCTCTCTGGTAAGTGTTTTTGTGGATATACCCTTTCATTTCTCTTGGATAAATACCTAGGGGCTGAATGCACAGGTCATCTGATAAATATCTGTTTAATTTTTTAAGAAATTGCCAGCGCTTTTCCAAAATGATGGTACGTTTTACATTCCCATCAGCAGCAGTTGAGAGTTCCAGCTGCTGCTCACTGTCCCAGTACTTGGTATGGTCAGTCTTTTTAATTATAGCCATTCTAGTCAGCGTATATTGGTGTTTTATGTCACACTGGCATTTCATAGTAGGTGCATAGTGGTCTTAATTTGCACTTCCCGAGTAATGCTGAGCATCTTTTCATGTGTGTATTTGCCGTTTTTGCATCCTATTTGACATCTTTGCCATATCCAAGTTCACTCAGATATTCTTTCTTTTTTTCTGGAAATGTCACAGCATCAGCTCTTACACTGTTATCTTTCAATTTATGATACATTTCAAATTAATTATTTCTATATTGTGTGGATTAAGGGTCTAAGTGTTATTATTTTGCATATGGTGATCCAATTATTTCAGCAACATCTGTTGAAAAGATTATCCTTTTCCCATTGAATTGCCTTAGCACTATTGTCCAAGTCAATTGATTGCATATTTGTGGATCTGTTTTTGAATCTTTGTTTGTTAATTTTATTTTCTTTATACTAGTACCACTCTGTCTTGAACTGTAGCTTTTATAAGCTTCTTATTTTTCTTTCTTTTGTTTTAGCTTCATAGTTTTGCAATCAGGTAATATAAGACCTCTAGTCATTTTTTCCCCAAGTTGCTTTGACTACTCTAAGTCTTTGCATTTCCATGTAGAATTTAAAATTAGATTATCAATTTTTAAGAAAAAGTCTGCTAGGATTTCTATTGAATCTTTTATTTTTCATTTGTTTCTATCTACTTACTCTCTCCAACTAAATGATAGACTTATTGCTTGTAGTTTTGTAGACATTTTGCTTGTAGTTTTGTCAGGTTTTGTTTCATATATTTTGAGACTCTGCTACTAGGTTCATAGGCATTTTTATTATTATATCCTCTTATGCACTGACCACTTTATTATCAGAAAATCACTCCTTTTATCCATGGTAACGCATTTTTGCTTAGAAATATGCTTTATCTGATATGAACATGACCATTTCAGCTTTCTTTTGATGTGTTTAGCATGACATATGATATCTGTCCTTTTCCTTTGTGTTTTTGTATGTAAATCACATTTCTTGTAGGCATCATATCCTTGGGTCTGGTTCTTTAAGGCAAACTAGTAATCTTCACCTTTTAATTGGGATATTTGAACAATTTACATATCATTGTGATTATTGATATGACTGGATTTAAATCTAACATCTTGCTATTTGTTTTTTATCCATTCCATCTATTTGTTCCTTTTTCCTCTTTTCTTTTGGATTTGAATATTTTTATTTCATTTTTTCTATATTATCCTATTAGCTATAATTATTTATTTTGATGCTATTTTGATGATTATGTATTTAATATCTTGGAATTTTTTCAGTATAATTAACATCTGATCACACCCTATTTTCAAGTAATATTACACTGCTTCACATGCAGTATAGGTCCTACAATACAATTCCATTTTCCTGAGTGCGTGTCCCTCAAGCTTCCCTGTTGTTTTTCAGAGGGTGTTGTTCCCGGGCCCCCCACTGACCTCTCTGTCATTGAGGCCACGCAGAGCTATGTGGTGCTGAGCTGGAAGCCCCCCCGCCAGCGTGGCCATGAAGGCATCCTGTATTTTATAGAAAAGGTGAGACTCTGGGAGCAGCATCATTATCTCTGGCACTTCTTCAACATTTCTTTAAAGAAGTAGAGATTAAGTTTCTGTTGTGTCCTGAACTTTAAAAACTCTTATAAACTGTTACCTGTTTCCACAGAAAAATGTGTTTCCCAGAATTTTGCCTGAAAGTTCAGGGGATTTATGGATCCCTAGAGAAGGCAATGGCACCCCACTCCAGTACTCTTGCCTGGAAAATCCACGGATGGAGGACCCTGGTAGGCTGCAGTCCATGGAGTTGCTAAGAGTCAGACACCACTGAGCGACCTCACTTTCACTTTTCTCTTTCATGAATTGGAGAAGGAAATGGCAACCCACTCCAGTATTTTTGCCTGGAGAATCCCAGGGATGAGGGAGCCTGATGGGCTGCCATCTATGGGGGTCGCACAGAGTCGGACATGACTGAAGCGACTTAGCAGCAAGGGTCACCCATGGACTCCTAAGAGGTCCACAGACCCCAACTCTTAGCCCCTCCAAGAAGAGAAACATTCCTGGAACTGTAGATGGCCTCTGCAACACTGTGTTGCAGTGCTTTCTCACCGCTTTTCCCATCTCCCTTGCTCTGCTGTTGTGGTTTAGTTGCTCACTCGTGTCTGACTCTTTTAGGCCCCATGGACTGTAGCCTTCCAGACTCCTCTGTCCATGAGATTTCTCAGGCAAAAATATTGGAGTGGGTTGCCATTTCCTTCCCCAGGGGATCTTCTTGACCCAGGAATCAAACTCACATATGCTGCATATGTGAGCCGCCAGAAAGTTCATCAAAGAACTATAGGTCTAGGCAAATACCTGTAAGTTAGGTAACAACATAAAATCTATATTCACCTGTCTTTCTGGCCCTTTAGTTATTTCTAACCAGCAGCTCTTGAGAACATTATATTGGAGGCAAAAACACAGGGTCTGTGGTTTTCCTTTATTAACAATTTTATTCATGAGGACATTTGGCTCATGGGGGGCATGCCTCACTTCCTTCCTATCCCTAGAGGTGAATAAAAATAAGAGGTTCATTTCTTCAACATGCCAATATGGACATCTTCAAAGAAAGTCTGATTTTACCAAAATAATGCTTAATTTTTATGTTTTATCAATTTTTACATTTTCTACACATTAGCCTCAAATGAAATATAACTTGAGTATCATTCTTGATTAAAAATTTTTTTCTTTCTTTCTCTCTTTTTTTTTTAATAGAGGGCAAGTCAAGAGTGATAAACATTCACTTCTTAGAGTATTTAATATGCATTCCTCCAGTGATTCATTTTGAAATGCTCCACACAAAGATAGTTCTGAATAAGCTCTGTGGCTGTAATTACCGTCTTTCTTATAATAATGACACAGGAACAGCCTACTCCTGAGGCCTTTCTTTGAGATGAGTCAACTTTGGCTTCTGTTAAGCATCTCCTCTGGTCACATAAACTCAAATTTCTGCATGAAAGTCTGTAGCTTCTCCAGACCTAAATACCTGAATCTGATTAAAAATTTGAGTGTTCTTCTACCAGTGAGCCAGAAGGGACCTTTGTGAGTACAGCATGGATAAAGAGGTCTGCACAGGCCCTGCCAACATACAAGGTCTAGGATGTGCCAGAGGAGCAGCACACTTGCAGAAACCTGGGGCACGTTTACAGAAAAGCCATCCAGATGAGTGCCAGACTGTGGTCCAGAGCCAAGTCTCAAATTCTCATTTAAAAAAAAAATTTATTTATTTGGGTCTTTTTTGCTGGGCCAGACTTTTGCTAGTCACAGAGAGTAGGGGCTACTCTCCAACTGTGGTGTGTGGACTTCTCCTTGCAGTGGCTTTTCTTGTTGTAGAGCACGGACTCTAGGGCACACAGGCTTCAGTAGATGTGGCATACCAGCTTAGCTGCCCCATGGCATGTGGGATCTTCCAGGACCAGCGATCAACCCATGTCTCCTGCATTGGCAGGCGGATTTTTAACCACTGGCCTACCTGTGCTTAGTCTCTCAGTTGTGTCTGACTCTCTGTGACCCTTTAGACTGTAGCCCACCGGGCTTCTCTGTCCATGGGATTTTTCAGGCAAGAATAAGGACCACCAGGGAAGTCCTCAAATTATTTCTGATGAACCACTTCTAAACCGTTGACTTTTCACAAGGGAAATGTTCCCATGCTCTCTTCCCATGACAAGTTTCCATCCGCAGGATGTTCAAGCCCACAGCAGTGCTGCCTCTCTGGTTATCCCTGTGCTTGCTCTTCTTCAAGGAACCTTTTACCTGGGATTTGCACGCACATTAAGCATGAACTTGCCTGTCATGGTGATGGGCTTACAAGCAGTTATGCCATGTCTGTGAGCCCTGAGACAGTTGATATTGAGGGGAATTAGATAAATCAAGTTCCATTGCTCTCAACCCCTCTGTCCTACTGTGTTCTTTTCAGTCCCCAGAGTTTTCCTCAGATGTCTTATGTTTTCAGCGCTTTCCAATTTCCCCTTTCAGAAGTCCGGTCAAGTCAGAGACAAGAATTGTATGACTTGGTAGCTCTGTTTCTACCAAAGGAACGAAAACAACTGATGTTTACCGAGGACCAGGCACTGTTTTCCAAATGAGGCAGTGGTAAAAGGATCTGCCTGCCAGTGCAGAAGACACCGGAGACACTGGTTCAGTCCTTGGGTCCGGAAGATCCCCTGGAGGAGGAAATGGCAACCCACTCCAGTGTTCATGCCTGGGAAATCCCATGGACAGAGGAGCCCTGGTGGGCTACAGTCCATAGGGTCACGAAGAGTCAGGTACGACTGATCAGCTGAGCACACACATGCAGGCACTGTTCTAAGCTCTACATATGTTAGCTCCCTTCATTCTTCCAGGAACCCTATGAAGGAAATACTTTTATTTTTATTGCATCTGCTTTGTAGATGAGGAAACGGGCATAGATGGGGTATATAATTTGCCCCAGATCACACAACTAGTAAGAGACAGAGCTAGGATTTGAACCTAAGTGGTCTGACTCAGGTCCATATATCCAAGTTTTACACACTGCTGCCTTCCAACCTTCCCACGCCTAAGTCTCCTCTCAAAAGCTTGGATAATAGGGACTTCCCTGGTGGTCCAGCGGTTGAGATTTCACCTTCCAATGCAGGGTGTGTGGGTTTGATCCCTGGTTGGGGCGCTAAGATCTCACGTCCCTCGCAGCCAGAAAACCAAAACATAAAACAGAAGCAGTGTTGTAACAAATTCAATAAAGGCTTTAAAAATGGTCCACATCAAAAAAAAAAATCTTAAACTTCAATAATCACATATGTATGCCAAAAATGAATCAAAGTCATAAACTAAACAATAAAAGTCTGGGAGGATTCTATTCCTCAGTGGGTAGCAGAGCGACTTAAAGGGGAATTTACTCTCTCTGCCTCCCACATACAGCAGACACATTATCATAAAAGGTACTGCAAGGGATGTCAGTGGTTACCTCATCAAATTTGCCTATTTTACAGACGTTGACACTCATGTGACTGTCCCAGGACCACATTGCTCACTGTTACCAAAGCAAGGACCTGAAGCAATGCCTCTGGGTCCTTTTCATCATACCATATTGCCTCTCATTTCAACTAAATGAAGGTTATGCTAAGTGATGTACTAAGAAACTTATTGTCCCCTAAAGTTATCATCCTTGACAGCTGGTCAGTCTATCACAGGTTTGGATTTCTGGAAAAATCTCTTGAAACCACTCAGACGTTCTGTGGCAAAGTCACTTCTGCTTTGTCCATATTCTAAAAAAGAAAAAAAATTCTTTATCTTTCACTAACTTCATACATCTAGAATTCAGAAAAATTAATTCATTCAGGAAAAAAAAATCATTGATTATCTACTATGTGCCAGATGACAGTTCCAGGCTCTGGGGTATAGCAGTGAACAAGATATCTTCCTGAGCTCATTTCATTGGAATTTACATTCCAACAATGGAGACGACAAACAAATAGTTTAATTTCAAGTGTTGTTGATAAGTTTCTTGGTGAAAAATAAAGCAAGGGAATGGAAGTAAGGAATAGAGAGAGATGGGGAAGGAGCAAATAACCTTTGCAGGTCAGTGATGGGATGGCAGTGATCAAGAAGGTGATATGTGAGCACAGACCTGCATGCTGTTATGAGTCATTATATAAAACACAATAAAAATAACTCAGGTCATAACAATATAATGGAAATGTAAGTATCTAAGATAGCATATTAAACTTAATTACATACCCTAAAAATGCATCTTACACCAATTTTTGTGTCCTGTTGTGCTTAATTGTGTCTCACTCTGCAACCCCATGGACTATAGCCCGCCAAGCTCCTCTGTCCATGGAATTTTCCAGCAACAATACTGGAATGGGTTGCCATTTCCTATTCCAGGGCATCTTCCCAACCTAGGGATCAAACCCGCATCTACGGCATTGGCAGGCAGATTCTTTACCACTGTACCAACTGGAAAGCCCGTCTGACCCCAAACTATCATCTAAATGAAGTAAGGACTTTTGTAAGTAGACCAATGGCCTTATTTAGTTAAGAAAAGAAGTGGAATATCAAGGCATCATATTTGTCCAACAATACAGCTGTATTTGATTGAGGTAATCCTGTGGACTTGAGATGTTTCATCCCCCACTTCCTCCAAATCTCTTTTCCAGACCAACTTGCATGACAGGTAGTAGTTTGTTGGCAGATAAATGAACTTCGAGGTGCCTTAGAGTTCTTCAGTTTATTCTTTCTGTGCCTTCAATGACCTCACTGTTCTGGCTGCAGTGTGAAGCGGGAACTGAAAACTGGCAGCGGGTGAACACAGAGCTCCCTGTGAAATCTCCCCGCTTCGCTCTGTTCGACTTGGCTGAGGGGAAATCCTACCGTTTCCGAGTCCGCTGTTCCAATTCGGCTGGAGTTGGTGAGCCATCAGAGGCAACGGAAGTGACCGTGGTTGGTGACAAGCTTGGTAAGTGTAGAGTTTGCTTGAGCTGCTGTAAACTTATTTGACTTCAATTCGAGAGAAAATTCAAAAGCAAGAATCGTACTGAAATACATATATGTTCAAAAGTAAAAATGGTGACAGCTTTTTTCATATTTTAAATTTAACTGATGACTGTGCTTGGCTGATATGTTAAAAAGAACTTAATGTGTGTGTGTTAGTTGCTCAGTCATGTCCGACTCTTTGCGATCCTGTGGACTTCCTCTGTCCATGGGATTCTCCAGGCAAGAACACTGGAGTGGGTTATCACTTTCTTCTCCAGGGGATCTTCCTGACCGAGGGATCGAACCCAGGTCTCCTACATTGAGGCAGATTCTTTACCATCTGAGCTACCAGGGAAGCACCCCCTCCTCCAAAAAAAACTTTATAATTATGAATGATTATGAAAGTACATTTCTTCAGGAGTTTCAACAGTATTGCTAGTGTACTTTTTTCCTGGAGGGGATTGGTATGTTCATCGGTGTTTAGTTTTTCATTATGCTCCCAAACTAGCATATTTAAAACATTTTCTGCTCTAACGAATATAAAGAACTGTGTGTCTGACGTGGTTACTAGTATAATATTTATATATGCATGTTCATGTTTCTGCATATGTGATAGGAATGAAGTTTTAAAGCCACCTTGAACGTGACCATCATTTTCTTCTTTCCTCAGACATCCCCAAGCCTCCGAGCAATATCATCCCAAGCAGAAACACAGACACATCAGTGGTCGTTACATGGGAGGAACCCAAAGATGCTAAAGAGCTGGTCGGGTACTACATAGAGTCAAGCATTGTTGGCTCTGGCAAGTGGGAACCTTGCAACAACAACCCTGTGAAGGGCACGAGGTAACCGCACTATGTCAGGAAGTGGGACTGGGGTTCTGGCGCTGGAGTCACAGGGGCTGCAGAGAAGAAATGCAGCCATGGACCCAAACAGCAGCACAAACATCCAGCGCAGGGAGATTATTGAAAACATTATGCTCTGAGTATCCAAATGAATTCAAAATTGAATGTGTCTATGGCCATACATTTGAAGAAAGGATTACTAGTGACATTAAACACTTGGAAACCCACAATGGCAGCTATGATAAGCGGTCATTTCATAGCTCTTTTCTGATTCTTGCACTTTATACTGTATATCCTTTGAAACCTTTTGTTCACTTTTAATATCCAACGTGATACTAGATTCCAAGGAATCTAGGCTCTAGTAAACAAAAATTATCCAGACATTTTTTTTTAAATTCAAGTATAAGTAATCTACAACACTATGTTAGTTCCAGGTGCACAACATAGTGATTCAGTGTTTCTATACATTACCAAATGATCTCCACAATAAGTCTAAGTACCCACTGCCACCATTGCGAAGCTATTACAGTATTATTGACTATATTCCCCAGGCTATACATATCATCCCCATGACTTATTTTTTAACTGGAAGTTTGTACCTCTTAATCCTCTTCACCTATTTCATCAACCCCCAACCCTGTTCCCCTCTGGCAACCACCTGTTTGTCCTCTGTATCTAAGAGTCTGTTTCTCTTTTGTTCTGTTTGTTCATTTGCTTTGCTTTTTAGATTCCACATATAAGTGAAATGAAGTCATACAGTATTTGTCTTCTTCTATTTGACTCACTTCGCTTAGCATAATCCCTTTTGGGTTCATCCGTGCTGTAAATGACAAGCCTCCATTCCTTTCTATGGTTGAGTAATACTCCATTGTGTGTACATGCCACATGTCCTTTATCCATTATCAGTGAAAACTTAGGTTGCTTTTATATCTTGGCTACTGTCAGTAATGCTGCAGTTGAACATAGGGACACGTGTATCTTTTCAAATTGGTGCTTCTGTTTTCTTCAGAAAAATACCCAGAAGTGGAACTGCTAGATGGTATGGTAGTTCTGTTTTTAATATTTTGAGGAACCTCCATGCTCTTTTCCATATACCAGTTTACATCCCACCAACAATGAGCATTCCCTCTCCTCCACATCCTTGCCAAAACTATTTGTTTCTTGTCTTTTTGAGGATATTCATCCTGACAGGTGTGAGGTGATAGCTCATTGTGGTTCTGATTTGCATTTCCCTTACGGTTACTGATGTTAAGCATCTTTTCATGTTGACCCTCTGTATGTCTTCTTCAGGAAAATGTCTATTCAGACATTTTCTGAAAAATGTCTGCCCATTTTTTAATTGGGTTGTTTGGGAAGGGTTTGATATTAAGTTTTATGAATTATTTGTATATTTTGGGTATTAACCCCATATTAGATGTATCATTTGCTCATATCTCCTTCCATTCAGTAAGTAGCCTTTTTGCTTTGTTGATAGTTTACTTTGCTGTGCAAAACCTTTTTCATTTGCTGTAGTCCCATTTGTTTACTTTTCCTTTTGCTTTCCTTGCTGAGGAGACAAATCCAAAGAAATGCTGTAAGACCAGGGTCTAAAGGTATATGGCCTATGCTCTCTTATAGAACTTTCATGGTCTCAGGTCCTGCATTTAAGTCTAATCCATTTTGAGATTATTTTTGTGTATGATGTCAGAAAATAGTCCAGTTTGCTTTTTGCTCATGTAGCTGTCCTGTGTCATTAATGATGCCAGCATTTTAAATGAGTAGAAAAAAGTATTGGTATTGTATGAGTTTTGAACATCAGTATGGTAAATCCAGTGCTGAGGAGATATACACACACCAAAATAAAGACATTCAGAATACTTAGTGATCTTGTATCTAGTTCTAATGTAAGGAGGGTTTTTTTTTTCCTTGCTTTTGAATATTTTGCCAACCAGATTTGTAAACTGATGACGAATTCTGGCCTACACCCAAATTCTGAGCCTCCTTTGCTTTAGGAGATTTCAGGGGAGAATTCCCCCACCCCATTGTCAAGCAGGTTTGTTAGGCAGCTTCTGGCGTGGCCAATTCTATTCCAAGGACCCCATAGGTCGAGTCATTCCTTTGCAGAACACTAGAGAATGAAGACAAACCAGTTAGTGGGAGAAGGCAGTATGCTTTGCAAGAGATTCATTTAACCTGTTTGTGCATTTCATGTTTACTCTGAGTTTCCTACATTTTCCAAGGACTGTTTAGAAACTTCCATGGCAAGTAGGCATTGACTGCCTTTCCACAAATGGAGGGGAGCTGCTCAAGGACTGACACCATTTGTTACCTATTCTCAAAACCTAGCTCAGTGTCTGGAATACTGAAGTGCTTGGTAAATGTTTACTGAACTGAGCTGGCCTACACTATGGCTGCCTGTATTAAATATTTCAACTTGCTGATAGTGGCAGAGTCATAAGCAGGCAGTAATTTCCTCTACTTACAGTCCTTAGGATGGATTAGAATGTTACTGTGATTCATGAAACAGGTTGTTTTTATAGCCCTGGTAACTATTAAGAAAGTGAGGTTGTTTTATGTGTGAAACTGCCCATGGATTCACACCTCATTACTGAACCTTAAAATGTACATGACAATTCTCAAGTCAATGTTTCACCTAATTTTCAGATTCTAGCATAATTTTTCAAGTAATTTTACCTTCCATGGCATTCAGGGAGGCAGCGAGTAGGCCTCTGTGACAAGGGGCAGCCAGTGCTTTAGAACTATAAATATAACCCTGAAATAATCATTAATAATGTTATTAATACCACCTATTATTTAGTCAGTGCCTCTTATATCCAGGGCCTGTAATGGGTACTATTATACTTTTTAAATTTTATTTTTAATTTTTTATTGAAGTATAGTTGATTTATAATATTTCAGGTGTATAGCAAAGTCATTCAGTTTATATATAGATATAGATATTCTTTTCAAATTCTTTTCCATTATAGGTTGTTATAAGATATTCAATATAGTTCCTTTTGCTGTTCAGTAGGACCTTGATATTGATCTATTTAATATATAGTAGTGTGTCTATTAATTCCTAATTTATTCCTGCCCCTGTACTATATATAATTTATGGTCAATCTTCACACAAGAATTACTATGTAGGCATTATTATCTCCATTTTACTGATAAGTACACACAGGTTCAAAAAGGATAGGGTGTTTATTCAGGGGAAAACCAGGACTCCTCACTATTTGACAGAGTGAGTTTAGAAAATTGCCTGAGATGCCTTCTTGTTTAATGTATGTATGTTACCTGGATCTCTCTACATTCTTTTCTTCCTTTTGAAAAAATGAATGGTTTTCATAAAGCCAGATCATTCTGTTAAACTAACAGAATTTAGTTTAGTCCCTTAATTTTCCTCCTGGGAAACTTTAAAAATTTTCTTCCCTTTCAGATTTACTTGTCACGGATTGAAGACCGGCCAGAGTTATATTTTCCGGGTCAGAGCAGTTAACGCCGCCGGACTTAGTGAATATTCACAGGATTCAGAAGCAATCGAAGTAAAAGCTGCTATTGGTAAGTTCTTCATGCACAGCTTTACGGGTGCGGGGGGTGGGAATGATTTTTCCTAAGTTACAACGAAGGATGCCATCCTCTCCAGAGACTGTGTCAAGTTTCTAAGATGGCTCAATGATCCCATCCTCAGATGGTCATCGTCTCTGACTCCAGGCAACCTCTAATCTTCCACAGCTGTTCTTTTACAGATCTCCATCACTTATCCAGATTCTCTGCTTCTGTAGCCTTTCCATCTTTATCAGCCCAAGTTTCCTCAGATATTCATTCCCATTGTGTGAAACTCCACTTTAACTTGGTGCTCATCCTGGGAATACAGAGGGCCATCCAATCCCATGAGGTGGTGTATCACCCGTAACCAGATCATCTCATACCTAAAAGCCATTCCATCTGCAGCAGAGCCTGGCTTGTTTTCAGTAACAGCAGCACATTAACCTGCCTTTTATAAACTCTGCTAAAATTCGTGTAAAACATGCATGGTTGCTTAATCATATGTTTCATCTCTGCTGGCAAAGTAACCAACAGAATAAAACCAGTAATAAAGTAATTATATGTATGTATAATGATGTGCCTCCCAATCTTAAGGTGGGGAAGGGACCCAGGTAGTTCAAGCAATAAAAATGAAATCTGTGATATAGTAGCACATATGTAAATAGGAAGATTATTTAATACCAGTTGTCTTCAGTTAGCATCTCGTATTACATTTTTTTGTGTGTGTGTGTCACAAGACATGTGGGATCTTAATTCCCCAACCAGGGTTGGAACCAGTGTCCTCTGCAGTGGAAGCACAGAGTTTTAACCATTGGATCTCCAGGGAATTCCCCTGTATTACTTTTTAACATTCCTTATAATATGTTCGTATTATAAGGACATAGTGAACATGTTTCTTTGAGATTGGGAGGTACAGACCATTACTATATCAATAAGGTACATAACTCTAATTGTTACATAATCAAGATCTTTGTTTGTCTCTTGTGCACTCCCCCTATCCCCCATTCTGTTGAATAATGGAACTTATATCTTAAGAAATGTCTGAGAAGTGCTTGTTGTTATATTTACTTGGGTCCTGCAAATCCAAATGGTTCTTGTTCTGTCTCTGGTTTTTTGTTCTCATTTCTTCTTTTCCCAGAATATGGAGAAGTTGAAATGTTTCCTTGGTGTTAGTTATGTGAAATGTATGCTTTCCATATTTCTTGCAAATTCAAGTGATTTCCTTTAAACCAAGATTGTTTTTGTTCTGTGTGTGGTGCTAATGTTTTTCTTTTTTATTCTAAGCGTAATCTGTATTGCGCGTCCTGGCTCAAAGTGTTTCTGTTGTTATCTGGCAATTGTAGGGGGAGGAGTGTCTCCAGCTGTGTGGCCTGAACTGAATGAGACACCTGGTGGACTAACAGACTCCAGGGGAGGCATGCATGACACCTCCCGGCCAACCTTTAAGAAAGATGCTTTGCTTGGTAGCAAACTTAACAAACCTTCACTACCCAGTAGTGCTCACAACCTGGGCCAAACAGAAGTGAGTAAAGTAAGTGAAACAGTTCAGGAAGCGCTTTCCCTGCCATCAAAGAAAGCAGCCCTTGAGGGGAAAAGTAAGTCTGAGCCTCTGAGAAAGAAGAAGGACCTAGGTGAGCGATGAAACAGTAAGAGCGTCTCATCTGTTCACATCAGTGTCCTCACGGCTCATTGTCCATATCACCTTCTTCCATCTGTGTTCACTTTCATCAGTGTTCATTCTTAATTTTATGTGTTTTCAGTTACCCATTTGTAATACCTTTGTTTAATGAGTCATAGAAGTAGTTTTCTGTGAACTTGGCTTTGACACATAATTCATTGTGCTTAATGACAATAGAAATATTTAAAGTAATTTGGTTATTGAGTCCCTTCTAGCTTGTCAAATAGACACACCTTTGGCCTCATTTTGCTGAGAGTTAGACATGAGAGCAGGAAGAATTCGATAATCGTAGCTTGTAAGAGGTCCTTCAAAATATCATTTTGGTAAATGGATAGGAAAAATATTTCACAAAGAACTGACATTTTATTAGGGTCATAGTTATTAACTTATGTTATTTATCCTTAGCTTTTCAAATTACCTTCACATTTAATTCAAATAAACATAAGTAACAATATGTCTTTGAGTTGTCATGAAAAGTTTAACATAGTATTATAATCACATATCACTATATTCGATTATATATTATTCACATTCCCAGAACTAAGACTGTTTATCAGTAAGGCTAATTATCTAACCAGAATTAAAATAGAAAGACTAATTATCAGTAATCAGATTTTTTAATCAAGATACTTGGTGCTTGTGGTTTATACATTCTAAGAGACAATGTTTCTCTTATTGAATAAAAAGGAATTAATTAGTATATACTGACAAATTGTAACATGCCTCTCACCCATCCCCTATACCTCACCTCTAACTTCTGTAACCTCTGCTTTTTTGACACCTTTATTTACCCCTTTAACTCAAGATGAGATGGGGTGAACTCATTTGAGAATTCATATTCAACACTGCTCTGAAACAGAGAAAGAGTTTTTAAATGTAGTGAATGCCGGAGGTTGATGATGGGAGGGAGAGAGGGAAATTTTTTTTTGTTTAATCTTTATTGTTCTGAGAATCTTTTTGAATAAGAATGAGATGGTTCCTATCTCTGGTAACCCACATAAATCCTCAGAAAATTCTTTCTAATGTTACTACATATCGAGTGGATTTCTTTTCACCAGCCACCCTCTCTTTTTTTATCAGAAAAACTGTATTTTCAGTCGTTGAGAGAAAGTTCGATCAGCAAAGCCACATAAATGAAGGGAAACTTTTAAAATAGTATCCAAATATTTTCCTGACCAAGCGCTAATAAACATAGTGATAGGTATGTAGTATTTCACGCCATATGAATAATAATCCAATATCAGGGTTAAAACAATGGAGTAAAAGGTGTTATACTAAGAGAAGAATCACATGGAAGAATGTTTCTGGTTTAAGAAAAAAAATTAATGCTGCTTTTAGCTGAGCTGCAGAATATGATTTTTCCTGTGTATAGACAGAACTTATATAGTTGTAAGGTCTCACATGGATGTATGTGTCTGAGTGGTGAAATGCTAGCTGTTTGGAAATATATGGAAATTCTTAATAAATGAATCAAGGCAGAAATCGATATACATATGCTATTTTTCTCAAGGAGCAAATAAAAGCAAAGCCACATAAAAAAACTAAAATATCTACATTTTCATTCTATTGTTTTAGGAATGAAGACATACTATGTACCTCAGTCCTAAAATTTAGAGTTGAGATACATAAAGCAAGATGAAAACTAAGCAGTAAAAATATGTAAAGTATTATTTTAAAAAAAAACGAAAATACATATCTTGGGAAAATATTTCTTCATATGGGGAATGCATCATTATTCAGAATATTGTTAGTTTTTTCAGGATTTTGTTAGAAACACATTTTGCTGTTAATATTTCAAAGCTTCTTTCTTCTTGGGAATGAAGGGGGCAGGTTCTTTTTATCTCTGGACTAATAACTGTGATGCAGTTTTTACTGTGTGTCAGTTTTCTTCCTTGAACATCAAATGGACACCAAGTTGCTTACTGGTATTACGTTTTAGTTTTACATTCAAGACCTAGTGCCCTCCCGCATGGCATCAGTGAGACAGTTTGATGGATGTAGAATCACAGAAGCAGTTCTGTCCACTCACAAGCTCTTCATGTTACAACAGCACCACCATCTCCACCCTGTGACATCACTTGTCTCGAAAGTTTTCGTGACTCAATGGTTCTTGGATGGAAGCAGCCAGATAAGACTGGAGGGGCTGAAATTACGGGTTATTATGTGAACTATCGTGAAGTGATCGACGGGGTACCAGGAAGATGGAGAGAAGCCAACATCAAAGCCGTCAGTGATGAGGCATATAAGGTAAGCGTGTGGCCTTCTGTGGGCTTCCCAAGTGGTACAAGTGGTAAAGAGCTGCCAATGCAGGATACGTATAAGAGACGCAGCTTTTATGGAGGCTTCACTACATAGACTCGATTGATTAAACCATTGGCCATTGGTGTATGAACTTAATCTCCAGCCCATCTTCCCTCTCCAGCGGTCCAGAGGTCTGGGATGAGGCTGAAAGTTCCCGCCCTCTAAGCACACGATTAGCTGCCCTGGCAGTCAGGCCCCATCTTTAGATGCTTTCCAAAAGTCACCTCATTAACACAGTAAAATATGTTTGTCACTCTCATCACTTGGGAAATTCCAAGTGTTTTACAGCTCTGTGCCAGGAATGGAGACAAAAAAGATAAAACATGTATTTCTTATTATTAATTGCAGTATCATAGTCAGGATAATCTATCTCCCTTTTGCTTAACTCAAAACCAACTGATTAGTAATCTTAATTACATATGAAACGTATCTCCTCCTTTGCCATTTGATGCAACACAACCACAGGACTGATATTCCAATACCCCTGCCCTGTTCTGTTGCCCAGAAGCAAGTCTCAGGTTTCACCTACATTCACAAGGAGATTACCAGAAGGGTGTGACTCCCTGGGGATCACTCTAGAGTATGTCCAACGCATACTCTAAATAAATGCAATGTTGAAGCAAACCTGAAACCGTCAGTCTCTGTGATGCTGTCCATGTTGCAGATTAGCAACCTGAAGGAGAACATGGTGTATCAGTTCCAAGTGGCAGCCATGAACATCGCCGGGTTGGGGGCGCCCTCAGCAGTAAGCGCCAGCTTCAAATGTGAAGAATGGACCATTGCTGTTCCAGGTAACTTGGGGAGACCGTGTCTCAGCACTGAGGCTCAGAGCTTCTTCCAATGGATCCTACAATCTGGAACTAAATTTAAGTGCTACATAGCTTCTAAGGAAGACAAATTCTCTCAGCCCCTCATGTTTATGTAAAATATTTTTACAAATCTATTAATAGGAACCAATATAAAACTGAGTATAAATTTCTTATATTCCAGATAAATCCTAGAGTCCCCATAGCTCAGCCTCTGTATGGAGTAAGATGGACAGAAGTACACGGGTTGAATGCTACTTGATTATTCAACAGAAATACCCATCTTTGCTTATGCTTCTTAAAGACCATTGAAAGACATTCAATTCACACATCCCAGCTACATTTCTCTAAAGCGTCTTCCTGCACTCCTGAATTGTTGCACATTCTCTTAATGTTCTGGAGCCTCTCATTTATCAATCTCCCCCAATCCCCTTCCCCAGCCCCAGCCCCCATGACCTCCTTCCTGTTGTCTCCTCCTCCCTGGCTCCCAACTCTTCACTGTACACACGGAGGACCCTATGTGCCTGCCTAGGACTTAAGTCCTGCCTTGATCCTCTTAAATCTTTTACTTACCTCCCCAGCCCTGTCTCTCTATGTCAACTTTTCCCCATCTCTGCATCACAACAAAGATCCTGGAACCGAACTGGAAATACTCTACTTTGGAGGTTGTCATGGAGGATGGTTGGCTGAAAAAAATAGGTGAAAGCCAGAAACATTCGCCACCTATGCCTTTAACTCTTACACAGCTACAAAAGTGAACAAATCCAAAGACTAGATACTAACTAATTCACCAAGTCACTTAGAGTCAGACTGTGCTTAGTCGCCCAGTCATGCCCGACTCTTTGCAACCCCAAGGACTGCAGCCCATCAGGATCCTCTGTCCATGGGGGTTCTCCAGGCAAGAATACTGGAGTGGATGGCCATCCCTTCCTTCAGGGGATCTTCCCAGCCCAGGGATCCAAACCAGATCTCCCGCATTGCAGGTGGATTCTTTACCGACTGAGCCACTAGCGAAGCCCAGAGTCAGACTAGCACAGACTAATACATTAAAGTTGCTAATGTATTTGGTGGATGGTTTTATTCTGCTTCCAATGTCACTAACTTCAAAGACCCAAATACTTTAATGCCACAGAATGACTAAGCTCTCCCACTTGGGTTCAATGTTCAGCTTGTTTAATACCTGCTGTGGCACCAACATCAACCTCGTTGGAACCCCAGGCCACCCTGGGCACACTGAATGAACCCAGTCTGCTCCCAGGGCCACCCTCTTCCTCTGGTGAAACCTTAGCATCCTCGGAGAACCATCGTTTTACCTTAACTTAGCCAGTATCCATCTGCATCACATCTCTATCATGTGTGAATACAAAGATTACAAGAGAAACTCAAGAGAAGTGTTCACTCAGGTTCAGTAAATACAAGAGGTAAACACACTGCCTTTCCTAGCACTTTCTTGAAGCTGGTGCTATTTCTTAAGTTCTTTCTGCCTCCTACACAAAAGTGGATCTGTTTTTAAATTCTTGCAGTTCCAGAATAAAGTTAAAATGTGAGTGACTGCTGCTGCTGCTCAGTCGCTTCAGTCGTGTTCGACTCTGTGCGACCCCATAGATGGCAGCCCACCAGACTAGAGACCAACAAATTCTGAGCAGGCCTATGGAAAATGATCTCATAGAAAGCGGTGTAGTTAGCAAAAGAGGTTGCAGGGTGAGTGCTCCCAAATCAGAGGAGAAATGAATGGGGCAGTTCTCCATCCCCCAAGACCTGTCTATTCCCAGATCCACCCTTGACTTACTGAGAAGTGTTGGGTAAATCATGAATCAAGAAAGCCTGATGACAGATGAGAGCATTTAGGATGTTTTGTCATCCCTTTGTTTTACACATAAAGAAACAGATTCAGGTTAAATGATAATCAGGGGGTCACAAAGGCACTAAGTGGCAGGTTGGTTTGAGAGCTGGGTCTGCTTATTCTTAGACATGGGGCTTAGGAAGCAGCAGCTCAGTGACCCCCGCCTGGAAAACAGGGCTGGGGCTACGGTTAGGATGGCTCCCTGGCTCCTGAGGATGACACAGGACAACAGTCATGGAAGCTATCTGCATAACAGAACGTGCCATGCCAGGGTAAGGTACTGGTGTTATTGTTCAAACCTGTTTCCACACCAGGCATCATCAAGAGACAAGGATGACTCATTGTGACTGTTAAGCCGAGGTCAAGGGCCCAGGCAACATTGAGCGATCCATAACAAAACCCCAAGGGATAGCACGATTGAGTTCGCACTTGTTGGCTCTCAAGCCACCATGAGTCAGTTCAGGTGATTTTGATTGGTTGGTTAGAAATCACTTGTTATTTAAAAAAAAAAGGAAAACAAATAACTATCACCTGATGGCAGCTGATAGTCATGCAAACACGCAGGTAATCACTGAGTAGCTGGGACTCTTCCAAGAGTGCAAAGAACACACACAGGGAATGTTTGATTTCCTTCCAGAACAGGTTGATCAAGTTCCTTGGCTTCCCCGAACTTTCTGCTAGTTGTTTTAGGAATGGATGAGATGAAAGAATGTGAAGTGCCTAGTAAGGTTTAACACAGATTCAGGACCCATGGGATTGAATGTCTTTGTTTTGGTGAAAGTTCTTTGCAACCACAAGTGTAGTTTGTTTTTACCCCTATATGAAATATAAGCTTTATGGGTATCCTTCTAGTGGGGAGCTATTTTGCAATATATTTTTCTTTTTGAAAAAACAATGTATTTATTATTTTTGGCTGTGCTGGGTCTTCACTGCTGTGTGTCAGGACTGTCTCTAGTTGTGGTGTGTGGGCTTCTCATTGTGGTGGCTTCTCTTGTGGAGTACAGGCTACGGTGTGCAGGCTTCAGAAGTTGCAGCTCCCCGGCCCTCGAGCACAGACTCAGTAGTCGTGGTGCACAGGCTTAGCTGTCCTGAGGCACGTGGGATCTTCCGGGACCAAGAATCAAACCTGTGTCTCCTGCATTAGCAGGTTGATTCTTAACCACTGGACCACGAGGGATGTCCCATGTATTTCTTTTTCTATATTCACAAGCCATTAGATACTTGTTCAATGAAGCCACTAGTTACTTGCTTCATTGTAATTGAGATTGGGGTGCATTTTCAGATTGTCGGCCAAAAATAATCAGAAGCTGAATCTGCAACCAAATTAAACTGTCCTGGTAAAAGGTGAGGAACACAGGCCTGAGGACAGCCTGAGGGCAACGCTTCATCCAGCCGCTGGAGGGCACCTCGAACTGGCCTTAACCACTTGCTGCCCATAAAGGGTCTTAGGCTGATGCAGAGCCATTAAGAAAACTTACACACAGGTCTCTCTTTCGCTCTTCAGGACCACCGCACAGTCTCAAGTACAGTGAAGTCAGGAAAACCTCCCTGGTTCTGCAGTGGAAGCCTCCCATCCACTCAGGACGGACTCCAGTCACTGGCTACTTTGTGGACATAAAGGAGGCCAGTGCCAGAGAGGACCGGTGGAGAGGACTCAATGAGGCGGCTCTGAAACACACATACCTGAAGGTCAGAGGATGCTCACAGTTTGAGAAAGTTTCCCTCGCTCTCTCTCTCTCTTTTTTTTTTTTTTAAAGAAAAAGGGGTCTTTTAACAGGGTAATTTTAAAGTCATGTGTCGGGTTCCTGGTAGGCTTCCATTTGGCAGTGGGTGGGGTTTGGGGAAGTTTCTGATGCTTAAAAGAATTTGGTTATAATTTGACCCAAATCTCTTTGCCTGGCTTTAGAAATTACCTCTCCTCTCTCTTGTTTTCCTCTTCAGCTCCACTTACCCACCTCATATCTTCACTACTTCCAGTCTTAAGATGTGATTACTTACCATCCCCAAAAGGTGACATTCTCATTCCTACTGCACATATTTTTGAGGGTGTTTTTGATTTGAGGATGTTATTTTCATAGAGTTCACACCTGTGACAGAGAAGGCAATGGCACCCTACTCTAGTACTCTTGCCTGGAAAATCCCATGGACAGAGGAGCCTGGAAGGCTGCAGTCCATGGGGTTGCTGAGGGTTGGACACGACTGAGTGACTTCACTTTCACTTTTCACTTTCATGCATTGGAGAAGGAAATGGCAACCCACTCCAGTGTTCTTGCCTGGAGAATCCTAGGGACGGGGGAGCCTGGTGGGCTGCCATCTATGGGGTCGCACAGAGTCGGACACGACTGAAGTGACTTAGCAGCAGCAGCAGCACACCTGTGAGCTTTAAACTCCAATCCCTTGAGTCATGCATGGCCTCACCTCACCTGCCCTCTCACACCTGTGCTCACGTGAGCTCTCAGGGGCCAGAAGAGTGACTCAACTCTTGACCTTGACTTCACCCTTATCCACGTCACTGCCTTCCAGTTTCCTCTAGAGTGTTCTAACCAAACCAGTTTCTAACTCCCACCTACCTGAGACGGTTCTGCTATAGCCAGTAGTACCAAATGGAAACCTCAAAGCATGTTTTCCCCTGATGTCAGTCATGGCATATGGACACCCCAAGTCCACAGTGGAGCCCTGGAAACTGTAGGGAATGTGACTCCAATCCCCGTTACTCGGAATGAAGTGTGAGTGTACGATCACAGAACGCTGCCTGGGCATTCAGTGTGGAGCCTTATCTGCTGGTGGAATAGGCCCCTGCCCAGAGGGTAGGCCTTGGGGGATTCTCAGAGTAAACCTACTTTAAGAGGCTTCTCTTGTCAACCTGCCAGTAGAGCCAACACCATCTGTCACAGAGAGTGCTCTGGGGTTAAGGCATTTATAGTCCTCATAAAAATATAAATATATTCTCCAATAGAGATGACCCGTAAACTGTTACATCCAACATGCCATTGACTCAGCTTAGCACATGCAGTAAACTCACCAGCCCCTTACAAAACCACGAGGCAATAAGGAAGGTCACGTTTCCTGGGGCAGAGAAATGGTGAAGGAAGTTCTGGAGCTAGGATGTGGTTTGGCTCCAGAGAACCAGGAGGTCTCTGGATGCAAACGTACCCCAAAAGCCAGTGAAAAACAGGTCAGACACATCCTAGATGGTGGTGGTGTGTGCTTATAGCTCCCGTGACCTCCAAATCCTCCATCAGCCACAGCACAGGGGTCCCAAGAGTTCCACAGACAGGATCTAAACCAGGGTGAGAAGTCAAGCAAAGGGAGCCAGGAGCCTAGAAAAAAATGGACAGGAAGAGGAAATAAGAGAGTTTAAGCAGATCAAAAACTGGTTAATGTTACTCATTTTTAAAAAAAGACAAGAAACAGAAGAAAGGCAAATTTAGGGGGAAGAGAGAGACTGAGGTTGAGTGCCCCTCACAAAGCAGGAGATGGACTCTCTGTAAGGAAATGACCCTAGAGTTTGGCCACAGTTTTTAAAGGGAAAATAGAATATTGACTTTTATGGTTATAAAATGGATGGATGCTAATGATGATAAATTCAAATGGTAAAGACATAAGAAAAGTTGAGGTTCCCATAATGCCCCTTCCCATGATGATGTGGAGTCCCTCTTCCAGGTGGTTCATATTCAGAAAAGTTTCAGGCCTGAAATGGGGGGAAAATGTACACGTTAAAAAACATTATCAAGTTTAAGTGAGGAAAGGAGATATGTTAATAACTCCAGGAATAGGAGATTTTAGCACCACTGCACAGAACCTAGTGGGTTAGCTGGTATCTGCCAGAAGCATCCCTGTTCATGTGAGCATGGAGTGTCTGGGGGTTCCTAGAAGGAGTTAAAGGTGCATTGCTTTACATCAAAAAAATTTAACCAGCTGAGCTCACACTTCCTTTTTTTATTGGTAATTACAATCTGCTGATACAGTGTGGTGAGAAGGAAATGAATAATTAGAAGGGGACAAAGATGAAGAAGACAAGAGAAGGCGGTTCTTTTGGAAATTTTAAGGAGGAAAACAGATCCAAGAAAAGGAAGAAATAGATGTGATGTGTGCACGTGTGGCGCATCTCTAGTGCTTTAAGCTCAGCAGCCATTGCCCTGCAGTCGTGGAAGGGCGTAGGGGTGTGCCTGTCACCCCAGTGGCTAGACACGGGATGCTGAAATCTAACTCACGGTCACGTACTACCTGAGCGGCCGGTGCAGATGTGGCCGGCACCTGGCAACTGGTCTATTTTTATCACAACAAGGAAGTGTTTCTGTTCCTTTTTGTAGATCCACAGTTGCCTGGCACTATCTCTAAATATGCACTTTAAATACATCAAACTTTATGCATTTAGCTTGTGCCTAAATTCAAGTTCATTTACAGATTAAAATCATCTCAGAAATCCATTAGCTCCAGTAAAAGCTATCGTAACGGTAACATTCTGTTATCATAACTGTAGCATTCTGTTATCATAAACACCATTAAATCATTAGATTAAAACCCCAACAATTTAATACATAGCTCACCTAATGCATGGTCACAAACCTTTTGCTTAGCTGAGTAAATATATTCCAGCTTTGTGTGATTTAAATCCCATTTTGGATGTTAATCTCCATCACAACACTATGGGAAAAACTATGTCCTCTGTGTATAATAAATTCCTTCTTAAAGTATGATATAGGTTTTAAAAGTCAAATGCTTTTAAAAAGATAATTTTTGTAAGATATTGATAATATTTATACTGTTTCTGTATTTATGAGACTGAGCTGAACCCAAAGGAAGTCACAAAAAATTATGAAGTGGGACTGTCATATAAAAGCATATTATAAATATATATTTTTTATTTTCCTCACGCTTTTGTAACTCTAGCTCAGTGGTACACTTATAATATAGGTCCTCAGCAAACATCTTGATGCATGACAATGTGAGGACCTGAAATTCGAATACATTGGCTATTCACAAATCACCAAAACTTGCAGCCATGTTAGTTGCTTGTCTATTTAGTGAGAAATAGCTATATTATATTTACAAGGACAGTTTCTATTTGTTTTTGTTCTAATGCTTTAACATGCTTTTAAACAAATGGAAAGCAATGTATGATCTAAGATCCATGCTTGTAATTCCCCTCTTCTGCCAGAACTTTTATCTGAAATTTCTTTGGAATGTTCCAAAAGGACCAGGAAAAGAGGGCAGCCCATATGCTCTTGTGAACACTTTGTCATTTGACCAAAGAATAAGGTGGTTTACTCCTGTAAACCATAAGGGTATCAGTCTCCTATTTCTGATGTTTGTGGCTATTAAATTATCTAAAAAAGAAAGAACATCTGAGTTTCAAGGGATCTTGGAAATGTCTACTTATATGTGGTCAGGAAAGAAGAAAGTCTTAGCTGAAGACACACACTGAGTCTCTGACAGGATGAAGTTTAGAACCCAAATCCTGTGCTGTATAGCTGAATCACTCCACAGGGGAAGAGCACTTCTGTTCAAATGACACAGTGACCATCACTTCTATATCTGCTTCTTGCAGGTGCAAGGCCTCAAGGAGGGTGAGAGCTACGTGTTCCGAGTTCGAGCCGTAAACCAGGCAGGTGTCGGGAAGCCGTCTGACCTCGCTGGGCCTGTTGTAGCCGAAACCCGTCCAGGTGGGCTTTTACCTTTTCGTTAAAGTTTATCTCATCTGTGTAAGATACCAAAGTAACATTCAACCTTACTTCTACGTTTTTCCTCATTTTCAAAATCATCACTGTATGCTATCCAAACGACTGATAAGTATGACAGTGAAAAGTGAAAGTCACTCAGTCGTGTCTGACTTTGCAACCCCATGGATTATACAGCCCATGGAATTCTCTGGGCCAGAATACTAGAGTGGGTAGCCTTTCTCTTCTCCAGGGGATCTTCCCAACCCAGGGATGAAACCCACCCCTCCCAAATTGCAGTGGATTCTTTACCAGCTGAGCCACAAGGGAATCCCAAGTATGACCATTGGACGTGACAATCATTTACCCCATCACAGGACCTCAGGGCAGGGGTGAGCCAGGTTTGAAGTGGTTGCAATGTGGGAGATCCCTGGGTCTGGAAGATTCCCTGGAGAAGGGAATGGCTACTCACTCCAGTATTCTTGCCTGGATAATTCCATGGGCAGAGAACCCTGGCAGGCTACAGTCCATGGAGTTGCAAAGAGTTGGACATGACTGAGCGACTAACACTTTCACTTCACTTTTAGGGCTACTTTGGTTCATACTTAAAAACATGGAAATTCTTGATCAAATTATGCTTCCTGGACCAACTGTTTAAAAGCATACATTCCTGGGACACTATTTCTGTTATACAGTGGCCATTAACTCCCACAAGAATATTTTTCTACCACAGAAGAAGCTAGAACTTCTCAGGGAGCAAACATGATCCTTAAAGAAAAGTAGGGTTTTTATCATTGTAGCTACTAAGTTAAACTAGGAATCAGCAGATTTTCTCTGTGAAGGGCCAGATAGTAAATATTTGCCTGTCACTATCCTCAACTCTGCTGTGGCACAAAAGTAGCCACAGATAATACATAAATGAGTGAGTGTGGCTCTGTATCAGTAAAACTTTATTGTGCATGATAGATATATATTATATAATATGATAAATTACATCCATTATGAAATTTGAATTGTAACTAATTTTCACATCTTGAACTATTAATCTTCTTTGGATTTTTAAAAACTATTTAAAAATGTAAAAAACCATTCTTAGCTTTCAGGCCATACAGAAAGAGGCAATGGTCCAGATATAGCCCACGAGTCATAGTTTGCTGACCCCTGGGTTAAGCTAACAGCAGTCCTGACTAAATGATCTATAGAGCTGAGGCAGCCCTCACGGCCCAGTTTCCAGATGCCGTGATTGGACTAGGAAAGACAGTCTTTCCCTTTGTTACGAAAACAAAGTTTACAGTGTTCACTGGGCAAATAGCTCCAGATCATTATATAATACTTATTTTGTCATTTAGTCTCTATCACTTTTCAAAGTTATATATGTCAGTTCATTAAAGTTGCATGAAAGAAAGCACTGGAAATGAGAGAGGATTTTAAAAAGTATTAACCACCTATTTTAAGTTTATATTCATTCTAGTCAAGCACCCTCACTTCAGCTCTTTCCTATTTCTAGATTGAAATAAAGAGCAGATATATAATGTGATATTTGTTTTATGATAAGAAAAGAATATAAATATAGAAAATTCTGCTCTCACTTCATGATGCTTAAAGAGAATGTCAGATGCACCCTTTGAGAAAGTACCTGCCCCTTTCAACCTATTACTTCATAAACTACTTTCAGCTACTCTTGTAACTACCCTCTAGAGCTGGGTGTGACAGAAGTGACCTTCGTGTACCAAAGTGTAGTAGTGTGTGGGGAGAGAGTGCCATACCTCATATAGGTACTCTTTGCAAAATGTCATGAGAAAGCAGAAAAATGCTGGGAACGCATGTGCCAGATAAAAGGTAACACACAAAGACATGAGGACACAGATCTCTATAGAAATCACACCCTGCAGGTACCAACTGTGTAGAAATACAAGATGCTGAGTGGACATGCCAAAGGGCCCAACTGCAAGGCTACTCGTGTAAGAACATTTAGATTACTAGTCATTGATGAGTTAAAAGCACCTGTTAAGCAGTGGATTGACTGAAAAAGAGCTTAAATTGATTTCTTGTTTTCTCATCAATAACCCTCAGGATGGCAGGTAGCCAGGCAGGACATTAGCAAAGCCACCATGATGGAAACTTTGTCTTCAAAACGGGGTTTGCTGGTGGGCTCCTAGGGGAGAGTGTTGTTTCACTGGTGCGGAATAAGGCCCCCAAAGTTGTTTTGTGGCCATTTAATTCCCAGAGTATAATTACAAACAACGGTTGCAGACTAAACGGCACCAGATTAACCTGCTCAGGAACCGCTGGCTCCAACCTAGGAAAGATTCCTGGGAGACACCAAGTCAAGATGCTGACCTGAAGCATCTCCACTGTGGTGGTTTAGTTGCTAAGTGGTGTCCAACTCTTGCAACTCCATGGACCGTAGCCCACCAGGCAGCTCTGTCCATGGGATTTCCCAGGCAAGAATACTGGAATGGATTGCCATTTCCTTCTCCAGGGGATCTTCCTGACCCAGGGATCAAACCTGGGTCTCCTGCATTGCAGGCAGATTCTTTAGCAACTGAGCCACCAGGGAAGTCTGAAGCATCGCCATGAAGGAGCCCAAAACCCAGGAGACACTGGTCCTTGTTTCATAGGCAGCAGGCACACTCATTCCTACATGAATGTTCAGGCACATTCATATGCGTTCTGCACACCTGCTTCATGCCAGGTGCTGTGTGGGCACCATGTGAGTAGAATAAAATGACTTGTCACTGCCTACTGACCTTGCAATCTAAGGGAAAACAGTTTATAGCACAGCATGATGGAAGCTCAGATAGAGGGTCACAAAATATTGTCCATAGTTAAACAGGCTACAAACAAAGTGTTAAGGTTTCATAAATCCCCGTAAAAACTTAAATGCATTTTTTATTAGAGTATAATTGTTTTACAGTGATGTGTTAGTTTCTGCTATACACAGAAGTAAATCAGCTACATGTATACATATATACCCCCTTGATCTTGGACCTCCCTCCCATACCACCCCACCCATCCAGGTCATCGCAGAGCACCGAGAGCTCCCTGTGTTATACAGTGGCTTCCCACTAACAACACTGTAAAGCAACTAGACTCCAACAAAACCCCGAATAAATCAACGCACACAAGATCGACAAAAAAAAGTTTTACGTAGCCTATGGTTGTCTGTGTTTACTAACTTTATAAAATACCACATTTTACTTTTAACCAGGTATTTATTTTATGCTAAAACATCTGAGGCCCGGGATGGGGGATGAGGATCGGTTATCAGTTTCAGGGTTTGGAATATGAGACTTGGATTGCTATTTCAGAAGAACAACTCTTTTTGGAACACGTTATTAATATTTCAGACAGAAAATGAAGCTTATCATGTAACAGCAAACCTCAAATGCATCTAACAAGATACCTCGAATGTAATTTGAATTCCAGGTAAAAGTTAACCTAATCCACTGGCATTGATAGGGTCACTGGTCTCCTTTTGAAGCTGATGAAAGTGCCAGCAGATGTAACTCAGCCACTGCCCCACTGTCTGGTCATGCTGGTAATGAGGATCAAAAGGGTGCCACGCTTCCAGGAGAAACATGGTAGCTGAACGAGCCTATAAGGAGAATGAACTGGAAACTATTTAGAGTAGATGTGTTGGTACATACAACGCACTTCTAGTCTTGATATTTGATCTTTTTTAAAACAGTATCTGTGTGGATTGTGTCAGGTCTGGGCTGCAGGTGGAGGCAAGGTGAGCTAGATCAGACAGAAGACAAGAGAGAGAACTGCCAAGGTGTGGCAGGTGATCCGGATGGTGGAACTGGCTGCCTGTGTTCTTATCAGAAATCCTGCAGGGAACTGAGGTGAGAGGCACAAGAACCCAGACACAGGCAGAGTCCCCAGCAGAAACTGAGTTACTGGAAGTCAGGACTTCTCACCAGGAGCAAGGCAGGCTAGAAGACTGGAGCTCCAGAAGGAATAATGAGCAGGGATTGGGTTGACAACCTACTGACCAATCCCAGTTTCTGAAAATTGACAGGTCGTAGAACCTGGTAGGGCTTCCCTGGTGGCTCAGATGGTAAAGCGTCTGCCTGCAACGCGGGAGACCCGGGTTCAATCCCTGGGTTGGAAAGATCCCCTGGAGAAGGAAATGGCCACCCACTCCAGTACTCTTGCCTGGAAAATTCCACAGACTGAGGAGCCTGGTAGGCTACAGTCCATGAGGTCAAGAACCTGGTAGGGCTGAGGATGCTCAGTGTCCTTGAGGTGGAGTTTTGACGGATTCTAAAGCAGGAAGTCAGGCTGACTATTCAAGATTAGCTCAACTGGGTAATTTAGAGAACTTCACTTATATTCGCTCACTGTCTGTTCTCTTTCATCCATTAGGAAGGTAATTTTCAACCTTGACAGTACATTACATTAGAATCAGGCTAGGAACTTTTTGAAAATACTGACTCTATTTTAGACTATTGTCCAGACCAGTTAAATCAGAGTCTGCAGGACTGAGCCTCGGCATAGGTTTGTTTTTATTTGTTTGTTTAGCTCCTTGGGTAATTCAAGTATGAAACCAGGCTTGAGAATTGTGCATTAGACTGTTCAGTTCAGTTCAGTCACTCAGTTGTGTCCAGCTCTTTGCAAACCCATGGACTGCAGCACGCCAGGCTTCCCTGTCCATCACCAACTCCTAAAGCTTGCTCAAATTCATGTCCATCAAGTCAGTGATGCCATCCTACCATCTCTTACTCTGTCATCCCCTTCTCCTCCTGCCTTCAATCTTTCCCAGCATCAGGGTCTTTTCCAGTGAGTCAGTTCTTCGCATCAGGTGGCCAAAGTATTGGAGCATCAGCATCAGTCCTTCCAATGAACATTCAGGACTAATTTACTTTTAGATGGACTGGTTGAATCTCCTTGCTGTCCAAGGGACTCTCAAGAGTCTCCTCCAACACCATAGTTCAAAAGCATCAATTCTTCAGTGCTCAGCTTTCTTTATAGTCCAACTCTCACATCCATACATGACTACTGGAGAAACCATAGCTTTGACTGGACGGACCTTTGTTAGCAGAGTAATATCCCTGCTTTTTAATGTGCTATCTAGGTTGGTCATAGCCTTTCTTCCAAGGAGCAAATGTCTTTTAATTTCATGGCTGCAGTCCCTATCTGCAGTGATTTTGGAGCCCCCAAAAATAAAGTCTGTCATTGTTTCTGTTGTTTCCCCATCTGTTTGCCATGAAGTGATGGGACTGGATGCCATGATCTTCATTTTTTGAATATTGAGTTTTAAGCCAACTTCTTCACTCTCCTCTTTCACTTTCATCAAGAGGCTCTTTTGTTCTTTGCTTTTTGCCATAAGGGTGGTGTCATTTGTGTATTTGAGGTAATTGATATTTCTCCCAGCAGTCTTGATTCCAGCTTGTGCTTCCTCCAGCCCAGCATTTTGCATGACGTACTCTGCATATAAGTTAAATAGACTTATAAGCTTTAGGCTGTGGGGTCCTTCAAAATAGGAACTGTGTTTTCTCTGTGTATGTCGAGAGCCTAGTACTTGGTGTATAGATGAAAAAAATAATGGATGGCTACCATGCTTTGGCAAATGAGTATGACTCTGTTTTATAGCCACAGCTTGTAAACCTAACCCTAGTATCTCATAATGAATGCCCAGTTATGAAGAGTGAACTGGGAGAGGTTCAGTGGAGGCCCTGATGTGGCACTAAGGTGGTGGGTCAGCGAGCGGTCCACATAGGGGAGCTCAGTATTATTAATACATGCAGCTGATTGAGTTCCTTCACTTTTAATGCTTCCATTCTGTCCCACTCTCCAGTTTTTTAACCACCACCCATGCACACACAGAGGCACACACACACACAGAGGCACACACATACAGAGGCACGTACACACACACACACACACACACACACACACACGCACTCATGCACACCAGTGGAGAAGGCAAAGAATAAAAGCTTATAAAAGTGACCCATAATGCAGATGTAAAAAACTAAATTACATGAGAAAATTCTCATAGCAAATTATTAAATGTTTGGGAAGATAAATTCCCACTTTTAAATGTTATCTTAAAAAAAAAAAAGATTACTATTTGGAGAGGAGAGAAAAGTGGGACAGAGTTCATTTCCAAAAAGTTCACTTTAGCCCTGGACCTCCCTTAACCTATTCACTTACTGAGGAGAGTGGCAAGCCTGGAGGGACCATTAAAATGCCACTCCAGTGACTTCTCTGGTCCAGTGGTTAAGACTCTGAACTTCTGCTGCATGCGGCTAGGGTTTGATCCCTGATCAGGGAAGTTCTGCATATTACGAGATATAGCCAAAAAATAAAATGCCATCCCATGCAAGCCAGTATCCCCTTGTGTCCATGTTAAGAATATGTTTAGGGTTGGGGCAGCTGACTAGAGACAATTCTTCTTAAATCCTTTTCAGACCAGAATCATCTCTTTCATTTTCTATAGCCAAATCTTCTCTGCTGTTAACTGAATTCTTCATGTTTATTATTAGATTTGAAGGTTGTTTTTGAGAAAAATCTAAGACCTGACAAATTCTGGTCTACTTTTCTGGTTCAGCTCTGTTGACAAGTGAGATGGCCTTTCATTCAGATGAGAACATCCATAGAAATTCCTCTGCTTTGACAGCAGAACATCTGATTTGCTGCCTGCCTGTTAAATATCAGGACCATTTTGATCATGTTTTAGTCAACTTTAGTGAATGTGGCCCTTTAGTCATGTATGAGTTCAACTATGGATTGACAGCAGCTCAGGGGTTGCAAAAACTCAGGCCGTGGGACATTCTAAAAAGAAAATTTGAGGATGTTGCAGGTGCATCTCTTTCATTCTGACTCTGAGCCAGGTTCACCTCCATAGGTGTAGCTGTGGACCAGCCTGGGGCCTCTCAGAAATGCTGTCATTACACTGCTCTTGGTTTTCCTAGAGTATTTATAGAAAGAATCATCCATTTCAATACATGTATCCTTTGTAAAATCTCATTAGAATTTTTTGTCCAGGATGTATCCAGGATCCCTTCATTTAAAGAAAGCCATTGTTAATTCCTCTAAGATATTAATGCGTTGGAAAAAATGGCCTTTCCAGATTAATGTGATTACTTTCTTTACCACACAAAGATAATCTACAATCTGATATGTCCTGCCTGTTCAGATACAAGAAACTCTGAGCTTATTTTTGTTTTGTCTTCTTTTAAATTTTCCAAAGGATGTCTTTTTGTTTTAAGCTCTTCACCTTTATTCTTTGTGGTCACAAGTAATTTCTTTCTTTTCCAAAATCCTTTTTTTTTCCCCTCTTTTTTTAAACCCAGAATGCAGGAAGAGGCCACTTTTTTTCCAAATGCCAACTTCACTTTCATTTTCCATTATAGGTATTATTGTAAAACACTTGGTCTACTAAGTTAGTATTTAAAAACACTTATGCAAAGAACTCTGTTAACAAATTAATTAAAGCTGAACAGTAAAAGAAGCCTTTGAATTTGAAAAGCTATATTGAAAGAGTGTGAGAGCATTAACATTGTAATTCATGTGACAAATAGGGAAAAAGCTATAATTTGTTGCTTTAATCATTTTAAGGTAAAGTTGTTTATATTTACACAGTGATACTGTTGAAACTGTGTTCTTTCTTTGTAAATTATTTCAGTTAAACATTTTCTAATGAGAATTGTTGTGGAGCAAAGAAATATGCCTAGAAAACTAGTACTTGAATTATTTTCAGTTAATCTGACTTTTCAAAAGTTTGAGATTATGATCACATTCAGAACAATAGTTTCAGCCAGTTGACAGCATTATTGTTTGTCAGGGAGGAGATCAAGCTTTGAATTCTAAGCATAAGTAAGAAACCCATTGTGACTAGAATATTTTCTTTGTTGGTATTTTTATTTCATCTTGTCTGTTTATCAAAATATTGGTGTTATGCTTAAGCTTTATAAAACTAGTTCCAATAAAATTGAACACTGCAATTCTAAGCTGACATTTCTCTTTTAAATCCCTTAAGAGTCCAGCCCCTGGCACATGTAAAGATGTACAAGAAGTATGGAAGGCAAAACCCCTGCCCTTGTAGCATTTAACCCTTGATAAACATGCAACTTTTTGAAAGGTGAAAATTAACCAAACACTCATCTTAATGAGCATTTGATTTTTAAAATGAAGTATGGAAGAGAGTTTTATTTTTTATTTTCCCCTTTATTTTAATAAATCAACCAATAGCACCCATTATAGCCACAGTTGCTGCTGCTGCTGCTAAGTCACTTCAGTCGTGTCCAACTCTGTGTGACCCCATAGACGGCAGCCCACCAGGCTCCCCCGTCCCTGGGATTCTCCAGGCAAGAACACTGGAGTGGGTTGCCATTTCCTTCTCCAATGCATGAAAGTGAAAATGAAAGGGAAGTTGCTGAGTCATGTCTGACTCTTCGCGACCCTATGGACCGCAGCCTACCAGGCTCCTCTGTCCATGGGATTTTCCAGGCAAGAGTACTGGAGTGGGGTGCCATTGCCTTTTCCACAGTTACAAGAATATAAATTGAGGAAATGTTCATGCCTCTCTTACCCCCTACAGATAGTCTGCCATGTCCTGACTTTTTTTGGCCATGTCGTAATTTATTATAACCCTCAGAAATATTAAAATATTAACTTGTTTTCTTTTAAAATACAAAAACTAATCTTGAAACATCTGAATTTCTTGAAATTCATTTCCATTTAAATTTCTATACTGTTCAATACCAATCATTTCTAGATATCTATTGTTCTAACCTAGAATAGCATCTTTAGATTAATTTATGGTTATCTAATCAGCAGAACTTGTTTTCATGGATTTTTTTTTCATTCTTAAATGATTTACAAACTTTGAACATGTGAGTAAAGGCAATTCTTCTTATCTCTACCTTTTCTCCTTCAGTTTCCCTTTGGTTTCTTTATCTCTTATCTATCCTTTCTTGATGATTAGTTAGATATGGATATTATTGAAGCAAAAGTCATGCATTAGGCATTTCCCAGGGCTGCCTTGCCCTTCTTATTATGGTCAACACACTCCCCTAACTGTTCCATTGGTCATATCAACCAGTTGTTGTTCAGCTCTGACCAAACAGTACTGTCCATGGTGTTAACACTACCTAAGAAACATGGTACATTCGCTTAATTCCGTGTTGCAACACAAAGTTGAATTGTAGCAGGACTGTCAGTCACAGTGAGCAGTTGGGACTTTTCACTTGCACAGACTCAAGGCCCTGCTTTAAGGCTAAAGTAAGGAAGTGAGGAATTCTTACTTGATTAACTGGTACCAGGAAATATCAGCACCTTGTTTTTCATCTTCTAGGAACCAAAGAAGTTGTTGTAAGTGTGGATGACAATGGAATCATTTCCTTGAACTTTGAATGTGATCAGATGGCCCCAAGTTCTGAGTTCACCTGGTCCAAAGATTACGTGCCCACGGAGGACTCGCCGAGATTAGAGGTTGAAAGCAAAGGCAACAAGTACGTACCATTTCAATTGTAACTATGGGTTTCCTTTTCATGAAAGGAGAGTGAAGCAAGCTATTCTCCATTTCAGTTAAGAGAATGAAATCACACATATTTTTATCTGGTAGTGTAAAAAGTGATCACCAGTATAAACCTTAAGAAATAACAATCCTTATAAAATACTTTTCACATTACTCCATTTAAAATGCTTTCTCATATATTATCTTATTGTTGACTGAATAAAAGGTGAGAATGACATTTTATTTGGGGCAAAACTGAGGACTATAGCCCAAGAGACAGCCTTTCAGATGGTTCTGAGTAACTGCTCCAACAAAGTAGGTGGAGAGGTCAGAATAGATGTGATTTTGGTGAAGGGGGAAGTCAAGCACATGTTTCGGCAGAAGCTTGCTGCTAGTCACGAGGAGCAGATGTTAATGACTTTAGTGCTTCTCGAGATATGAGAAGGTGCAAGAAATTGTTGTTCAGTCACTAAGTCGTGTCTGACTCTTTGCAACCACATCAACTGCAGCACACCAGGCTCCTCTGTCCTCCAGTATCTCTATGAGTTTTCCCAAACTTGTTTCCATAGAGTCAGTGATGCCATACAACCATCTCATCCTTTCTTTCACTTGGCAAGAAGTTGAGCTCATAAAATCTTCTGAAAAACACCCAACTATCTGAAGTCCTGTTCTGCTAGTTTTTCCCAGAGCATAGAGTGCCTCATTTCTGATCTCTGCCCTGAACTCCTTTCGGGGTGTGTTGAGGGTCAGCAACTGCAGTGGCCAGTGGCTTCATCCTTGTAGAGGCAGATGGCAAGCAACAGTTTTTAATTGGCATCATTTATGATGCAAAAAAAGCTTTGATTGGCATTAAAGTGAACTTTAAAGATGATTCTCATTATTCTACGAGATTTTGAAATCTTAAAGTAATGGTGAGGATCCTTCTGGGGAGATGGGTAAGGAAGAACTTGCTGATTCAAGTTCTGGTAAATTAAATGGATTAGGTATAATCTGTTTTGGTTTTTCACCACCCCTTGTGAGAGACACAGTACTGCCCTGGAACAAACTCTATAGGAGAGAGAAGCATGGGAGAGGTGATCTCAAGTCACCAGAAGGCCAGCTTTACCAGGAACCACTGTGTGACCTGGGGCAGCTTTTAATTCCATGGATCTCCCGTTTCTTTCTCTATAAAACAGAGAAGTGAAGGGGATTAATTTTATGATCTGCTACTTCCTTCAACCCCAAGATTTTGAGTTTTTTTAATTTTGTCTTACTTATCAAACTTTGTATCTTTACAGTGCCAACCAGATTAGGTTACATTTGGTAAAGCACAATATTCCTAACTATTATTTCTATTACAAAAAAATCCAATATATCCCAAAATAAAAGAAAGAAGTAGTAATTTTGTTGGAGAACAGCAAGGAAATACTATATAATTAAGACATTCTGCTGTCACTGTGCTGTAAGATCCTTGAAGTAAAACATAATTTTGGTCAAAGGAAAGACAATCAAACTGAAACTATTTCTTCCTTGACTAACTTGACAAATGTATAAATGTTTGGATGACCTTAGACACTGACTAGCTGTGTGACTCACAAAAGTTAGAAAACAAACTGAACTAGACCATTGACCCATACATTCATTCCATAAGTATTTATTAAGCACATATTATGTGCCAGATAAGGTATGGATGCTGGAGGTCACAACAGTGAACAAAACAGATTTCATCCCTAAAGACACAAAGTGCAGGCATATAGTCAATGAAATAGGCAATACCGATGCCAATTAATAACCTCCAAAATGGGAAGTGCAAGGGGTGACGTAACAGGGGCATTGGGTGGTTCTGCCCTGTGAAGAAAAGGATTTTCAGGCTGCCCAGCAAGGGGTGATCAGCTGAAAATCTCTTTACTTGGGATATGCATTGATATGCTTCGTAGCTTGGGGATGGGAGATCAGTACCATCTCCCTGTCCCATCACCATCACCCCGTGGGAGAAGGTCAGGAAAGCCTTCCCAGAAGCAGCAAGAGCGGGTGAGCATTAGGTCAGCAAGGCAGATGGAGCACATGCTCCCCATGATGGGAGCAGCATGTGCAGATGGCTGGAGACAGGGCAGGGCACAGCCCCCAGTCCCTACACAGCCTCGCTTCTTATAAAGCATTCTGTTCTGAAGGACGAAAATGACCTTCAAAGACCTCGGGACGGAAGACTTGGGCATTTACTCCTGCGATGTCACAGACACTGATGGAATAGCATCAAGCTACTTGATAGATGAGGAAGGTAGGTCAAAATCAGTTCATTCATGAGTCGACTCCTGCTTTGACTTCTCAGTGGTTCTCCAGGATTAAGTGACTTCTGTTTTAGCAGTTCAAGCTGTAATTGTTCTCATTTTCTCCCTACAGAATTGAAACGTTTGCTTGCTCTCAGCCAAGAACACAAGTTCCCAAGTAAGTGTCCATAATACACTCAGAGTTCAGCCATGGCACTAGACAACTCTGACAGGATCAAGAGAGGACACTCTCTTGACAACGTATAATGGAACATCCATTGGTAGCTGCAGACGCCCTTTCCAAAGGAGCTGATTTAGCTTTCACTTTGTTCTCCAGAAATACAAAGAACAGTGACAGGAAACACATCCCATGCTCTGCTGCGTAGAGCTCTGTCAGGTTACGTAGGTGTAACAGCTGAGTAATTACATTCTTCATCTTTTGCTACATATTTTGGAATATTCAGTTCAGTTCAGTTCGGTCACTCAGTCGTGTCTGACTCTTTGTGACCCCATGAATCTCAGCACACTAGGCCTCCCTGTCCATCACCAACTCCTGGAGTTCACTCAGACTCATGTCCATCGAGTCCGTGATGCCATCCAGCCATCTCATCCTCTGTCGTCCCCTTCTCCTCCTGCCCCCAATCCCTCCCAGCATCAGAGTCTTTTCCAATGAGTCAACTCTTCCAAAGTACTGGAATTGCAGCTTTAGCATCATTCCTTCCAAAGAAATCCCAGGGCTGATCTCCTTCAGAATATTACATATATGCATATACACACACATATATATCTTCTAGACACAGTAATTTGTATATCTTTTAGGCAAACAGCTCTTTCTAAACAATTTAATGTTAGTGTTTAATAGAAGAACCATACCTCTAAACAAAGACAATCTAAAAACAGCACCCTATGGGTGTCCCTGATGGCTTGTCTGCCAATGCAGGAAACCCGGGTCTGATCCCTGGGTTGCAAAGATCCCCAGGAGAAGGAAATGGCAACCCACTCCAGTATTCTTGCCTGGGAAATCCTTTGGATAGAGGAGCCTGGTGGGCTACAGCCCATGGGGTTGCAAGAGAGTCGGATATGACTTAGCGACTAAACAACAACAAAGACAGTACCTTCCATTTTAAAACTACTGGAAAATAAGGTAAAGATGCCTTGATCAGAGTAAGAATCTCTCTGAACTATCATCAAACCCTTCAATGAAGCACCCTCTACATAAAAGATTAATTTCTGTAGTTGACACCTAAGAGAAGAGAAAGAAGTCTGAGACAATACTTGGAAAGTTCCACTAACCTGATTGGATTGCTTAACATTGGTACCCACTGGCCAGAGAAGTGAAGCATCTGAAAAGTTACACTCTGAAAAAAGAGAGTGATAGTATCACTCATTCTTTTAATTCAGAAATTTTGTCTTCCTTCCTTAATCCCTAAAATAAGACTTCTGCACTAATATAAGAGTTTCAGGGACCCAGGAAACCATATCCTGACCCCAAACTATAGGCAAAACGTTGTATGTTGTATGTATGCACTCTAGGGAGAGGGCCTCCAGCTTTCCTGAAATTCTCAGCAGAGCTGTGCTTAAAAAACAAAGCTCTAAAACCAGTTGTCTGACCTCTTCGCATTCCCAAAGAATACATGACATGCTTCCTGGTGCGGCTGGGTGCTGGTGACTACTGGCCTCAGCTGGAACGTTTGCAAAACCAGCTTTATTCAGCAGGCACAGTGGGGTGAGGGTGCTGGATGCAGGCTTTCGGAATTCCAGGGGAGAACCACTTCTCTTCTGTTAGCTTATTCACCATAAAACTGGAAAAGTAATACCATGAAAGGTGTCTTAAAAGCTATTTCTTTTTAAATTCTGAGAGTAGAGGTTGGCCTGGACTCTCTTTGTTCTGTTCTCTTTGAACCTGAGCAACTTACCCCAACTTTCCCAAGGTCTTAGTTTCTTTTCCAGGAATGGCTATTATAATCATTAATAGCCCCCATCATATAGAGGCGCTGTGAGAGACAATCAACAGGGCATTGATCCTTGAACTCTTCAGGGAAAATATAAATACTTATTGAAACAGAGCAGTGATCTAGACAAACCCACTTGCAGAAGAGTTGTCTGCCTACCGTACAGATGTCCTCCCTTTCTGTTCCCTGTGTTGTGAGGTGGGGGAATGGAAGAGAGAGTCACGGTGCCCAGCACAGCCGGAGCCTGTGAACGCTCCCACTGTCTATCATGCAAAACAGAAAGAGCAGCACCCACTAATCTAGTTAGTCAGACGGCAAACATTGACCAAGTGTCTAGGCAACAGCTGCTCCTAACAATGTTTACATTTAGCATGAAGGATGGAGAGGAGGGAAGTTAGGGTGTTACCGTAGAACTGGAGGCGCCCAGGCTCCCTGGGGTCCAGGGATCATATGGACTTGCAGGTAGTAACTGCCTGCTGTCCCTGTCATTTATGCTGAGACATTTTATTCTACATGAGTGTCAACACTGGTTGCTGGCTGTAGGAGAGAGGGGAGCAGCATACTCAGGGACCCTTCTATTAGAGACCAAGAGTGGTGTTTTGGGTCAGCTCAGAGAAAACCTAAGGATGCATTAAAAACTCTGACGTGAAAGCCTAACTCTCCCAACCAAAGAGAGCTTCTGTGAGCCTCTTGAAGCAGCGTTTAAATATCACAGCTTCAGTTCCTTTCATTGCTGTTGGCTCAGGCAGGTCACTACGTGAATGTCTTCAGAGATGTGATGACAGGGTCAAAGCAGCATATCCAATTTCTCAATTTATATCCACTTCTTCTTAGTATATGTTGATGCATAATTAAGTCATCTTCTTGAGATTTTCTAAGGTCTTAAATGATCTCATTCCTTACAGAGTGTAATAAAGAGTGTGGTGTTCCTTTATTCCAGGACACAGTAAATTCTATTTTAAGCTGTTTTCAAAAATATTTTGAAAACCACTAAACATATGCCTTAAGCCTACAAATAACAGATATTTTGCTGGAGCAAATTAACTGCCAGAGAAAAGAGCCTAAGGAAATTTAGGGCTGAGCAGAAGGAAAAAAATATATATATAAAGCTAAAAATAGAAAATAACCTAGCCTGTCTTGCCAGTTGTGATACTAAATTGCAGTGTAGAAAGTCAGTTTATTGAATATATATCTGTGTATGTATATATATATATATAATATACACATATATATATTCATGGTATGTGGGGGAGGGAAGATATATTTCAGTATCAGCAATGTCCTGCAGGCCTCTTGCCTTTTGATGAACTGCATTCTGTCTGTGGAATATGTGTCTTTCTAAATAAATCCACTTTCATGTAAAAAAACAAAAACATTCTGTATAATATATATTTTATTTGTAGACACTGGTTATTGTCCTACTTGTATATGTACATTTATATATATACTCCACGTGTACATATATGCACAAGCACATATACACAAATTATATCTATTTGGTATGTCCTCTTAGGTGTAAATATATTTTACAATTGGTGGTTATAGGGTGTTGTTTAAACAACTGGAGGAAGAGTCACCAAAATATTAATAGCCACTCTTATAGAGTACCTATTACATGCTATTTATAGGGTGCTTAAATGGAATGTGTTATTTAAACTCCTCAGTGACCTTAAAAGGGTCAGTAAGTACTATGGTGATCTAATCTTAGAGATGAAGAAAGTGAGGCTCAGAGAGGTTAAGTAACTAGACCAAAAGGACACAGCAGGTACCTGGGGTGAAGAAACCCAGGCGGTCTGACGCTAACCAGGACATGGACTGTTTCTGTGCGTGCACCTGCCCGGTGAACCTTGGCGTCCTGTGCTCCCCAGATGATGTCTGTATTCCTCAGGGGCAGTGAGCACTAAGGGCTCTGGAGGCTTCCGGGAGAGTGTGTCCCTGCCACCCACCCCCACACACTGGGCTTCTTCGTAACTGCATCACTCGTGTATGAGATTCCCTGGAACGAAATCACACTTCTCTGGAAGAGACTCTACTCTCTACTCCCCTTGAGACTTACTTGCAGCAGGAGCATCCGGTAGGGAGAAGGCTTAGCCCCTGCTCTCACCACCCTGGGGTCTGTTCTTGATCTGTTCTTACTGGAAAACCAGGAGCGTTCTTCAGAATGGATGGCCGGGACCAAGAGATCACTAAGTACAGGGAATAACCCTGATCTCAGCTCTGCCACCTGGTTATGTTACTAAGCTTTCCTGAGTTTTGTCATCAGTAAAATCAGGGGATAAAGAGAGCTCGCCTTTCTTGAGCACCAGTGGTTATTTATAGTGGCTCACTGCATTCTGGTACCATAGTCACTCATGGTGGCCTGTGAGGCAAATAATAGCCATGTCAGCAGGTGCAGAACACGGGGTTTCAGGAGGAGGTAACTGTGCTCAATCGAGGTGTGACATCAGAGCCCATCTCTGGCCACAGGGGAAGCCCACAGTAGATGGTGTCTGAGCCTCCTTTCAGCTCTGCATGGAATGACTCTATAACTGACGTTCACATGAATATGGAATAGTGCGAAGGAAAGGCATCCCTGAAGCTTAAAAAGGGTAGTTTTAGAGAAATGATGCAATAAGCTTGTTTCCGAAATAGAAACAGACTCACAGACTTAGAGAACAAACGTGGTTGGGGGAGAGGGTGGAGGGATAGTTAGCTTGGGATTGATGTGTACACACTGCTATATTTAAATGAATAACCAACAGGTCCTACTGTATAGCACAGGGAACTCTTCTCAATGTTATGTAGCAACCTAAATGAGAGAAGTATTTGAAAAAGAATAGATTCATGTATATGTATAACTGAATCACTTTACTATACATCTGAAATTATCACAGCATTGTTAACCAACTAAAACATAAAATTAGAAAAGAAAAGGATAGTTTTGCTATAAATATAAGGAAATATTAATGTACATCTGGTACAATCTTATACCAAGCTTATAATTACTTATAATTTAAAACATAGCATATGCTAAAATTTTAAGATATGTTTAAGAATTTAAACATATTTTTAAATTTTGAGATGTGTTTAAGAATAGTTGAGTGAAAGCAAAGGTTGGTTTTCCCTGATAAAAGTGAAGGACTACAAAACTTTGAGAAACAATCATCCTTTTCCAGAGAGCATGTCCAGGAATCACCTCTGATATAGATCTTTTGGCTGGAGAAGTCTTTGTAGACAACATTTTCAAGTTACAAGAAATTCAGAAGCTGATATTGGGAGATGTCAGCCAACTTTTTAAAAATTTCATTCATGTTCAAATGGCTTAAGATATACAGGTATAAATCAGAGATATTTTATCAGTTCAGTTCAGTTCAGTCACTCAGTTGTGACCGACTCTTTGTAACCCCATGAATCACAGCACGCCAGGCCTCCCTGTCCATCACCAACTCCCGGAGTTCACTCACACTCATGTCCATCAAGTCGGTGATGCCATCCAGCCATCTCATCCTCTGTCGTCCCCTTCTCCTCCTGCCCCCAATCCCTCCCAGCATCAGAGTCTTTTCCGATGAGTCAACTCTTCGCATAGGTGGCCAAAGTATTGGAGTTTCAGGTTTAGCATCAGTCCTTCTAATGAACACCCAGGACTCATCTCCTTTAGAATGGACTGGTTCGATCTCCTTGCAGTCCAAGGGACTCTCAAGAGTCTTCTCCAACACCACAGTTCAAAAGCATCAATTCTTCGGCTCTCAGCTTTCTTTTTTATAGTCCAACTCACACATTCATATATGACTACTGGAAAAACCATAGCTTTGACTAGACAGACCTTTGTTGGAAAAGTAATGTCTCTGCTTTTTAATATACTATCTAGGTTGGTCATAACTTTCCTTCCAAGGAGTAAGCGTCTTTTAATTTCATGGCTGCAATCACCATCTGCAGTGATTTTGGAGCCCCCAAAAATAAAGTCTGACACTGTTTCCGCTGTTTCCCCATCTATTTCCCATGAAGTGATGGGACCAGATGCCATGATCTTAGTTTTCTGAATGTTGAGCTTTAAGCCAATTTTTTCACTCTCCTCTTTCACTTTCATCAAGAGGCTTTTTAGCTCTTCTTCACTTTCTGCCATAAGGGTGGTGTCATCTGCATATCTGAGGTTATTGATATTTCTCCCGGCAATCTTGATTCCAGCTTGTGCTTCATCCAGCCCAGCGTTTCTCATGATGTTCTCCGATACAAGTTAAATAAGCAGGGTGATGTATTCCTTTTCCTATTTGGAACCAGTCTGTTGTTCCATGTCCAGTTCTAACTGTTGCTTCCTGAATCTGCATATAGGTTTCTCAAGAGGCAGGTCAGGTGGTCTGGTATTCCCATCTCTTTCAGAATTTTCCACAGTTTATTGAGATATTTTATAGTTCCTTACTTTCTATGTGCAGTAAACCATACTTTATTTTAATATAGCTTCTTGATCATGACTTGCTTATTTGCATCTGAAAAATTTTGCTTAATCTAGGAGCTTAAATGAACTGGTATACCATTGGGATAGATAGACTTTAAATGACAAGCTAGTTCATCTTACATATGTAGCAAAATAAATTCTTTCTTAAGATTCATTTCTTAAACAGCTTAAAGAACCTCCAAATTGAGTTACATTGTTAAAAAAATAAAACTTAACTCTTTTCCAAATATTTTGAGGAAAGTATATATAATTATAATTATATACTGTAATTAAATCATTGCATGTTCGAGCAGGAAAGTATCTTGGCCAATGAGGACATTTGGTTCAATTCCATCCATTTACAGAGAAGGCAGGTAAGGCCCAGAGATGGAAAATGAACTGCCTGTCATCACAATTCATTAGCAGCTGACCTTGCCCTACAGGGAACAGTTCTGGACTCTTCATCACACTGTTATTGTCCCTAAATAATCCTAACCATACCAGATAATCATGATGGTATGATCACTCACCTAGAGCCAGACATCCTGGAATTTGTAGTCAAGTGGGCCTTAGGAAGCATCACTACGAACAAAGCTAGTGGAGGTGATGGAATTCCAGTTGAGCTATTTCAAATCTTAAAAGATGATGCTGTGAAAGTGCTGCAGTCAATACGTTAGCAAATTTGGAAAACTCAGCAGTGGCCACAGGACTGGAAAAGAACAGTTTTCATTCCAATCCCAAAGAAAGGCAATGCCAAAAATGCTCAGACTACCACACAATTGCACTCATCTCACATGCTAGTAAAGTAATGCTCAAAATTCTCCAAGCCAGGCTTCAGCAATATGTGAACCGTGAACTTCCTGATGTTCAAGCTGGTTTTAGAAAAGGCAGAGGAACCAGAGGTCAAATTGCCAACATCCGTTGGATCATGGAAAAAGCAAGAGAGTTCCAGAAAAGCATCTACTTCTAATTTATTGACTACGCCAAACCCTTTGACTGTGTGGATCACAACAAACTGGGGAAAATTCTGAAAGAGATGGGAATACCAGACCACTTGACCTGCCTCTTGAGAAACCTACATGCAGGTCAGGAAGTAACAGTCAGAACTGGGTATGGAACAACAGACTGGTTCCAAATCGGGAAAGGAGTATATCAAGGCTGTGTATTGTCACTCTGCTTATTTAACTTGTATGCGGAGAACATCATGAGAAACGCTGGGCTGGATGAAGCACAAGCTGGAATCAAGATTGCCGGGAGAAATATCAATAACCTCAGATATGCAGATGACACCACCTTTATGGCAAAAAGTGAAGAAGAACTAAAAAGCCTCTTGATGAAAGTGAAAGAGGAGAGAGAAAAAATTGGCTTAAAGCTCAACATTCAGAAAACTAAGATCATGGCATCTGGTCCCATCACTTCATGGGAAATAGATGGGAAAACAATGGAAACAGTGACAGACTTTATTTTTTGGGGCTCCAAAATCACTGCAGATGGTGACTGCAGCCATGAAATTAAAAGACACTTGCTCCTTGGAAGAAAAGTTATGACCAACCTAGATAGTATATTAAAAAGCAGAGACATTACTTTTCCAACAAAGGTCTGTCTAGTCAAAGCTATGGTTTTTCCAGTAGTCATATATGAATGTGTGAGTTGGACTATAAAAAAGAAAGCTGAGAGCCGAAGAATTGATGCTTTTGAACTGTGGTGTTGGAGAAGACTCTTGAGAGTCCCGTGGATGACAAGGAGATCGAACCAGTCCACTCTAAAGGAAATCAGTCCTGAATATTCATTGAAAGGACTGATGCTGAAGCTGAAACTTCAATACTTCAGCCACCTGATGTGAAGAACTGACTCTTTGGAAAAGACCCTGATGCTGGGAAAGATTGAAGAGGGGAGGAGAAGGGGATGACAGAGGATGAGATGGTTGGATGGTATCACCAATTCAATGGACATGAGTTTGAGTAAACTCCGGGAGTTGGTGATGGATGGGGGGCCTGGCGTGCTGCAGTCCATGGGGTCGCAAAGAGTTGGACCCAACTGAGCGACTAAACTAAACTGAACTGAATCCTAACCAAAGCTAACCGTAGAAAGTCAGAAAAGTTAGCTGAATGACCCTAGGAGGTAAGGTCATCCCCCTCATTTTTAGTACATCTATGATAGTCAGGATGAGAACCCAGTTCTACTGTCCCTCCATAGCAAGTTTTCCTACAGTGCTCTCACTGCCTCCGCTTCACAAGAACAAGGTACTATGTCACTACTTCTATTGCCTTCCACTTGTTTAAAAAATCCATACAATACAATTGGTCATCAATACAATTACTGCTGCTACTGCTAAGTCACTTCAGTCGTGTCTGACTCTGTGCGACCCCATAGACAGCAGCCCACCAGGCTCCCTCGTCCCTGGGATTCTCCAGGCAAGAACACTGGAGTGGGTTGCCATTTCCTCCTCCAAATTAATTACTACTCTTATTTTATTTTTCATAGCGGTCCCAGTTAAATCAGAATTGGCAGTGGAAATTTTGGAGAAAGGCCAGGTCCGGTTCTGGATGCAGGCTGAGAAGCTGTCTCCCAATGCCAAAGTCAACTACATATTTAATGAAAAGGAGATTTTTGAAGGGCCGGTGGGTTTTATTTTTAGATTTTTAAACATATTGTTATAGGATGTCTAATAGGGCTGGGAAAGCCCGATTAGAATGCAGATAAGTTGTAATAAAAACCACTGAACGTGGGGTGGGGGGTCTAAATCATTTCACAAGTGGGAAATGTGAAAGGAAATATAGATTGCTTGTATCATATTATCCAAATAAAATGGGGATCTAAAAACAACTTTTTGATAACATTTTGTGATTTGGGGTACTTTAGTTATATTTTAAAAAGTAAATGTCAGACTTTTAATAATCAATTCTGGTCAAGGTCAGAGATTCCACATATTTTGATTTTTCTGGATACAGGATTTTGAAACTGCTCATTAAAAAAGTGTTAACAAGTAATTTTATTAGATTATGATACTTTGGAGTTTGTGTGTTTATTTTACATGGCTTATTATCATCCTATCTCACATATTTCCTCTCTTTTCCTTTTCACACTGAAGAAATATAAGATGCATATTGATCGAAACACTGGTATAATTGAAATGTTTATGGAAAAACTACAGGATGAGGATGAAGGCACATATACCTTCCAGGTTCAAGATGGAAGAGCAACTGGCCATTCTACCCTTGTTCTCATTGGAGATGGTGAGAGTTCTGTGGAACATTATCTGAAAGCCTTTGCTACTTCCTTTAATGTAAATACCCCACCACAGGAAAGTAGTCACCTGGGAGAAGCAGGAATTATTTCTTGATTGGATTCCAATGTTCAAAGTGCAATTTACAGCTAATACTTTCCATAGTACTTTATTTCCTAGAAATGAAAGTTAATTTAAAAGGACACCAAAGTTATCACTGACCCACAGGCAAGACTGCACTTAAATTATCTCATATATAAACAAGTAGTTATTACTAAAATTCTCCAGTGAAGGATACTACAATACAACCCAGGCTGTATTATGTCTCAGAAACTATGAAACTCTCTTGTAATGTGTACCTGCTTTAAATTACTTAAATGAAGAAGAAAAATATGCATGAACAGAGCATGTCAAATCAGTTAATCATCCATTACAACTTGGTTGTATGGCAGCTGTTATTAAGCCAGTGTGGAAATCACCAAGATTTAAAATGTAGTATTTAATAAAGCAATGGAAACGCTGGCCAGGTCTCTACATTGGCAGTAGCCAAAGCTATTTGACTGTTTCCTGACTTCATGACCTTGAACAAGTTTCTTAGCCTTCCTAAGCCTTTTTCTTCATCTATGAATAATTAAAACAAATAAGGTGGTCTGACGTGAGTGTTATAATAATGAATGTAAATAACTTAGCACAGTGACTGGCATGTACGCTTATACCGCCCAACTCTATTTCGTATTTCTTTGTTTTTCAATTTCAGTTTATAAAAAGCTCCAGAAAGAAGCTGAATTCCAGCGTCAAGAATGGATTAGGAAACAAGGTAAAAGTAGGCAGTGAATAAAGAGAAAATCTTCAGTTTCTTGAACAAAATATTATAAGGTTATTTCCATAACAAACTAAAATGAATATTATTGCTTTGTTAATAATATCCTGATAAATAAAAGTAATTGAAAACATTTATTACAAATGATTAAAGTATTATACACTTTATTACACATTTTAAAATATTTTAAAACTAAATCTTCAATTTCAAAAATTTCACTTTAAACATAAATCAACTTAGAATTTAAGAATGAGTTTGGATTTTTGCTTTCATGATTAACATTGCTGCTTACTGATGTCATTAAAATTTTATAGGTCCACATTTCGCTGAGTATTTGAGCTGGGAAGTGACTGGTGAATGTAATGTACTATTAAAATGCAAGGTAAGAAGTAAATAAAATTTTAATAATTCGGTACAAAGAGAATAAACATAAAATAGAATGTGAGAAGAAAAGGAAGATCAATTTCTTATCTCCTCCATTCTTATCTCCTCTTATCTCTTATCATTTGCACCAAAATGATAAGTGATATGCCCTTACTGTTGAATGTTACTGTAATCGTTGGTTGGTAAGAAATATTTAAAATAAAACAATATAAAAATATGGAAAGTCAAGATGATTGTTTTAATTCATCACACATGTCCTAGTTAATAAAAACAGACTTTTTTAAAATTAAGACTTTTTTTAAAAAAAAGCAGTTTTAGGTTCAGTGCAAAATTTAAGAGAAAGGTACATGGATTTCCCACTTACCATTGTCCCTATATGTGCATAGCCTCCTTCATTATTAACATGCCCACCAAAATGGTACAAGTGTTACAACTGATGAACCCACATGGACACATCATCACCCAAAGTCCATAGCTGACATTCTGTTTCACTCTGTGAGTTTGCACAAAGGTATAAAAACCTGTACCATCATTATTGTATCATACAGAGTATTTTCACTGCCCCCAAAACCTTGTGCACTGCCTGCTCATCCCCACTAACCCTCCCTCTACACCTGCTGCCCCACACTTTGCAGCACATGGGATCTTAGTTCCTCAACCAGGGATCAAACCTGCATCCCCTGCATTGGAAGATGGGTTCTTAATCACTGGACCACTCTGGAAGTCCCTGAAATTGTTTTCTTGATTTGTATGAAGTCTTTACTTTTTCATACAGGCTTAATTATACAAGAAATACATTAATATACTCTCCCTCATAAAAAATTCTAACATCATAGATAAAGCTTAAGCTCCCTTTAAGCATATGAAGTCATTTAGCCCATTTGAAATTTGTGAGATGATGTATGGACATAGGATTTAAATGACTTTCCTAAAAATTGCTAAGTGACTAATTTATTAAACCATACTTGATGGATGCTAACTAAACTCACTGCAGTAATGACTTTGCAAAAATGCATATATCAAATCATTGTGTTGTATACACTAGACATATCCAATATTATATCAACTATATCTCAATAAAATTGGAAAAATATTTAATTTAAAAGATTTCTTTACTGTATTTCCCCTTCGCATTTATTTGCAAATCTTCATTTATCTTACAAAAGTAGTTAGCTATAGATAGGGGCTTCTACATTCTGATACCTTAATAAAGTCATTTGTTTTTGTGACACAGACTATTATTTTAATCTAATGGGATTTGTGTTTCTTTGGATTTCAAATTTTTATATTTTACTTAAGTCTGTATGTTAGTTTGTATGCTTCTATGCTTTCTTGTCTACAAGATGATTTTAAAGTCTATTTTTTTCTGCTGGAAATAAAGATGCTATTAATTTACATTTATTCTTTTGTGTCTGTTTTATTCTAAACTCTAACAGTTAAAACAGCTTTCAGTTGATTTCTCTTGAAATCTCTACTTTTTCTTATATCCAATGCTACATTAAGAATTATTTAATTTCATAAAATAACATTCCTTTATCTTGAGAAGTATAACTACTATTTCTCTCCTAGGTGGCGAATATTAAGAAAGAAACTAGTATTATATGGTACAAAGATGATAGGGAGATTTCAGTGGATGAAAAGCATGACTTTAAGGATGGCATATGTACCCTCCTTATAACAGAGGTAGGTGACTATAAACATAAAATGTAGCATATTATTTCTGTACCCCACATTCTTCCAAAATACAGAGACTAGATTATGTGTTCCTTTGCCCTGGGCATAGATCCTTGCCCTGACGTCACCCAAAAAACAAGCGGTAAAGACACAAAGCTTCTCTCACTTTGTGATAAGTGAGGGTTTGTCAGACGTCCACACAGTGTTGGCAGGACACCACAACTCTTGCCTCTCTGAGCTAGTTTTTCTCATAGATGGGTGAGTGGCAGGGCAGTTAAGCGAACTGTTCTTTGTTTGCTTTTCAGCTTCAACTCGTTCCCTAAAGGCATAGAGACAATCAGACATAGTATTTATTTCAGTATAGATTTTTATTTACTTTTTGTCTAAAAGAAGCTACCTTTCAAATACATGTCTCATTAGTTCTTAAAATGAAGGCAGAGCAAATTAAGCCTCAAGTCAATTGTCACCTTAGAGGGTGAAAACTCGGGGCTGCTGGCTAGCCCAGCTTTGATGGATAGTCCCTCTGGGAACTGGTCGTTGCTCACATGGCTGAATGCTTGTTCAGTGTGTTTTGATGGCAGTTCTATAAATCATGGGTCCTGAAAAATGCAAATGCCATATCCTGAGGCTACAATGTGGTGTATCTCTTCTCCACTCAGTTTTCCAAGAAAGATGCTGGGATTTATGAAGTTGTCCTGAAAGACGATAGAGGAAAAGATAAAAGCAGATTGAAGCTTGTGGATGAAGGTCAGTCCACCGGGGTCCATTCTTTGTGTTCCATACACCAGTGACCAGAATTCTAAGTGAGACTGAGCTGGGTGATTCAAATCATGCTCATCTTTTGTCTATAGGTTTTGTTTTAATTGTCATTACAGCAGAGCGAATTTTATTAAAAAACAAAAACTTCACTTTTAGTCTTCCTTTCAAGTCAGAAATGTAGTTTTGATCCTCAGAGAATGTATAGCTGACAATCCACTAGAGGTCTGTTTTCAAATTTTTGTTTCAAACCTATGAAGACTGTCTCAGGATCAAATACTACCGTGAAAAGCATGTCTCAAAATAGTCCACTATTTTAAAGGTGACAGGAAAGGTTATACATGGAACGCGAAGCCTCTCAGTAACAGAGCAAGAAAACAATTTCCATTTTCCCAAGACCTCTGATGACAATTATATCATGATAAAGAAAACCTACATGGGACGCCCACATTTCCAATTTTGTTCCTGAGCAAGATCTTTAACAACATTGCTGACGAACAGCAGAAGTCTGACTTTGATTTTACCTTCCTACTTTTGGTGGAGGCAGGACTAAATGTGCTTCTTGTTTATTGGCAAAAAGCATTAATTAGGCTGAGAAATATCAGGGAACTTAGATGGTTAATTCACCATGAATTGATACCACAGATAAGAAAACTTCCTCTAATGTAAACGAAGCCTTCCTGGGACTTAGGAAGAAGGGAATTCTAAAGCAAAAAACACTCCTGGGATTCTCACTGTGGCTCTTTCTCTAGAATGTAAATATGGTGACGGTTTACAAAGAATTCGAGAGAACAAATATATCAAAATAGGAGCAGAGATCTTTTAAAACTTGATAACAATTGAGTTCTTTCATCAAAGAGCTTGTTTTAACAATTGGTCAATAAGTCCATCTTGTGACAGGATGCTTTTGAGAGCGTATGTGACTAATAGTGTGAGACTGAACTTGACATTGAGCATTTTTATGCTAAAGCTTTATGAATCTCTTTCCACAGCCTTCAGAGAGCTAATGACTGAAGTATGTAGAACAATAGGTAAGTTCTCACAAGGCAATACTTCCTTATTCTCTGGGGTGGGTTTGGTTTTGTTCAATCATGTCTGATTCTTTGTGACCCCATGGACCTTAGGCTCCTCTGTCCATGGACTTCTCCAGGCAAGAATACTGGAGTGGGTTGCCATTTCCTTCTCGAGGGGATCTTCCCTTCTCAGGGATCGAACCTGTGTCTCCTGCATTGGCAGGGGAATTCTTTACCACTTAGCCACCTGGGAAGACTGGGATGGGCTTACAGGTGTGTTAAATACATGTTTTCTTCTTGCAGCTTTGTCTGCAACAGATTTGAAGATCCAGAGCACAGCTGAGGGCATCCGGCTATACTCTTTTGTTACTTACTACGTGGATGATCTGAAAGTTAACTGGTCCCACAAGTAAGTGAATAAAAACCTAACTGCTGTGTAGAAGTCCTTTCTCCACTCAGAGGAAGGACTGGGGCAAACAACCACCCTCTGTTAAGGAGGTCCTCAGGTAAGGAGTCTTCTTACTTCTCAGGTCTGATGTTGAGGAGCATAGGACAGAAACATCCAGGCCATCCCTTCAGTGTGAGGTTAGCACTCTCCCTTAGCGTGGATGTGGTGAGGCCAGTCATGGCTTGGAGCATCTGTCTCCTTGACCTGTTGTTGTTCAGTCGCCCAGTTGTGTCTGACTCTTTGCGACCCCGTGGAGTGCAGCACGCCAGGTTCCTCTGTCCTCCACTGCCAGGAGCCAGGGTGAGGAATCCCGCCCGTGACAAGGTCATGAGGAAGGAAGCTGACATACGCAAGGCGTGCTCAGACTTCAGGGGCCCCTCTGGAAATTCCTAAGCATGTACCCCAACAAAAATCTGCCGCCTTTTGTGCTTTGCTTTTTCACTCTTCTGACATTTTCTGGAAAAGGTCAATTCAGGGCTTTAGTCTTCTGCATTTGAAAGAGTGTTTCAATCCAAAAACCCTCTGATGGCTTTCTAGCCTGCCTGCAGGACTCGTACAGCTGCTCATGTGATTGTTTGAGGCCTCCTGACCGCAGGAGGCACAGGAAGCTTAAAACATCCTAGGAATGTAGGAGCTTCCGAGGAGTCAAAATCTTTAGAATAGGACTGATTAAACGTTTCATTTGTTGAGTCAATGCTTGCTGCCAAATTTTCATATCCTTTATTTTTAGATATAGTTGGTATATAGAAAAACAAGTAGTAGACCTGGTATTAGCAACATTAGATCTTTGAGTTAAGTACCTTCTTTGTTATATCCCACTGCACCTTTGTTTCTATAGAGATGTAACTTTAATGCTTTAAGGAGATGCAGATTAAAGAAAAACACTTCAGGGGAAACAAAATTAACATTCATTAAGGAAGAGAGCCAAAAAGTGTTAACAAGCCTCTTGGCCAAAAGATAATGTAAATCACCTGAGACCTTTTGTATACAAAATGATATACGGAAAGAATCTGGGTTGCGAACGCTACATAATTTTGTGTTATCCATTGATCTCCATGTTTTATCAAAAGTATAAAAGGCCTTCTGAACAATAAAGGAGGGGGCCAGGGGCCGGGGGCCAGGGGCCAGGGGCCAGTTTCTCGGGCCAGCTTCTCGAACTAGTCTCTCGGCCTGGTTTCTTGGGACTCTGGCTCCCCCCGTGTCTCTCCCTCTCTCTTCTTCTCTCCCCTTCCCTCTCTCTGCTCTTTACTTTAACTTCAGGCTGAATCTCCACCTGGGGCGCGGAGGCTCGCCAGGTCTACTTACTTGCCCCGGCTGTTAAGACCCACGCGAAAGGGAGCTTAAGGCGAGGCACCCTTAGATATTCAAGCGGGCGCCAGTGGCCCAACGTAGATGGTGCAAATTCCTTGTCTGGAATTTTATTGGCCTTCCGCGTAAACCAAGCTATTCAGCCCTCTTCCTCCACTTAATCTTCTTACTACACTATAGTTTCCTAATCTAATCTTATATTAATAAATAAACAAGTCTTTCCACGCCAATGCCGTCCACCCTTCGAATTCCCTGGATCCACCGGGGCTGGACCCCGGCACTCTACTGTCTCCCAGAGTTTGCTCAAACTCATGTCATTGAGTCAGTGATGCCATCCAACCATCTCATCCTCTGTCACCTCCCTTCTCAAATCACAATTTGTAGATGCCTCTGTAACATTACCTCCACCTCCACCTCCACACAGTCACGCTTTGCCAGGTTCTTATCTGGTCTTTCTAAGAACACCTAACCTATGCTGCGCTCTGAACAAAACTGCAGCAGCCTGCACCAAGCTTCCTGTTGTGTGGCTTAAAGCTCATTGACTCCAGAAGCCTGAGCCAAAGCGGTGCCCGATTTTATCATCACTGTCATTGTAGCAGTTGGCATAGTGGGGCATTAGCATGTTTCCTCAGAAGGCTTTGGAGATCTCAAGATGACTTTGGGAATGTGTATTTGAACTAGATTGAGCCTAAAGATCCATTCTAATCCCAGGCTTCCTTTGTGCAATTGTGGAGGGATTTCATTCAAGTTCTCCTTGAACTGGGATTCCAAGGCCTGAAGTAGGTTTCTTAGTCAAACCAGGTCTCCCATTTACACCATTGAGAGGGTCCTTGACCTCTGTGCTTCACTGAAATTTCCTGGCTGAGAGAGGCCAGCAGGTTGCCACAGAAACCAGTGAGGCACATCCACCTTCATCCACTCTTGGGGTGCAGTGGACACTCATTCCCAAAGTCCTTGTGCGCCCTGCCGAGCAGAAGGTCACTGTGGGTCCCGGGGAGGAGTCAAACAACAGTGTTTACTTAGAGCTTCCCTTCAGTGGTGTTGACTTGAAAAATAGTCACAACCTAAAAGCTGAGAGTTATATTTTATTTGGTGCAAATTTTTAGGGCTTAAGCCCAGGAAGCAGCTTCTCAAGTAGCCCTGAGAGAACTATTCTGAGGAGGTGGGGGGAGAAGTCAGGTTACATAGATGTCTGCAACAAAGGGAAAGCAGTCTGAACATCAACAGTATTTTTGTAAATTTAAGAAAACCAGATATCTCAAGTTAAGGAATGTAGTGCTTTTCTCTATATGGGAAGGTGCAAGTCTGGGCTTGCTGAAATCATTCCTTTCATATGTATCTCAGCTATCTGGGGGCAGTATCTTGCCTTTTTCACATCCTGAGCCCTTCAGTGCTCACCTGTAGGGAGTGGTTGCAACCTCATGGTATTGATCCCAGTTATTGTTCTCCTTCCTGGGTGCCCTCTGGGCTCAGAAATTCACATTTGAAGGGCTGTGATCACTCATGGCGTGACTTCCTTGTTTACTAATATGGCAAGAATAGTCCATTTCTCAGTGGACATTTACAATATGCTGGGCACTGCTCCAAGCCCTTTAGAGGTATGAAATCATTTAATATTCAAACTCTGTGAGATGGGTACTTCTCACTTTAGTGACTAGGAAGCTCAGGCTCTGGAAGGTGACTTGCCTGAGGTCATCAACTCTGTGATAGGTGAAGGGCTGAACCCAGGAAACCTGGCTCCAGAGCTCCTCCATCACAGCACTATGCTGGATTCAGGTTTCATTAAAGGTCTGCTGCTGCTGCTGCTGCTAAGTCGCTTCAGTCGTGTCTGACTCTGTGTGACCCCATAGATGGCAGCCCACCAGGCTCTGCCATCCCTGGGGTTCTCCAGGCAAGAACACTGGAGTGGGTTGCCATTTCCTTCTCCAATGCATGAAAGTGAAAAGTGAAAGCGAAGTCGCTCAGTTGTGTTCAACTCTTCTCGACCCCATGGCAGCCTACCAGGCTCCTCCGTCCATGGGATTTTCCAGGCAAGAGTACTGGAGTGGGCTGCCATTGCCTTCTCCGCCTTAAAGGTCTAGATTGAATGTTTCACCAGAACTGGGTCCCATGAAGCATTCATTTGTGTTTTCTTGAAAATGACTTTACTGTTATGCAGAACAGCATTGTGTTAGGTTTATTGTTATTACTATTGATTTCCTGAATTCTTTTTAAAAAAATGAAAACAAGTGAAATTCCACTTTGAATGCCTGGAGTTTCATTCCTTTGTTCTATTTCTCACAGAATACATTTTAGGAAAGTGATTGTAAGGTAAAATAGATCAGATTCTGCCGCGGCCAGCACAAGCAAGAGTCGCACCTGCACAGGGAGAGAACGGAGCGTCCCCGCTAAGAAAAATAAGAGAGAGACAAAAGATGGGGTTGAGAGGATCAGACCAAAATGGCTGATGCCTTCCTTTATTGTGCTGCAGTATATATAGGATAAAGTACGTGACTTCTGACATTCACAAGATTGTTCTTAATCTCCAAATACAATCACAAGACCCTTACCGTTGTGTACATCACAAATAGATAATCTATCTTCTATCAATAAGCTAATCTATCTTCTATGAAATGTTGCAAGAACCAAACGTCCTGGAGCCTTAAGGGTAATAAATTCTTCAGGGGGGCGGGACAGGGAGCTTAGGAACATGTCCTAGGGCTCTGCATAACGCCGAGCAGCTCCCAAGACTTAACCCTTCACGGGCAGTCCCCCGCAAGATTCTAGGAAATTCCTCTGTGAGATCTAGAGCATTCTAATATATCCGTCTGAAGAATAAGAGAAGATAGATTAATTGAATCATCAATCAAAAGGCTTTACATCATCTCTAATAGAATTACATTTTCCCCAAAATTAGAACATTGGGTTTTAAGGAAACTGCTGTCAGACTAGTAAGGCATAAGCTTCGTACATCGTTTGGTATGTCAGCTACATGAGTTTTTTGTGTGAGCACAGATGTGTGACTGTAAAAGGGTCAGGAACCAAGGACCAATTGCTCTCCTTAGGTTTATGTAAGTAGGTGGTGTGATGCAAAAAAAACCTTAAAATGGGTTTGGATCTTGACTTTGCTCCTCTCTTCCCTGGTGGACTGTATTCCACCAGGTTCCTCTGTCCATGGAACTTTCCAGGCAAGAATACTAGAGCGGGTTGCCATTCTGTTCTTCAGGGGATCTTACAGACCCAGGGATCAAGCGCATATCTCTTGCATCTCCTGCATTGACAGGCAGATTCTTTACCATTGTGCCTTGGGAAAGCCCATTATGCATGTTAGCCAGAGATTAAAGAACTCAAGACTTACCACAGCACAGCAGAGAACTGTCTGCCTTTCTAACTCTCTAGGACATATACATATATACTGCTCAGGCTAAAGTCTATGGGTACAGATGGGTTCCTTTACCCTATGTTTTATGACATTTTAATTTTAATATCCTTTAAAGAATGTGGTATATAAGAAAAATGCTGAATATTTATTTGAAATCTGAAATTTCTGGCGGAGATTTTTGGGTTTTTATTTTTTTAAGTTCATTTTATTTATTACAACCCCAAACATAATACATGTTTGTTTTAGAAAATATATTTACTATCATACTAAAATTAGAAAGAGTTTATAATATGATACCAACCATGGCTTTCCTAGCCACAGTATGAACATTCTGAGGAAACTTCCAGTCTTTTCTCCATGCATAATTGTTGCTGTAAAAAAGTAGTTTTGTATACTACCTTATTTTTTCTTGGTCTTCCCTGGTGACTCAGATGGTAAAGAATCTGCCTGCAATGCAGGAGGGAGACCCAGGTTGGATCCCTGGGTCAGGAAGATCTACAGCTACTACTTATTTTGTTTCTATTTCTTCACATGTTTATGAACTTTTCATAGAGTTTAACATCACTGAGAGTACATTGTGTGTGTGTGTGTGAATTGCTCAGGTGTGTACGACTTTTTACAACTCCAAGGACTGTAGCCCATCAGGCTTCTCTGTCCATGGAATTCTCTAGGCAAGAATACTGGAGTGGGCTGCCATTCTCTTCCCCAGGGTTGTCTTCCTGACTCAGGGATTGAACCTGGATCTCCTGCATTGCAGGCAGATTCTTTACCATCTGAGCCACCAGGGAAGCCCCTGCGAGTACACTACTTCCACCTTTCTTCTCATATTTCATCTTTAACAGTTGTGTTTCTAGACTGTCAGATGCAAGGGCTCTATTTGCTTTCATTGTCTTGTAAAGAAGATGATGTGCAGGTCTGCATATGACCAGCTGCAGAATAGGAGGAGACACACATCCAGGGTCAGAGTGGGTGCCTCATTCATTTTGACAGCCACTCTGCTTCTCATTTATTCTTGGCCTGACTACTGAGCACATATTTACATTTGTCTTAAATAGCTTTGTGACCACATGTGTCAATAGACATCAGCCACAGATGAACCTCCTTAGATCTGTTTTTAACTAGTCTGTAAAAACCCCGTTTATAGCCATAGACTATCTGCGTGAGACGTGCAGTAATAATAAGTAGAGTCTGGCCTTTTCTATGTAAAGATTCCCTTAGTCCTACAAATAAACCCAAGCAGAAACAAAGATAATTAATACCCCTGAGAAGTACTGGTGCTGCAATCTGAGTCCCAGACCACTATTGGGAGGTCAATGTGCAGACTGCCAGACCCCACCACCCCAGGCCTTGGAATCCTTATTCTGTGATTCAGGGCCCATAATTTCTCTGAAGCAGAAGAGCATGTGAGGATCTCCTGTTATTTTGAAAGTCTGTAAAACTTGATGATAAGACCTTCAATATAAGACAAAGTAAAGGTAAGCTCTGGATGAAAGCCACCGATAACAAGGTTTTCTTTTGATCAAAACAGTGGGACTCCTATTAAGTATTCAGACAGAATTAAGAGTGGGGTCACCGGGGAACAGATCTGGCTGCAAATCAACGAGCCCACCCCTAACGACAAGGGCAAGTACGTGATGGAGCTCTTTGATGGTAAAACCGGACACCAGAAGATGGTGGACCTTTCTGGACAAGGTAAATGGGTGCTCTGCAGGTTAGAACCTAAAGTGGAGATTGCTCTCACTGTTGTTCAGTTGCTAAGTCGTGTCCAACTCTTTGTGACCTCATGGACTGCAGTATGCTGGCTTCCCTGTCCTTCACCACCTCCCAGAGTTTGCTCAAACTCACGTCCATTGAGTTGGTGATGCCATCCAATCATGTCATCCTCTGTCACCCTCTTCTCCTACTGCCCTCAGTCTTTCCCAGCATCAGGGTCTTTTCCAATGAGTCAGCTCTTTGCATCAAGTGGCCAAAGCATTGGAGCTGCTTCAGCTTCAGCATCAGTACTTCCAGTGAATATTCAGGGTTGCTTTCCTTTAAGATTGACTGGTTTGATCTTGCTGTCCAAGGGTCTCTCAAGAGTCTTCTCCAGCATCATGATTCAAAAGCATCAGCTATGGAAGATGTGGGCTTTTTTTTAAAAGGATGGAGGCTTCCTGTACTTTATAGCAGGTTCCCACTAGCTATTTTACACTGGGTAGTGTATGTATGTCAATGCTACTCTCCCAGTTCATCCCACTCAAAACTTATTTAAATTTGCTTTTACTCTCTGCCCACTGAAGCTCGTTTAACTACCCAACTCTCAAATCCCTCTCAAACAAGAGGCCTTAGGTTGTCTGACCAGCATGGTCCCCTGCAGGAAACAAACATACTAGCTCAGCCAGGCTGTCTTCTTCTTGTGTGATGTGAGCAAGAAGAGCAGCCCTAAGTAGTCTGTTTAGCCCAGCTGTCCACCTCCACAGCCTGTAAGCCTGGCTTTGTGCTGATTTTTCCCATCTATAAAAGGGGGCAGACTGGTTTTATGTACATATTTTCTAGACGTAAAATGTTACAATTCCCAGACCACAGGGGAGCTTAAAGACCAGGTGAGAAAGATTCAAAAATGAAGCTGTATTTTTGCCTGACGTCTTCAAAGTCCCTTACTCTGTAGGCTCAGAAAAAAATTATTTTAGAACTCTCATTTTTTTTGTTTCTGTGTCTTTTATTCGTCTCCTGCATAGCATAGAAGCAGTGCTTCGGGCTAGCACTGGCACACGCTGTGATCTACTGCAAACGGATGGGCCGGACCACAGAACAGAGAGTTTAGCTGTCTGTGACGTGCAGAATGATTTAATGAGAGGAAAGCTTTTCTGTTGCTCAGGAGTTTTAACAGAACCAACCCATATTTGAAACAGACTTTTCTTCCCATTCCATCTTTTTTTAAAAAACACTTTTTATTTTGTATTGGGGGCTTCCCTGGTGGCTCAGATGGTAAAGAATTTGACTGCAACGCAGGAGACCCAGCTTCGATCACTGGGTCAGGAAGATCCCCAGGAGAAGGGAATGGCAACCCACTCCAGTATTCCTGCCTGGAGAATTCCATGAACAGAGGAGGCTGGTGGGCTACAGTCCACAGGGTCACAAAGAGCTGGACACAACTGAGTGACTAGCACATAGCTGATTAACAGTGTGATGGTTTCAGGTGAACAGCGAAGTGATTCAGCCATACATATGCATGCATCCATTCCCTGCCAAACCCCCCTCCCATCCAGGCTGCCACACAACATTGAGCACAGTTTCATCCCATTCCATCTTTGGCTGAGCGAAATTTTGCTCTTCTGTTTGGAGGGTTGAAGTTTTCTCACTGAATTGAGAGCTTCTAAAATCCATCATTTCATGCTTTCTGCCTAGAAAGTATTTGCTTCTCTTGTTAAGCCTTTGAGTCATAGGGATTGCTCGGGTGCAGCCTCCTTCAAAGCCCACCACGTCAGGTCTGGACTGATTACACTGTGCTCACATTGTGAGCTCTCATAGGCCCCTGTGTGTGGCCAGTTCTGGGTGAGAAAATTCTAACTTCTCTTTTTTTCTCTTCAAGCCTACGATGAAGCCTTTGCGGAATTCCAGAGATTGAAGTAAGTTCCCCCCTTTCCCAAAGACGCCCGCACAGGCACCCTTGTCTCTGACCCGTGCTCCTCTCCGTCTGCATCAGCGGGACTGAGGGTCCCCGTATTGGGGAAAATGCAGGCGGAGCAGCACTTCCTGCTGCTTTGCTGAGCAGCAGAAACAGAAATGCAGTCGGGGTTGGCTACTCGGCAGTAACACTAAAACAAAACCCTTCTTTGTTTGTGTGTTTGTTCGTTTCTCTCAACCACAGACAAGCTGCCATCGCCGAGAAAAGTAAGTAAACCCCTTTGAGTTTATTCCTAGTGTGGCTTCAAAATACAACTTTTATTTTTCTGTTATTACTGCAGATGGAGGAAAGTGAAAGCATTTTTTTTTCCTTTTCTTTCATTTCTATATATATATTTAAAACCTTAGGTGTTCCGCATGCGTTGTCCTTCAGTCTCTTGAGTAAGACTGTCTGGAAAAGGAGGTCCCAGGTTACACTGTAAGAATGGCTCCCAGCCTCAACATGAAAAATCTCTGGGCTGCAAATCACACAGTAGGTTGTTCATCGCTTGCAACAGGTGCCCTATGTCAGAAAAGTGTATATATTGAGTTGGCCAAAAAATTCCTTTGGGATTTTTCTATAAGATATAATGAAAAAAATCTGAACAAGCTTTTTGGCCATGCCAATATGTTAAGGAAAAGAAAAAATATTAATGAAACTTGTAGATTGGTATGTAAATCACTATAGCTGGTCCCCCAACAAGTGGTCCCATTTTTCTGAAAGACCAAATAAGGCTGAGAGACCCTAACCCAGCGTCAAGCCTGTGTCCACAGAAATGTGCTCTCTCCTGACTGCTCTCAACCGTGCTTCAACACACAAAGGATTCTATAGAATCCCAGGATCTACAGGAGTAATGGATGAACCATCGTGATGATTCAGGCTCTTTCTCAGGGTGGGAGCAGAATTTGAAAACCACTGAAGGTTGTGGTTGTAGAGTCAGTCCTGAACTCAGGGACGGGAACCAGGAGGAGGAGGCGTGAGACTGTCTGCTGACCGTCTCTCCCCTCTCTTGAACTCTCCTGTGGACAAGAAGCCTGACCCTCCCTCTGCTCCATGAGCTCCTTCCTGAGGTCTCTGGACCACAGTATCTTAGAGCTGCAAGTGACCTGAGAGCCTGCCTAAATTCCTGTTCTTAAATAATTGCACAAAACACTTAATTCAAACAAAATCTTCCACGTGGACCCAATAACACAGGTGAGGGCCAAGCTATCTTCACGGAAATCAGGATGAATCCCATGTACACCAGGGAGCAGAGTAGACAAGCTTCATAACCATGGGTTTAATGCAAGCCCCCCCACCCCCGCCCAATGAGGAGACTGAGGTCCTCATACTGACATGACTCACCTAGCACCATCCAGTAAGTGGTACAGGGGGCCAGGCAGTGAGTCGGGTCCACAGGTGGTGTTACGTGCAATGGAATCAGCAGCAGAAGGCAGTCGAGACTCATTCAAAGCTTTAGCCTGACTTAGTGGAGAAGGGAATGTATAATAGAAATAAGGATGTAGAGTCACACATTCACTAGAGCAGGCTGAAAAGGAGAGGGCGGTGCCACTGCATTAGTGCTGAATGAATGACAGAAAGGCGTCCTTCCCTGGGACCGAGGCTGTCATACCTTCAGCACAAAGCTTGGTGGGGGCAGGGGCGGGGGTGGGGGATGTCAGCCCTGGATTTCAGCACCCCTCCTACCCCTGTCCCCTTAATCATAGAACGGGGCCCTGCAGAACATCTGAAGAACTCCCCGGAAACGAGAAAGGGACGCTTTTTAGGGAAGGCCCCAAGGAAAGCCCATGTCTCCTCCAGCCTCCAGATCTCCTGGCACTCAGCCTCCACTTATGCAGCCTTTCTGAATCAGAGGGGAGCCCACGGAAGGGGCCACGCTCTGCCCTGCCCACTCTGGCCGAGCTCACTGAGCTGCAGGAGGCTCAGGCTGGGAACAGCCACCCGGGTTATAGAGCGGATCGTGATGTGATCTCAGGTCCAGATAGAGGCACCTGTGTGTGAAGGAGATGAATGTTCAGAAACTGCAGGATCATTTGCTTATTTTGCATAGTGAAAGCAGGTATACAATGACTATAAGGAGAGGGAAACTAAATAGAACAATGAGTTCTGCTGGGTGGCTCTGTGCATGTGATGGCTGGTGCTTATAGTTTCAGTGATTAACCAGAAATGCCTGTGCTTACAGATCGCGCCCGGGTGGTGGGTGGCCTCCCCGATGTGGTCACCATCCAAGAGGGCAAGGTAAGTTTGGGGCACTCCTGTCCCCACTTCTTCCACACTGGAAAGGGGTTCCAGTGCTCCAAACTTGGTTCCCACCATCTTCATCATATGCCATGGCTGCTCATGCCTGACTTCAGTATAGCCACATACAAGGTTCAAAGTGTAGTCAGTTTTCCACTCATCTGAAGATGTTTTGTAGGCCAAGCATCAGGATGTACATTTGTTTAATGTGGCCTGTGCAGACCTCTTAGTCTCTTTCCAGAAGTGATGTCCCTTTAAAATCAGGAGAAGCAGAAAATGTTCAATCATAACTATACGACAAACATAATTGAAGAAAGAAACGACCTCTAATGCTAGTGGAAAGTGGGCTGACCTATGGGATTCCTCATCTTTGAAGGGAAATATGCTGCTCTGTGAATCTCTATAGGCTCCATCATAGCAGAAAACTGATTTATTTCCATTTGATTATAACTGATATTTGTTTGCTCCATATCTCTCTGAAGAACAGTGAATGTCATGTGTAACCTGGACTCACTTTCTTCATCCCTAAAAAAAGTGAACGTGAAAGTGTTAGTCACTCAGTCATATCTGACTCTTTTCGACCCCATGAACTGTAGCCCGCCAGGCTCCTCTGTCCATGGAATTCTCCAGGAAAGAATACTGGAATGGGTTACTGTTCTCTTCTCCGATGGCAATAGTTTCTCTTAATGGCAATAGTTTGACTCATATTTTTCTTCCTGAAATGTGTTTGCAGAATAATTCAATAAGAAGTGCTAATTAATCATGGAAAGAAAATAAATTTCTTGTTAGCTACCCAATTCTAAATGATACTCTTATAGGAGAGGCAACAAGTGATCATCAAAGTACCTTCCAGATAGAAGTATACACTTTTCTATGTATATGGTGAGCCCTGCTCTTTTTCTTATAACTTCTGGACTTCAGTAAGAAAAAAATACAAGAATGGAATTTAGGACTTCCCTGGTGGTCCAGTGGTTAAGAATCCATCTGCCATTACAGAGGACACAGGTTCAATCTCTGGTCCAGGGAGATCCCACATGCTGCAGGGCAGCTGAATCCACACACCACAACTACTGAAGCCTGCACACTCTAGAGCCCACGCCCTGCAACAGGAGAAGCCAGCACAGTGAGAGGCCCCTGCACCACAAGCAGAGAGAAGCTGCTTCTTGCTGCAACTAGAGAAAGCCTACTCGCAGCAACAGAGACCCAGCACAGCCAAAACAATTCAAAAAATTATGTATACCCATGGCTGATTCCTGTTGGGGTTTGACAGAAAACAGCAAAATTCTGTAAAGCCATTATCCTTCAGTAAAAAATAAATTAATTAAAAAAATTAATTCCTTCAGATGGAAAATTCTAAAGAAAAAAAAAATGGAACTTAAAATGTGAAGTAAATTCATCATCTTTGGTCAGCAGGGAAATACAAATTAAAACCATAGTGAGAAATGACACCTATCAGAATTACTAAAATATAAAACAGTGACAACAAAAAATGCTGGTGAAGCTGCAGAGAGACTGAATCACTCCTACATGACTGTTGGATATAGAGACCAAAATTATACAGCTACTCAGGAAAACAGTTTGGCAATCTCTTAAAGTAATGAAATATACATTTACCATACCATCCAGCAATTGTACTCCTGGGTATTTATCTCAGAGTGATTAAAATGTATGCTCACATAAAGACATGCACACAAATGTTCATAGCAGCTTTATTCATAATAGCCCCAAACTGGAAACAGCCCAGGTGACCCTCACAGGTATATGCATACCCTGGCAGCCTTCTGAGCAACAGAAAGGGACAAACTGTTGACACCTGCAATAGCTTGGATGAATCTGCAAGGAATTATGCTCAGTGGAAAAGGTACTCTGGAAATGTTACCTCCTGTATGACGCTATTTATATAATGCTTTGGAATTTATATAATAATTGAGGAAAGAAAAACAGGTTAGTGGTTGCTAGGAGTTAGGAACCAGCTTGGAAGTGGGGAGGTGTGTGTGGTTATAAATGGACCACAGGAAGGATGGTGGTGGGAATGGAAATGTTCTATATCCTGACTGATGTGGTGGATACACAAACCTGGACCGGCGATAGAACCGAATAGATCTAAATGCACACAAGCACAAGAAAACAGGGGAAATCCATCATATCAGCATCAGTCTCCTGGTTGTGCTTTTATGCGGTAGTTTTGTAAAATGTTACTACTGGGGAAAATTTGGTAAAGGAAATCTATTATTTGACAGATCTAAACATTGATCTTTTGAAGTAAGAGGCTTTCAGCACAGATGGTAATATAATAAAATATTAGGAAAGAGGAATACATTTTGGCAGAGCACCTTTGCAACTGCAGCAGCTTGAGTGGGTTTGGGGGGAGAAAGAAAGTGAGGAAGACAGGACATGAAAATGAGTCACATTATTGAAGCAGCTGTGGGGCTTCTGCTGCTGGGCTCGGTGACACAAACGAAATGCAAAAGCAAGCAGGTGGAGATGATGACAATGAGGAGATGTCTCTACTGAGACAGGATCCAAAATGCCACCTTAGAGCAAAAGGCCTCAGTGTGTTTATGGGAACTGGAAGCAAATGCCTTCTTGGGGCTTTGATCGTAAGTGTTCCCAAAGCCAGAAAACCAAGGCCCCAGAGGAACCTCCTCAAGTGTGATTTCGAAATGTAACTTGCACAGGTGCACACAGCCTGGCCTGGCAAATTTAGGCTTGTCCTCCATCCAGTCAGGTGACCCCCAGAAGGATGCCTCAAGGTAGATGTTACATCTGACACATCTCCTCCCCTCTCCTAACACCTGTGTTGCAGGCGCTTAACCTCACGTGCATCGTGTGGGGCGACCCGACTCCGGAGGTCTCCTGGCTGAAGAATGAGAAGCTCCTGGCCTCGGACGAGCACTGCAACCTGAGATTCGAGGCTGGCAAGACGGCCTACTTCACCATCAGCGGGGTCAGGACGTCCGACTCGGGCAAGTATGGGCTGGTCGTGAAGAACAAGTATGGCTCAGAGATCAGCGACTTCACCGTCAGCGTGTTCATCCCAGAGGAGGAAGCCAGGAGCGTGGCAGAGGAGCCCCAGAAGGGCAACAAGAAGGCCAAGTGACTGGAGGGCCAGGGGGCCGAGGGGCCGAGGAGGGGAGAGTCACGCCCAGCTGCCTTGGGTCACGTGTATGCAGGTGGTTTGAGCTGAGCACCAGGAAGCCTCCAATTCCCTATTTTTGTGCCGGCTTTGGGGGGTGGTAGGGGGATTGTCAAACCTTTGTTCATGTAAGAAAGCACCAAATAGCGACATTTTACTCATTTTTCTTTATCCACAAATTGTATTAAGAAAATAACATTGGTAGCATAAATGTTAGGAAACAGTTTTAAGGCAGAGACCAGAATCAAGTCAGAGGGATGTAGACCGATGGTCAGAGGAAGTGCTGTGGAGCTGTGTGGACGTGGCTGGCCTTTGAGCAGTCAGCTCTCCAGGTTCTCAGTGATGTGTCAGCGTCTCATCCACATGAGACCAGCTGTGAGGCCAGCCAGTCCGTGTCATGTGTTGTGACGGTAGCAGTGTGTGTTTGTGGGCGGCTGGTGATCTGGAACCTCTCGGTCCTAATAAATAGTTCACACCCCTCTCCCCCGCCAGTGCTTCTCTTGTTTCACCATTTGGCTGCCTAGCTGGGTGGTCTCCACTGCACCTTTCTTGCCGCTTCTTGTAACATGTCTTCTGATTTAAATTCCTTTGGCTAAAACAGTGAGCTATTGGTATCTAGAGGATCCGTAGAAGAGACTTCAAAGTTTAGCTTTAGGAAGTTAATATTCAACAATATTGAAGTAATAAATTTAAAAATCTAGGCCTTAAACCCTTGAAGTTTGACTTTAAAACCTTATTTTTCTAATTTAAAATATTAGCCACTGAAATATTAATTTTAAGAGTGTTTTAATAACATAAGTTCCCTTTAACTTGTTAAATTGTGTGTGTGTTCAGTTGCTCAGTCATGTCCAACTCTTTGTGATCCCATGGACCATAGCCCACCAGGCTCCTCTGCCCATGGGATTTCCCAGGCAAGAATACTAGAGTGTTGCCATTTCCTCCCCCAGGGATCTTCCCAACCTAGGGATTGAACCTGTGTCTCCTGCATTGCCGGCGGATTCTAATTAATATATTTGCTTTCATTTTAAGTAACACTGTTGTCTGAATTAACCGATGAAAACTTTCCAAGAACTTAAATAACTTTACCCATTAAACTAAGCATATAAATATGGAAAATGCTGATTTCTCTCATATGTTCTCAAATTGTACATAATCTTAGTAAGACTTCAACACAAAATCACAATCAATTAAACAGTTTAGTTAGAATCGTAAGATAAGTTGTTACTAAGATAAATGATCAGAAACATTACCAGTAAGTAAAAATCAAATATGAACAGACTTCATAATGCAAAAATACTAATTTTACCTACATGTAGCCCCTAGGGCCTGGGACTGGAGTTCTAACACCTACGCCAGAACAAAAGGTGTGAACTCGGATTGTTTGCCATGGGGAGCTGGACGCCAAGACCTCATCACAGCTCTGGGATGCACAAAAGGTAGCTTAGTCAAAAAAACAGGGATAGTAAAACAAACAAAGAAACAGGAACAGTAAAAAATATCACCAACTGACATGGAGAAGCTCTACAAAACTTACCATCTGCCTGGCAGTAGTTCTGGGGAGAAAAACAAAGTTAATGGGTTCCTGAAGCCAGCACTGCGTGCTTGTGGGGTCCAGACTTACCGCAATACCACATGGTGTAGGAACCCAAGACAAGAGTTCCCATAAATATGGCCAATGTCTGGGCCCCAGAGAAGCAAATGTAAATGACACTATAAGGAACTTCTGTGTCTACCCACAGAGGATTGGTGTCATGGAAATCATTCTCCCACCATAAACCACTGGAAAATCTGACACAATATATGCAGGACGAAAAAACTGGGGCATTGGCTAGCGAACTTGCAGGGGTGTGATGCCCCAGAGAAGGAAAACAGTAATGAGAGACTGGTGAGGGTTCCAACTTGTTGTGCGGACAGTGGATGGTGTTCAGGCTGCAGGCCAGCCAGGGGGACCCAAAGAGAATGTCAGACTCACTGAGTTGAAGTTCAAGGAGGCTGAGGTGGCTGGGATTCATGGGAAGGGGCATTGGAGGAAAAGAGTCTAACAGAGAGAAGCATGGGCTGCAGCAGATGGGTCTCTGACTGAGTGCCGCTCTGAGGGTTCTGGGGAGAGCTCAGGAGGTGGCAGGACCAGCAGTCATGGGGGCCCATGCAGACTGCGGAAGGTTCTCCTTCCCACCAGCTGGAAGGAAAGACTTTATAATACACAGGGCGTGGATAGAGGCCTCGGAAGTTTCTCACCTTACTGTGTGTGTGTGTGTGTATGTGCACGCGCGCACTCAGTCGCTAAGTGCAAAAATTCTCCTTCCCACCAGCTGGAAGGGAAAGACTTTATAATACACGGGGCGTGGATAGAGGCCTCAGAAGTTTCTCACCTTACTGTGTGTGTGTGTGTGTGTGTGTGTGCACGCGTGCACTCAGTCACAAAGTCGTCACCGACTGTTTGCGACTCTATAGGCTGTAGCCCGCCACGCTCCTCTATCCATAGAATTTCCCAGGCAACAATACTGGAGTGGGTTGCCATTTCCTCCTGCAAGGGATCTTCCTGACCCAGGGATTGAACCTGCGTCTCCTGCCTTGGCAGGTAGATTCTTTACTGCTGCACCACCAGTGAAGCCCTTCTCACCTTAGTAGTGGGGCTAAATTAACTTTAAACTAAAAGCTGCCCGAGACCCACCCTAACAAAGCTTGAAAGTAAGCCTCAAGAGGATCAAATATCTACGGTGACCTAATGGTGTGTCAGGACAAAGTGCAACACACTCTAAATGAATGAATTACCAACTGTGAAATTCATAACAGTTGGAATCCAGTCAAAGTGAACAAGTGTGCAAAGAAGAAAATATGACTAACAACCAAGAGAAAAGTACATTAAAGATAAATAAGTCCTGGAGATGTAAGGTACAGCATGGTGACTGTAGTTAATAACTGTTGTTTAGACACTAAGTTGTGTCCAACTCTTTGTGACCCAGTGGACTGTAGCCTGCCAGGCTCCTCTGTCCATGGGATTTTACAGGCAAGACTACTGGAGTGGATTGCCATTTCCTTCCTGACCCTGGGATCAAACCCTCATCTCCTGCTTGCCAGGAGGTTCTTTAGCACTCAGCCACTTGTAGTTAATAATACCATATTGCTTGCTTGCAAGTTCCTAAGAGAGTAGATGGTAAAAGACTTCATCATAAGAAAAGAAATTTGTAACTGTGTGAGGTGATAGAGGTTAGCTAAACAGGATGGTAAGCATTTTACAGTGTATACATATGTCCAGCCATGTTGCATATCTAAAAGTAATACAGCGTTATATGTCCATTATATCTCAGTAAAACTGGGGAAATACTTTATACACAAATATTATGGAAGTATCAAGAATAATTCATTATTAAGTTAATACCATTTGATCAGATAATGAAAATTCAGAATAATTTTTAGTCCTTTTTAAGCACAATATAATCCCAACAGGAAATGTAATCATAATTTTAATGAAAGATGTTTAAGTAGCTTTTGAAATATGATGAGCTATGTGTATATATGTAATTTGTTGGTAACTTATAGGCATGTAAGTCGAAATGGCATTGCTATAGTTTATGATCATTAATTTAAGTTAGCAGATGTCTACAATCTAATAACATGATACACAAGGGAAAAAAGGAAAAGCATATTAATCAAAACAAAGCCAGAAATGACAGAGGGGATAGAGTTAGCAGACATGGACCTTAAAACATCTGTTATAACTGTATTTTCAAGAAGTTAGAGGAAAGATTGAATTAGTTAAATAGAGACTTGAAAGAATACCAAGGCATAGCATAATGAATTTGCTGAAAAGCATTGGTAAAGAGAAAAATCTTACAAGCTGCCAGAGGAAAAAAGACAGATTACATAAGAGGAACAAAAATGAGAGCAACACAAGAATTCTCTTGAGAAGCCATAGAAGCCAGAGGACTGTGGAGCAAGACCTTCAATGTGCCTGTGCCACGTGAAAAGCAAAACCTCTCAACCTAGTCTTCTCTACCTACTGAAAATATTAGTCAAAATTAAGGCGAAGTAAAGACTTTATCCTCGAAACTAAAGCTGAGATACCCACTGGCAGGAGATTTTCACTACAAGAAATATTCAAGGACGTTCTTCGGTCAGAAGGCAAATGGCATCAGATGGAAATTTAGATCAACAAAGAATGAAAGGTAGCAGAAGTGGGCAAATATGAAGCATATTCTCCTCATTTTTAATTTCTTCTAGCTCCTAATGCACCTGGCCTGGTACCCAGCATGTGTGCTCCCTCCCTGCAGACCTGGGCATCCCTAGGGTAGCCAGGCTTCAGCGTCAGTCCCGTCAGAGGCTCTGCTTGGGGACAAGTGCAGGCCCACCAGGATAACGTGCCATCCCTTCATCCCTCTAGTCACAGGAAGTCCAACCCTACTCAGGGCTGGACCACTCAGGAGGCTCTTGTAGGGGTCTGCATGAGAATAGTGGCCGACAAGGATGCTCTTCCCAGAAAGACTTTTTGGAGGTAAATGGGTAGAGCTTTGGTGAAATTGCTCAGGAGGACACACCTTCCTACCTTCAGCCTTGAACACCTGGTGGATGGTGTGTCCGCTGAAAGACAGAAGGAGTGATGTGCGTGGCGGGGCGGGGCGGGGGAGAAGGGGGTTGCATTATGGCAGACCTGTGAGTTTACTGAAAGCTCAGGTGGGGTAAGAAAGTATTGCTTTTAGAAAATATCAGCTGCAGAAAGACTTGACTCCAAGAGGAGGAAATGGTATGAGAAAGATGACCCAGAAACAACAGAGGATGATGTTTAAACAATTACTGGGGTTGAATTCTTACAACCTATAGAAGAGAAAGTGGGAGTTAAAGTCCTGGGAACACTGAATTCTTGTACTGTACGTTAAAAGACAAAAGCTTTCCCATCTTTGTGATGCATCAGTAAATCTCCATTAGGAAAGCAAATCTTCTACAGTAGAAGAATTAAGCTCCAGTTCTCTCAGGCATAGAATCAGGAATTTTCTTTACTGTTTTGGCATTAGGGGAACACTTCCAGGTACTATGTAGCATTTCTGTTACAAACTAACATTGCATTGTTATTAGCTCAAACTGTATGTTCTCATTACTTCTAAGTATCCACTACTATGGAGTGAAAAGAAAAGGTTTATGGATTAATAGTACCACTGGCACCATCTCAAAGTGTTTATTATGTTCTACTCTGCGGCCCTGCTCCATTACCCACTTTAAGACATTTAGATAAAATCCACAGATTTTATGGAAGATTACATGCTTGAAACACAATGACTGTTACATCATGTCTTCAGATGTTTGCCTTTCGGCCTCTGGCTGAGGGCTTTTGAGATGAAATTATGTAAGGAAAGTCTTAGGTGATTTAATATGCTTCTGAAGTATCCACTGATATATATGTATACTGCTGCTGCTGCTAAGTCGCTTCAGTCGTGTCTGACTCTGTGCGACCCCGTAGATGGCAGCCCACCAGGCTCCGCCGTCCCTGGGATTCTCCAGGCAACAACACTGGAGTAAGTTGCCATTTCCTTCTCCAATGCATGAAAGTGAAAGGTGAAAGTGAATTCGCTCAGTCATGTCGACTCTTAGCAACCCCATGGACTGCAGCCCACCAGGCTCCTCCGTCCATGGGATTTTTCAGGCAAGAGTACTGGAGTGGGGTGCCATTGCCTTCTCCGGATATATATGTATATTAAAATCTAAAAAAACTTACATGAAAGTTTCCAAAATGACCTAGCTCATAGTTATGAAGATCTAAGTGACTTTTTCACATTATTTCTTCACATATTTTGTTGTAGTCTAGTGTCAAGTAGGGATAATAACACAGTACTTGTTACAAAGGTCATACACATGCTGGGGGCACCGAGAGACCGTCCACACCCCCGGCTGTTCCATTTAAGGGCACATTTCTTCATTCTGGAAAAGGCAGAGAGCAACACACAACCAAGTTGCCTCTGAAACACTTGGTTTTGTTTTAACTTAAGCAAAGAAGGATGTTTATTGGTTCACATAACCGCAAGGTCCAGGGAATATTCAGGCACAGTGGGACCCAGGGACACAAACATTCTCATAAGAACTCAAGTCTCTCCATCGTTTGTCTTCACTTTCCTCTGTACTGCCTTCATTCTCTGGCTCATTTTGGTGTGGTGGGCCCTCCTGGTTTAAGCTTTTCATCCTATAATGCTAGGCAACTTCAGTAAAGAGTTTCTGAGCTTCTCCTCCACAGTTCAGTAAAACTCTTAAGGTTTAGTAACACCGGATCAACTTGGAAAAAAACAACAACAAACCAAACACTTTGGCAACAAAATACACCCACTTTGAATAAATCATGAAGGTAACTTTCCCCTCCCCTGATCTCAAGTTCCCATGGTTTCCCCCTCCCTCTCTGAACCTATTTTAAAAAGAACAGAGGGCATAACCTATAGGATCGGAACTTCAGCCTTAAACAGGGTCACTAGTGCCCATGACATCACAGGAAAGCCGCCTACCTGCCTGGACCTGGTTCTGAGCTGGGTGAGGAGGTGGACCTACTGAGACCACATCACTGGGACAGGTCAGGGGAAAGAGCTTCCTTTCAGAGACCAGGAGTCCCATCCCAAAACCTCAGTATTTTTTTTTTTTCTTTTAGTTTGTTGCCCCGGTGTTTTCTTACATAGATTCTGTTTTTTCCTTTTTAAATTTAGTTATCTTTAATAGAAGGATAATTGCTTTACAATATTGCGTTGGTTTCTGCCATACATCAACACGAATCAGCCATAGGTATACATATGTCCCCTCCCTCTGGAGCCTCCCTCCTTCCCCTTCCCACCCCTCTAGGTTGTTACAGAGCCCTGGTTTTAGCCTGGAAGCATATACACTACCCTATGGAAAACTGATAGCCAATGAAAATTTGCTATAGATTATATTCTGAATGTTCCCTGGTTGATCTCAGTTGTCCAAACCCAGCTCCCCAGGAGCTGCCCACAGAAGCATCTGCACGCAGGCCTCCAGTCCAGCCCCCTTCCCCTCCTCTCCACTCCTACAGCTTCCTGGTCCCCTGCTGCAGCCAGACCTCAGGACCCCACCCTGCTCTCAGGCTGCTGTCAGCATACGCCCCGTGCAGTCTCCATTCCCCAGAACATCAAACGAAAAGTGCCCTTCGTCACACACCCTAAACCAGGAGCCACATTGCCAAGACTTTTTTTAAAATTTCGTTGATCAGAAAACTATGCAGAGGAAGGACAGATCAATCCATTGCTGGGACAGTCTCAGGAGGAAGTTTCAGCCGTGCAGGCATAAAGATAAAGAATGATGAAAATGAGAAAAAAAAAAAAAATTGTCTCAAAACTGGAAGAGAAGGTAATCACCTTCTTATAGTAATGAAAATGCAAGACATCACCTTTTCTGCTCATTCATTCATCAGACATGTATAGCAGGGATCTGGGTCAGGTCTTACTCTCCAACAGGCCAGACTGACTGTCAAACTCTGAAACTCCTCCCTTCTTGCCAGATTCATGTCAGTGTAAACGGAAAATCACAAGCAGCTTTGACCTCTGCATGGGCACTTCTGGAAGTCACGGGATGGGTGTGAGAGTGGGAATGGGGGAGTGGAGGCGTGGGTGAGAACTGGGTTTTTTCCATCTCAGTGGATAGAGGGTAAAGCAAGATGGGAGCTGTGTGGGTGGCAGGGAGGGGAGGGGAGAAAGGGCAGAAAGAAGGGAATTCTTGCTAGTTTCTATGCATAACTTCGTATCTATAAAGAATTGGACTATTTTGTGTAAACATTTTTCATTGGGCTTTTTCTTAATTTTACATCTCAGGCTTTTAACATTACTTTTTTTTCATATCTAGGCCACATTATGGTTGTTAATTTCCCAAAAAATTGCAGTGCTCTCCTAATGCTGTATTAAAGGAGGTCACTGCCTTAAAATATGAGGCATCAAAGAAAGATAAAAGCTGTAAGCAAAAATATAATGATAAACCACTTAGTTTGAGTAATAGAAAATATTTATTTGTGCTTTAAGATAGCCTCATGCTAAAGTCACTCTATCTTATAAAATAGAGAACTTGGATGTCCCCAGTTCTGCTGGATTCTGAGTCAATGACATTTGAACAATGTTTATGAAGTGGGAGCAGATTGATCACCAGCAGAGCCGAGAGGCAGAGCCACTCTAAGACAAAACCCCCCAAAAAGGGAAAAGTTTATCACCATAAGGCTGAAGTAAGTGTTCAGTGCTCTGTTGACAGATAATTTAAAACCAAATAAATCAAGACATTAGGAGAAGTTAAAAAAAAAATGAACACATTACTTGAAATGCTTATTGTGTGGTCAGTTGCTCAGTCATGTCTGACTCTTTGCGATCTCATGGACTGTAGCCCACCAGGCTCCTCTGTCCATGGGATTTCCCAGGCAAGAATACTGGAGTGAGCTGCCATTTCCTTTTCTGGGGAATCATCCCGACCCAGGATCGAACCCATGTCTCTTGCGTCTCCTGCCTTGGCAGGTGGATTCTTTACCACTGAGCCACCTGGGAAGCCTGAAATGCTTTTTACAACAGTATATTATAGTGATATAGTTGTATCTTATTGTATTATTTGTATATTACATATTATTTAGAGATAGAGTTGTATGTTTTTATTGTATTATACTTAAACATCAAGTTATACACAAGATAAAAATTAGGAGACTTGAACTGTCAGAAAATTGCATAAAGACCTTAAAATAGTAAGACATTTAGAACCGCCCCTCATTTCTATGGCAGTCACAGCTACGGAAATGCAATGCATTCCTTGTCAACACAGGAAGTTTGTTACAAAGACATCATTCAAAACAAAAGTCAAACTCTGGAAACTCCTTTTAAAATGAACTGAAAGGGAAAAAAAGTGTTTATGTCTGCAGACTTTAAGGTATTTTATGCGCAAATTAGGTAAATCACTCCAAAAAAAAAATCCAATAATAATTCAATTCACTTCTGCTGTGGGCCACTTGATGAGCCCTTGAGAATTCCACATCACAACAGCTTGATCTTCTCTCTTACAAAAGGTATCCTTCATCCTATACAAAGGTACACGTGAATTTAATGCCTTTTGCATGCAGGCTTTCAAAATGCTCACCTTGAATAGGCAGCAAAAGTTCTGCTAGGCAGGTAAGGTCTTAAGATGAGTCGACTATTGACTAGAGGTTTGGGGAGAACGTCTCAATACTTGACTTCCTGTGTGAAATACAAGTCAGTCTGGCTGTTATTGTTGTTACTCATCTGTTCCTTCAGCAAGAATTCATTGAGCAATGACTGTGAGGACACAAAGCTGAGCCAGGTGGAGGTTCCCCCTCAGGGTGCTTGCTTCTAACTGATGCAATGTTGGGAATGTGAAGAGCCACCATACAAGCCACAAGTCCATGAGAAAAGCGCACGTAACACTACTATCCAAGTTCCAAGGAGTGATATAATGCCTGCTGAAGAGTGAGATGAGTGTAAGGGAGATGGTGAGAACCAGCAGTCAGGAGAGACTTTGTAGAAGCAGAAGCGTCTTGTCTGAGTTTTGATGAGTGGGTGGGTTTGAGCCATTTTGAGGCTGATTAGAAGTCACTCAGCATGGTGAAGATATCCCAGACGCAGACAAGACTGCACAGAAGTGAGCTGGAATACACGATCCCAGAGAAAGAAGGTGTCCAGCAGAATTCATCCTGCCCTTCCTACAGGCTGACTTTATCCCCTAACATTTATTTGTTGAAGTCTGAAGCCCCAGGACCTCAGAATGTAAGTGCATTTGGAGAGAGGGTCTTTAAAGAGGCAATTAAGTTAAAATGAGTTCATTAGGGTGAATCTTCATCCAATATAACTGGTGTTCTTTCAAGAAGAGATTAGGACACAGACAGGTACAGAGGGAAGACCATCCAAACCACATGAAGGGGCCTTCCCTGGTGGTCCAGTGGCTAAGACTCTCAGTGTAAGAGGTCTCGGTTTGATCCCTGGTCAAGGAACTAGAACCCACATGCTGCAAGTTAAGATTCCTCATCCCACAGTGAATATCTTGAGAGTCCCTTGGACAGTAAGGAGATCAAACCAGTCAGTCCTAAAGGAATGCAACCCTAATATTCATTGCAAGGACTGATGGTGAAGCTGAAGCTCCAATAATTCAGCCACCTGATGCGAAGAGCCTACTCTAGAAAAGACGCTGATGCTGGGAAGGATTGAAGACAGAAGGAGAAGAGAGGGACAGAGGATGACACGGTTGGTTGGCATCCTTGACTCAGTGGACATGAGTTGAGCAAGCTCCGGGAGACAGTGAAGGACAGGGAAGCCTAGCATGCCGCAGTCCATGGCGTCACAAAGAGTCGGACACATCTGAGCCACTGAACCACAGCAATAAGCATGTAAGGAAAATCCTATTACTCGACTTCTCCAGATGACCAAACTGAAGCACCAGGAGAGATTTTTGCCCAAGGCCACATAACTAGTAAGTGATTGAGCTGGGTTTGAGTGTAGGCATTTAGGCTTCAAAATCTGTTTTTAATTGTTAACTACATTCAGCTGCCTCTCAGGTTAAATGTGGATGGAGATATTTTCACTGTCTTCAAGGCATGCCAGAAGCCTTATCTTTCCCTCAACACTGCTGGGGCACAGGTGGCCGAGGGCTGGCACCTTTGCGTTCCAGTAGGTTGACCTGCTGCAGGAAGACAACCTCCCTCATACCACTCCCCAGACATACCACCCTCCAGACACTCACACTCCAGACACACAGAAATGTTGAAGAAAATGCAACAGAAATATGTTTAGTACATTTAAAGCATGGAAGGAGTGAGAGCAATCTCTGGAATATATAATCCTTGAAGACAGAGACTTTATGCTCTTCATTCCCGATTCTCTAGGATTTAGAATGGTTAGAATGGTACTTGGAACACTCGATAAATATCTGTTGAATGAAAAAAATTGTAGGGGCTGGAAATGAACAGAAAACTCAAAGCCAAAGTAGTATGCAAGAGTGAAACTGAATGGATAAAGAAGGTACTGGAACTTGACACAAGCTTTCAGAGTTGGGAGGCAGGGTTTTGATGTGTGTACATCAGATGTTCATAGATCAAACATATGATGTTAACACATATCAAAAGATGAAGCCACTAACCTTTGTAAGAAGGACTCCCTGTATGAGGCCAACTAGTCATCCCAACTGCTAAACAGAGACTAGAACACTCCAGCTGGGCAACCAGTCTGGAGGAGCCACAGGAGACTGACCTGTTCTTGTTGTAATTTGTCCACAAAACCCAAGGAAGGTGGACTCCTATAGAAACCAATACCCACCGCGTGCCTTCCTCTGTAGTCCAGTCACTAAGATCACACTCCCAGTGCAGGGGACCCAGGTTTGATCCCTGGTCAGGAAGCTAGACTGCACATACCACAGCTAAAGATCCTGCCTACCACAAACTAAAGAATGTCCTGAATGCCAAAACGAAGATCAAAAACCCTGTGTGCTGCGCTAAGACACTGTGCAGCCAAATAAATAAATAATTTTAAAAACCAAAAACAATATCCACCACAGAGGAGCTTGTGGGTGAAAATTACAAACCACTCAGGAAATAATGACCCCAGGGAAGAATCACAAAAGAGGTAATCTGCATCTAAGAACTAGAGGCAATAGAAAAATGTGAAAGAATCTTTAAACTAGTTATGTTTGAAATATTGAAAGAGGTAAAGGAAGAAATATTAATACAGTCTATGAAGCAGGAACAGGATATGATAGAAAAAAGAACAAATGTATTTGGTAAAGGATATATAGAAATCCTATGCATGGTAATTGGCTTTCCCTAGTGGCTCAGACGGTAAAGCATCTGCTCCAATATGGGAGACCTGGGTTTGACTCCCGCATCGGAAAGATCCCCTGGAGAAGAGAATAGCAACTCATTCCAGTATTCTTGCCTGAGGAATTCCATGGACAGAGGAGCCTGGTGGGCTACAGTCCATGGGGTCACAAAGAGTGGAACATGACTGAGCAACACACACTCACACACATATGATAACTACTAATTGAAATTTTAAAAAAAAGCCTCAATAGACACTTTAATCAGTTGCCTAAAAAGAGAATTAATGAAGTGGAAAATAGATTGGAAGAAATACTTCATAATTCAGACTAGAGATATCATAAAGAAAACCTTGAAAATTACTTAAGAGACCCAGAGACTTAAATGAGAAATACCAAATAAGTCAAACTGGAGTTCCAGACAAGACAGTAAAAAGAACAGAAAATATCATTACTGAAAAAAAGGATGAAAGTATTTTCCATAACTAAAGATATGTGATGAAGTTCCCTGTATCATGAGCAAAATCAGTAAAAAATAAATCCACACGTAGACCCCTCAGAATGAAATGCAGAATATCAAAGACAAAAGCGAAATATTAGGGCTACGTCCGTGGATGATACCAGGCTGTTGAGAAAACCGCAGTAGGGGAGAGAGCAGGTAAGTGGCCAGTCCATGCCTCATTCTTGTCTGCTTTCCACAAATTTTCATTCCAACGGGCAAAGAGGACCCTGTTTTGGCAGGGGAATCAGAACTCCACCTGTCAACAGTGGGAGGTGGATAGATTGAGAAGAAGACAGTTCTATTAACATTTTATTACAGTCTCAGAAGCTCTCAAAAATAGCCTTTGAAAGGATTGACTCTGAATAATGTTAGTATATTATTTGCGATTCAATTCACATTGAATTTTAATCCTATCAGTTTTTCATGGATGGAGGAGCCTGGTAGGCTGCAGTCCATGAGGTCGCTAACAGTCGGACACGACTGAGCGACTTCCCTTTCACTTTTCACTTTCATGCATTGGAGAAGGAAATGGCAACCTACTCCAGTGTTCTTGCCTGGAGAATCCCAGGGATGGCGGAGCCCAGTGGGCTGCCATCTGGCAGCCAGAGTCGGACACGACTGAAGCGACTTAGCAGCAGCAGCAGCAGTTTTTGATAGCTGCCCAGGCATAGTCTTTATCAAATGTGATTAAAGCATGAATCAATCACTGAACAAGTTTCACAGAGCAGCATCACTTTTGTTTATTCAAAAACATGTTATTGATTATCTACTAAGAGTAAGATATTTTGTTAGGCATTTTAGAGTTAAGAATTATGAAAGAAAGAAAAGGAAAAAAAATTGAGCCATAAAGACATACAACAGGACATGAATAATGGGTTTGAACCAGTTGAGTTTACATGATCCATGCAGAGTTCAGCAAGCCCAGTAGCCCTGGGGCAGGTTGGCACTTAACATGTGTGAATAACAGGAAGTAGGTCAGTGTGCCTGGAACATAGTAATTGAGGAGAAGGGTGGAATAAGGTCAGCAGGGAAACAGGGATCAGATCACAAGGAGCTGTGCAGAGTGGGATAAGGAGATTGGGCTTATTCTAAACCCGATGTGAACCCACTGGAAGATTTGAAGCAAAAACAGAGCTAATTAATTTAAAAAAAAAAAACAAACGATCGCTGTGGGTGCTTAGTGGAAAATGGATTGAGGAGGGACAAAAAATGGAAGAAGAGAAAGGAGTTAAATTGTTCTCCCACCAACTCAAGAGAGAATTGATGACTAGAGTTAGCAGCAGAAATGGAGAGAGGCAGGCAGATCTGAGACATAATTCAAGCACAAAGTTTTGTTGATGCAGCGGATGTACTGAATGAATGAAGGAAACAGAAAAATCAAGGATAAGGTCAAGACTGTTGCCTGGGCACTGGAAGGGTGGTGGTATGACTTCTTGAAATAGGAAAAAATGCGGAAAACAGGGAAACCAAGCATCCCATAGGGGGCATGTTAATTTTGAGATACCAATTAGACCCCCATGAATCTGAGCAAACTCCAGCAGATAGATAGCAAAGGACAGGGAAGCCTCCCATGCCGCAATCCATGGGGTCGCAAAGAGTCGGACACAACTCAGCAACCGAATCACAGACTGATATGCCAGGTAAGAAGACAGGCAAAGTCTGTGGTTCAGGAGAGAGGTCCTAGGAGAGAAGGATATGTAGAGTCGTTGGACTATAAGTGCTACCAATAGCCGTGGGCTTCCAAGAGAGAACCATCTGTGCAAAGAAGGAAGAGAGGAAGAGAGAATCCTGGTACACACTTGCATTTAAGTTCCAGGAGAGGAAGAGGAGCCAGCAAAGGCAACCAGGAAGGAGCGACTTGGGAGGTAGGAGTGGGACCAGGGAGCCTCAGAGAGGCAAAAGGAAAGAGTGATCATCTGTATCAGATGTGCGGAAAGTTGCCATGAGCTTAGCTTTAGCAACAGAAGCCTTGGAGTCAGTTAGAGAGGGAAGGGAAGTGAAAGAGTGGAAACACGGAGTACAGATGATTATGTCAAGTAGTTGTTCTGCATGGGGAGTGAACAAATGAGATGGTAGCCGAAGGGGACATGGAGTAAAGGGGGAGTTGTCTAGAGAGATAGGTCAGCAATTGAAGGATGCTGATGAGGCTGATTGAGGAGGGAGGGAGGAAGTGATGGTGCAGGCCGGAGCCTGCGAGTAGATAAGACAGAATAACATCTACACGGGCGGGGATGGGAGAGGGACCCAAACCCTTGACCTTAATAGGACAGAAGGCAGAAACTGAGCATGGAGGTAGGTAGTTAATGCTGAACTGTTGAGAGTTTCCATCTAATTGTTTCCATCTTCTTTGTGAACTGTGAAGCTCACAGTTTCAACAGAAATCATCCGTTGAAAGTGAAGATACAGGAGGAAGACGGACGATTGGATTTGTGACTGAAGAGAGAAAATGGTAGGATATAAATATCTCAGCAGAAAATGTGTTAGGGTTTCCAGAAGGTGTCAAGGGCCCACTTGAAATATGGGTCACGTATGTAAGGTGACACTTGTCAGCACAGCTGGGCAACTTCTGCAGTGCTCAGTGGCACAAGTTTAGGTATGATGGAGCAGCTTTGCCCGGTGCATCAGGGGAGGGAGAATGGAGATGGAGGGGAGGGTGTTCACAGGAAGCATTTAGGGTTAGACTATGGAGCCCAAGCCTGGGCAAGAAGATGAGACAAACGTTTGCAAAATGATGTTCACTGGACAACTGGTCCCAGTGAAATAGAAACGTCTGGAATTGAAGCATTTTTAGTAAACAGGCCAGAGGACAACACATCATTCAGAGAATGGAATGCTTAAATTCAGGATTTCAGAGACCATTTTTCCCCCTAGCCTCACAGAATAGTTAACAATCTATGGAATGAGATCCCAAAATTAAGAAAGGCTTGTTGTCCTCACCTTACCCAGAAAGTATCCCCTTGTCTAAAATTATGCAATTAAGGAACCTTTATTCCAATATCAAGGGACTTCCTGTTAAAATGCAAACCCTATGGGAAAGATGAGCTGTTCCAAGCCAGGCAGGAACACCTCATCCTCTCCTCTCTTCATAAGTATCTAGTGAGCAGCTCTCAGCCAAGGGCCCTGAGCAGCCCACCTACCAAGGCACTGGGCAGGGGGTAGTTAGAGGGCAAGATGTTTTTTTTCTTTTCAGATTCTGACACAGAAAGAAAGCCACAAAGTTACTGATATTTCAAAACTAAAGCCACTCATTATCAGTCTCAACACCAAACACGTATTTAGCATGTCTGTGAACTGTGAGCTATTTAGCAGATATGACAGGGCTACACAGGGAATAATACTTTATTGTGTTCCAGGCACTGGAGAAATTTGGATAAAAGGCTCCGTCTCAGTCCTGCGGTTGTTTACTGTCCTGCAGAGATGCTCGCAGTCTAACAGAAATAAACAGGTGCAATTACCGAAGGCCTGGACCATTGTACCATGAGGTAGGAACATGACTCAGGCAATAGGGAAACCAGAAGCGCTCACCCTGGAAAATGACACAGTATTAAACAGAGTTTTCAGAAGATAAAGGGATGGACTGCAAGGAGAAAAAAATAGCAAAACGGTTTGTAAGTGGAAGTGAATTTCAAAACAACCAGAGTAAAGAGAAGAGAATGAGCATCGTTTGAGTCTCACTGTGCCGCGTGTTATATTGGGGGTGATGATCTGGGCTCTATTGCTAGGTCTGCCGGCCTCCCGGGCCTCTGTGCTTGCCCGGACACCATGTGCCTCCAGATCCAGAACCACAGGAGTAGAGAAGGAATGGGGAAGAGGGCCCAGATGTGAGGACACTCGCCAGGATGTGAGGACACTCGCCAGGATGCGAATCAGAGAGTGACCTGGACGAAGAGGGTGGTGTGTTGATCTGAGACGTGCAAGACAGGTGGCCTGGAGTTTGGGGAAGAAATAAGGCATTTGATTTTTGGATGTGCTGAAGTAGAAGGACCGCTTGCACCCCAGAGTGGAAACTGAGGGCTCCGAGGGTGGAGCGTGATCGGAGCTGAGCTGACAGCAAAGACTGTGGGCCCAGGATTTCCCTGGCCGTCCAGTGGCTAAAATTGGTCCGGGAACTACGATCCCATATGCCTGGCAGCCAAAAAACAAACAGACAAACAAACAAAAACTGTGGAGCCCAGCCGGGCTGGCAAGTTCCTTGAGGGCAGGAACTGCTTCTGCTGCCTCGTGGTGTCTCCCAACTCCAGGCCCAAAGGAGTTCCAAATGAATTTTCTTTACAAATTTCATTATAAATGAATGAATGGAGTATAAGGCAATAGGCATGTCTTGATACTTTATTATGATTATCTGTCAGTGGCAGATTCAGGGAAGAGAGGGCATTACCTGCACAGACTTTCTCTTGGTTTATTCCCCCCCCACCCCGCCCCGGTGTTGTTGGCCCTTCTGTCTCTCCTTTTGTGAATTTATTAGTTAACTCTCCTCTTTGCACCCAGTGCTGTCTTGCACAGAGGAGGCATCTGATGGGTGTTTACAGAACTGAATGCAGACCAACCTCCACGATGGGTACATTGCTGTTGTTGTGTATCTGTTGAGAACATGAGGGCTTCTGAATATAGGAATTGCTGCTCTGCCTCCTGACACCGTCCCTCCTGTGGCCACATCGTGGGATCCTCTTGCTCATTTTATAGCGGCCCGAGCAGCTCAGCACAGCCGCTTTAGCCTCCATTCCTTCCACCCTAAGCCAGCTTTGAAATAAGCACCGTGCCCCTCCATTCCTGCCAAGAGCCCTTGGCACTGACCTCAGCCCGGCCTGGCATTTCCGCCCTCCCTCCTCACGATGGAGCCTGTGCCCTCTCTGGATCCCTTCCTGGATGCTCAGATCGCCTTTCTAGATCTTGGCTGCCTTCCACCAGGATTTGGTCTCTGCTCAGATAGGTCTTGAGTAAACACTTCTCTCTGTTTAAACCGAGTCTGGGCGTCCCCATCCTCATGGCTCATGCACCTCAGCCAGCAGAAGCTAAGCCAGACCTGTGGGTAATCCCCTTCACCTTTTAAATCTGTTATTCTGGAATCCATGGTCTACTTTCTCACAATGGAGGTCCTTTCAAGAGGTAGTTTAGGGCAGGAGACAGTCTGGGTGAAGCTGCCAGCCCTGGGCCAGCCAGGCCAGGGAAGCCAGAACAGAAACCCTGCTACATTATACAGACATTTCAAAACCTCTCAGTAAATCTTTATCTCTGAAGGACTGTGTCACAACTTCCTTCCTTTTCTAAGCAGGAATCCCTGCTGTTACAATATAAGTCAGCACAGAACATACTTTATAGAGGCAGTCATCAGACTGGACCGAAAATCTCAACCCATCACCCCTGACTGGAACAGAAGGTGACCTAGGGGGTTTCATACATCAGGTTCCACCTTAGCTTATTAACTCCTGCAGTGTAGGCCGGGCCTCATCACATCTTGAAACTGAATCTCTTCAGATGAGTTTTACTACAGACACTCAGAAGATGGCTCAGTGATAAAGAACCCGCCTGCCAATGCAGCAGATGCGAATTTGGTCCCTGGGATAGGAAGATCCCCTGGAGGAGGGCGTGGCAACACACTCTAGTGTTCTTGCCTGGGAAATCCCATTTCAGAGGAGCCTGGTGGGCTAGTCCATGGAGTCACAAGGAGTCAGACACAGCTGAGGGACCGAGCTCGCACACAAGCACATATAATCAGAAGTTCTTTGGTGCTGGAAGTTTGACTGATAAATGCCAGTTGGCACAAAAATAAGTCCTTTGTGTGTGCACACAGGTCTTGCTCCCCTGGTGACTGTGTTGTCTCTTGTTGTAGGGCAGCAGGTGGGCTGAGCAGATGCAGCGGCAGCATCGCACAAAGCTAGAAGACGGGGTTCAACCCACCACTTGCTGACCGAGCGATCCCCCACCTCAGCCCCCGGGATGTGGGGATCAGGGCATCACACTGTCTCCCACATGGAGACTTCGTGAGTTGATTCATTTAGAAACTGCCCAGGAAACCGCTCGTACCTAGCAGGTGAGTCTTCAGGAACCTGCCTTCCCGGGTTCCTTCATTACTTCCGGCCTTGTTTTTCCCCAGAGCAGCTTTCCAAAAGGCAGATAAGAACGTATTATAAAAGCGGGAATGACCTCTGCCCTCTGCAGAATGGAAATTATCTGAGGGATACGGAATCGGGAATCCATTTTTGTAAAATTTTCCTCATGTAGTTTGCCCAAGTGCCTAAACCTTTCACTGACACTATTTTGTTTTTGTATGAAATACGTTTTTAAGTACCTCCTAGTTAGGGTGCAATGGCACCCCACTCCAGCACTCTTACCTGGAAAATCCCATGGGTGGAGGAGCCTGGTAGGCTGTAGTCCATGGGGTCACTAAAAGTCGGACACGACTGAGCGACTTCACTTTCACTTTTCACTTTCCTGCATTGGAGAAGGAAATGGCAGCCCACTCCAGCGTTCTTGCCTGGAGAATCCCAGGGACGGGGGAGCCTGTTGGGCTGTCGTCTGTGGGGTCGCACAGAGTCGGACACGACTGACGCGACTTAGTAGCAGCAGCAGCAGCAGCAGCAGCGGTTAGGGTGTACGAGAAGTAATGTCAGCCTGTGGGGTGGTTCAGGGTCAGGCTATTGTCCCCATTTCATAGATGAGTCAACTAAGACACAAGGAGGTGAAGAGCTTCGCTCAAGGTCACGTGACAAGTGTGGCCGGGAAGTGGGGAACGCAGGTCTCTCAACACCTGGCCCACTTTCTTTTTCTCCCTGGCTGCACTGAGGTACTGGTCTTCCAAAGTTAAGGGCCCGTCTCTGTTAGATGAATCTGTGACTTGCTCTTGAGTATTAGGAGAACAACATCCTTGAGTGGGTTGATGGGTGGAAATGTCAGCTGCCCAAACCCCTTGGATTTCCTCTCTTTTTTCTCCCTTAGGAAAACTCAGCTGCCCAGATCTTCCCAGAAAGCCTAGCCCTGTTTCTTCAGCACCATCCCTAGAGATGGAGTGGAAGCTTTGCCTCAGAAAGAACAGAGGGTCAGTGGGAGGGGAGGAAGCAGAAGACAAGCATCAGGGCGTGAGTCTGCTTCTTGAGGAGGTTTTTGTAGTTTCATGGAGACAGATGGCAGCTGTCTATAGTCCCCCTTCCTCCGTCATTTCGATTTGTTGTGACAACTGGAGTTACATTTTGGGCAAATAAATATATAGGATCATATTTTTCACTCTGAGTATTGGAATAAGGAAAGCAATGGGATGCCTCGCATATTTCTCCATTCACTTTAAACAAGAAAACTTCCTGCAAAGCGAGTTTTAGTCTGTTCTCCTGGGTTGCGATGGGGAGGCAGGTGGGGGGAAGAACGTTGTGACCCATTTCTCTGATGGCAACAGCTTCTAGCATCAAGTCACTCATCACTCAGCCAGGGTGAGTCGATCAAACAAGGGGACCACCCTTACTCTTCGTTGACGGCCACCTCTTGTGAATTCCACCCACAGCCCCCTCACCAGTTGCCTTCCCCTGGTCCCTCGGGCAGTCTTGTCTTCCCTTAAGGCCTCCCATCCCAAGAACCAGCCCGTGTATGGACATTCCCATCCTGAACCCCGTTTCCTCCCTGTCCTCCAAGCAGAACGATGGGACTCCTGGTAGAAAACTCTAATTCCTTTTGAAAAACACACTTAATTTTTTCATTAAATTTCATTAGAGTGTAGTTGCTTTAAAAGTTGTGTTAGTTCCTGCTGCACAGCAAAGTGAATCTGCTATACGTATACATACATCCCCACTTTTTAAGATTTCCTTCCCATTTAGGTCACCACAGAGCATGGAGTAAACGTCCCTGTGCTGTACAGTAGGTTCTCATTAGTGGTCTGTTTTATACATAGTGGTGTGTGTATGTCAGTCCCAGTCTCCCAGTTCATCCCACTCCTCCTTCCCCCCCTTGGTGTCCACGTGTTTGTTCTCTGCGTCTGAGTCTCTATTTCTGCTTTGCAAATAGGCTCATCTGTACCACTTTTATAGATTCCTCATATATGCATTGATATGCAATATCTGGTTTTCTCTTTCTGACTTACTTCATCCTGTATGATAGTGTCTAGGTCCATCCATGTCTCTGCAAATGGCACAGTTTCGCAACTTTCCATGGCCCAGTGACATTCCACTGTATATATGAAGCACATCTTTATCCATTCTTCTGTTGATGTGTGTGAAAAACACACTTTATTTTAACAAAAGGCCCCGGTGCTAAATCTGAGGTCCCCACTAGGGACATGCTTTAGGGGAGCAGGGTCTCCCAGGATCCCGCATTTCCCAGAAGAGCCAACTGATTGCCGGTAAAGGGTGGTGAGGATCCTGCCCAAATAATCTGACATACAGATCATCTCGCTTCACCAGCTGTCAAGAAAGAAATCTTTCCCTGTGACTCAGACTAGAACCTCCAGGAAAAAGCAAAAACAAAATCAGTGCACAACTTGGGTGACTGAAATTCAATGAAGCAAGAACTAAGTGGCAAAGGTCTGCAGGGAAACTTGGCACAAGATGAAGAGTGAGAAAGAGATCTGTGAGGATAGGTAACAAAAGGAAGCGCCATGGAAATGGGCAGACAGGCACAACGTGGAAGGAAACCTCGGACAAAGAATGTCAGGCGCAATTAGGAGCAAGAAGGAACTAAAGCAAAATGCTTCCGAATGGTTGCTCTGTGGTGTGATGAGCATAATTGAACTTGACCAGACTCTCTGTTCTGATTTACATAATGCAATGGGGAGATGCCCAGTCTAGTTAATGCTTACCTTTGAAAAGCCCTATGCTTTTTTGTCTTATTTGAAATTCAGACTTGATGGGTTCTTTCCTTTTTGTGATGCCAGTTTATTTCTTTATAGTATTTCAAGACATTAAAAACAGACAGACTGAGATTTCCCTGGCAGTCAAGTGGTTAAGACTTCGCTTTCCAATGCAGGGAGTGTGGGTTTGATCCCTGGTCAGGGAGCTAAGACCCTATATGACTTTCTGCCCCCCCCCAAAATAAATAAATAAAATAAAGCAGAAACAATACTGCAACAGATTAAATAAAAACTTTTAAAATGGCCCACATTAAAAAAAAATCTTGAAAAAACAGACAAGACTATTGTCTCCTAAGAAATTAAAAATTATGGGACTTTTCTGGTGGTCCAGTGATTAAGAATCCACCTGTCAATGGGTTCCACCTCTGGTTCAGAAAGATTCCACATACCACAGAGCAACTGGGCCAGCTAGTCACAATTACTGAGGCCCATGCAATGAGAAAAGCCATTTTAATGAGAAGCCTACACACCTCAACCAGAGGAGAGCCCCTGATCACTGCAACTAGAGAAAGCCCGAGCATAACAACGAAGACCAAAAAATAAAATAAAAATTAAAAATAATCTTTATGGCTGAAAGATGGAAGATGTTAGCAATGCCCCTTTTTCACCTTGGGCTTCCCTGGTGACTTAAATGGTAAAGAATCTGCCTGCAATGCAGGAGATCTAGGTTCAATCCCTGGGTCAGGAAGATTCCCCAGAGAAGGGAATGGCAACCCATCCAGTATTCTTGCCTGGAGAATTCCATGGAGAGAGGGGCCTGGTGGGCTACAGTGGGGTCACAAAGAGTCAAACACAACTGAGTGACTAACACTCTGTTGACTCTTTTGCCTTAAGAAGGTTTAAAAAGATTCTCATGTGTACACCTTTTTCTTGATTTCTTCTATTTACAATGATTAACACAGATATTACAAGTTTTCTATTTCTGGATTCCTAATGACTGAGCTGACATTGTTTTCCTGCTTTATAACATTTTAGTGGATCAGGGCAGAAAACTATGTAACGGAAAAACTTAACTTTTTGAAGATAATATAATATATAAAGTCGACCTTATGAAGGTCCATTTCTTATCTGTGCTCATTGGACTTATCTATTGTAGCTGCTGACATTGTATCTATTGGCAGGCTTGGGAACCTGCCATCCTGGGGCCAATTACCACCTGCTATGTATGTAACCCAAATCCATTTGCTTAATATTTGGAGTATCAGTTTTCCAGCTGTAATACAGAGGTAATAATAATGCCTACCCCTAAGAGTTGTTGTGAGGATGGAGTTAATCCACATATAAAGCACTTATTAATACTCACTATTATTAAATCTCACTATTATCCAGTAAACTATAGCCTTACACAGAGAAGACACAGAAATTAGAGGTTATGCCCATTTGAATACTTAGAAGAAATCATTTAAGTAACACTATGATTTAATATATACCAATGCTCTTTATGAGTGTGTTTTTTAAAAAACAATTTATTTTGCAAGTCACTTGCGCAAATTCGAAACATGAAATGCTAAACAATGTGGTTGAGAAAGAAACTCTCTTTGGCTTAGTCAGTAGCTAAAACTATCGTATTTAGCACTGACTTCTAATAAACTGCAATTTTTAACAAGCAGCCTGTTTGTCTTCACTTCATAAGTTCTGCTTAGAGTTTTGGCTCTTCCATAATTGTTTGTCACAAACCAGTTACTTAGGTTCAGGGAAGATCCTGATGTCTGACTCTTGGTGGGAACAGCCAGAAAAAGAGTGTACCTGTTTCTCTCTGCCTTGTGCCATGTTCAGAACCTTTCCAGGTGTACAATGTGTGTTGGTTAAACTGCAAATGTAAACAGGAAGAACAGTTTCACAGCCCTGAAAGGCTGCACAGTGAATCAGGGACTTATGCCCTGGTTCCAGCTAGCTCCACTGAGATTAACCGACTATCCTTGGGCAAGTTACACAACTTGCCCAGTTAGTTTCTAGTTTCTGCATCAGTGAATAGGAAATGCAAATTACCCACTGGTCCAACAAGAGTGATGGAAGGATTAATCAACGCATGAAAATTAACTGGGTATATCTATATAGAATTGTAGTTCTATTGTATACTAAATGATAAAAATGTCTTTAACCCAAAAAAGAAAAAAGTAAAAAAAAAAAAACTTCAATTTACAAATATTTATCCCACATAAGTGTTTTTAGAATTGTTTAGTTGAACTCTTAGAAATTTCTATACCTATAGATTATTACAAACCCTATTCTTCATACAATTATTAAAGTAAAATAAATTTTCTATCATGTGTCCATATTCCAGTTTCTGAGCATTTAGGAAATCTTTCTTTCTCAATCTTCCCTTTTATTTGATTGGAAATTGCTTTAATAGTTACCACTTGTTAAAGCTTTAACAACATCATATACTTCCTACTTTATTATTCCGTATTCTTTATTCTCCTTGAAGGGGCTTCTGTAAATTAAACCCTCTTTTTTTTTTTTCCTTAAGTAGATGCATTGCTTATTCCCTTGAGAAATGTGAATTAAAATTTCCCAGGACTCCAGTGACTACTCTTCTTTTCTCTCCAAATGTTTCAATCCAGCTCTCCTAAAATATGTGATCTGAGGTTGAATAATCAACTTTATCTTTTAACACACATCTGCACACAGACACCACAATCAGAACACACACATCCACAGACACTTCTCTGCTTTATTATGCTTTCTCTCTTTCATCAACCTCTGACAGTTTTGCAAAGACTAGATCATAGCCACTAAATATAAACAGACCACATTCCCCTCCATCCCCACGTGTGGCTCTGTAAAGTCAAGGTGATTTATGATGCTAAGTTTAAAAGAAATATCACTGCTGTTCATTGATATGCCTGGCAATTTAATAGCTTTTCCCAATGAAATGAGACAGGAAAACGTTTAATTAGAAGGGTGCTAAACCTAGAAGACATCAGAGTCTTTAGCAATCTTTGCAAATTAAACTCTTCATGTGTGGGAGAGACACAGAAGTACTTCGCTTCATGTAATATTGTTGCCCTGCTCCTGAGAATTTGAACTCAAAAGGAATTGTTCTTAAGTGAAGCTTAATTATTTTTAAAATCTCTCTTGAATCTTTTTTATAAAACAAAGCATCCTTCTGATGTCTGAGCGATAAGCCTGTATTCTATCCTATTTTATCAGCATGGAATTTAGCCTAGAACTAAAAATGGATTGAACTTTTAGAATTTTGTTTACTGAGTTATGAATAGTGAGCACTGTCTCAGTTCAGGCGCTTATGATGGTATCTTTAAGTAAGGCAGTTGTGTGGACTGAATGTTTGTGTTCCCACAAAAGTCATGTCTTAAAGCCCTCCCTTCCCGAGTGATGGTTGTAGGAGGTGGGGCCTTTAGGAGGTGATTAGGTCATGAGGGCGGAGCCCTCGTAATGGAATCAGCACTCTTATAAAAGAGACCTTGGTTCGCTCTTTCCATCAGGTGAGGCTACTAGAAGTCTGCGTCTGTAACCACGGGAGTGTCCATGGCAAGGCCAGCATCCTGATCTCGGACTTCTGGAACGTCCAGAACCGTGAGAAATCAATTTCTGTTGTTTATAAGTGGCCCAGGTTATGGTAGTTTGTTATGACAACCTGAGCAGACTGAAACTGTAGTGTATTTTCAGAAATTCATAGGTTGGGAAGTCCCTGGCGGTTCAGTTGTTGGAACTCTGCGCTTTCACTGCTGTGGTTGCGGGTTCAATCCCTCAGAGAAGGAACTAAGATTCCACAAGCTGAGCGGTGCAGCCATAAAAACAGAAAGGAAAAAACAAATTCATAGGTTAATTTTAAAAATGTATTTCTTCCATTATGAACTGTCATAGGGTAGGGGCTGGGGGAAAGGAGGACGCAATGGAGGCATACTTTTAAAATAGTAATAATAGCATCCATCTGTTGAGGGCTTACTATGAGAGATTCTAAGAGCTTTATATTATTATCTTATTTACCCTTAATAAGAAACTGGTGAATTTTTATATCAGCAGTGTGATCAGCTGTAAGTAATAGACAACCTCAAAGATAGCGCTTAAATAGGTAGAGCGGTGGGTCTTTTTCACATAGAACAAGAAGTATTAAGGTACACAGTCCAGGGCTAGGAGAGCTGCTCAATGAGCTGTTGTGCCAATTCTTTGTGACCCCATGGACTGTAGCCCTCCAGACTCTTCTGCCAATGGGATTTTCCAGGCAAGAATACTGGAGTGGGTTGCCATGCCCTCCTCTAGGGGAATCTTCCTGACCCAGCATCAAACTGATGTCTCCTGCATTGGCAGACAGATTCTTTACTACTGAGCCACCTGGGAAGCCCCAATGATGCTGTTAAGGACCCCAAATCTGGTTACTGGTGTAAACTGTGACCCAACGTGGATTCCAGCTGTAAGAACAGCAGCATCCTCAAGGCAGCATCAGGAAAAAGGGTACAGGCATTAGTAACGATCTGTTATTGTCATTATTACCAAAAAAATATTCATTACCAGAACTTCTATCCAAGAGACAGGGCTGCAAATAACTAAAGGACACATTTTGGTTCTTGAAGTTGCAAATGAGTTGGATGAACCAGACGTCAATATGAGAAGATAAGTGACAATGCAGGTTACTGCAGTTCAATGATAGCAACAGTGTAGGCGCTAGAAGTTTCAAGGCCGGAATGATTAGTATCACAATGTATTAACCCCAAAGGGTTTTAGAGAGTGCATCATCAGAATAGTCATTTTACAGATGATGAGTAAGCGGTCAAGAGGGTTGAAGCAAATTGCCCAGCTGGTAGCTGAGCAGAAACGAGAATCCAGGGGTGGGGAATTTTCATCGGTTGCCCTTCCTTCAGAGCACGTTGCTACTGTTATTGGAAAACTGGGTTTGCCTCTTGGTGTTGAGCCAAAAGTCACAACCAAGCCAACAAACTGGAGAAGGAAGGAATTACTACTTTCAGCAAGTGAGGAGAACACAGGGGCCTCACCAAAGCAGCGCCTCCCTGAACATCACAACTGGGGAAGTTTTAAGCTAAGAGTATATGCATATTCATAAAGGGGCTTGAGCAGAGAGAAATTCATCATGGATTTGGGGCAAAAGTTGACAGAGTACAAGCTTTAGTTGATTGAAATTACAGGGTCATAAAAGGTTAATATCACCATCCTCTGAGTTCCAGTTGATTTGGTGGCTTGAACCCTTGAAGGGCATCTAAATTCTGCAAAATAGTTCAGAAAGTGCTTCTGCCTGATCTTTACTATTGAAACAGAATTGAGTCTTTTTGACCATTTGTTATCTACAGTCGTTACTTCTCTTGCCTTGTAACAGTCTTTGTTCTTTTGTTCCCTTGATCATCATTACTGAGACCTATTCAAGGGCAAACACCGTGGCCAGGCTTAGATCACAAAGTGGCCTAGGCCTAAAATGGTGGTTCTTATGTCAAAAGCTACATCTGGTGCTTTTCCTCTGGGGACCCTTATCCTATCTGCTTACACTACCGAGGGCTAAGCTGGGGGAGGAAAGCTTCACCAGCTTTGTGTATCAAATATAAAGCTTCTTTCTACAATGAGTTAGACACACTGTTGGGTATTATTGAAGCAACAACAACAAGCTAGCCATGGATCAGGCAATCAACTCTCAAAAATGATCCAGAAAGAGACTGGATTTATTCAAGAATAAGCACAATGCTGTAGTTGGAGGACTTTAAACTGAGTCTGGGAAGGAGGGCAAGACTTACACAGTTAGAAGCAGTGAAGCAGGGCATTTCAGGTAGGAAGAATGTCAAAATAAAAGCTTCAGACCCAGAAATGAGTTTGACATTTTTCAGCAGTGATGAGGAGTTGAACTTGGCTGGCAGGGAAAGGAGCAAAGTTGGAGACTGATGGAGGCAAGTGTGGTGAGCTGTGTGTTCTAGCTGGGGACGGGCCAGGAAACCACTTGCTGTCTCCCCTAGGACATCAGTTGTATGTCATGACCCACCACTGAATAGATCCAACGTTGCTCTTATTCGAGGCCACATTCAGGCTTCACTGGTGGCTCAGTGGGAAAGAATCTGCCTGCAGTGCAAATGAGGGTTCAATCCTTGGATCGGGAAAATCCCTGGAGAAGGGAATGGCTACCCACTTCAGTATTCTTGCCTGAAAAATCCCATGGACAGCGGAGGGCGGGCTATGGTCCACGGGGTTGCAAAGAGTTGGACACGACTGAGCATGCATCCATAAGCCCACATTTATCATTTGTACATTAAGTATTAAACTTCTTTCTACAATGAGTGAGACACACTGTTGGGTGTTATTCAAACAGTTATAACAAACTAGTCCTGAATTAGGTGGCCAACTATCAGAAGATCCAGAGAGACTGGACTTACTTATAAATAATCAAAATGCAGGACCTTATGTGAAATACCGATACACTGCTTTGTCTTTCAATAAAATGAAATGAAAAATTATATCCAGCTGATAAGATGAGAGAAGACTCTTAGGTAGCACAGAACCTGGAAGGAAAAAACTGAAGGATCAGGAGAGCATTGCAGAAAGAGGGAGCAACTTGAACAAAGTTGGGGGGATGTTAAGTGGGAGGATGGGGGTGGGTCTAGATGGGCCAGAAGATGGATAAGGGAGTGGGGGATGCGAGAGGGAGCGGTGTGTGTCACTAAAACCACCCCTTCAATCTTCACTGGTCTAGCGGAGGAAAGATTTTGGGGTGAGGCAAAGATCTGCTGTGAATCTCTCCGGGTTGCTGAGTTTTCTCTTAAAACTCACCCTGCATTCAGAGGCCTAGAGCCTTGATACCTACTGAAACCTTTCTGTTCAGTTGCTCAGCTGCATCCTACTCTTTACGACCACATGGATTGCAGCACACCAGGCTTACCTGTCCTTCACCATTTCATGGAGTTTGCTCAAACTCATATCCATTGAGTCGGTGATACCCTGCAACCATCTCATCCTCTGTCACCCCCTTCTCCTCCTGCCTCAATCTTTGCCAGCATCAGGGCCTTCTGCAATGAGTTGGCTCTTTGCATCAGGTGGCCAAAGGATTGGAGTTCAGCAACAATGAATATTCAGGGTTGATTTCCTTTAGTTTAAACTGAAACTTTTACACTGGGAAATAGTTGGCTCCCAACAGCCAAGTTGGTTACACCCAAACAAACATCGTTCAGGTCTCACTGATCTAAGAGATATGGAAAATGTTTCAGCAAACATTAATAGGAGTTTTCGAGGAGCACTTCTCAGAGTTGAGTTGATAAGACTCTCTAAGGCCAAGGGGGCTAGCTTTCCATGGCCCTTCTATCTCAAAAACAGAAACAACGCAAAACTGCCTCTCTGAGCCAAAATAGAAGAGGCGAAGGGATGTGAGCCTGGCAGGAAAAGCTTTCCAGGCCTGGTCCTGCTCTTCCACATGTGATCTAAATTTAGACTCAAATCTGAGAACAGGAAGACAGATTACGTGTCTGGTTTCCATTGTAAATTCCACATTCCCAGTTTGAATCTCCCTTAGTATCTTATAGGATTCTTTCAAAGTCTCCCCCACCCAACCCCACCCCCTTATCCCATCCCCCACCACTCCCTATCCCATCCCTCACCCTCCCATCCCATCCCAGGCTGCGCTGGTATCCACCCTGTAGACACAGAGGGCTGTGGTTTCTGGCACAAGATCATAAGAAAATTCCAGAAAGTCTGAGCAGCTGTGAAACCTAGAAAGTGGTTATTTGGTGGTGATAACGTCAGCTCTGGGGAGATTCTCTCCACGGCCACCCCACCCGTAATGTGCTCTTGCTTCTGTTCTTGTTGTTTAGCCGCTAAGTTGTGTCTGACTCTTGCAACCCCGTGGACTGTAGCCCACCAGGCTCCTTTGTCTATGGGCTTTCCCAGGAAAGAATGCTGGAGTGGGTTGCCATTTCCTTCTCCAGGGGATCTTTCCGACTCAGGGATCAAACCCGGATCTCCTGTATTGGCAGGCAGATTCTTCGTCGCTGAGCCACCAGGGAAGCCCTGTTCTGTTCTAGGGACAGGCGATTATTAAACTGGTGTCTGATTGTGTGCAGAGGTCTGAGTTTCTTTCTTATCATTTTCCTCCTTGCCACTCCCCTGTTTGTACCTTTCCTTTCTTTTCCCTTCCAGATAAAACAGAAAGTCCCAGCAGTGTGTGTTGTGTCTAGGAGGGGAGGAGGAGTGGGGGTGGTGGACTGTGTTGACCCAGGTCAAGGGCAACTTGGGAAAAGCAGACTTCCAACAATGAAACATTCGCAAGTTTCCAGTCCATGCTGCCTGCACCTTGTCTTTCTTTCTGTATCCTTGGAGACAAGCACTTCTCCCCTCCCCACCAATAACCAGGCCATCCCCGAGTTCAAAAGGAGTTTCAGTCCTCATACAAGTCTGTGGAGGGTACCTAGTAACTCACAGACTGCAGGGAAGGCTGTGTCGGTTAGCTAATTAATAAGGACACAGCACTCTAAAGGTGCTGAGCATTTATTTCATATATCCTAGGGCTTATTACTTAATGATAAAAGCTGCTCCTGGTGAGAATGCTAAAACTCAAGCTCTAACAAGAAAACAGTCTCTAAAGCTACATGCTTTCCTCTGATTTTCCTAACATTGGAAGACATTTGTCTAATGTTAGCAAGCCATTTAGAGAAATATGAAGGAAAGAAGAAGAGAAAAATTAGTGTAGTTAGAAGAGCTTTCATGAAGGAGAAAATGGGGAGGAGGAGAGAAGGTAAGGAGTGGATGCAATAGGAGTCGTCAGGAAGAACAAAGACCCCAGACCCAGGAGGGACAGCGGACAGAGTCCCAGGTCTTTTGGACAAGTTCAAAGACAGCAGACATCCTCTGCAAACATATTCTCTAAGAACAGTTTGAGGTTGTCCAGACATTCTATTCAAATTAGTGGCTATTCTGGGGAGAAAAAAAAAGACAGTAGCTGCTGAAACAAGCAATCTGGACGTGCAAGTAAGTTTATGTTCACAGATGGACAGTTTTCCAGACCCGTCTCAGAGTCTTTGCTATGAGGTGTCTCTGTGAATTGCTGTGGTTTTCCAGCAGGCTTGGGGCAGCGTCCTTTCTAGGAGAGTTGAACACCCCCCAACCCCACAGCTTCTAAATTTAGTGTAACTGTCTCTTCTGTTTTAGTTAATATAGTCTTACTGGCTCACTGCCATGCTCTTTCTTCAATGTTTTGTCTGTGGCAGGTTTTATTTTTCTTTTTTAAATTATGAAAGTATGATAGCACATTTACAGGAGACTTGAAAAATACAGAACAAAGTTACATATAGTTCCACTATACATGGTAATTATTTTGTAAGTAGATAAATTAAGACTTTCAGTTGGATAGTGTTATTGTTAATATTGCAGTACCGTTGTAATATAAAATGCATGCTGATGAAAGCTTGGTTCTATAAGGAAGCAGAAAAATCTCAAGGTGCCAAGAATCCAATCCTTCTCACACAGAATCTACGGGACACATCTTCTCTAGACTGTGCCCAGTTGTGGAAGGTGGCAGGCACTCCAAAGAGAGAATGATTTGGAGGGAGTCCTGAAGAAGGAAATGGCAACCCACTCCAGTATTCTTGCCTGAGAAATCCCATTGACGAGCCTGGCGGGTTATAGTGCATCTGGTCACAAAGAGTCAGACATGACTAGATGACTAACACACTTCCCTCTCCTAGATGACATTGGGTGACCTCAGGAAGGGCTCCCATAGATAGATCTGCCTACCCAGGAGGACAACAGATCTGACTGCCTAGTCAGGGACTGAGTGCCCCCAACATGAGTAACTGCTCCCCACTGGATGGATCCAAGCAGAGACAGGACCACTTACACAAGGGGATTTCTGCTCTCACAGAAGATGGGACACACCGGCCTCCTAAGTCCCTGGTTTTATGACCCTGGCAGCACACAGCCAGTGAAAATATGAAAGTCCATCTTTAGATGGCTTTGCTCTCAGGACTGAGAGTTATAATCACTGATTAAAAGAATGCAAACAAATTCAGTGGAATGATTTGGAGGTTAAGGTTATTTGAGTGATTTCTTAGAACTTCTTTCATGCTTCCTTTGCACTTCTGGCCTATTTACATAACTTTTCTTCCTCCTCATCTACAAGGATTTATTGGGAAATAGGCTGTGACACACTGTCAAAAACAAACTGTTCCTTGCAGCTTCTTAGGAAAGCGGTAAGACATGCTGATTGTCGTACAAGTGCTGAAGGTAAACTTAACAAAGCTAGTAGGCAAATAATAACATTGAAAAAAATAGAGATGTATTCGTCTATTCATTTTCATTTGTCCTTCATTAAAAAAATGTTTTTTCTTGAGAAAAAAAGATACATAAAAACACCTATGGAGCCACCACCCAAGCCACGACACCCGACCCAAGGCCCTCTCTCTACCTGCACCTGTCTCCTCTGTCAAACTTAAGTTTATCCTGATAGTTCTACTACTCGCTTCAGTGTTTTCCTCTATAACTTTTATTACCTGTGCTTTTATCCTTAAAAAATATGTTATCTAGAGCTGCCGGTGTATGAAATGGAGTAAATAGAATCACTCTTTTCTCAAAGTTATTTATCTATTTGTCTGTGCCGGGTCTTAGTTGCAGCGTGTGGGATCTAGTCCCCTGACCAGGGATTGGCCACGGGCCCCATGCATTGGAAGCATAGAGTCCTAGCCGCTAGACCACCAAGGAAGTCCCCATACTTTAATCTTTTGTTGCTTCTTTGCTCAACATTTTATTTTTTTAAGAGCTATCTTTTAAAAAATTATTTATTTATTTTTGGCGGTCCTGGATCTTCGTTGCTGCAAGCGGGATTTCTCTAGTTGCAGCAAGTGGGGGCTATTCTCTAGCTGCCGTGTGAGGGCTTCTTGGGGGTATGGCTTCTCTGATTGTGGAGCACGGGTTCTAGAGTATGCAGACTTCAGTAGCTGTGGGGCACAGGTTTAGAATCTTCCTGGACCAGGACTTGAACCCATGTCCCCTGCATTGGCAGGGCAGATTCTTAACCAGAATCTGCACCACCAGGGAAGTCCTCAACATAGCATTTTTGAGATTCATCCATGTTGTACTCCTATTGTGTTTTACTGTATGATTATGCTACAATTTAACAATCCAGTCCACTTCTGGTGAACATTTGGATGGTTGCTCCCTCTTCGCAATTGTGAGCAATGCTGCTGTTGATTCCAGAATGTGTTTTTGAGGGTACAGGCCTACATTGGAATTACTGAGACTTTGCGTATGTGCACATTCAATTGTCTAGGTAATACCAACTTGTTTTTCTAAAGCTTTTATACGTTTGAATCTGACCTGCAGCGTCTGAGTTCTGGCTGGTCACTCTGCATCAGCAGTTGGCGTTGAACAACTTTCTAAACATTAGCCACTTTGATGAGTGTGTGGTGCTATCTCACAGATTTGATTTGCACTTCCCTGGTTGTGAACCATTTAAATTTATTATTTTGTGAAATTCCCCTTCATTTCTTTTGCTTATTTTTCTATTGATTGCTAGATTTTTACTTATTGATTTATATCAATTCTTTGTATCTTTTGGATTCGAATATTTGTTTGATTATGCAGGTCATGAACTGTTATTTAAGAAATAACCTCCTCACCCAGAATTTGTTAATGTATTCTCCTATATGATCTTATAAAAGTTTAATATCATATATCATTGAATCTAATTTGCCACTGATTGTAAGAAAAATCACAATATCAGAAATAGTAAAATGTGAAAAAGAAAGTGTATACTTGAAAGGATGACATTAATGTAATTTTTTTTCTTATATAGATCTTTAATCCATCTAAAGCTGATTTGGTGATGTGCTGTAGAGTGGGGTTCAAATTTACTTTTTGCTATATGGATAATCAACTGCCTCCTCATCACTCACTGAAAAGTTTATCTTTCCCCCAGTGATCTGAACTACCATCTCCATCATACACTGCATGTCTCTGTATGCCAGGGGTGTTTCTGAGCGCTCCTTTTTGTTTGATTGGTCTGTCTGTCTCTCCCTGAACCTACACTGCCGGGGTCCAGCCCCGGTGGATCCAGGGTGATTCGAAGGTGGGGACGGAGTCGGCGTCTTTGGAAAAATACATATTTAATCACAGATATAGAGAGATTAGAAATGGATAGTGTAGTAGGAAGATTAGTGGAGAAAAAGAGGCTGAATAACTTGGATTACGTGGAATAGCATCCATGCTCCAGATGGGAATTCAGCCAGAAAATCGGGAGCAAGAAAGAAGCGACATGGGGGAATCAGTCTTTCCGGAAACTGATCCGATTTCTTTATTTTGGGGTTTGCTTATATACCTTTTGTTACACATAGGGATGAATACAGAGTCACGGAGGGGTCAGCAGTCCTGACCTTTATCAGAATCAGGTGCTTCACATAAAAAGGTCTTAGGGATTTTATGATCCTTTCTTTCTGATAACCAAAAAACTTATTTTTTCCAAGGGTGTTTTTTCTTAAACCAGGCACCACCCTCCAAATAAAGTTACATTCCTATAGGGTGAGGGTGTAGTGAGTTACAATCAAGAAAGGAATTTATTTAACCCAAGGTTAACATGATTAATCTTAAAGGTTAATACTTATTTCTCCTATATGCTTAAAGGTTAATGCTTATTTCTCCTATATGTTAGTTATATTCATTATAAGGGCAGGGAACATGGAGATTTAGCAGCAAACATCAGCCCAACAAATGAAAATTCTTTCACCAATGCTCCCCTTAAGATCTATTTAGTTTTAAGATAGTGATGAAGTTACATTTTTACATAACAAGGACACAGTGATTTATAACAAAGCACAATGATCTATTACAAAAGAGAAAATTCATTAACTTAAAAAGTCTAGTATTGCTAACATCAAAAACTACTGTATTTCCTTTTCTATATTCCAAATACATTGATTAATATATTACCAGGTGCCTAAGGATATGGAGGCCTGGCAGCAATCACTGACTCAACAAAAAGAAAAAGCCCTATGCTAATTAAGACTCTCAAAATACTTCAAAACTCTCTGTGCTGTTTATGGTTAAGAGGTAGGTAGTAAACAATCACATGGCAGGAGTATGGATAATGCTGTCACACAAGCTAGTCTGTCAGCAGAGAGGTTTGACCTGAGACATCCTTGTCCCACCCAGAGCAGGGAATTAGCAGCAATTATTGACACAACAAATGAAAAACGCTTCACCAATATAATTCCTAACCAACCCACTGTACTAATAATTTCTAACTCCCCAAAAGAATTTGCCTTTAGTAAGTCTAAAACATCTCGTGCCTCTCAGGTTGGGAGGCTGTAAACAATCACATGTGGCCGGACGAACCTATACAGGCAGGCTAGATAACCTTCAGAGGAGTCCGTAAGCTGAAACACTCTTGTCACGCCCAAGAATTTTTATTGCCTTGGAGATGCACGTTTACTCCTTCTCCAAGAAAAATGGTTATGGAGGGGAGCATAAAACAGACTCTGGTTTTGGGGTAGATGCTCGGGAGCAGGGGGTTTCCTGAGGCTTGATCATGCCTTTGCGTATGCCAAGCCTCCTTCCTCATGACCTTTGCCATGGGCGGAGTTCCTCACGCTGGCTCCCGGCACTATACCACCCTTATTGATTACTGTAAGTAAAGTCGCTCAGTCGTGTCCGACTCTTAGCGGGTCCCATGGACTGTAGCCTATCAGGCTCCTCCATCCATGGGATTTTCCAGGCAAGAGTGCTGGAGTGGATTCCCATTTCTTTCTCCAATTTATTACTATAGTTTTAGTATATATAGATGGGTAATTCCTCCCTCTGTGTTGCTGTTGTTGTTTGATTGATTTGTGGGAACTCTTATTTTTGGCTGCACTGGGTCTTCATTGCTGCACCCAGGTTTTTCTAATTGCAGGGCACCAGCTTCTGCATGTGGGGGCTTCTTGTTGCAGAGCGTGGGCTCTTGGGTGCATTGGCTCAGTAGCTGGGGCTCTTGGGTTCTAGAGCACGGGTTCAGTAATTGTGGTAAACTGGTTTCATTGCCCCATGGCATGTGGGATCTTTCCAGACCAGGGATCAAACCCTTGTCCCCTGCATTGGCAGGCAGATTCTTCACCACTGGACCACCAGGGAAGTCCTATGTTCTTTAAGGGCCTCCTGAAGAAGAGATTTCTGTTGGGATCTCAAATTGAAATGCACTGAAGCTATAGATCAATTTATGAAGAATTAATATTTTTATGAGATTGGGTCTTTTCTCTCCAAGAATATATTTTTCTAATTGGGTCTTCTTCAATAGCCTTTCAATGAAATTTTGTAATTCTCTCTGTAGAAGTCTTACACATACTTTGTTAGATTCATTCCTAAGTATCTTGTTTATTGACACTGTAGAGAAGGGAAACGTCCTCCTTGACCCTCTAGGGTTCCTGGCTGGGTCTGAAAATTAAACCGGCAAAGACAGACTCACAGGAGAAAAGCATGCAAATTTATTTAGTACAAGTTGTACTGGATCCAGGAGCTTTGGTAAGGAATTAAAGGCCTGAAGAAATAGTCTGTACTTAAATGCTGATTTTGATAAAGAATGGTCAGTAGTATAGAAATATGAAAGCTTAAGGAGTCTAAGGTAAATATAGCAAACATTGTATGGCATCTTTCAAAAAGTTTCATTTCTCTTTATTGACCGTATATACAGATGCTAATGGTCTTTGTATGTTAACTTTTGTAGCCAGAAACATCACCAAGCTCTCATTCATCTCAGCAGGCTGTGTACATATGCTTTTGAATTTCCTATATATACTGTCATTGTAATTTCTTCCTTTCCAATCTAATATATATATTTTCTTTTTCTTTCCTACTCCACTATTTAGGACCTTAAGTACAATACTGAATAGAAGTGGAGATGGCAACACACTTATGTTGCTCGTTTTAAAGGGAATGGTACCTATAATGTTTGCTGTAGGTTTTCGTAAATGTCTTTTATCAAGGAAAATATTCCTAGTTTTCAAAGAATTTCATCTGAATGGATATTGAAGGTTTCTACTTTTCTTATTTATTTTTGTATTTAATTTGGCCACACCAAGAGGCACTTGGGATCTTAGTTCCTTGATCAGGGATCAAACCTGTGCCCCCTGAAGTGGAAGCCTGGAGTGTCTTAACCACTAGACATCCAGGGAAGTCCTGGATATTGAATTTTATGAAAGAATTTGTCTGCATCCACTGAGATCATTATATGACTTTTCTCCTTTAATGTTTTAATGTGGTAAATTACATTAATTGATTATTCTAATTTGAAATTAACCTTATATTCTTGTGTAAATCAATTTGGTTATAATTATTGTCTTGCTGGATTCAAATTGCTGAAATTTCACCTGTGACTTTTCTGTCTATATTTATGCATGAGGTTGACCTGACATTTTGTTTCTCACACTCTCCTCATCAGATTTTGGTATAAAGATATGCCAGCCTCATCTTATGATTTGAGAAATAATCCGTCTTTTTCCATACTCTAGAATAGCTTGTGAGAGGCTGGAATTATTTATTCCTTGAATGTTCAGTAGAAGTCACTGGTAAAACTGTTTCAGCCTGGGTTTTTCTTTGAAGAAAATTTAACAATAGATTCAACTACTTGAATGGTTATGAGCCCCTTCTGGTTTTCGATTTCAGTTTTATTAACATAATTCTTGGATTTTTCCCGCTTCATCTAAGTTTTCAAATTAATTGGCATAGAAATGTTCACAAATTTGTCCTCACTTTCTGTGTCATGTGTGATTATAAACTATATAGGAATACAGTTTGTTCCTCGCATTGTTGGTACCTTTTCTTTTTCCCTCAATCAGTTTTAACCAGAGGTTTGTAAAATGTGTTGTGTGATGGTTTAGTTGCTAAGTTGTGTCTGACTCTGAGACCCTCTGGACTGTAGCCTGCCAGGCTTCTCTGTCCATGGCATTCTCCAGGCAAGAATACTGGAATAGTTTTCCACTTCTTCCTCCCAGGAATCAAACCCACTTCTGCTTGGCAGTCAGATTCTTTGCCACTGAGCCATCTGGGAAGTCTATAAAACGTGTTAGTCTCTCACAAATCCAGTGTTTGGCTTAACTGGTCCTTTCTATTGTATATTTTCAGCTTTTTTATTTTATCTTCCTTTCTACTGCTTTATTGAGCTATATTTTGTGTCCCGTTTCTAACTTTTTTGCTCTTTACATTTAAAGCTATTTTCTACTATAAGCTTTTAGGTCTATAAATTTCACTTTAACTACTTATTTAGCTTTCTCTCTCAAGTTTTCACTGCTGCTGCTAAGTCGCTTCAGTCGTGTCCGACTCTGTGTGACCCCATAGACGGCAGCCCACCAGGCTCCCCCGTCCCTGGGATTCTCCAGGCAAGAACACTGGCGTGGGTTGCCATTTCCTTCTCCAATGCATGAAAGTGAAAAATGAAAGTGAAGCTGCTCAGTCTTGCCTACTCTTAGCGACCCCATGGACTGCAACCTACCACACGATATTTGATACAGAGTATTTAAACACTTACATTTTCATATGGATTTGTTCTTTGACTCAAACAAATGGATTTTTCTAGTTTTTTTTTTTTAAACTGATTCTTGACTTAATTGCATTGTAGTCAGAGAATATGCTCTGAATGATAGGAAATTTTCCAGATTTTTGAGACCTGCTCTGTGGCTCAATCTATGACCAATTTTAGTGAGGTTTCTGGGTGGGTTTAAATATATATTTTTTCCTCATTCTATGATTTTGCACTTGGGATCCCTCCTTTATTAGGTCTGCCATTAAACTCGCTGCTTAAAGCAGACCCTCTGGTTTTACTTCTGCCCCTCAAGACTCCCAAAGCTGCAAAAACCAATATTCAGATTCACTCAATTCAGCAAATACCTTCCAGGCAAAAGCTGACTTTGGCCTTTGCTTACTGCTCTGAGTTCTGGCCTTCATGCGCTCTCCTAGGACTATTTAACTTCTTGCCAGTTTTTGGATCCCTTCTAGAATATATCTTTTAATATTTTACCCAGTATTCTTGTTGTTGTTTTCAGTGGAAGAGTTAGTCAGATACTCAGCCAAGCATATAACTAGAAATGGAAATCCTCTTTTAGCTTTCATCAAATATTTGTTGAACACCTACTGTGTGTGGATTAAGCACTGTAGTTGTGATCTGTGCAAGGTGGACTAGTGACACAAGAAAAAGGCTGCAGACTGGGGTAGGACAGTAGAGGCACCAGACAGAAGTTGGCGGGAAGGTGGTTGAAACTATGGTTTGGGGCATCAAGCATCAAGCAGGCCTGGGGTGAAGGTCAGGGTCTCAGCTTACTGGCTGTGGGGCCTAAGGCAAGTCAGTCAACCTCTCTGTGCCTTCAGTCCCTCTTCAATAAACTGGCGTTAACAATAGCAGCTGCTTCAGAGGCTTGTAGTTAGAACTACTAGAAAGCTCGGCAGTGATGGCTCAGAAAATGCTAACTAGTCTGTGTTCTCACAGAAGAGATGCATAAACTGGGAGCAATAAGGTTATTCCTCTGTGACTGAATCCCCTCCCCCGAGAGCTGCCAGGGAAGGGCATAGGACCCCCTGCCTTCCAACTCTGGGCTGCGGAGACTAGATCCTCATCCTAGTGACCATCTTTCCCTCTTCCAGAATCCCTCAACGAGACCCCCTTCTCACCAGCCCTCTCTCTCCTGACTTAGATTGCTTCCTCAATGAGTTTAGATTGTGGAAATCAGGGACAGGAAGGCAAGGTCTGCAGGCAACTTCTGCTTTCCAGAAGTTCCCTGAGACAAGCAGCATGTCTGGGTGCATTCTTATGGGTGGGGGAGGGCAGAGGGGGGAGAGGGGGCAATGCATGAAGAAAAATGAACATTCATGTTTTAAAAGCTAGCCTACTGCAGAAGGGATGGCTAAAGCATACCAGCTAGAAGGAGCAGGAAAGGAGAAGCATGCCCTAGATGCTATGCGGCAGAACCTGGGCTTTTTCCTCTAGGCAGTGGACTGCCAATAACTGGTGCCCGGCTCTCATCTGTGATTCAAGATGAAGGGTGCTTAGAAGTTGAGGAACAGAGGGCAGGGAGACCAGCTGGAATATGTCCCTCAGGTATTCCTCAGAGATGCTGTGGGAGAGGGCCTGATGGCTGGAAGGTGAGGTCTTCTGTTGTGCAGCTGGGGTGGTGACTGAAGGCCGTCAACACAGTCGCTCCGCAGAGAGCTTTGGAGAGTAGAAACGACAAAACGTGGTGGACGTGGAGGGGAAAGGAAGGACACAAGACCGCCTCCTAGGTTTCTGGCAAGGATGACTACGTGGATGATGGTGCAACTAGCCATGATAGGAGATTCCGGAGGAGCAGGTTTGAAGAAACAAGTGCAATGGACCTGCATTGACGTCACAGTGGGCCAGGCTGGTGGAGGTGTCTAAACTCTCTGAACGTGGCCATGGGGCCCTCAGGATTCTGGCTAGAGCGAGGATGCGAGGATGCAGGAGTTTCCAGGAGGAAATCGTACTCAGTATTATCTTACTTTTGAGGCTGTGAGGGAGGGTCTGAAAGGGTACACAGAATTTGGCAACCAAAAGTTTGTTGGTGACCTGGCATGAGTAGTATCAGGGGTGGAGGAGGAGTGAGAGCAAGGCTGTGAAGAGGTGAAAAAGCAGAGTTTCTTCTTTCCAGCTTGGCTGGGCAGACAAGCTGGGAGATAACTTGATGGCCTGAGGTGGGGACAAGAAAGCCGGCTCCTGCTCCTTCTTCTCCCCAACCCCGATGCTTCCAGCTCCCTGAGCCCACTCGCAGGGAGGGGTGGTCCAGAGTTGGGGCAGGGGACAATGGCCGGGTGAGGGAGGGAGTGGGGCTAGGACACCTGAAGGAAGTGCTTCTTTTCTCCTGCATTCCAGTGGACTCGGAGGGAATGGAGGCTCCCAGCACTCTTCTTAGATGTTAGGGGCAGGAAATTAAGTGTTAGTAACTCAGTAGTGTCCAAATCTTTGCAATCCTATGGACTGTAGCTCACTAGGCTCCATGGAACTCTCCAGGCAAGAATGCTGGAGTGGGTTGCCATTCCCTTCTCCAGGGGATCTTCCTGAACCCGGTCTCCTGCACTGTGGGCAGATTCTTCACCGACTGAGCCACCAGAGAAGTCATAGGCAGGAAGTGAAGGCATATCACGCAACAGATGTTTCATGAGTCTCTGTTTTGCTTATGTAGTGGCGTAATGTAGGTAAATATCAGAGAATGAGGAAATGGTAAACGCTTGAACCTGTCACTCAGATAAGGGATCCAATCTCAGGTAGTTTGGAGAGAGGGAGGATGTGTAGGGCTTCCTGAATGATGAAAGGAAGGAGGCCTGACAATAGTTTCTTCCCAAGCTCTTTCCCAAGGCAGTGAGAATGGAAAAATCTAAGGGGGGGGGGGTGCTGTGGGGAGGAGAAAAGCCAACAAGTAACAGAATACTCAGGTCCCACACTAAGCTAAATTAGGCACTTTACTATGCCTTGTATGCTCAGTTGCTAAGTCCTGACTCTTTGCAACCTCATGGACTGGTAGCCTGCCAGGCAACTCTAGTTCATGGGATTTCCCAGGGAAAAATACATTAGTGGGTTGCCATTTCCTTCTCCAGGAGATCTTCCCAAGTTGAGGGTCAAAGCTGCCTCTCCTGCATTGGCAGGCGGGTTCTTTACCACTGAGCCACCAGGGAAGCCTGCTTTAAGTGTAATGGTGTGTGATTCTCAAGACAATCCCAGGAGAAAGGCATTCCTGTTCTCCTTCTATTAACATAGAAAGTAAGGGTCCAATTATTTTCCTCATTTTAAGTTCATTTCTCCAGAGCAGAGTAAAACGGTGAAATACAAAGGGAAACGTCCAGTCTTTGTCTTTGAAAATTTTTATCCACTTGTGAAGCCTGGCACCCAAAAGGGAAACTCTAGAGTCCTTGGGCCAAGGAAACCACCTGCGTTTCTGTAGGGCCCTGGTTAAGGATGGGGCAAAGCTTGGCTGAATGCTTGAGAAAGGCAGAAGGAACTTGGAGGAGGAAGTGGTTGTCTGGTTCCTTCTGCAGAGGCCACCCAGGGGCCCTGAGACAGGGAGCTGGTTCCCTGGTCCTAGCCCTGTCAGCCCACACTCCATCGGTGGGAAGAGACTGAGCTGCGACTGGGCTCGGGAGGAGCTTTATATAAATGCCCTACTTTTCAGTATCCTCAAAGCTGTATAAGTTGTCATCCACAGGACGCGTACTGGGAAGTTAATGGAATTTGGAAGGAACACATGTACTTCCATTCATAACTTTCAGTGAGGACATAGGCAGCGAAGAAACAAAAGCCAGTGTGCAACAATAATATCCAGCCCGAGCAATCCATTCGTTTAAATGTTTATTTTCAAAGGGGGATGTGTAATAGGATGGGGACGGGGCGCGGGGAAGTAATCAAACAGATGTGCTACTGGTGATCGAAAGTGGATTATGAAATACTGATGCCTTGTATCTTTTTTGCCTTTTACTGTGTTCAGTCGCATAGGACTCTTTTACAACCCCCTGGACTATCCATGGGAGTCTCCAGGCAAGAATGCTGGAGTGAGGTTCCACTTCCTTCTCTAGGGGACCTTGCAGATCCAGGGATACTGTCCCTCCTGCACTGGCAGGCGGGTTCTTTACCACTTAGCCACCTGGGAAGCCCCTTTTCTATTTATTCTTTTTGGGCAGTTGGGCTCTAAGATGCTCGTGACGCGCTGCAGGGTTGCCATAGAGACCAGGAGACACTATTATAGAAAGATAACGTTAGGATGGCCCCACGCCGGCCAGAGGCCAGGGCCCGCCGAGCGCGCAGGAGGTGGGAGGCTCGCGGGGCCGCGGGCGGGAGGGCGGCGCGTGGCCGGGAGGGGGCGGTGGAGCGGCGGCGTCACGTGGCGGGGCGGGGCCTGCGAGTCGCCCGCCTGCCCGCCCGCCGCCGCTGCTCCGCCGCCCCGCCGCCGCGTCCCATTCATGAGGGCCGCCCGGCTCGGCTGCGGCCCAGGCGGCTCTCGAGGCAGCGGCGGCGGCGGCGGGCTCCCGGGCTCCGCGCGCGCCCCTGGCCGGCCCCGCCCCCTCGGCCGCCCGCGAGCGCGCCCAGCCCGGCGGGTCCTCAACGAAGCCGTCCGGCCGCCGCCTGCCCTCCGGGCGCCGGCGCGGGCCGGGAGCGGAGTCGCCGCAGGTAAGCGGGGTCGCGGGGCCAGGTCCTCCGCGCGGTGAGGTGGGTGGTGGGGAGGGGCGTCTTCAGCTCGGCTACAGGCCGAGCCCCCTGCCTGCGCCCCCTGCGGGCGGGCAGACGCGGAGAAATTCGGCGCCCCCGGCGCGCGAGCGGAGGGTGACTCCGGGCCCCCTCGCCCGGCCCTGCGGCACGGAGGCGGAGCTGCGGTCCCGGAGACGCTCTGCCGCGCGGGTCCCGGCGAGGGAAGCGCCGCCGGAGGCCGCGTCTCCATCCCGCCCCCGGGCCTGGGGGAGGGGGCCCGGCACGTGATCGCGGCGCGGCCGGGAAGTTGCTGTTATTTCTCTGCGGCCGTTCGTTCTCCAAGCTTCTCCGCCTCCGGGCTGTGGACCGGATCCCGAGTGTGAGTAGTTCTCCTCCCCCTCCCGACTCCCTCCCCGCGCCACATCCCCGTTTGCGTCGACAGTGTGCAAGGGATGCTGAGGTTTTCTCTCTTGCCTCCTGACCCCGGCGGGTCTCCGCCTCTCCCGTCGCCCGGGTAGATGGAGACTGTGGGGATGTGGCCTGGAAGACACACTTAGGAAAACCTTTACCAGAAAGATCAGCCTCCCTTTCAGAAAGTGCTGGAACTCGGACAGTTCGGAAATGTTAAGAATTAACTTAGCAAACCGCTAGGTTCATTTAAAAATGCACGATTGAAAAAGTGCCCCCCCCGCCCCCGCATTGAAAAAGTGCCCCCTCCGCCCCCACATTGAAAAAGTGCCCCTTGCCTTGGTGTCAGGCCAGGCCTAATTGAAGCTCTTTGCCCAGTGCGGATGCTCGTGAGTGTTACTGGTTATTGAAACTTGCCCTGGCTAGTTCCTAAAGCTTTGACAACACGTAGCCAGTCCTGAGATAGATTTTGAAGTATTTAGGAATTGTTTAGGGGCCCCTGATGGCTTATATGTTGATGGTCTGATGTTGATTGTTCTCAGCTGCGGTAACACTGGAAAGGGCGGCAGGTACAGCAGAGGTGGGAGCAGCAGGGGAAGGGCCCCCTAGCGCAGCATCATCTCTGCTGAAGGGGCGGCAGCCTCAGGCCATCCTGGGCACGAGTGTGAAAAACCCCCAGGCCAGGGGTGGAAGGGCATTGTACCGTGTGGCTGGCGGATTCCCTCCAGTTTCAAAGTGCAGTTGGGGGTGATGTGCAGATTGAAGCACCACCAGGCCCAGGGGTGGATAGTGAAAGCCAAAGAATGCTAGAAATGAGACTGGTAGGTTCTGTTGTAGTTGATGACGATGTTGAGAACCAACTAGAGAAGCTTTGTTTTGAAGGGACTGGAAGTGGGAGCATTGGAAAGCCATCTGACACTACAGTAAAGACACTGGTGAGAAGCAGATGATTAGGATCGGCTGGGCTCTGTGTGGTTACTCCGTTGTGCTTGTGGCTGCGAAAGGTGCTCGTCACTGGGGATTGCCACGTTTGGATTACTGACTGCACCCTCTCTCTCCTATGCTAGACTGTGTCCTAGAAGGCCAGACTCTGGTAGCTGCCAGCTCCCAGGGTAAGGCTAGCTTCTAGAAGCATCTCCGTGGAGGTCTGTAGAATGAAGGTAGGAAGAAGCGGACAGTGTGTCTGTAACAGTGACTCCAGAGCTGGTGGGACTTCCTGAATGAATTCAGCTCTCCTGAATTGTGAGCCCTGGATGCACAGTCCGGGCCATGCCACTCACTGGAGGTGGTAGTGGTGGCTTAGCCACTCAGTCGTGTCGGACTCTGTGCGAGCCCATGGACTGTAGCCTCCCAGGATCCTCTGTCTATGGGGTTTCCCAGGCAAGAATACTGGAGTGGGTTGCCATTTTCTCCTCCAGGGAATCTTCCTGACCCAGGGATCCAACCTATGTCTCCTGAATTGCAGGTGGGTTCTTCACTGCTGAGCCTCCAGGGAAGCCCCCACTCCGCTGGAGGTGTTCAGTGAACTGATGTGCCTTACAGTGAGCACTTTTCAGTGTTTACATATTAACTTGAGCTTAGAGATAGCTTGGTTCTCTGTGTTGGCAGCTATGCTGCTTCATCCACACGCATTTCCTCATAGGTGGCAGCGGTGACACCCAGCTGGAAGCTTTGTCTAGTTAGGAGGTGGATTCAGCTGCCTCGCGTGGGTGCTTAGCAACCTGTCAGGAAGTGCCCCTTCAAACAAGTCTGCCCACCTTTAATTTAAATCCTTTTGATCCGACCCCACTCTGTGTGTACGTGTGTGCCCACATTGAGCTGCCCATCTATCACTGGGCAGTGGTTTGGGGCCTTTATTTTGAAAGCCTGTTTTGGTCTGTGCTATTTCTCTTCATTTAGAAGTAAGTTGTTTTCCTTCTGGCTCCAGAGTCCTCTGACGTATCAGTTGCCTTCTTTATGATGAAACGACACACGGGCTGGTATGCAGCACCTTCTGTTGGCAGTGTGTGCACGCTCAGTTGTGTCCGACTCTGTGACTCCATGGGCTATAGCCCACCAGGCTTCTCTGTCCATATGGAGTCTCCAGGCAAGAATGCTGTAATAGGTTGCCATGCCCCCCTCCAGGGGTACTTTCCGATGCAGGGATTGAACCCGCTTTTCTTATGTCTCGTGCATTGGCAGGCAGAATCCTATATAAATGCTGTCTTACAACAACTTTGAGGATAGTTACTACAGGCTGGAGCAGGATGCTTTATGACTTTATCTGAGTAATAAAGTATTTAAGTCATTTTGGTGGCTTTGCTGGCTAATAGCGGTGATTTGGGGAATCAACCTTCCCTGCCTTGGGCTTGAGTCTTTTAGTTACACTCTGTCACTCCAGCTAGACACTTCACATGTGTCCTGTCCTATAGTCCAGGGTGAAAGTGGAGAGAGTTGCTTGGGATCTCTGTGAGTCCTTGGCAGCAGGAAGCTGGGTCCAGGTGGTCTGGCCTGCTCTGGAACCCTAGGACTGGGGGATTCGGCTCCTAAGTATCCATTCCCTCTAGAGGGAAGAAGGAAAAGAAAATCCGTTAGGAGATAAATGGTGCTGCGATGCAAGATAAAGCCCCATAGTGTGACCTTTGGAATTAAATGATGATAAATTATATTGTACAATCTTGTTTGCTTCGCTGATTATAGTTTAAAATCTTTTTTCCTTTAAAGACTTTAAGTGCTAAATTTCTATGATGCTGTTTGTCAGTTAGACTGCTACAAAGAAATGAAGAAAGGAGCCAGAATGCATTCACCCGGTAAAGCGAGGCTCCTTGGCCATAGCATCAGCCCCTTTCCCTGCCTTCATCTCGGGTCGTACCAGAAGGGTGTGGCCAAACCCCAGGGAGGGGTTTATATGGCTGTTAGGTGGAAAGTGAAAGTCGCTTAGTCATGTCCACCTCTTTTCGGCCCCATGGACTGAATAGTCCATGGAATTCTCCAGGCCAGAATACTGGAGTGGGTAGCCATTCCCTTCTCCAGAGGATCTTCCCAACCCAGGGGTCAAACCCGGGTGTCCTACATTGCAGGCAGATTCTTTACCAGCTGAGCCCACAAGGGAAGCCCAAGAATACTGGAGTGGGTAGCCTATCCCTTCTCCAGCAGATCTTCCCAACCCAGGAATCGAACTAGGGTCTCCTGCATCGCAGACAGATTCTTTACCAACTGAACTTTCCAGGGGGGCGGGGGAGGGTTTACAATTATTTTTAGACTATTTATATCAAATATATGATTTGAGAGACTACATACAAGTTCAGGGGCTGGGACTAGAAGGTGATCTTTTAAAAAGCCATTTGGAATGTGTGGCCAGTTTTTGTCATGTTTGCATTTAGAACTTATTATGCAGTGTTGTGTGTATCTGCAGTGTATCTGCATATTTTCAACATGAACTATCCAAATAAGACTTCCCTGCTTCTTCGGAGGAGAAGCATTGGCTCCCAGGAAAGCACTGCTCGCCTTGCCCTGGTAGCTGGTGGATTGTCTTTATCTGACTTTGTTGGCATATGTGAACAGTTTAGATAAAGTCTTCCGTCATTAATCTTATGAACAGTAACTCAGTCTGTTGGCTTTATTTCATTTCATATCCTCATTTATTTTCTGTACCAGTTCCCTTGATTGTTTCGTAATAAAGTTCGTCTGAACTGCATCAACTGATTTTTGTTTCAACCAGGCAGAGTATAAGAATCTGCCTGCAATACGGGAGACCCAGGTTCGATCCCTGTGTCAGGAAGGTCCCCTGGAGAAGGGAATGCCAACCCACTCCAGTCTTCTTGCCTGGAAATCTCATGGACAGAGCTGCCTCAGGGCCTGCAGTCCATGGGGTCACAGAGAGTTGGACACGACTGAGAGACTAACACTTTGAGAGTATAAGCAAAATTCAGAGTGGTTTGTAAATTCTAAATTGTTTTCAGCTTCTAGCATTTTTTCCATCTTTCCTACTGAAGAATCTAGAATGGTTCTTCTCGCCTGTTTTAGCAAATCTGAATTTCTCCTCTCTCAATTTCCTCCCAACCATCTCCACCTGCCTGAACATTTAATCCTCTAGGCGCACTTCCCTTGATTAACATCAGCTGCAGGGAGGCACGCCCTTTGCATGTGGTGATACAGTTGCTTTTTCGTTTGTCCTAGGCTGCTTTGTGTTTGCTCTCAAGTCATCTATGGCTTTCCTCTAGCTGCTCACCAGGGTCAGAGGAAATAACAACTGTTGCCTTAGTTTTCAGACACTCCCTGTGGCCAATCTGCCCCCTTTGCTCTGTAAATAGTGAACCAAAGGGAGTAGAGGAGAGGTGGACTGTTGGATGGAATAAGAAGCCAGATGTAAAGGCTTGTTGTATTCTAGTGAAAAGACAGTTTGAAGAGGGAAGGAACCTTTAAACAGGGGCACCGTTGGGGACCGGTCATGGGGACAAGATCTGTAGGTTTACAAGTCTCTGTGAAGGGGAGAGGGAGGAAGGGACAGGTCTTAATGGGTTGATGTATGGAAGGAGTCAGATCCAGGGTGCTCAGGTGGTGGTGCACACCTAGTAACTGAAGGCACCTGTTGCGCTCTCTCCAGTTGTCTTGATTTTTACCTTTTTTGGTCATTTGTTAATTTAGTTGTTGTATATTTTATGTAACATTACAGGGAGTGCAAAGGAACATGGATTTGAAAAGTTTAAGAAACATGATTAAAGACAGTAATATTTCAAAGAGAAGAGGTACCAGTACCTAGGTTTAGAAGTGACTTGGTTTTGGTGAGTATGATTAAGTAATTGTAGATGAAGAGGAGATGCTGAGGGCAGGGAAAACCTCTTTCAGAAACTCTGAAGCTGGGACTAGTGACTTTCTTGCAGGAAGGAAGACGGGTGTGTGGCACCAAGTAACATCTTCAGTGGCTGAGTGTCTGCATTTGCCTATTTCTGAAACTTAATGGAAGGGGTGATATTATCCTGTTTTTCAATCTTTAGTAAGATGTTTTCCAATCTTTACTAAGATGTTTTCCTTTTTATAGAAAAAGGATCATAATTATAAAGAAGTTCATCAGTTAATCTGGAATTGAAATCTACCTGAGAGCCTTTCTTCTGCCTCTGAATAAGCAGAGGCAGTGTGCGGTGGTCAGGATGGTTCTCATCTCTTCATTTAGTGGTGATGTGACATTTTTTGCTTCTGATAAGCTAGGTGTGTCCTGCTGTACTAGAGACGTGTGGTTTCATTCATTCTGAAAGGCCCTTGAAAGGTAGAAGCTCTTCAATATAAACTCATCCGTTAATTTTATTGTATGATTTTGTATGGTTATCAACTGGGAGACAGTGAAACCATCAGACCGTTCATGTGAATTACGTACTCTGAATTGCTGCTCCCTGGTATGAAGTGGTACTTCCTCTGATGGGGGCGGTCATAGACCTGTGACCCTCGTAAACTGATGTCTTTTCCGAACCAGCGTGAGTCAAGGAGTGCTTGGGCTTAGAGGAGACCCCTAGGGGACATAAATTTTGTTTCAAGATTCTGTGTGAATATAGTTTTGCCTCATCAGGAGTCTACGTGTAATTATGTTTTCCTTTGTAAAACTTCCAAAGAATCTACCTACATATTTCTTTTAAACTTTCAACATTTTTGGATGAATTTTGAGTAACATTAATAGCCATAACCAACCCAATGGACATGAACTTGAGCAGACTCTGGGAGATAGTGGAGGACAGGAAGCCTGGCGTGCTAGAGTCCATGGGGTTGCAAAGAGTCAGACACGACTTAGCGACTGAACAAAAAAATAATCATAACGTCTTTTTACATAAGAACTACACAGAAGCAGGACTTATTTAGGGAAGCATCATTTAAGAGAGAAGATTTCCATTTTATAACTAAAAACGTGTATTAAACCAGTGCTTTATGAGAAAGAACTGATCTTTTGTTGACCTGGCTCAGCCAGTTCAAAAAACTTGCCTAAGTAATGTTATTTGAAAAGTAAGAATTTGAATTTGGGGGTCTTTAAAAGATAGCTGCTCCCTCCACTGAGGCTCTCCGTCTGCAGAATGGTGCTGATGTCTGCTTTGAGGAACACTCCATGTTCCTAGGAGGTGCTTGATGTTTGTAAGACCTTGTCATCAGCATTGCAGTTACATGATTGAACACTTTCTTAGGTCAAGGCCTTGTGGTTCACACAAGTTATCTCAAGAGTCACGACGACTCTGGGAGGTGGAGATAGCACTCCCATTTTCTAGGTAAAGATGGTGAGGCTGGAAGAGCTTTGCCAAAGGCTGGCAGCTGTGCAGGGGGCGGTGCCGCCCTCACTGCATCACCACCGCTCTGCCCAAGGACTGTAAGAATTCACCTGTGTCTGCTCAACAGGCTGGAGCCAGTTTTCGGGCTTTGTTTTGACTTGATTAGGTAACACTGGAGAACTAATTCTTAATGTCAGCGTCTATCAGTTGCTGGAAGGCTAGCACTTGCTGTGTAGGCGCCTTGGGTTTCTCTGAGCCATTTATGTCTGAAAGCCAACGGTGCCAGGGCAAGAAGTGCCAGGGAGAGAACCCCAGAGGCCGTGGGCCTGGGACCGTGCTGGAATCAGTGGGACTGTGTGATGCCTGGTCCCTCTGCCTGCCCCACCCCGGCACGAGAGCATTGCTGGGCTGAGTCGGAATGGAGCGTTTAAAACACGGCCCCTAAACGCTGGCCGAGTATTGTTCTCAGCTGAGTCCCCCAGGACGCTGATTCTGTTTAGTGTCTAGAAGGAGAACTGGGCTCAGTTGAACTTCTGGAGACACCGTTTGTCAGAATCCAAGAAGCTCCCTTCCTCAGGGAGCTTCCCAGGTACTCTGGACTGTCGACTTGCGTGTCCTCTGTGACTCCCCGTTACCTGGGACTGGACTTAAGGGCTCGGCCCCGAGTCCAACGTGGCCAAGCTGGATGGGGCTTCCAGCTGTCTCCTCCACACTGCAGCCTCTCTCCTCCCGTGGGGGCAGCCGGCTGAGACCCCTAATGCTGTCGAGTTTGAGGGTTTCTTAATTGGGGCTTTCTTCACTGTATCGTTTGACTCAACTTGCCAATTCCATTGGCAGAAAGATTCTCTCTAATGGAGTTTTAACGGTGTTTTCCTTACTTGTGAATAAATTAACGATTTGGGATTTATCAGCTCTTCAGTACAGGGGAACTTCCCATTAAACAAATACATTCATAGACCTTCAGGAATTTCCACGTTCTTAAATACACTTTTGGCCTTAAGTTGACTCAGTTGTCTCATCTATAATGTGGAGACAACAATGCCCTATACAGCTGGCTGGTTCTCAGGTTTTGAGTACGATGTGTGTTAAGTGTCAGAGCCTCGATCCACCCCAGGACCGAGGCAGGGTGGCGGACTGGGAGCTCTGACTAGACGAAGGCAAAGGGCCGGAAGGCAGCAGAACATCCCCCTTGCCCTGAAGTAGCTTGCAGTCTTTTCGGGGGGTTAAGTCTGCTTCTGTGTGAAGCTGGATGGGGAGGGGTTCAAAGGGAGCCAAGGAAGAATCAGAGAGACCTCTGTGCTGGTATTTTTAGCACGAGAATGTGATGTTTGGTTGAAAGATGTTTATGTCTCAGAAATATGATTGCTTCCTGTGCTTCAAATTTCTTCCTTGACCCAGAAACTTTAATCTTTTTAGTGTCAAAATAGGAAATATGCTTTTGTAAGTCAGCAGTTTTGTATATACTTTATGTACTATGTCTATTTACAAATTTAAGCCTTGGGATTTTTGCCGTCATTTTTGCTCTGGCTATGTGAATCTTGTTGTCCAGGCCTGTAGGGAGAGCCTTGTCTTTGTATCTGCAAAGTAGAGCTGTCGTCTGTACTTGGTATATATACTGCAGATGAATGCTTAATTAAAAGAAAATTCTATTGCTGTCTGCTTTTTAACTAGTCTCTAAGTAGTTGACATTTTTCTGCAAGCTTCCATCATTTTCATAAAAAAATTTACTTAGATTTATAAAACTATGTGTAATTTTATTCTCTGCTAGTTGAAAAAATACTAATATACCTGTATTGCTATGGTAGCTGATCTTTTTTCCCCCCCCCCAACTGCTGAATGTCATCCTGGTAAAATGCTGGCTGAATCTTTTGCTGATGTCCTTGCCATCAAATGGGAAAGGGCTTCTGTGTAGGGCTTCCTAGGTGGCTCAGATGGTGAAGAATCTGCCTGCAATGTGGGAGACCTGGGTTCGATCCCTTGGTTGGGAAGATCCCCTCGAGGATGGAATGGCTACCCACTTCTGTATTCTTGCCTGGAGAATGCCATGGACAGAGGAGCCTGGTGGGACACATACAGCCCATGGGGTTACAAAGGGTCAGACGTGACTGAGCAACTTTTGCCTTTTTGTTTCTGTGGTAGGACATTGCCCTACCCCACACAAATCATCTGGATAACATAATAGGGCTCTGCTACATTTAAGTTTCCTGGTTCATTTGTTTGGTCTTGTTAATGAAAAGTACCTAACTCTCAAATGGACCACCAGGGCTGATGCTGAGAGTTGGGAAAGAGCTTCTCCTAATTAAAAGCCAAACAAAACCTCATGGTGCTCCTGAGCACTTGGTGTTTATTTCTCTTTTCTCTAGTAGATCGCATTCTGGTAAACAAGATTCTCTTTTATAAGGCTGCATCGCATAATAAATTTCTCCATCTTAAGACATTTTAAAGTATATGTGTGTATGTATATATTTATATGTAGTTTATAAATGCAAATAGTGCTTTGACTACTCTTCCTCACTCTTGATCACTGCTTCCTGAAAGCACCTCCTTTCAACTCCTCTGCCTGTTTTGTGTGGGACTTGGGTGCGTGTGTGTGTGTGTGTGTGCACCTTGATAGCTTGGTTTTTCTGATTGGAGGTTTTCTCAGAGAAAGTGACTTCCTGGTGTGCGAGGTGAAGAGTCATCTCCTGTATAACCCTCCTTACACACATTTCCTTCCATCCTCCCAACATAACTATCATAGTTTATTGTCACAATATTCGGTGTCTGTGTTTTCATGACTGAATATGGTTCAGAGCCAAGCCTGTGCAAGGATCCTGTTTCCTCAGCAGTTCGTCTTTGTCTTCTCTGCAGTTAGTTGTTGTGTTGGCGTGTGTGTCAGGCCCCCAGCTTCCGACAGAGCTCCGGACCCCTCGCCTGGGTCCCTGTGACCCTTGCCTGCCTCGGGCCTGCCCTCCCGGTGGGCAGATGCAGGAAGGGCTGCTGGAAGCCAAGGGCCCCTCCCGTCGACCGCCTCCCTTGGAGCCGGGAGGCGGGTGCTGCCCCTCCTGTCTGCAGGCACCCGTGGGAACATTCAGTTTGGAAAATCATGGTTTTGACTTGGAAATTTTCTTGAGAGTTGTCGTGGTTTCTGACGTCTCTCCACCAAGGAGGACTTATGAGCGCTTTCTGACTGTGTGATCCTCCTTGTTTTTTTTTTCCTGCATCCTTCTTTCATCTTTCAAAAGCACGACGTCTTCCACTTCCTCTAACCACGCTTTTTGTGCTTGCCAGTTACTGCCCTTGTGTTTCTTCCTGTTGACCTGGTGAGTGGATTCCTTTGCTAGGGCTGCCATCACAAAGTGCCACGAATGAGGACTTAAGCCCAGAAGCGTGCGATCTCAAAGCTCTGGAGGCCGCGGGTCCGAGGTCGCGGTGTCAGCAGGACTGGGTCCTCCAGGGCCGCCTCTCTTGGTCAGGCACCAGCCTCGGCGTTTCTTGTGGGCGGGCACCATGAGGGCACCGTGATCTCTTCCTCAGGTTCCCACGGCCTTCTCCCCTGGTGTGCGTGTCTGTGTGTGTCTGTCTATGTCCAGGGCTCCCCTTTGCATAAGGGAGCCAGTCATTCGTTGAGGGCCTGTCCTGACAACCGCATTTCAGCTCAGTTAACCTCTGTAAAGATCCCGCTTCCAGATAAGGTGGCGTTGTGATGTGTTGAGGGTTCGAACACCGACTTACCCTAGGCCACAGTTCAGCCCAGAAGAACAAGTGTCAAGAGGGAATGCTGATCAGGTAACACCTTCTGTGTCAACAGCGTGTCCTCTTTATTGTAACCTCTTAAAAGATGCTTTTAGTCACATCTGTCTTCACTGAAGATCAGAAAACCACTCTCAGGAAGCAATTTTTTGATTGCACTTGGAGATTTTTGTTCAGAGTCTGTGACTGCTAAAATTTCCACTGGTTTCCTGAATGTTTTATAACTTAGCATCTGAGTCACCTTATTTTTGACTCTGGCCTTGATTCCGCAGTAGTTTGAAGGTTGGCAGAATGCCTAAAGGAAGAGCAGCCGCAGAGCCCTGTGAGAGTAGATCGAAGTCCGTCCCTGCACGTTAGGAGGCTGCAGACCTGTGCTCCCTCTCCCGGGTTAGCTGTGCTGTTTGTCTCTCAGGTGTGGCTTTCACCTAAAGCCACCCGCTCCACTCCTTCCTCCCTGCACCCTTTGACCTCCTTCGTAGTAGTTATCCCGGTCTAGCGTTGTCTTTGTCTTTGCCTCTCTCTCTCCTTAGCGTTACAGTGTAAGTGCTGTGTGGGCGAGTGCCTGGTCCCCCAAGTTCACTGCTTGATCCCACCTCAGAATCGAACATTGAACAGCACGTCCAAGTATATGCTGCTTTTAAACAGATGAATATGGCAAACAGGCTTTGTTTTCCAACATTACAAACGCTGCTTCACTGACCCGCTGTTGCTCTTGGGAATCCTCCTCTCTCTCTCTGAAGGAGCTTGTGTTCCCCAGGGCGGGCCGGGGGAGGAGGGGGCGCTGGCCGCAGCTGCTCTCTTGGTCCATCCAGAGCCCTGAGAGGGATGGCCCCTCCTGACATGTCTGAAAACTCCCCCGGGGCCCTGGTAGGCACAGTGCACAGTCAAATAGGACGTGAAATTTGAGTCGTGTTTGCACTGGCCTAGCTGGAAGGCCCTTCCAGGTTTCCCCGGGCCTTCTGCAGCTGCAGCCTGGGATGCCGGAGCTGGGTGGTTGCCTGGGAGTCCACGGCCCTGCCTCCCAGCCTCCTGATCGCCACGTGCTGTCTTACAGTCCCCAGGTGGTTCCAAAAAGAAGAGGAGGAAGTGGTGAATTTGTGCTTCCTGTTCTGAGAGACTTCCCTCTGAGATCCCTGGGGGCTGCATTCCTGAGAGTGAAACGCAGGGGACCTGCGGCTGTCTGTGTTATAGGAGCTGAGGCCTCCTGGCCACAGTCATGACATCAGTTAACTAAGCTGATGGGTTGGTGCTTGTTTTTTTTCTTGTTTGTTTAATTGTTGTGCTGCAAGTCATGAGGAAAACCCTCCTCTCCACTGCAGGAGTCACTGAAAGGTGATTGAGGCAGTGAGAGAGGCTGGTCTAACTGTTTATGCGGCAGAAGTCACCTTCTAACTAGGATTGTGGCACTGGAACGCATCGCGGCTCTCTGAAACCAGGTGAGATCCATTCCCACACAAGGGCTTGGCATTCTGATGATGGCCAAGGCTGTAGCTTTAACCTCCCTAATACTCCTTTCAATTTAAGTTAGAGAAATACAAGCCTCAGAAATGAACTGTGCATATTCGTGAAGTGTTGAAACCGTCACCTCTCATGCAGTGGTTTACAGTCAGCTTTGGTGTTCCTGGAAAATGTATGGAACTTGATGCCTGTGGCAAGGTCTCTGTGAAACCAGATGGTGGGGTGGGGAGGTGGAATGTGGTTCTGTTCTGGGAGAGGGTGTGTGTGTGTGTGTGTGTGAGAAACTTGCTGCATAGATATGTACGTACATACTGTCCTGGGATGAGAGCAGCCCCCAGTGCCCACCGAGGTGGGACTGGTGGATGGTGATCATTGGTGCACATTATTCATAATGAAAAACGCTGACGTTTAAGTAACAGGTGCATATGTTATTAATAAGATCTAAAGTTTACCCATAAGCTCTAATTACCTCAAGTGCTTAATTTTGCACTCCATTACAAATGGCTGATACAGAATCTGCTCATACTCCTGCAAGCAGTGCGTCTGTGAAGGAATGTGAGGAAGAGCCCATGCAGTCAGGGGCAGTATCTGCATGTCAGTGACGCTGTCATTCTCACACGTTTGGGAACACTTCATCCTTTTGAAATTGCTTTCAGTCTTGAAATACATCTCTTCATGCTCAATGGTGGAAGATCTTTACCCTTCAAGGTAGGTTGGTGCTACTGCTACTGCTAAGTCGCTTCAGTCGTGCCCGACTCTGTGCGACCCCATAGACCGCAGCCCACCAGGCTCCCCCGTCCCTGGGATTCTCCAGGCAGGAACACTGGGGTGGGTTGCCATTTCCTTCTCCAGTGCGTGAAAGTGAAGTTGCTCGGTCACGTCTGACTCTTCGCGACCCCATGGACTGCAGCCTACCAGGCTCCTCCGTCCATGGGATTTTCCAGGCAAGAGTACTGGATTGGGGTGCCATTGCCTTCTCCTCAAGGTAGGTTAGGTTTACGAAAAGAACCAGAAGTCATTCAGAGCAAACCTGGTGGATGAGGCAAGTGAGAGAAATGAACCACAGCTACTTTTGTGCTGTTTGAGAGTTGCGACTGCATAGTAGTGACATTGGCTTTTATCCTGTGTGACACCTAAATTTAAAGAAGAAAAAATTAATACCGTGCTGGACAGTGGTACAAAAATAGGATTGGCTTATTTTCTACCCCTCAGTAGTGATTAAAGGAGAGCATTCACATTAAATGGTTAGGTCATGTGTCAGGGTGACTAAGTGGTTTTACACCAAAACTTGGAAGAAGGGGATATGTGGGGAAGATGTCTTCCCGTTGCTTGGGGAGGCCAGTCTAGGGTGGGCAGGGTGCAGGGCGGGGGGTGGGGCGTGCAGGTCTGGGAGGAGTTGGATCTAGCCTTTCTCCCTGAAGACCTCTGCCTACACTTCTCGGGCTCTTCTGACCCAGGTCAGCCCTAGTTTGGCTCTTTGGGGCTGGAATTTCTGAGTCAAGACTCACATACTATTTGCACAAATAGGCTGCAGGGTAGACCGCTCTTGGGTGGGCCTTACGGAGCGGGAAATGGTTTGGGAAGCTAAAGTGAGAGCTAAGAAGAGCTGTTGACTGAGTGGGAGTTAAGTCGTAGGTCACTTGTTGACTTTGCTGTGTCCCTCAGTGAGTAGTGGGCTCCTTGGCGTCAGGGGTCCCAGCCTGATATCATCTGTTAGGCTCCTGAGTGACCCAGCTCTTTTCAATGCAGATCTTCCTCTACTTAAGAATAGGGTTACATCCTGATGAACTCATCCTAAGGTGAAAACATCCTAAATCGAAAATACATTTAATATACCCCTCGCCTGCCGTGCATCACAGCCCAGCCTACCTTAAACGTGCTCAGAACACTTCCATTAGCCTAAAGGTGGGCAGGACCAACTGACAGAACCTGTTGTGTCGTGAAGTGCTGACTGTCTCATGTGACAGATTGCTGTCCTGAAAGTGAGGAACAGAATGGTGGGCTGGGTGCAGGATGGCTGTAAGTGTGTCGTCATCAGCCCTTGCGACCGGGCGGCTGACTGGCAGCTGGGCCGCCTCTGCCCAGCACGGGAGAGGATCGTAGAGTAGGCAGATCCCTAGCCTGGGAAAAGATCAAAATTCGGAATGCAAAGTAAGGTTTCTGCTGAATGCATATTGCTTTTGCACCATTATAAAGCTGAGAAGTCGTAAGATGAACCATTGTGAAGTTAAAAATTCACAAGCCAAACCATTATAGGTTGCGGACCGTCTGTACATTGTTTCTTAAGAAAGGAAGACTAGTACTTGTTAAGTAGCAGTTTCCATGTGCTGCTGTTGCTGAACCAAACTTAGGTCCGCTCACCCACACACAGTAAAGTCGGTCTCCTGACACCAGGTTGTGGTGAAGGAAAGGGCAGTGTTTATTCAGGGCGCCAAGCAGGCAGTCCAGGGCAGCTTGTGCTCAAAACACCTGAGCTCCCCGTGGCTTTCGGTAAAGCATCTTTAAAGGCAAGGAGAGGGAAGGGTGCCCCAGCTGGTGCACAGTTCTCTGATTGGCTGATGGTGTGGTGACAGCATGGTTAACATTGTCAGTCCTTAGGCTCCAGTAGGTCTGGGGGCTGTCTGCTCAGGGGCCTCAAGTGGTTAATTTCTTCCATTTGGTAGAGGTTTTAGCATCTGTAAAACAAGTCAGGAAGTGTTGTGTTGAAACATCAGACACTGTTATCTAGGCACTTCAAAGACGAGCTGCAGCAGAGGCTATGGGGAGGGGGTCTGTCCCTGGAAGGCCCTACAGGGTCCTGCTCAGTTACACAGGAGTCTGAACTCCTTGAACTCTGGAAACAGTCCTCCCTGGTGGACACCGCTGTGACCCCAGCTCTGTGGAGGGGAGGGGTCGTGTGGGGCTCTGGTCAGACCGAAGCTCAAGGATGGTTCCGTGTCAGGGAAGCAGGGGAGCCATCATTTAAGACTGCCTAAATTCAGAGCCCAAGCTGTGTGCCTAACCAGAACCAGGGCATAAATACAGGGCCATATGCCGTCCAGATAAACCATGGCTCTCAACTGGAAGGATTTTGCTCCCAGGGGACACTCAGATACGGGGGAGACGTGTTTGGTTGTCTTGGCTGGGGAGATGGCCACAGCATCATGTGGTGAGTTGGGGAGTGGGGGGAGGGCGGGTCAGAAATGCTGCTCCCTCTGCACACTGGCGAGGTTTTCCTGCATCCGCAGCGCTTTTCTGTTTGGTGTTTTGAAAATGGCCATCGGTAAGTATGAAGTGGTATTTCTTTGTAGTTTTGTTTGCATTTAATGATTAACCATGGTAAGCATCTTTCATGTACTTAACTGGCCATTTGTGTATCTTCACAGACATACTTGTGCAGGTCTTTTGCTGATACTTGGATAGGGTTGCCTTTATGTTGTCGAGTTGTACAAAAGTTCTTTACATATTGTGGACATGAAACTGTTATTAGATATGTGATTTGCAGGTATTTTCTCCCATTCTGTAGTTTGTCATTTCACTTTTTTGATAAGGTCCTTTCATGCAGGGGAAAAAGTTTTAAATTTTGATGGAACGCAATTTATCTCTCATTACTCATGTTTTTGGTGTTATATCTAAGAATCATTGAGTTTCATGGTTTTACCTCCCATATTTAGGTCTTTGATCTGTTTTGAGCTAGTTATTCTATAAGAAGTATCTTACACAATAGGTCTTCTGTATGTGTGAATTAGACACCTACAGTGTGGTTAGACAGACATGCTCTGGAGTTGGGGCTGTCTCTACACCATGTGTTGAAGAGACTGTTCTTTCCCCATTGAATAGGATTGACACCCTTGTCAAAAACAATTGGCCTTAGATGTTTGGGTGTGTTTCTAGATGCCGGCTTCTATTCTGTTGGTCTGTATGTTTATCTTTATGCAAGTACCACATAGTGTTGATTACTATGGCTTTATAACAAGATTTGGAATCAGGAACTTTGTTCTTCTTCAAGGTTGTTTTGGCCCCTTGCAATTCTATGTCAATTTGAGGATAGACTCTATTTCGGCAAAAAAAAAAAAAAAAAAAAAAAGGTCTGTTAGGGTTTTGATAAGATTGATTTGAATCTATAGATGGCTTTGGGTAGTATTGACATCTCAGCAGTGTTGTAGCCATGAACGCGAGGCTGTTTACTTTAGTCACTTTAAATTCTATTTATTTATTCTATTTACTTCAGTCACTTTAGACTTCTTTTAGCAATGTTTTGTGATTTTAAATATGCAAATATTCACCTCCTCGGCTACATTTATTCCTAGATAGCTTATTCTTTTAGATTTATTTTATTTGAGATTTTAAAAATACTTAGCACATCAAATTTGAATTCCAAATTGTGTTATGTCCTAGAAGTTACTATGGAGACATCTTGAGGTTTCAGTAAGTGGATTGGGGTTTGAACATGGATTTGGCACTTAAAAAAATTAGCTCCCTCTGAGCCTCTATTTCTTCATCTGTAAAGTACCAGGATAAAGCAAATCTATCTACACAGAAGTTGTATAGATCAGAGATAAGACTGATCTCTGTTCGTTTCCAAGGCAAACCATTCAATATCACAGTTATCCAAGTCTATGCCCCAACCAGTAATGCTGAAGAAGCTAAAGTTGAACGGTTCTATGAAGACCTACAAGACCTTGTAGAACTAACACCCAAAAAAGATGTCCTTTTCATTATAGGGGACTGGAATGCAAAAGTAGGAAGTCAAGAAACACCTGGGGTAACAGGCAAATTTGGCCTTGGAATGCAGAATGAAGCAGGGCAAAGGCTAATAGAGTTTTGCCAAGAAAATGCACTGCTCATAGCAAACACCCTCTTCCAACAACACAAGAGAAGACTCTACACATGGACATCACCAGATGGTCAACACCGAAATCAGTTGATTATATTCTTTGCAGCCAAAGATGGGGAAGCTCTATACAGTCAGCAAAAACAAGACCAGGAGCTGACTGTAGCTCAGATCATGAATTCCTTATTGCCCAATTCAAACTTAAATTGAAGAAAGCAGGGAAAACCACTAGACCATTCGGGTATGATGTAAATCAAATCCCTTATGATTATACAGTGGAAGTGAGAAATAGATTTAAGGGACTAGATCTGATAGTCAGAGTGCCTGATGAACTGTGGATGGAGGTTCGTGACATTGTACAGGAGACAGGGATCAAGACCATCCCCATGGAAAAGAAATGCAAAAAAGCAAAATGGCTGTCTGGGGAGGCCTTACAAATAGCTGTGAAAAGAAGAGAAGCGAAAAGCAAAGGAGAAAAGGAAAGATATAAGCATCTGAATGCAGAGTTCCAAAGAATAGCAAGAAGACATAAGAAAGCCTTCTTCAGCAACCAATGCAAAGAAATAGAGGAAAACAACAGAATGGGAAAGACTAGAGATCTCTTCAAGAAAATTAGAGCTACCAAGGGAACATTTCATGCAAAGATGGGCTCAGTAAAGGACAGAAATGGTATGGACCTAATAGAAGCAGAAGATACTAAGAAGAGGTGGCAAGAATACACAGAAGAACTGTACAAAAAAGATCTTCACAACCCGGGTAATTACAACGGTGTGATCTCTCATCTAGAGCCAGACATCCTGGAATGTGAAGTCAAGTGGGCCTTAGAAAGCATCAGTACAAACAAAGCTAGTGGAGGTGATGGAATTCCAGTTGAGCTATTTCAAATCTTGAAAGATGATGCTGTGAAAGCGCTGAACTCAATATGCTAGCAAATTTGGAAACAGCAGTGGCCACAGGACTGGAAAAGGTCAGTTTTCATTCCAATCCCAAAGAAAGGCAATGCCAAAGAATGCTCAAACTACTGCACAGTTGCACTCATCTCACATGCTAGTAAAGTAATGCTCAAAATTCTCCAAGCCAGGCTTCAGCAATACGTGAACTCCCTGATGTTCAAGCTGGTTTTAGAAAAGGCAGAGGAACCAGAGGTCAAATTGCCAACATCCACTGGATCATGGAAAAAGCAAGAGAGTTCCAGAAAAACATCTGTTTCTGCTTTATTGACTATGCCAAAGCCTTTGACTGTGTGGATCACAATAAACTGTGGAAAATTCTGAGAGACATGGGAATACCAGACCACCTGACTTGCCTCTTGAGAAATCTGTATGCAGGTCAGGAAGCAACAGTTAGAACTGGACATGGAACAACAGACTGGTTCCAAATAGGAAAAGGAGTACGTCAAGGCTGTATATTGTCACCCTGCTTATTTAACTTCTATGTAGAGTACATCATGAGAAACGCTGGACTGGAAGAAACACAAGCTGGAATCAAGACTGCCAGGAGAAATATCAATAACCTCAGATATGCAGATGACACCACTCTTATGGCAGAAAGTGAAGAGGAACTAAAAAGCCTCTTGATGGAAGTGAAAGAGGAGAGCAAAAAAGTTCGCTTAAAGCTCAACGTTCAGAAAACTAAGATCATGGCATCTGGTCCCATCACTTCATGGGAAATAGATGGGGGAACAGTGGAAACAGTGTCAGATTTTATATTTTTGGGCTCCAAAATCACTGCAGATGGTGATTTCAGCCATGAAATTAAAAGATGCTTACTCCTTGGAAGAAAAGTTATGGCCAACCTAGATCGCATATTCAAAAGCAGAGACAATACTTCGCCGACTGAGGTCCGTCTAGTCAAGGCTATGGTGTTTCCTGTGGTCATGTATGGATGTGAGAGTTGGACTGTGAAGAAGGCAGAGCACCGAAGAATTGATGGTTTTGAACTGTGGTGTTGGAGAAGACTCTTGAGAGTCCCTTGGATTGCAAGGAGATCCAACCAGTCCATTCTAAAGGAGATCAGCCCTGGGATTTCTTTGGAAGGAATGATGCTAAAGCTGAAACTCCAGTACTTTGGCCACCTCATGTGAAGAGGTGACTTGCAATGTGACTCATTGGAAAAGACTCTGATGTTGGGAGGGATTAGGGGCAGGAGGAGAAGGGGACGACAGAGGATGAGATGGCTGGATGGCATCACGGACTCGATGGACGTGAGTCTGAGTGAACTCCGGGAGTTGGTGATGGACAGGGAGGCCTGGTGTGCTGTGATTCATGGGGTCACAAAGAGTCGGACATGACTGAGTGACTGAACTGAATGGTTGCAAAGGACTAGCTCCAGAGTTTAACTCAGTTAAAAATACTAGAGAAAGAATGCTAGGTTGCCAGTATTGTGTTTTCTTGTATGGTTTCAATGTAAATACTGACTTAGCAGCAGCAGTAAAGCTGACATAAGGCTTTACCTTCAGTGAAGGGTGCAACTACTCCTGCCATCTTGGAATTGAGTTCTGTATGTGTGTGATGTAACTGGGTGCTAAGTCGCTTCAGTCATGTCCGACTCTGTGCAACCCCAGAGACGGCAGCCCACCAGGCTCCCCGTCCCTGGGATTCTCCAGGCAAGAACACTGGAGTGGGTTGCCATTTCCTTCTCCAATTCGTGAAAGTGAAGTCACTCAGTCGTGTCCGACTCTGCGACCCCATGGACTGCAGCCTACCAGGCTCCTCCATCCATGGGGTTTTCCAGGCAAGAGTACTGGAGTGGGTTGCCATTGCCTTCTCCGATATAACTGGGTACCAGTACTGCAGTTTTTAACTTTTTTTTTTTTAATTCATCTTAGAATCCCAGGGACAGGGGAGCCTATGGGGTCACACAGATTCAGACACGACTGAAGTGACTTAGCAGCAGCAGCAGGGGAGCTTTATAATGAAGTGAAAGGCGCTCAGTCGTGTCCGACGCTTTGCGACCCCATGGACTGTATGATCCATGGAACTCTCCAGGCCAGAATACTGGAGTGGGTAGCCTTTCCCTTCTCCAGGGGAACTTCCCAACCCAGGGATCGAACCCAGGTCTCCCGCATTACAGGCGGATTCTTTACCAGCTGAGCCACAAGGGAAACCCTTATATTGCAGTAAGCAGATCCAACCTCTGAAAGACAGTCATCTCAGAATTCTGAGTTTTTATTTTATTTTAAATTTCACTGGTTAAATAAAATCTGGTAACAGACTTAAATGTAGCATTAGAATGTTCCAACTGAAAGTAAATTCCTCAAGTTATTCTCATAGCAATGTGTTTTAAGCCTTGTTTGCCATTCATTTCCCGAAGAACACAAATGAACCTGCATACAAGAAGAGATCCTGTGTGTTCTCATGGGGAAGCAGGGCTGATGCGAGTGCAGGCAGCTGAGAAACATGGAAGTTTGAAAAAGAAACAAAAGTGGGAGAGCAGGCTGACCACATAAACCAAGCGGGCTTTCCAGACTCCTTTGGAAGCCCATTTGAGCCTGCAGAGCATCTGTCCTGTGGGCTGACTCTGATCAGCACTCGTGAGGATTCTTGATTAAAATGATAATCCCAGCGGCTTGGGTGGTATTTTCTTTAAGCCTGCTAATATAATAGTAAGCAAGCTGTGAATTAAACACCAGCAATACAGTTAAAAACAGAGACTCTGGAGTCAGACAGGCCCTCATGTACATCCTGGCTTTTCCATGTAAGATGTGAACTGGTTCTTGCTCTTGGTGACAGTTCATCCTCTGTGCACTTGTCTCTTGAAATCCTAGTGTACTTATTATTTGTATGAATTTTATCTGTAATGGAATTTTTACTTCCCCGCCAAGAAACTGCACATCCAGGTGATTACTGCTGAGTTCCTGGCTTCTGAGTACTTAACTCAGCACTATGGTAGCAGCTCGTTTATCTAGATGGAAGACTGCAGGAAGGAGAGTACCAACTAATCACCAATATTTTTAAAGCAAAGAAAATTGTAAGTAATTTTTTGAAGGAGGTGAAATCGCAGCAACAAAAATAATTAAAACAGCTCTTGCTAGTTTTTCTCAAGTGGTCCAGATCTTCAGTGAGAAATGTACAGAACCTGAGGAATGTGATCCTGACTGACACGGGCCCCTGCAGGATACTGATCAGTTTGTGACATTTTCTCCTGTTCTTCTCCGGATTGTGTTAATGATACAGTCGGCCTTTGCTCATTGTTAGTTCCCCGGGCAGCTCTAAGCCATTCCACGTGGAGCAGCATGGCGACACCCAGCCTGTGCCCCACTCCCCACCCCCAGCAGCATCTGCCACAGTGGCTGTGTGCTCCTGCCAGGTGTAAGGTTATAGCAGAGAATTGGTTACTAAAAGGTTAGAGCACCACACTTTTTAAATTATGTGCAGTTTTTTGAATTTGCGAATACAACAGGGATTTCTAGAGTGCGAGTGAAATGGGGAGACATAGCCATCATACAGAAGCTTGCTTATTATTCTTAGGGATTTGCCCCTGCATGTCACCATGGGGGCAGGACCATTGCAAACTACTGTTCATAGGGTGAAAGGGGAGACAAGAAAGACAAACGTTTAAACAGGAACAGTTACGAGGAACAGGACACAGACACATACCTGCAAGTGAGGCAGCTGCCCTGGGGTTTCCCGTTTGGCTTTATTTTCGTGAAAGTGTCGTCCAGGATGTTGGACACAAGTCAAGCCATGGTTCTTCTGATCTTTTATTGGGCTGTTTAAGCTTTATTCTTAACGGTCACACACTTGACTCTTGCAGACTAGTAGTATTCTGGTCTCAAAATTTTGGGTGAAAGTTTGACTTAGAAACATTAGTATCAGAGTATGAGAGCTCAGAGGTGGTTTAGTCCCAAATTCCTTATGCTGGAATGTTCACTGAGGACATTCTAGGCCGTTTGTTCAGTAACTGTGGTACCTCAACCCCTGAAATTGGTAGAAGAAAACTTTGACCATTTAGCCTTAAAAAAAAAAAATTAAATGGACGTTTCAAAGTAGACTGTAAAAATGTTGAATTTTAAATGTAAGATGTACGTCATCAAGATTATTATTGGGCGAGTTGATTTAAGCTGGGTGTTCTGCCCTCACGAGACCCTTCTGTTTTTTTTCACCTCTGTTCTAAAAAGACCGGCTTATGTTTGATTGTTCGTTCATTCACGGCTCAGGTGAAAACTGCCACTAGCTAATGCTGTTTAGAGTTTGGTGGTTGGGTATGTGAGGACACGATGAGACGCTGGAGCTTGAGTAGACTGGATGGCCATTCTCCAAAAAATGGCTGAGCTAGGGAAGTTTGGAAAACCTCAGAGGAGTATCAGGTTTTTCTCCTGTCTTTGAAGAAGGTGTTATCAGTCCCTTTTGGATTGTTTTCATAGGCAAACGTTAATTATGAGTAACTCCAGATATGGAAGGAAAAAACGTCTTAGGCGTTGGTGTAGTCTGTGGTCCTTGGACATTTCTGTCTGCCAGGAGGGGCCTTGGAAATGCGCAGTGCACCCGAGTTAGCTCCTTCAGGGTAGGGTAGTTATGGTGGAGATCGTGAAGTCTTTGTAACTGAGGCTAAAAAAATATTTTCATCATATATTTTACTAATGAAAACTTTTTAGAAAGTTTTCTCACCTCTTCATTGATTTGTTGTTTAATTGCTAAGTGGTGTCCAACTCTTTGTCATCTCATAAACTGTAGCCCACCAGGCTCTTCTGTCCATGGGATTTTCCAGGCAAGAATACTGGAGTGGGTTGCCATCTCCTTCTCCAGGGGATCTTCCCTACCCAGGGATCGAACCCACATCTGCACTGGGAGACAGATTCTTTACCACTGAGCCACCAGGGAAGTCCTCTTCATCGGTAATTCAGTGTTGCTGTTCCACATCGTGACCACTTGGGGGGGTAGATTGCATATCAATATTTTCATGTTTTGCGGTAAAAAGAAGACTATAACTTGTGGCGTAAAGATATTTCTGTTTAACCAATTAGCAAATTTCATGTTAGGAAATTTTAAGTTCTTATACTTTGTTAAGTTCTTTGTACCTGATCCCATACTTATATGGGATTAGTGGTGGAAAAAAATAAAGAAGGTATATATTTTACATGCGTCATCAGCTATGGAATCTGAATAAGATTCTGACTCTCCTGACCAGCATTTTAGTTTTATGTCCCTATGCTAGATTTCAAGAAGTTTTTTTTTTTCTTGAAAGATTTAAGTCTTAGAAAAAAAGACTTCCAAGTACCCATTTTAAAAAAATACTACTGAAGATGCTAGGCAATAATATAAAGTAGTTTTTCTCAATGCTCAACCATTTATTCTTATCTTAGCCTGTAGAGAAAAAAGTCAGTAGTATTTTTCTTTGAAAATAGTCATAGAGGTGATTAAGAATGGTTGGTTGTGATTTCCACCTTTTTATTGACTCAAGTCTGAAAAGCGCCACTACCGAGTCAGGGAACTGTCGGGCCCCAGCCTGGGGTCAGGTGGCGTCCGGGCATGCAGGGGGCAGCAGAGGCGAGTGCCCTATGAGGGGATTCGGTGTTGGGAGGCTGAGCTCACCTTCCGTCTGGGTCCATGGTCCATGCTCCTTGAGTCAGAATCTCTGTGAGTCATGGGTCCGGACCTCACAGTGACGCCAGCACCCAGGCTCCCAGGAAGCCCAGGTGGCTGGCCTGGGGCTGGCTCGTTGTGTAAGAGGCGGTGACGTCAAGGCTGTGGACAGCCTCTGCCCGCCTGGCTCAGGCCTCCTTCCCTGTCTCTCTCTGACCCTTCCCCCAGCACTTCCGCCCAGGGCCTCAACCTGGCATCACAGACAAAAGCACTGACCAGAAATCAGTGCCGGCCGAGCGGGTGGCCTTGGGCGAACTGCCTCTCTGGGCCTCAGTTTCCTCACCTGTAAAAGGGATCACGTTTTCCCACCAGCATGTTTTCTTGTCTTCTCCAGCTTATTTGCCCTGCTTTCCTCTCTTCGCCTCCTCATCTTCCTCGTGGCTTCTCTGGACCCTCCTTTCTCATCTCTCCTCACTTCCCTGCTCCTGACCTCCCACTTCTTCTGTTTTTTCCCAAGGGCGGCACCCCAGGGTGGGTTCTTTTTTACCATCTGATGTTGAGGATCCGGGCCTGCCAGCGGTATGTGGAGGAAGGAAGAGGCTTACATTTTTATGCATTGTGTAATAGACTCCTAAAATCGCTTCTTTTTTCAAGTGGAGGGGGTTTGTGTACATGGAGTGTATGGACTTGGATCACAAGCACCTGGGCCTGCACATGAATGTCTGGTGGGCTAGGCAGCAGGCAGTGCGACATGTTGAATACAGGATACATTTTCCTATTTCTAATTTTGGTTAAATTAAAAAAATTTTGCCATTTAACATTTTTGTTTGTGTATCTTGGCGGGTCTGTTGCTGTAGTAAACATTACCAGCACCACCCTTCTTGGTCAAACATTTGGAAATTTTGTGTTTGATGTTTAGAGATAGAGAAAAAGTTGAATAACATGAACATTATTAAACATCTGAGGATCAGTTAGTGTGATGAGAACTGCTGTCACCTTCAGCTCTTCATTATGGATTCCTTTCCACCCTTGTTCTCAAGGTTGTCTCAGGATCCCAAAGTTGTGCTCCAGTAGAAATATTAATATAATGGGAACTACATGTGGCATTTCGTAACTTCTAGTAACATTAAAAGGTAAAAAGAGAAACGTAGGTAAAATTAATTTTAAAATATATCTTGTTTAACTCAGTATATACAGAGCATTTTCATATCAACAAGTGACCTTACAGAAACCTTACTTCACATTCTGCTTTTCTTCTGTGTGTTTTATGCTCACAGCATAAAACAGTTGGCACTGGCCACATTTTTAAACATATCCATGTGAATAACGCCTGTTTGTAACAGACAGTCCTATACACTGGCTTGCAAAATATGGTATATTTCAATTTAAAAATTAATGTGTTTTGTCTGTGTGTAAGTGTGTTTTAGGTTTTTGGAAAAATTCACTTGTTTCTATATACTGACTTATTAAGAGCTGAAAAGGAAATGCCAGGATGTTTGAACTGTCCTACTCTTGAAGTTAAATTATTATTATTATTATTATTATTATTATTATTATTTGTGTGTGCTGTTGCATTAATATAACTAATGTACGTTAGTATACAGTAACATTGTTATAATTTGTTCATTATTTACAGTGCTGAGTAGGCTAGCTCCCATTCAGAACTGTGAAAATATACTGGGTCATTCCAGTATGACAGAGTAAAACATTCAGTGACTGAGTTCTAAAAAGCATGTCTCCTGTCTTTGTTGCCTAGAAAACATGTGAACTGTTTCCCCTTGCATGATTAATTTATGGAAGATGACTTTTCTGTATGTGTGGTTACTTTTATTTCTAAAAGTGAGGATGTGATTGATCTGGGGAATCATTAACTCAATCCGTGTCCCGTGTCATGGAAGGGCAGTGAGGCCCCTGTGCCCGGGCAGGACTTGGTACCTATCAGTGTAAACACCCGGCACAGCCCGTCCCGTGCCCCTGCTTATCTCCTCCAGAGAGATGGGGTTGAGGCGTTTTCAGCAAATCTTACTGGTAAAGTCATGCTTGTATTGCCTTTTTTTTTTTTAAGAGCCATTTCCTTTCAGTTTTAACCATATTACTGTGTCGGCAAACAGTCTGCCTCAGTTTGTCAGCAGAACAGCTTTCTGTTTTGATAACTTAGAAGCGTGCCGTCATCTCTGAGAAAGGCATGCCGCTGATGAACTAGTTCAGTTTTAAGATGTTTTACTTAGATGAAGACAGTGAAGATGAGGAGGAGAAGGTTCCTGAAGGTGTTTACCATGGAAAGGCTCCTGCTGGCATCCTGGTGAGTGACATCCACCAGCACACCAACCACCCCCGCCCCCCACCCCTCAACACCAACCTGGAACCTGCTGCGAGAAGGGGGCAGGGCAGGGCGCCCACCAGGGAAAGCAGTGATACCTTTCTTTGGAGGGTGTAGCATCAGAATGACTTTCATACTAAGAATTTGAACTGAGTTGTAGTCAACAGAAGTCTTTGCCTGCTTGCTCTCCCTTGCTCACTCTACACTATCTTTCCACCCTTCTCCATTGACTATTTAACGAATAATAACTTTATGCCTGGAAAAAACTGAAACTGCTGGTTTAAACTGGGAGTTTTTTTGAAACTAGGTTTCACATGCAATGTATCTGGTTTCACATTCTCTTTGCATCTGTGTAGTAGGTGAGGAGTAAAAATCATTGAAGAGTTTTACGTGCTTTTTTTTCCCACTCTCTTTCAGATTTTAGCCATAAATGTGATCTTTTTCTATGGGTTTGTCTGTCTTGTGGTTTTTTTTGGTCCTAGTCAAATTTGTTTTGAAAACATGTTTTGAAACTAGCATCTTATTCTATCTGTGACAGAGGAGCAACAGGAGTCTCTCTTTGTTCTGTGATTGCAAACAAAAAGTTCGTAATACTGAAATATGTGGGGGAAAAGTGAATTGTCTGAGTTTTTTAATCTAAAGTTTCCTCTCTTATGAGATGTAAAATAAAACAGGTCACATAAAGTATAAGTTTTAGAAGTATGCATTAAGGAAACAGATGAATTAAGGACAACATAAGTTAACTTTACTTATGGAACCTTTTGCTGTAAAACTAATCTGAAGTAAGTGTGATGAGGTAAAGGTAGTTTTTAGAAAATTGAGGGTGTGCATTTTTATGAAAACATGTAAAATAAGGCAAAAATTACAGTTTGTAAAATCCGTGGCTCGTAATCAGACTGACTTTAAAGTTGTACAGATTTTTGTCACCTTTAAAATGTTGCGCTTTTGTGTGCATTTTGCTTGTGAACCTGTTGGTAGATGCCTACTCACTGGGGGTCTCGGCAACAATGGGGCGGGACGTGGTCTGACTGGGAATGGAAGTCCAGCCTCGGAGAGAGGTCGTTCTCTTTTGAAATCTCAATTTAATGAATTCCGTGGACAGAGGAGCCTGATGGCCTACAGTCCACGGTGTCGCAAAGAGTTAGGCACGACTGAGCGACTAACATACGCATGAGTGTATACGGATTCCTGCACGTCTGCTGTTAAGGTCGGAGGGAGAACGGTGAACACGCTGATGGTGATTTAATTCAGGAAGAGTTCTTTCACGAGGAGCGCCCCACACACACACCTCTTCTCACAGGAAGTTGTTCGGTGCTTCCGGCTGCCGTGTCTCCCAGAACGCAGGAGGTGGGTGTCGGGGCTGCGCTAACGGAGTTTCTTTCCATGTTAATACTGGAACATTGAAGCCCCAAGAGACACTTGAGTTTTCTGAGTGGCTCGTGTTGGGGACACGGGATTTGCTATCTGCTTGTTGAGCTGCATGGGTTGTGCAGGAGACTTTGGAACCTGGGTGTTGGGGGCGAGGGCCAGGGAGAATCTCAGTCAGGGTCCAGGCCCTCTGTGACCCCGACGCTCCTCGCTGGTCACGTGTCGTCCGGGCACACCTCCTCTCCGAGGGTGAAAGTCTCCATCATAAAGGAGGTGACTTTGCATGTTTGGAATGTAGATGTAAAAATGTCATCATTTTAAAAACCATGAAGAAATGTCTGTGCTTTGTTAGAAATTGGGAATTTTTTAAAAATCTCATATTTCTATAATTTTTAAACAGATGAAGATATTTTTCTTTATTTGGTAAGGAAAAGGCCAAGCTGTTTCATATTCAAATAACCTTGAAGTTCCAAAATTATATGCTAGCCTTATTTTCCCCCACTTATTTTAAATTACTTTGATTTGCATTTTTTAAATTAGGGCAGAATGTACTCCCAAGTGGTGCCAGTGGTAAAGAGGAGCCGTAAGAGACATCTGGGTCAGGAAGATCCTCTGGAGGAGGGCACAGCAGCCCACTCCAGTATTCTTACCTGGAGAATCCCATGGACAGAGGAGCTTGGCAGGATACAGTCCATGGGGTCTGAAAGAGTCAGACACGACTGAAGTGACTTAGCACACAAGCGTGTACTACAAGAATTCTTAGCCAAACATGTAATCCTAAGGAATGCTTCTAGAACTGAGTCCTGTGGGTTAGAGCTGGAAGGGGCCATGGACAGTATTTAGCCATTCTTACTAGAAATGAAAGCTCGATCAGAGGTTCTCAGAGGTTCTGAGAAAAAGGAAGCCCCCCTCAGGGCAGTGCAGCCCTTTTCTGGCTCCTCTGTGCTCTTTATCAAAGGGCCTGGTTGAGTCCAAAAAGCTTTTCGGATAGAATTTTGTATGTTTATATTATTTACAGTAAGGTGCAGTAACGTAAACAGAGGTGGGAGACAGCAAGTCACCCTGTAGGCGGGGCTTGTACTTTGCATGAGTTGGGTGAAGAGGAGACAGCACCACCCCCCACTTACATCACTCCTGGCTGCCCCGAATCCTGGAACCACCCTGCTGAATGGGGCCAAAACCAAACACTGCCCTTGGGGTGGGGGGGAGGACAGTGGTCACAACACTAATTAAATAATTAGTTGAGTAGCATTTCTTTTCCTCACAGAAATGTGGTGATGTTACTAGTTGCGCAGTTTGGGGGAGCACACTCCCCAAGAATTTTTGTTTTCACGACTTGATTGCCTCAGTCCTGACACAGATGAGCTCAGGAATTTAGGGGCGAGGTAGCTCTTAGAGGCTGTGGCCAGAAGTATGTGTAGGCTGTTTGAAGGTTATTTATTATCCATTTTTGTATTTATGCCCCCATCTGTTTTTCAATAGGAGAGGCTTGGGGGTGGCTCACAGGTACTATTGTCCAGTGCATGACTGAACCCCTAACTTAAAACAATCCTCTTCATTCAGCAAATATTTATTGTGCCACACCGAATCCTCTAGGTGTTCACAAGTTTGTTTGCCATTACTAATGTGTCTGAATTGTTTGCTGCTCTGAGTTTGCAAGTAACACAGCTAGACAGATTTCCTCCAGATGGTTACCTCATTTGGTTTGCCTGATGCTCGGTCCTGTGAGCCGGTCTGTTCTCCCCATCGGCCTGGGTGAGCACAGGACTCCAGGTCTGGTTGGAATCCCATTACGTGTCTCAGCCAGGTGTTGGGCCAGTCTAGAGGGATGGGACACAGCTCCCTGAAGGCATCTGAATAAAAACCTTAGCTTTCTTGGCAAAATGCTTATCTTTGTCTATAGTTTGTGTTTAATACTCATATCTTAGGTAGTACACATTGAAAACCAACCCTGTTCTACTAAAGAAAATATTAGACCCCAATTCTAGTCATTCTTGCATACGTTATCTCATTGAAAGTAGGGAAATTTTTTGTTGTTGATGCTGTTTTGCCACTTGTTCTAAACATATATATATATATATATTTTTTTTTTTTTTGGTGGGGGGGAGGTCTTTTCTTTGAAGCCTGTTGCCTAACCTAGAACCATTGTCTGAGGCTCTCGCTTTGCTTAACTTAGGACATCTGTCTCAGTTGCTCTCTCTGGTCTGATTCTTTGCGGCCCCATGGACTGTAGCCTGCAAGGCTCCTCTGTCCATGGGATTCTCCAGGCAAGAATACTGGAGTGGGTTACCATGCCCTCCTCCAGGGGATCTTCCTGACCCTGAGGTTGAATTGGCATCTCCTGTGTCTCCTGCATTGACAAGCGGATTCTTTACCAGTGCACCATCTGGGAAGCCCCAAATTTAGGACATTTAGGAAAGGTATTTTTCAATCCCTTGGGAATTGGGTGGAAATATTGTTGGATGTCAGTTCAAGTGTGCGATGACATCACCCTAGAACTCACTGTGCCCTCGGTGTAGCGTCTTGGCTGCAGCCCCACCTGTGTAGAAAGATCTTCGTCAGAAACGTGCCTGAAGCGGCCCCCAGCAGAGCTGGAGGGGTGGGAGTCGGGGGGTGCTGTATTATCTCTGCTGTCGCTCACTCTCTGGAACTCGTCTGAACTCTGTGATCTGCAAGTAGCCAGACTGAGTTCAGGCAGGTCAAGGGGGCAGTGGCTGAGATTATAAAAAGCCCTTTGTCATCGTTCTTTCGTGTTCCAAGAAAGAATGAAGGCATGATCACTATAGACACTCAGTCCGAAGACTGAGATTATGTTGGGGAAAGTCATTCCTCCAGGGACGTGAGGCAGGACTGATGCACCCCTGGGTGTGTCCCTCCTGGGGCTCTGACTCCACTGCTTGCAGTCATCAGACACAGCTTGGCAAGCTGCCATTTGGCTCACTTGTCCCCGTCACCTGGGGTGGTCTGGCGATCAGGATTCTTCAGGGCTCCTTGGTGATTCCGAGTCTCATGGCCACCAGCACCCCTGCTGAGCCCTAAGTGTGGAATACAGATTTCCCGGAGAGACAGAATCAGAATTGAGGGGGCATTGGAGCCCAGGAATTGTTTTGGGTTCAGAACTACAGGCTTGAGTCAGGTTTTCCCGGTGAAGGTCTTTTCTGTTGGAGGATCCAGCGCAAAGTTGGGTTCAGTTGTCACATCTTTCGTTTTCCGGTCACTGTTGCCCTTAGTCTTTCCTTTCCTGACCTTAGCTCCTCCGGGGAGTACTGATCAGGGACTTCGTGGCGCTCCCCTCAGTCAGAGTGTGTCTGGTGGCATCTCCTAATTGGATGGAGCACATGTGTTTTGGCAGAAAGAGCACAGCCATCATACGAGGTCCCTGGTGTTGGTTGTTTTGTTCCTGTCGAGTTTCCCCACTTCATTGAGGTCCCTCCTTCATGAAGGCAGCGTCTGCCAGGCTTCTCTGCTGTAAAGTCACTGTTTCCTTTGGTGATGAGTATGCATCACGAGGAAGATAGTTTGAGAGTGTGCCGACACCTTGCTTAACGTCCATTGTCTCCACGGGGACTGTGGTGTGCTCGTGGTGGTCTTTTATTCCCCTCATTTTCTATTTCTTCATTGGAATTCCTCTTTAAGAGAAATCTGCCCCTCCTTCCCTGCTTTTGAACTTATATCAGTATGGCCCCAAGAATACTCTGCAGGTAATAACCCGTCAGATTTTGTTGCTCAGGTTGTTCTGGGTGCTTTTTGGCTTTGGCTCGTGTTCCCTTAACACACCCCTACAGCTGTGATTTTGAGCCCACGATTCCTACTTTCTTGCACCACGAGATGCCCTGACCCTGGACTTTGTACTGAAGGGCGGTATTTAGCAACCAGGATCTGGGCGCTTGTTTGCTTGTTGCTTCTCATGTCCTTGGTTCTGGATCACAGAGAGAGCGAGGATGTTAAACACACGTTCTGGCCCAGACATAAGCATGTCTGTATGTGTGCCTCTGTCCATGGAGATTTCCGATGCCTGTCCAAGGGTTGGTGTTAGCCTTCTTTCTAGGAAGCTGTATTTTTAGAAGCCTCCCAGGTGTGATGATGACTCAGACTCCAGGATACGAATCTGTGGGTGCATATGGACCCGAAGGCTCTTGTGGCTTTGAGTACTTGGCACTGATAGACGGTCTTCAGCTGGGTAAATCATCATTTCCCGTCCTGGCTTAGTCGTCGCTTCTTACTCTGAAAAGAATTTTTATGCTACTCTTAGCCCTTGTAACTAAGGGATCTCAACCTCTTAGGAGTGGACATCCCAGGTTCTTGTAGTGGAGTAGAAATAGGTCTGGTTTCACAGCTCATGTTCATCGGAGAACCTGAGCACACCTGAGGGAAATGTGTGTTAATAAACATATAGACCACGCAAACAAAAGACAGTTGCTCTGAATTTCACTAAAGCCAGATTTGTCCTAATCCTTGGTTTTCTTTTCAGTAAGGCAGTCTGCATCCTTTTTCTAAAGTGCAGCTCGCTTTCTAAAGCAGGTCTTGTCTCTGTCAGACTTTATGAGGATAAACCCTTCAGGGTGGGGTTGTTGAGGATGTTGGGGTTGTGGACTTCAGGCCTCCACATGCTTGCCAGTTTAGCAGCTGTGAAATCAGTGAAGTGGTTGCAATGAGTGACCTTCAAATCTCGCTGGGGTTGTTCATCTGCCTTGTTTCCCCCTGAACTTAACCAGGTACCGTGTGATGCAAGTGGAGTGCCTTTCAACTCGGATAGTAATGCTTTGGGACAGGTTGAAAATGTGAACTTGCTTTATCTGTGATATTAACTAAGCTTCTGTGAAGCCATGAGAGGAAGACAAATTAAGTTTAACATGTCTTTCTCTAGACCTCCAAACTCCAAGAATATGTTCATTTGTTCCCATCTCACAGCTGTAATTGCATCTGCAGAAGATTCCTGATGCTACTTCCTGACTTCTAGGCCAGTGAGTAAATGGAAAGAACTGTAGATAGTCCGGTATTTGAAAGGAAATTGTGTCCTGCCAACATCTGGACTAAAGTGATGCTCATCACTGAGAATGCCACATATGGTATATAAAGAAACTTGCTAAGGTTGTGTGTCTTTCATATGTGAAAGCAAGCTAGACAGTTTTCCTGCTTCATTTTCAGTTGCTTATAGTTATCAGTGATGACCACCAAAACAGGTTAGCCACGAAGTTTTTTCCTTAGCCAGGAAATTTTAGGGTGAGAACATATTCCTTAAACATAGATTTACAATCATAATGTAATCAAATCTTTAAAGCCACTCCTAATAAAGAGCTTTAACATTTTTCACATAGCATGGGCAGAACGGTGACCTCCTGAAAGCACTTGTGAAGTCCCTTCTTGTGCATAGCTCTGAACATTACGTACGCTTGGCATTGCTGTGCTTAGGAGCGTGTGGCCCCAGGACTCAGGAGCCTGGGCACCTGAGGCAGACATGCCTGAGCTGCGGTCTGTGCTGTCGCTGTGTCGTGGTTTGACTTCAGGTACGTTGGCTGTTTTTTTCCGAGCCCCACGTCTTGCTGGTAGAACGCATGTAACACTGCCTGACCTGCCCGTGCGAGCTCAGCGAGAGGAGGTGTGTGAAGTGGCGTTTGGGAGGGTAAATGTCAGTGTGCCTGCCCTTCACCCGATCGCTTCCCCACTGCCCACATGAGGAAGAACACTGAATTATAGCTTATGTTATGTGTGGCTTCTCAAGGATGTGTGTAGTTCAGAATGTTAGGGCACGAACAAATGAAGAATTTGAATTTTCCCCAGTGTAAGTGAATCGAAGTAACTCACGCATATGAATGAAAATCCTAACTCATGAAACGGTTCAATTATTACCACTTTGTAAAATGATTTATGGAGGGATTTATTTTATTAGCAGACTCCCCTGGGTGCACCAAAGGTATCTTTAAAACAATACCACTCCTAAGTATTTATCCAAGGGAAGCGAAATTATGTCCATACCAAAGCCTGTTCAGTTCTAGTAGCTTCATTTGTTCGTAGTCTCCCCAGACTGGAAACAACCCAGAGTTTCTCAATTGGTGGATGGATAAACAAACTTTAAGACATCCTTACAGTGGGATGCTACTCAACAACAGCAAAGAATGAACTGCAGATCCCTGCAAGAATGCTAGTCAGTCTCAATACATGATGCTAAATGGAAGAAGCTGTAGTCCGAAGGGCATGTACTCAGTGGCTCCATCCATGAAACATTCTGGAAAAGCCAAGATTATAGGGACAAAGAACAGGTCATTGGTTGGCTTGGGGTGGGGTAAAAGGATGGGCTACGAAAGGGCGTGGGGGCATTTGAGGCAGCAGTGCAGTTCTGTGTCTTGACTTTCTTGATTGTAGTGACTTTTTCATGGTTGCATGGTTAAAGCTGTATACTCTGAAAGGGTTAATTTTACTCCTTGCAAAGTACACGTCACTTTTAAAATCTATTTTGAATAGTTCAAAGTACAGCTATATTTCATAGCAGAGTTGGCATAAACATTTAGCTGTTTTTCATGTATTGATAGGTATAACCATTACACAAGGGTTGGCTAATATCTTTCATGATTAATTATAAACAGAATCCTAAACTCAGCACATATCTTAATGAATTTACTTCCACACTTCTCTCTCTCGTGACATTCCGATCTCTCACCTCAGGGACAGGTAGATGAGAGCTGGCCATACTGCACCCGTGGCAGGAAGAGTGAGAACGAGTTGCCAGAAAGCTGCGTTGCTTTGTGGTTTGAGGAGTAAAGGGGAAAGCGGTGAGGAGAGAGACGCGGGAGTGAGAAGCGTTCCGTTCTGGAGCTGTGGGTGTGAAGCACATTCGGTCAGGGGGGAGGTGTGAAGGTTGAGGAAAGTCCTTGGGGCCTCCTTGTCCTCATGTGCTGCTTGCCACTGATTTTGTTACGTGAAGTCGAAGGATAGGTGTCAGATTGAGCCTGTAGTTCCCCTTGTGTGTGCTCAGTCACTCAGTGGTGTCTGACTCTTTGTGACCCCGTGGACTGTAGCCCTCTAGGCTCCTCTGTCCATGGGATTCTCCAGGCGAGAACACCGGAGTAGGTTGCCACTTCCTTCTCCAGGGGATCTTAGCTACCCTAGCTTTGTTGGCAGTTTTCTGGAAGGAAATGAATGCCCCGGGTACATTGCTGAGCCTCAGGAAAATGAAACTACCGTGGCCGGCCGTTCACCGTGACGGCTGCGCCTTGTGGTGTTGGGCGCTTTCCTGTAAATGGTCTGTCTGCTAGAAAAGGACGAACTAAGTGTGTCCTTTGTCATCTGCTTTCTGTGACCGTCTTGCGCAGCACCCGACTTACCCCAGGCTGTGGGCTGGGTGCTCTGCACTGGGACCTGCAGACCTGCACGGATGTGCTTTGTTCTCATGGGGGTATTTTTAGACTCACCCGTCGGAGGCGGGTGTCATTCTTAACTGTCACCCACACAGACTAGATTTATGCAGGCTTTTTCTCCGAGTTCTTCAGCGGCGTCGGGAGAAAAGCGTTGATTTCTAAACATCTGAGCACGGCTTGTGGAACGATGGGTTGGCCTCCACTGTTGGCATTTTTAAAGAATATATGCATGTGTTAAATACGTACACAGTTGCAAATACAGTGTCTTCCCTGCCTCTCTGGTTTCTCTCGTTAGTTGCAGCACGTGGTATGTGCTCCTCCTCCCTCCCTCTGCTGTTCTGGTCACCAGACCTCACCATCACCCGCCCATCGCTCCATCCATTACTTGACCCAAAAGTACTTATTAAGGACCTCCTGCTGTGAGCCACCGTGCCACGCTCTGGGGCAGTGGTGAAGTGGCAACACTTCTCTTGGTCAGAGCTGAGGGTCTGAAGGTGGGCTGGACAGTGAGCTTGTGGGCAGAGCTTGCCGGCCATGAGGGGAAGGGCAGGTGCCCTGGACCCACCTAGCCTCATGCCGCCTCCTACATCCTTCCTGACCATTCTCATCCAGCTCCTTTGTTTTCTTCTTTTCCACTGTGCTCTGGGTGTTCACATTCTGTTGTGGACAGGCTTTATTTGTCCCATCTCCTTCTCATCCAAGAAGCCTAAAACATCTTGCTCCTCAAATAAAATATTAGATCAACAGCCAGAGTAGTTGATGGATTGAGAAGAAACTTGGTGTTGGATTTTGAAAGGTTGCCTTGAAAGTTATTGGGCTGCTGATGAGGGTTGAGGGTGGGGAATTGATGGGTTTTGAAGATGAAATAGATGACACTTAGATCCTTCCTTTATGGGGCTTCCCTGGTGGTGCAGAGGTTAAAGCGTCTGCCTCCAATGCAGGAAACCCGGGTTCGATCCCTGGGTCTGGAAGATCCCCTGGAGAAGGAAATGGCAACCCACTCCAGTATGCTTGCCTGGAGAATCCCATGGACAGAGGAGCTCGGTAGGCTACAGTCCACAGGGTCACAAAGAGTCGGACACGACTGAGTGACTTCACTTTCACTTTATTATTTTTTTCCCCCTATGGTTGTCTTTTTTTAAAAACTTTTATTTTTACTTTATTTTGCTTTACAATGCTGTATTGGTTTTGCCATACATTGACGTGAATCAGCCACGGGTGTACATGAGTTCCCAATCCTGTACCCCCCTCCCCTCCCCATATCATCTCTCTGGGTCATCCCCATGCACCAGCCCCAAGCATCCTGTATCTTGTATCGAACATAGAGCTTGAGCAAACAGTTGATAAAACGTAGGCCTCCCCTCAGGAAAGAGCATGTATTGCTATGGTGGCAAAGTGTCTTCCCCTATTTGAACCTTACTCAGCCCAAGATAATCTTCATCTGCTTTGTAAATAGTGAGTGTGGTGAACTCGCAGAGAAGTGAGCCCAGCAAGCAGAAGAAATCTGTGCTTCCAAACTTCCTTAAAGAAAGTGTGTTGTGACAGGTTCAAAACCTCAATTTATCAACTAACCAGCCTTGATGGCTAAGCTTAAGGCAGTTTCCTGTCCTTTCATTTAAAAAAAAAAGTCTGAGTCGTTCAGTAGAAACTTTCACTGGGTTACACTGGGGATGTTTTCTTGCTAATTTTCTTCGCAGGGTGTTTTCTGGGGGTGGGGGGGAGATGATAGAGGGCTCAGGGTGGCTTTATCAAGTTAGCGTCCGTGCCAGCCTGTCCGTATGTCTTTTGTGGACGGACATGAGAAATGGACTCTGAACAAGTCAAGGAAACAAAACTGACCATTGGTCATTCAGAGAGATGATGGAAGGGCAGGCAGGAGCCAAGGCTGTGGACCCCTGTGTCATAATCTGGTGGCCCCCAGGTCAGTGCTCAGGGGGCTCACCCTGCCATTGCTGGTGGCTTGGCTCCACCCATACTTCAGGAATATCTGTTAAGCCCAGTTTGAGTCAAGTGTCTCCCCAATGCATCAGCCAGCTGATGCCAACCAAGGCCTGAGTCCCTCATTACAGGATGAGAGATGAGAGCGCTGTGATGCCTGAGCCCTGCTGTATTACGTTCTGAGCTCACCACTGCGTCGTGTATCTGTTCAATTCCAAAAGAGAATACTGATTGGAAAATTCTGTCTTCTGACATATCCCAAAGGTTGATTTGAGTAGTGTGTGGTGAGTTGTGATTAGGGAATGAACCCCTAGGAAAGCAGTCTGCCCAGGCCTGGTTTTTTATACATGATTTTTGACAGAGCCACAGCTGCTAGTCCTAGGCTTCCAAGTCCTATAAGATGATCAGGTCAGCTGTTTTTATTTATGTTCACTGGAATGTATGCAGTTCAGAGTTTGTGGAGTCTGGATCCAACCTTGAGGTGATAGGTGTGCCTGGAGGTCAGTACAGACTGTAGCCCAGAGCAGCCTGGTTTCCTGAACCTCATCGGGTTGGGAGGAGAAAGTGCCTGGCGTGGGTACTGGAAGTCCCTAGAAATCACAGGTCCTTAGGGGCCCACTTCCAGTTTTATGTCTGCACTGGGACTTAGGCGTCTGCATTCTGTCCTCCATAACCGAGTCTGTTGCAGATGGTCCAAGGACCACTCCTGGGGAAGCCCTGAGCTGCAGTGTGGTCCTTGGAGATACGAGGCTGGGACCCGGCTGCCTTCAGATGGTGAAAGTGATGGGGTTGCTCCTTTTTAGAAAAACAGCTGACAGGCTCATAACGGACAGGAAATTGACTAGAACCCCCAAAGAATGCTGAGGCCCAAAGAATACCGCACCCTTCCTAAATCTGGGTCCCTCCAGAAGGACCCTTCCATGTTCAGACACCAGGCTCAGGAAGAGTCCAGAGCCCTGTCTTTAGCACCCGAGGGGCTCAGTGTCCATGGAGTCCTTTCAATGAGGCTGATTTGGGAAGCAGCAAGAGTAGGCATGGCGTTTTTATCAGAGGGACTGCCCTGCATGGAGCTCTGCTTGCCTTACCTGGCTCATCTTCATAATCAGTTATGAAATTTTATTTAAGAAGAAACTTTGCTTTTTCAAAAACCGCTCAGTGTGATTTTGAGCCAATGTAATAAGTAAAATTCTTGAAGTTCAACTGTGCTAGGAAGATCCCCACCAAGTCCGTCCTTTCTGCTTTCCTCTAAGTTGGTTTGTTCACTCACTTAAACAGTGTTGGCTGAATCTCAGCGAGGTGCCAGATGTGTTTCTAGCCCTGCCTGGAGTTGGTGGCGTGCTCCTTCCCGACAGCTGCCCTGCCCGCACGTCTGCCTGGGGTCTGTTGCCTCTGTGTCTCCTCTGCTCGAATGGGCCATGGGAGCTTCCGAGGGGTCTCTGCCTCTACTTCATCCTCCCTCCCCACGCATTGATCCTGGCCGGCCCATGCCCAAGGGCAGGTCCGAGGCCTTGCATCACCTCCCCTTCGCCTCAGGCTCCCCACACCCTCCCGGTCACTGTCCCCGGGAACCCCCTTGCTTGGCCTGGTAAACCCCGACGACATTTTCACCCTGGGACCAAGTACGTTCTGCGTCCGGAAGCCGTTCCTTACTCTCCCCTGCAGGTTTTCCTTCTTCCTTGTCTCCTCTTCCTTAGTCACCAGGACAGCGTGATCACAAGGTCTTCTGTAAATGAAGACAGTGTTTATGCCGCTTTCTCCTGCTGGACCCAGGATTCTGGGGGAAGGAGCGCAGGACTTCTGCCACAGGGTCTCACTCTGGTGCCTGGCATGAAGCCGGTCTTGGTTTTGTCCAGCTGTATGAGAGTCTTCCCAGACACAGCCCAGGACGGTGGCCATTTTGCTGGGCAAGTTACAAGTCCTCTATTACGTTGCCCTTGAAGGCGTCATTCATCCTGCGTGATGGCTCTTAGTCTGTGAGGGACCTCCCTGCACGAGGCTCTCATGGCCCTCCTTTTCCATCATAACGGAGAGTCGTCCGGACCACTCAGTGTGTGCAGGCGGTGTGCCGGGGACCCTGGGTTTTGGTCTGTGGACTTGCACATGGGGCCTTGTGGTCCTGGTGGGGGGTGTGGAGGAGCCCCCTGCCCTTCGGGGCCCTGGCTGGCCCTGTGCTCTGGACGGGATGCTGGGGGCCGTGCATAGGCGGGGATGCTTAGGTGTCCTTTCCTTGTGGATTTGGGGTTCCAGGAGGCCAGAGGGGCTCACAGATCGTCTGCTTTGTGGGGCCCTGGATCTGAGAAGGCTCTCCTCATTGAGGGCAGGGCCTTTCCTCATGCTGCTGTTTCCTGCTCTGAGTTTATAAAGTAAGAATTAAAGGCAGCTACTATAAAATAAGAAAAAGCCACTGGCAGTCTGCTCTGATGGGGAAAGAGGCAAAACAGAGAGGTGTCAAGTGAGGTGCTGCCTTGAGTCTCAGTGGGACCCTGTCCTAAGCACTTGCTGGCCCCAGGCGGTATCCTGACTCAGTTTAGCTCCTGAAGGACAGCACGTCCCCTGGGTGCTTGGGCCCCTGCCCTCCCAGGCCTGGAAGATGCTGCAGCGGACACCTCTCATCTCCCACCTTTGGGGAAGTGACGTTCCTGCAGGCTGGGGTCCCCTCCAGGTCCATGTATGGACCCCTTGGAGGACTCAGGGATCCTTGGACAGCTGTAGGGACTGCAGAGCAGCCCTCAGATCTTGAGAGAGCTGCAGGGTTGGGGAGGCAGGCAGTGCTGTCTGGCTCAGCCTTCACTTAGGAGTCTGCCCTGGGAGACCCAGATCCCCTTGGAGGTTGGGTGAAGTGTGTTTGAGAACATTCTTGAGAGATGTCAGGTACAGAATGTAAGCTTGGTTGCCTGGAGCATAGGTAGAAGCCGGACCGGGCAAGGTCACAGTATGTTGGTGTTTGTTTCCTAAAGTTTCTAGAAGGTTCTGTCCCCTCTTAGCACATTCCTCATGTCTGTGTGCAGAGGTTGCAATGTTGAGGGTAAGTTCTCTGATAAAAGCTGTTCTCTGTCCCTCGCAATCTCCCAGGATGTACACTTCCTAACCTGAGGGGAGTTCAGCAGCCGGCGGGTGGTCAACCCTACGGGTGGACAGGAGGGCCAGTGCGCCTCTGGACTCTGTAATCACTTCTTCTTTGTGGGGTCGAGTAGCATTGCATGAAAGTAATACTCCCATTGTGGAAAGCAAGAAATCTGGGTTTTTTGTCAAGGCATTTATCATCAGTGACAGACAACAGTTCTGTCATTTAGAGATGCTATTGAAGACATAGGCCCCAGAATCAGATTGAGTTTGGTTATCAGCTTTATGACGAAGTGCAGCAACCTTGGACATTGCTGAGCCTCCTTGCCTCCTGCGATACCAAAGTCCTGGGTGGTTGTGAAGATTACATGAGCTAACATCCAGGTTAACATAGCACCTGACATGTGATAGACATATAACAACTGCAGTTGTGTTTGTTAGTGGTAGTAACTAGTTGTTGTCCAGTTGATAAGTTGTATCCAGCCCTTTGTGACCCCATGGACTGCAGCACTCCAGGCTTCCTTGTCCTTGACTATCTCCCAGAGCTTGCTCAGATTTATGTCCCATCGAGTCGGGTGATGCCATCCAGCCTTCTCATCCTCTGTCACACCTTTCTCCTTCTGCCCTCGATCTTTTGCAGCATCAGGGTCTTTTCTGGTGAGTTGGCTCTTTGCATCAGGTGGCTGAAGTATTGAAGCTTCAGCTTCAACTAGTAGTACCAGCTAAGTAATATAGTACCCAGCATTATGAAGGCAAGCATTATTGGGCTTCCCTGGTGGCTCAGATGGTAAAGAGTTCGCCGGCAATGGGAGAGACCCAGGTTCAGTCCCTTGGTGGGGAAGATCCCCTGGAGAAGGGAACGGCTACCCACTCCAGTATTCTGGCCTGGAGAATTCCATGGACTATACAGTCCATGGGGTCACAGAGTCGGACACAACTGAGTGACTTTCACTTCACTTCACTTAAAACTTACAATACAGATTTTGATTATATATGAGTGGTTTACAGTGTATCCATTTTTGTATTGATAACAATTTAGAAATCATAATATTTTAACAGCTACCTGTATCTCTGAGGTTACTCTTCTTAATAAATGATTTTTGATTGGACATGTCACTTTTAAATAGTTTGGGGCCTTTTTTATCAGAGGGGATTTGTATTTGAACCGCCTGCTGATCCATTCTTGTTTAGAACTCTACTGCATATCATGATGGTTGACTTTGGTTTCTCTGATGCTCAGGAAGAGCTGCTAAGCAAATCTTTAAACTTTTGGTAAATGATTGAATCTGGAAACCTCCCAGCTACTATTCCAGATGCTAGTGTATGTTTGCTTTAAAATGCTTGATAAGGAGGTTCTGATAACGAGATAGCGGCATGCGATTTGGTCTGCTGAGTTCTATGTGTGAAGGGCTGTTTGGCCTCTGTTAAGCGTCTCAGTTGGTCACCGTCTGCTGATTTCTAACCATTTTCCGTTAGTGATCTGTCAGCGCCTCCTTCCCTGTCTCGGGAGCCCCCGACATGTAAGCCAGCCCGTGGGCAATGTGCTGCTACCTGGCCCCAAATGCACTGCACACTGCTTAGACTGAACATCAGTCAGGCCTGTCTGTGCCTGCCCTAGTGTCTACTTTTGGATCTTCCGTTTAAGGAAAGTAAATTCTTTAGTTATAAAAATGAAAGGAAACCCAGTCATTTCGCTTATTTTAAGGACTAAGAATGCTTAGCTCAGAAGAGCTGAGCCCTGGTTACGGTTGTGCAGTGAACTCCCTGATGTGTGGAGGGGTCCATTAGAGGAGAGCGGGGCATGTGCGGTGTGGCTCCTGTGGACACAGCAGCCAGGGCCATCTGTCTGTGGTGCGCCTCCTGGGGAAAGGGGTGTGAGTCTCTGTCCACTGGAAGCATCCAGGATTGGAGAGCCGTCTAGCATGTGATGCTGCAGAAGATACTTGAGTCGCTGGCAGCTAAGGCTGCTGTAACAAAAGTCCACAGACTGGGTAGTTTAAACAACAGGGATTTATTTCTCCTGGTTTTGAAGGCTGGGAAGTCCAAGATCAAGGTGCTGGCCAACTCTGTTGCTGATGAGGGCTTCTTGCTGGCTTGCCGGAGTTCTCTGCAGCCTGCGTGGGGGGCCCTCACCCCCCTGCGGTGGCACCAGGCCTCCCTTGCTCTGTTTCCCAGCCTCATGATATGGACGGGGTTGTTTTATATCTGCTGAGAGAGAACCAACCGTTTGACAGCCTGCATTTTTCTGCATTTAGCAACTGGCGTTTACACAATAGACTTTCTTGTATAGCAGCCCATCCTTTACCCATGGTAATTAAAACCATCCTGAATAGACATAGTTGCGTTTAATTATGGGCTCTGTCCTCTAGTTGAAGCAAGCTTATTATACATTTAGTTTATAATGCGGTCATTTACGTCTGAATGTAGATGCTCATGTCATCATTTTTCAGCTTCTTTAAGAAGAGGGCTGTATGATTTGTTATGAATTCTTTTTAGATTTGTAACACAACTCATTTTAAAATTGCTACTGTCAGGCATAATACAAAGATTGATCATGTGGGTGCTGTTGGTTTAACATATGTGCTATGACAGGCCAAGAGGGTGTTGGTGAACATGTATCACCTACAGAATATGAAAATTCTGATGCACTGTTCAAACTAAAAGAGAGTGAAAAGATGAAGTGCTTAAGACTAAACTTTATTTCACTTCTGTTTTTGGAGACATTCTTAACGTATAAAGATTGTGCACCATGACCCCAAAAGTAAGGAACAAAAATACATTTATTCACTCTAAATCTAAATCAGGTGTAGTGCTCTTTTATATCACAAAATTTAATTTTCTGCATCATTAGCTGTTAGGGAAATGCAAATTGAAACCAGTATCACTACACACCTGTCATCAGGGCTGTCATAAAAAGTAGTGAGAATGCCGAGTGCTGGCAGGGACTCAGAGATGACACTGCATCTCTCAGACACGGCTGGTGGAAGTGGGCAGCGGGCCAGCAGTTCTGGTGGCTGCGTCTGTGAAAACTAAGTAGTCCCATTCAAACCAGCGCTCACGTTTCCTGGGCATTTTCCCCAGTCAGCTGAGAACTGATTTTCACACAGAAACCCATAGAGGAATGTTTAAAGCAGTTTTCTTCGTGATAACTCAAAATCTGAAATAGCTCCGCTGTTCCTCAACCAGTGAGTGAGTAAACTGCGGTATATCCACTCCATGAAATACTCAGCATCAGTAGAGAGGAGCAAGCTGTCGGTGCATGCACCAACCTGGATGAGTCTCCTTAGAAATATGAGTGAGGAAAGGCAGTCTCCAGGTGTTAGGCACTGTGCGATTCTGTACCCTCCTAAAAAATGGCAAAAATCTCAGCAGTGAAGAGCGGGTCAGTGGTTGCCAGGGATTCAGGAGGGAGAGCCGACAGAGGGAAAGCAGGTGTGTGTGACAATAAAGGGCCCACAGGACAAACTTTTGTCATAATGGAATGTTCTCAGTCTTAACTGAGTCACTGCTGCTGCTAAGTCACGTCAGCCGTGTCCGACTCTGTGCGACCCCATAGACGGCAGCCCACCAGGCTCCGCCGTCCCTGGGATTCTCCAGGCAAGAACACCGGAGTGGGTTGCCATTTCCTTCTCCAGTGAGTGAAAGTGAAGTCGCTCAGTCATATTCGACTCTTAGCGACCCCATGGACTGCAGCCTACCAGAATACTATCAACGCCCAATTATGATGATTGCACTGGAACTTTGCCAGATATTACCACTGGAGGAGGCTGGTAAAGAATATATGGTATCCCGTCATATTACTTCTTAGAACTGCATGTGTGTGAATCCACAGTTACCACAACCTAAAAAGATCAGTGTTTAAAAAATATGTGATGATATATTCTGATAACACACTATTTCCACTGCACATATGTTTCTTACTTTTTTATTCTCTTTGATTGATGGTTTGTCCATTCCCTTATTCATTCAAGAAATCATTATCCAGCACTTGATATGTGCTTCATTTGGCCTTACTGTCGAGTTCGTTTATCCTGAACTGAAATCATACCAACTTGTCACTGTTGTAGAGCTCACCTCGTAAAGGACGCCCGCCACTGCATTCTGTTGTCAGTGGTAAGTTCCCCAGCTGGTTACATCCCCACAGCCAGCTCTTTCTGTAGGTGCAATTTGGGAACTTGCTGGCACCAGCTTTAAAATACTCAAGGCATTTTCCAGGTGACGCTATTGTGGCTCGGCTCCGTGACGTGGAAATAGGCCTTGATAGCTATGCACGAGAGCGGGAAGGAGTGTTTGAGTGGGGTCTGGCGCCAGCTCTCCTGTGAAGAGCAGTGGGCATCTCTGCGGCACGGGCGCTGCGGGGCTCTGGGCTCGTGCGGGCAGGGCGTGTATTCTTCCAGTTCAGCTTTGGACTTTCCTACAGTTAGACTGTGCTCTCTGGGAACTTTTCTGAACCTGTAACTTTGATCTCAATATCAAAGTTTTTGATCCGGGTTTAGAGAGGCAGCTGTGCTGATGGTGAATCCTCTGCAGGAGAGCCCGTCGGGTCTCTGCTTCGGTGGAAGTTGAGGTGGGGAGGGTCTCTTGTCAGGGTTGTGTCCCTCTCCTCAGGAAGGTGTTTTCCTTGGTTGTGCTTCGACACTCCGCTAGGAGAGCCAGTGTCTAATGGATGAACTGTGGTTGTGTGGGTCACCGGAAATGAAATTTGACAACCTTAGGGCTAAAGAGGGGCTAACGGAAGAGCCAGGGGCACGGGCCCCGATCCTGTGGTCAGATGAAATGGTTGGGGGCCCTGCGCCCCAGGCAGATACCTTCGCCTTTTTGACCCTTCCTGGAGGACACTCTGCAGTCTGGTGGTCCTGATTTAAATAGTGAATTGTCGTTAAGGAACAGGATTAAGCGTTTTTTCTGTGCTTCGAACTTTGTGGGACGTGAACGTGTGTTCTAGTGAGCTGTGCTGAAGCTCTGAAGGGTTTGTTATAAATCGGTTCAGCTCAGCCTTGCTCACCAGTTGTTTAATCTAGCGTGTCTTTGAACCATAGTCTTAATTCTGTAGAAAACCCATCTCTCACTCACACAGGAGCTTCCTCTTGGGGTGATCTTCACTCACTGTTCTGCATGGCTTCTTCCTCAGTGGATGCGTTTTACGCAGGACCCAGCTGTCTCGGGCAGGAGGGCTGAATGGTGTCGGGGTTCTTTGGTGGTTCCTGCAGGTTCTGTATTTTGGGGGGAAGCACCTCGTGGTAGCAGGCTTGATCCGAGATGCTGAAAGAGGAAAGGGGACTTCGGCATGCCCAGCTGGGCCACCCCTCAGTTCCATGGTGGACGGGCTGGGGCTGCCCGTGCGTGGACGTGTGTAGCTACCACGTCAGTGGACACGGAGGGGTGAGCGTCACAGGGTGGATAATAGTCTGGGGGACACGTGAGCCACGTGGTCACTGGAGCTTTTTCTCTGCTGTTGCCATTAGATCCACAAACTCAGTGTTAACACCTCATCCGATTTGTTCTGTCTCTTTTAGTCTCAAACCATGAATTATGTGGGGCAGCTGGCGGGGCAGGTGATCGTCACAGTGAAGGAGCTCTACAAGGGCATCAACCAGGCCACGCTGTCCGGCTGCATCGACGTGGTGGTTGTGCGACAGCAGGATGGCTCCTACCAGTGTTCGCCCTTCCATGTGCGCTTCGGGAAGCTGGGGGTCCTGAGGTCCAAGGAGAAGGTGGTGAGTGCCGGTCGCGTGCGCTCTGTCCCCTGGGTGGTGGGGCGCAGCGGGGTCAGCCCTGCCCGTGAACTCCGGGGACCTCCCTGCTTCTGTTTTGAGAACCTGTCTGCTGTTGACGACAGCGGTGTGGGAAGTCCACCCTTCATACTGCTTTTGAGTTTGCTTCTAAATCCACAAAGCCCCAGAGGAAGTCTTGGGGGGGAAAGAGGTGAAAATCATTTTAATAATCCTGTGTGTTGCAACTTAGAAAACCCAAACCTAAACTAGAGTTATAAATGGGGAAGTTAGGTGTATTTAGAAAAGTGCCTTTACCTTATACAGCACTTTAAAATATTTAGTGTTATGCCCACAGATCAACTGGATAGAGTAGGTTGGTATGCTCAGGAGTATATTTGTTTAAATAAAATTAATGCCAAAGTTCTATATTTGTTTTTGCAAAGCTATAAAATCTTGTTGTAAATACCAGGACTTTTTCACAAATCTGACTGAAGTGAAAATCCGCAGGCTTTTTATTATTTTAGGGATAATTTCTTTCAAAAAGAAGATGTTGGTTTTCTTTTCTCTCTCTCTCTTTTTTTTTTTTTTTTAACATGCTTCTCCCTTCAGGAGCACTTGGGAAGTCTGTTAGTGTATCTGATTGATGTCGATCATGTTAGAAAAAGCTGAGCTAAGAGTAAGCTTCTCAGGTACATAGTAGTGATTTGCTTTCTACTCCTGTCCCATGTTGTCTCCCTAAATAGCATAAGGAGGTTCTGTTAGGATTTTCAACCCCCGTGAAAGCTCCACAGAAGTACATGTCAGAGGACCACTGTCCTAAGTTGCAGAATCTCTTTTTTTTCAGATTTTGGCTAATCACACAGCTGATCTTACTCTTTAAAATAGAAACTTCCCTCTGTCTTAATTGAACTTACATTATTTTGAAAGAGCCCGGAGAACCAGGGTGGCGGGGCTTATGTGGCCCAGCCTCTGTTCAGAGTCCCCGTTTGGAACCCGCAAGCAGCGGCGACGTCCTGAGGGACTAGGAAACTGCCCACTGCAGGCATGTTTGGCCACAGCCGAGCGTCCCTGGAATTTTTTCTTACTTTCTGGTAATGCTAATCTTGTGTGCTTTCAGACTGTTTCGGCTTTGGGAGAATTAGCAACCGTTCCTGCGCTGGAATTTCCCGGTAGTTGTGCAAGGGTCTGTTTGTAAAATGACTCATAAGGCTTCCCGCCCTCCACTTCCCCTCTATGATCTGGGTTTTTGGTCAGACGATTGGATAAGTCATCTGGCCTCCGAACTGGAACCTGCAGGCTGATGTATGTACACCTCTGTGCATCTGTTAGTGTGACTGGGCGGACAGCGGCTCTCTTCCTGCTTGCTCTATGCCTCTAAGATAGTAATGCAGTCACACACGTCATTGTGCTATAGAAATAGCTCGTCAAGCTTGTAAGAGAAGTCTATCCATGAGGCCCAGGAAAAGAGAAAAGTTCTTCCCCATTCCTTCCCTTGGTAGCCCAGAGACCCAAAGGATATATTTGGGAGGAAATTTGGCTGTTTGACCAAAGCATAGCTTTCCTGTGACAGTAAACCAAAGCCATGTCTGCCTTGAGGGACTGGCAGTTTGGAGACATTGTGCTGTTTTATATTTTAGGTCATTTTGGATTAGGGAAAGCTGTCTGTTGATTTTATTTTATTATTTTAGATTATTTGGCTGTGCTGGGTCTGAGTTATGACATGTGATCCTTGATAGGGATCCAACCCGTGGCACCTGCATTGGGAGTGGGGAGTCTTAGCCACTGAACCACCAGGGAAGTTGATTTTCAATTAAAAATGCAATTTTCAAGTATAGGGACACCTATGAAGTGAACTTGAGACCCTAACCACCTGAAAACCTCTGGTTTTAAGGGAAGAGGCAGTGTAATAATTTTCCCACTGCCGTTGCCGTGTTCTTTGCTTGATAGAACACAATACTCCCTGTAGTTTTCATAATTCAGGAGTTTACTTTCAGAAGATAAAGATGTACTTGATATTTTGAAATATTAATCTTGTTGATTTAATGCAAAACTGATTTAATTGCTTATCAAAGGTAAATAACCCCGTGTATTAGACAGGACAGTTTCCATCATAGATGACAAAAGTCCACCTCACACTAGCTTAGGCAAAAAAGGAATTAAATTGGCCTGTGTAACTGAAGTCCAGGAGGATTTGAAACACTCAGGGTTTTACTTAGAGCTGCTGAAGGTGTCACCAGAATCATCTCCCCTCGCCTTTCAGCTCTGCTCCCTTTCTGTCTGTCTGTCTAATGCACAGCGGCTGCCACACATGCAGGCTGACTTCCGTTGACTCAGCAGCCGCGGCAGGAAGACAGCCTCTCCTTTCTGCAAAAGTACCAGAGTTGTCTCCCTGTCAGACTTGGTTACATACGTCTCGGGGACCAGTCACCATAGCTGGGGGTGAAATGTATTGATTGGCCTGGCTGGAGCAGCAGCCCCGCCTCTGCTCTCTACAGCCACTGGAAATAGATGGTCTGAAATAGAGGAGATTGGATCTCCAAAGGGAACAGAGATACACCCACCCAAAGAGTGGCCAGAACACGCACCTGCTACTGCCAGCATCTCCCAGAATTAGTTCTGTTTCAACATCTGTCGTATGTGTTGAGCAAAAGGCACAATGTAGGAAATATGACCATATGGAAACAAGTGTTTTAGAAACCAGTTTACTAGAAGTAAACTTCTTCCTTGGGCTTCCCTGGTGGCTCAGCTGGTAAAGAATCTGCCTGCAGTGCCAGAGATCTGGGTTCGATCCCTGGGTTGGGGAGATCCCCTGGAGAAGGCAACAGCTACCCAGAATACTCCAGTATTCTGGCCTGGAGAATTCTTGGAGTCTCAAAGAGTCGGACACAACTAAGGGACTTCCACTTTACTAAAAGTAATATTGACACACCAAAATGAGGTTTCTCCTAGTGGGCGCAGAAGCGGTAGGGGAGGGTGGGATGAGTGGAGAGAGGAGCAGGGAAGCTTATACACTACCGTATGTAAAATAGATGCCAGTGGGAGTTTGATGTAGATGCAGGAAGCTCAGACTGGTGCTCTGTGACAACCTACAGCGATGGGACGGGGTGGGAGGGAGGTTCAAGAGGGAGAGGACATATGTGTACTTATGGCTGATTCATGTTGATGTATGGCATAAAGCAACACAATATTGTAAAGCAGTTATCCTCCAAATAAAAGTAAATAAAATTAAAAAAAATTAAAAACATAATAAAAACAAAAATGAGGGTCCTCTTTAATAAAATAGTCACCTTGGGAAGCATTTATTCCAACTTGGTGCCATCTCTCAAAATATTTTTAGTATTTTTCCTTTGAAACCTAAAGGACTCATGGCATATTCCTTGAAGTATTCTCAGTATTGGCACAATCTTGATGATAGATTTAATTTTTGGAAAGACCCAAGCTCCATTTAGAGTCAAATCAAGAGACCAAAGTAAGTCGTCATACTAAGAAATGTCACATTTGGGAATTCTGGCGGTCCAGAGGTTGAGACTCAGGGCTGTCACTTCCAGGGGTCAGGGTTCAATCCCTGGTGGAGGACCTAAAAATAAGGACGATAAACGTAAACCAAAGGGTTAACTGTTTAAGAATGGTTTTGAAACAAACTTTGAATCTGCATCCTGGAGAAGCAGTCTTCCATTTTCCCGGGTATGTCAGATGAATGGGTAACCTCCAAAAGTAAGTGTTTTAAAGGATGGTATTAGTTTGAATCTCTTGTTTTTTTTTAAATCTAATATAGAATAACTTTAAATGTTTCATTTGTCCTATTTAGTTTAACTTTCAAATTTTATATAGCAATCAGTCAACAAACATGGGTTATTTAAATTATAGGTCTGACTCTAGTTGAATAAATTAAGTCATCCTGAGAAACCTGAAATTTGCCGTTATGGAGCACATTTTTTTCTTTGTTCAGTTCTCACGTAACTTTTTTGATTAGAGACAGTCTTCCTATGACTCTGGAAGAAGCTGCCATTATTTCAGCTGCTTCAGAGGCCTTGCATGACTCTAGATGCGTATGTGACTTCAGCTAGTTTATTATGAAAGAAAACTTAAGACACCTGTCTGAAAGTATGTTTTTCTCTTGGTTCAGGAGCTTGCTGTAGCATTTTGTTTTGCAGGAGTTAGAGTTCTCATCATACGCCGCTTTTTCAGTAAACGTTCTCAGTAATAGCACTGAGAACGGCCAGCACGGAGGCGAGTGAGGGTTAATGCTTGGCCTGTGGAAACTGTTTCATGCTCCTCTTGGTTTTAACAAGTAAAAGAAATGTGAGTTTTGTGTAAAATAATCACTTAACGTTTCTGAAATAGGGAATTTTTTACATAAGATTTTTAATTTGTTTTGGATTCATTTCTTAGTTGCCTATTCTTCTGATTTCCTTTTATAGTGTTATCCTTTTCTTACAGTTTTATTTTATAATTAACACACCAACTGCACATGGTCAAAGGCCATACTTGATAAGTTTAAACACAGGTGTACCATAAAAGTCGCTCAGTTGTGTCTGACTCTTTGTGACCTCATGGACTGTAGCCCACCAGGCTCCTCTGTCCATGGGATTCTCTAGGCAAGAATACTGGAGTGGAAAGCTGTTCCCATCTCCAGAGGATCTTCCCAACTCAGGAATCGAACCTAGGTCTCCCTCATTGCAGGAGTCTTGACTGTCTGAGCCACCAGGAAGGCCATCACCATGACACGGAGCCTTTCACCATCCTGTACTCTTAGTCTTCTCCACTCTCTAACAGTTCCTCAGGCTTTGTTTCATGATTTTGACATATTTTTTAGTTTATTTTAGATGGACAGACAAGTTGCAAATGCAGTTTTTAAAGTTTCCATATACCCTTCACCCAACCCCTTCCCTTCATGTTCACGTCCACGTGACTGTAGTACGGTGATCAGAACCAGGAAGTCAACATCAGTATAAGCTATCAGCTAAAGACCTTACTGGAAAAGACCCTGATGCTGAGAAAGATTGAAGGCAAAAGGAGAAGTGGGCAACAGAGGATAAGGTGGTTAGATAACGTAACCAACTCTGTGGACATGAATTTGAGCAAACCCCACGATATGGTGAAGGACAGGGAAGCCTGGCGTGCTGCAGTCTGCGGGATCGCAGAGTCGCACATGATGAAGCAGCTGAACAACAAACAGCAGCACAGACCTTCACAACAAACACCACGTCACCAGCGTTTCTGCTCGTGTCTTTTCTCTGTTGCAGGATCCCTCCTTGCTCTCGCCCTGTGCTCTCTAACAGTCCCATCTTTCCATGTGACCTTGACTTCTTAGAGTGCAGAACGTTACCGTGTAGATGGTCTCTCAGTTTGAGTTCTCCGATGCTTTCTCGTTTGGGTGAGAATGACACCGCGTGCGGTGCACCCTCCTTGCTGGTGGTGTTAGCTCTGCTCGCTCTTGAGTGATGGCTGTGAGATTATTTGTGGGAAGAAACCTCGGGACTGTGGGCATAGCCTGTCTCTCATTATACTCTCACCAGGAATTTTAGGGGACACGGTGGACTTTGCTATGTGTGATTGCTCTGGTGTTTCCCAAATGGCGACTTTCTGTTTCCATTCTTCCTGCTCCACTTATTCATTGAAACTGTACTTTGTCAAAGAGCTATTCTCTTATTTGCTTAGCTATTCAATTATTAGATTGGTGTGGACTCACGGATATTAATTTTACCCCATGGGTTGTAATCATTATTATCATTATTTCTGTAGTTGCTAAGATTGTCCCAGTTTCAGACGTTGTTAGCTCCTTCGAGCTGAGTGCTTTTGAAACGCTCCTATCATTTTTTAAGCACTCCTTGTTACTTTCCGGTACTGGAAGATATTCCAGGAGACTATACTCTCCCTGCCTCAACCCTGGAATTATTATTATTTCTCCAAGGGAGCTTTTGAACTGTGGTGTTGGAGAAGACTCTTAAGAGTCCCTTGGACTACAAGGAGATCAAACCAGTCAATTCTAAAGGAAGTCAGTCCTGAACATTCATTGGAAGGACTGATGCTGAAGCTGAAACTCCAATATTTTGTCCACCTGATGCGAAGAACCAACTTATTAGAAAAGACTCTGATGCTGGGAAAGATTGAAAGCAGGAGGAGGGACGACAGAGGATGAGATGGTTGGATGGCATCACCGACTCGATGGACATGAGTTTGAGTAAACTCTGGGAGTTGGTGATGGACAGGGAGGCCTGGCATGCTGCAGTCCATCGGGTCGCAAAGAGTTGGACACGACTGAGCGACAGAACTGAACTGAAGGGAGCTTTGGTTTCTTGATTGGAGAACAGTGTCTGGAAACAAAGATCTGGTCACTGGGTACGCTCACTGGTCTGAGGTGCAGTTGCCTGTAGCTCCCTAGCCGGCAGAGCTGAAAGATTCACGTGCATAAGTACCTGCATCTGTACCTGCCTGTAAGAACTAGGGGTTTGCAGCATCGCCCCCTTCCAGCCTGGCACCTCAGGGCTCATCTCCTCATTGCAGCATCTTTCTCCGACAGTGAGCACCATGCCTTTCATCATCCACAGTAAGCAACATGTTTGTTCAGTCCTAGAATACACACATAGGAGTTTCAGGATTGTGAACTCACATCTCTGTGATTAAAAAGAAATCACTAACTGCAGTACAGTATCTGTTCAGAGGTTGGTTTTTTTTTTTTTTTTTTTTGCCTTTAAACATAGAATTAGTCTGCATACTGTTCTCCAAAGTTACTTAGGTTCATTTTCTTCTTCCCTTAAACATGGCTATGTTATTCATACATGGGATTTTTATAACAAGCATTGACAACATACGTCAACTAATATTGTTTAATACGATGTTGCTTATCTCATCATTTGGTTACTCCCGGGAAGATGGAGCTGGAAGTGAACCAGGCTCAGCTGTGGTTGGAAGGGATCACTGGTCCTCAGTGGAAACAGCCAGTGGACTGTGCAGTTGCTCCCACCACAAGGGCCGTGCAGAGCTAAGGACACTGAGCTCACAGATTGTTCCACTTATGTCTATATTATGCCTTTGTGTGTTTGTGTCTTGAACAGTCTAAAGCCAAAGTTCACAAGTTATTGGTAAGAGTTTTGAAAGTTAGTATTTATTATTGTAAAATATTTTAAAGTATTTATTCAGAATCTGCATATAAACAGCTGCATTATTTTTAAAGGATATGGCAGTATTTCATTTATACAAACACTCCTCACTTTGTACAGTAATTCAGACAATGAAAAGGGGCAGGCTGAAACCCTGCAAAAGGAAAGCTGGTCAGTGAGGGAAGTTAGGGCTCGTCCATGACCTCTATAAGCTTTGGTCAGAACTTGCCAAAACTCTTACTGTTATAAATGTACGGGAAAATGAAAAATAGTGAAATAGTGCACTGCAGTTCAAAACAAGAGAAATAATGAGAATTAAATGTCTTATTTCTTCACAAAACACTCATCAGGAGTGGTGTGAACAGCTCTTGCCTTCTTGACATAACACTTGCACTGTGGAATAAGTGTCTTTTCATTGTCTTAGCAGCGTGCCCTGCTCCTTTCTGAATCTGCCTCAGCGTCCAGCTTTTGGTCCTTTGGAATTGCCATGCCCTGAGGCGTCTCGGGGAGTTGCTTCGGCCTGAGGTTTTGCCGGTGTCCCTCCCTCTCCATCTGCATCCTTTTGTCGCAGCTCCTTCCCTCTTTTCTGGGATAAACTCGCCTCCAGGCCCCTCTGCCACACGTCCTGCGTCTCGTTTGCAAAGTTGGCTATTTCTTCTGTAACTGCTGATGTCCATTTTGGTTTCTTCCCCCAGCACTGGTACTGTTTGTTTCTTTAGCTGCACTTTGGTTCTGGCCAGTGTCCTCTTTCCGTTGTCCATTTTATAAGGTGTCAGCTGGGTTTGTCACTGGGAGACCAGGAGGAAGCACAGCCGCACGCTTCGCCGCCTGTGGCTGAACTGAGGGACAGATGTGCTGGGACTGGCCACTGACAGGCTTTGAAGAAGCAGCGTGATGAGCCTGTGGTCATGACGGGCCTCTGCTGTTTCTGTGCGGTCGCCCCTCTGTATCCGTGGGTTCTGCATCCAAGGTTTCAACCAATCATAGATCAAAAATAATTTGGAAAAATTTTTCCAGAAAGTTCCCCAAAGCAAAACTTCATTTGCTATGCACTGGCAAGTGTTTGCATAGCATTTATGTTGTGGTACGTATTAGAAGTAGTCTAGAGATGACTTAGAGTACATGGGAAGGTATGAGTGGGTTCTGTGCAAGGATGGCGCCCTTTGCTCTGTAAGGGACTTGGGCGTGTATGGATTTCAGTATCCGAGGCGGGCCTCAAGCTACTCCCTGTGGGTGACTGTGGGCGGAGGGGCTGGTGGTGAAGTGTGTGCTTCCTGTAGTCACATGGTCAGCACAGTGTGGGAGCTGAGGTTCATGCTGACCCAAGTCTCTCACGGGAGGCCTGGCAGTGCTGTGACCTCCAGTTCAGGTCAGTCGCTCCGTCGTATTCAGCTCTTTGCAACCCCATACACTGTAGCACGCCAGGCTTCCCTGTCCATCACCAAGTCCTGGAGCTTATGCAGACTCATGTCCATTGAATTGGTGATGCCATCCAACCATCTCATCCTCTGTCGTCCCCTTCTCCTCCTGCCCTCAATCTTTCCCAGCATCAGGGTCTTTTCCAGTGAGTCAGTTCTTCACATCAGGTGGCCACAGTACTGGAGTTTCAGCGTCAGCATCATTCCTTCCAGTGAATATTCAGGACTGATTTCCTGATCTCCTTGTAGTCCAAGGGACTCTCAAGAGTCTTCTCCAACACCACAGTTCAAACGCATCAATTCTTTGGCGCTCAGCTTTCTTTATAGTCCAGCTCTCACATGCATACATGACTCCCGGAAAAACTGAAGAAACTAGATGGACCTTTGTCAGCAAAGTAATGCCTCTACTTTTTAATACGCTGTCTAGGTTGGTGATAGCTTCCCTTCCAGAAAAAAATGGGGACCTCCAGAGGGGCTCAAGTGTGTGCTGACAGTGGGACTTCCCCCACCTTATGACATTTGGGAAAATAAACTTTTTAAATTTGTTATGAAAATAGGTGATCAAGCCTTTTCTCTCCGTCTGTGGTGTCGTCGGGGTGGGACGTGGGGAGGGGGGTGGGGTGGGGCAGGGAGTGGAGGGTCTCTCTGGGAGCCTCAGGACTAAGCTCTCCTGAGAGCCTGGAGTCTGGGCTTTGTTGAGCTGGGAGGATGGACGCTTACTGCTCAGCCTCACTGTGTCTGCTCCTAGATTGACATAGAGATCAATGGCGACGCTGTGGATCTCCACATGAAGCTGGGCGACAACGGGGAAGCTTTCTTTGTAGAGGAAACGGAAGAGGAGTATGTAAGTCCTGGGGGCGGGCCACGCTCGCCGCACACTCGTGGATGGTCGCTGCTGGCCAGATGAGCTTTCACTTTGGGTTGAAGAACTGGGCTGTCAGAAGGGAGCTGGAGCAGGAGGAACTCCCCCCACCCCCACCCCTGAGGTCCAGGCTGCCCACGTGCGAAGGCCCTGGCCTGGCCCCCACTGTGAGCGTCTGGTGACTTTCTCAGGTGGTGCCTGCACAGTTCACACCTTGGTCTGAGCATGCTCAGCTCCACCTGAGTCATCACAGAGGCACAGCAGGCTGCGTCTGCATGTGGACACGTGACCTTTGAGCTTGGGAACACGTTTGAGGTTTCCGCTGGGGACATGACATCCCGGTCCTTGATAGTGAGGTGCATTAGTTTATTATGATCTGGGGAGAGGTGACTAATTGGCCTCTGCCCTGTATGTGTGATTGTTGCGTGTTTGGCCTCTTTTGGCGAGAGCACAACTGACCCCCTTCCCTGTGTATCCACTGATGTGAATGTGTCTAAGCTGCTCCTGATTGATTTAAGGTGGATCTTCTTACAACTTCTTAGGGGGCATCATTAAATCTTTCATTGTGGAGAATAAAATCTCAGAGCAAAAACAATAGCTTCAAATTATTAAAGACAGAGAGCTACTTTTTTTTGTTTGTGAAGATGAACTGCTAGTTTGATGCCATAAATTCCCAAAGGAAACCAACAGTGGAATGAGATTGTTCATCATTGTTCACTCGGGGCTGGCAACGTCAGTACTGGTATGGAAGGCAGCAGGAACCAGTGATTATGAAGGGGAACCTACCAGACCGGTGTTTCTCCTCGTATCTTAATTACTTGTTCTCATGTTGTCTTATTTGCATTTACTTTGCCCTGGAGAAAAAATTTCCCTATCAGACACAGGCGAAAGGCAGAAAGAAGCAGTGAGTTATCACGAGAGTGAACATCTCTGATGTAGCCTGCCACGCTGATGAGGCTCCCTGTAAATCTGGCAGTGAGAGGGTTGGGCACTGAATCTGTTCCCTGCTTCACCCGTCACTTCTCGTGATTCCATTCGGAACTGCTCAGTGAAGTGTCAGCTTTCCAGCCTTTTTTCCTATTCTGCATATGACCCAATTGGTCAGATTTTCTTTAGCATAATGTGCTTTTCTTTAAAAATTACAAATTGCAATTCATCCAACAACACTAGAATCACTGCTGTCCACACAGACTGTGAAGAGAAGCCCCGCTTTCCAACGGCTCCTGGTATAAAGAGGGATAAACATTACCAGGATCCCTCTGGCTTCCACTTACTGACCTTTTGTTTCCCCCACTGTTGTTGTCAGCAACCCCCACCCCACCCCCGAGTCAGAAGGTCTAGACCAAGCACTGTCCTTTCCATCACTGCATGATAGCCCATGGTATGGACGTGCGTTTCTCGAACCTTTCTTATGCTGATTCAGCTCACCCGCCCGCCCCCCTCCCCCAACAGTGAATCTATTCTGGCTGAGCTTCCACGTGCCCTGTGCTGACCCGGCACGTCCCTCCTCCACTATGTTCAGCCACGTGGACCCACACGAGCTAGGGCTCAGCTGTGCAGGGGGGTGGAGACCTATGCAGGTGGTGGTCAGTGTGACTTGCTCACCTTTGAGAGCTAGGTAGGTGTTCTTTGTACCACTGTGAGGTCAGCCAGAATCACTGCTGTTTTGATTCACCATAGGGTTTGTCAAACTTCTCTTTCTCGTGTTCTCTTTAAGGAGAAGCTCCCTGCTTACCTGGCCACGTCACCAATCCCTACTGAAGATCAATTCTTTACAGACATCGACAGCCCTTTGGTGAAACCAGGTGGAAATGAAAGACCTTCTCAGAGTTCGGACGTTGCCCACATCCTGGAAGCAGAGACAGTCTTCACCCCTAGTTCTGTGAAAAAGAAAAAACGAAGGAGGAAGAAATGCAAACAGGACAGCAAGAAGGAGGACCAGGCCGTGTCACCCCCTGCTGGGGACGCCACGGGTGTGGACCTGAGCTCCGACGATGACAAGGGGGCCCAGGCAAGGTAGGCAGGAGGGACAGAAGGAAAGATGTGCAGGTGTGTGTGTGCCCTGAAAACCATGCCCTGGACACAGGTGGCTCTGGGAAGGAGGAGGGTTTTCATGTGGGTGATGCTGTGTACCGTCTCCAGGGCAGATGTGCAATGGAGATGCTTACGACACCCAGCAGAGACCACAGTGTAGGACTACAGTCACACTGTCAGAAAGGCGTCTCTGCTTTCCATCCTCCAGGGCAGACAGGCTTGCAGGGTCCGTATGGGAGCTGGGTGCAGGGGCTGGAGGCCGCTGCTCCCCTCCTGACCGTCTGTGGCCTCAGAGGACGCGCGTGTCAGTCTGCAGGGACGAGGGTCTCCATGCCTCCTTCCCCTCCTCTTCATTCTGCTGCACGAAACAGACACTGGCCAGCCCCCTTCTGCCCTGTTGAGACGGGTCTTTTATGGGACGTGTCCGTTTCCAGAAGCAAACTTGATCAATAGTCACACTGAGACGGACTGACTGACCCCAAGCTGAGGACAAGGGTCAGCTGGTGTCAGCAGTGAACTTTGGCGCTGGTCATTAGCAACCCCTTATCTCTTATATATATGCTGCCAGCTGAATAGAGGAAAGCTCATTTAGTCCCTCTGATTTATCCATGTAGATGATTCGGGCCACTGACTTTGACTTTCTGTTGGTGTTTGTCCCTGTGCTTTAGAAACTGGGGTGTATTTACATACAGTGATATTCATGGATCTAAGTGTGCAGTTCATTGAATCAATAGTTGTGAATATCACGGAACCTCTGTTGGCTTTTGAATGAGAAAAGTAGTTGTTTTACACAGTAAAGCTGAACTTGGAGCCGTGATGTTAGGGGTCATCTGTGAAGCCTGAAGTGCTCCAGACACACCATCCGCAAACTTCAGCTGGGCCTCCCCCACCACCCTGACCAGTGTTAGGCCATCTGCCCGTCCGTAGATCCTCTGCCGTTCAGGGTTGCTGTAGACGTTTGTGCTGCGTGTCAGCCTAGAGTCAGCGCTGCTCTTCCTTGTGCTCTCACCTGTACCCTCCCTTACATCCCCGTGCCACAGGCTTCATTAGCCCCTCATGGTCAGCCTCCTGGCTGCCTCTCCTTGGGTACGTGTGCATTTTGAACGTGCTTGGCAGGTTTTCGTGAATCACAGGACTAAAGGGAACCTCAGCATCAGCAGCTTTTTCCATCACTCTGATGGATCTGAACTAATGAGTTCTATTTTTGTCCAGATTTGCCCAGAGAAGACATGTCCTGCCCTTCTAGGGCTTGTAAATTCTTAATGGTGCCTGGTCTCTTTCTCTCTCTCAATATTTTATTAAATCCAGTTTGCTTTGCTGGGTTTCTTGGTTTACTGTGTGCGTGTGTGGCGGGGGTGGGGGGCGGGGGGTATGTGTGTCGTTTAATCGTGTCCTGCTCTTTGCAGCCCCGTGTGTGTGTGTGTTAGTCACTTAGTCATGTCCTACGGTTCGCGAACCCGTGGACTGTAGCCCACCAGGTTCGTCTGTCCATGGAGTTCTCCAGGCCAGGATGCTGGAGTGGGTAGCCATTCCCTTCTCCAGGGGATCTTCCTGACTCAGCGGTTGAACCCAGGTCTCCAACATTGCAGGCAGATTCCTTGCTGTCTGAGCCACCAGGGAAGCCTCATCTTTTATACTGTGGTGAAATATATTCCAAAGATACGTTTAAAGAAAAAATTTTCCGTGGCATTTATGTTGCTCTTTTCAAACCTCTTTCAAATATGTAAATAGTAATAGGCCAGGCTGTACTACCCTTTCAAATTTGGCAGATAAGGACTTTTCATAGCAAATGATTTCCCTTTCTGCTTTTACCGTTGCAATCTCCTCTTTTAACAAATGCAGTATTTTTATCTGGATATCAGCCTTTTACATGATATTTGTATCTTTCCTCTTAAATAAGGTGGTGTGCCAGAGCTCAGTCTTTCTGAGACAAAAGAGATGAGGGTTTGGAAAACCTGATTTAGGAAATGCAGCCAAAAGGAAAAATAGTTACGTACCAGAGTTGGTGGTAAAGCAGAGCGTATTGAATTAAGATGTAAAGAAGAGATGAGATAATACAAATTAATAAAATGATTTCTATCTGTATTTTTTGTCTAGCTAATTAAGTGATAAATATTCTCATGTCTGTCCTGGTAGAACATTAAAGTTTCTGTAAGGAGCTCTTGAATTTGTATCATGTTTAGTGTTTGAACTTTCAGAGTTTTTCTATATACTTTGCAGCGCTCTCAACATGACATACCACACGAGTCTCACATTGACTCTTGCCGAGTACATAGGACAAGGGATAAATTTCTAACTAAACATGAAAAACTAGGACCCTCAGTGCTTCTGAGGGGTGTTTTCAAGGTTATATGGCAAGTTAGTTCTATTAACTCTGCAAATCAGGGAAACCAAAGGGTAAATTAATTCAAACCTTGTTAGCAGTAGTTCAGTCTTCTACAGTTCCAAGGTCTGAGAATGAATTTTAAAAGCATCTGTCATACTTTTGTGTCATCTTCCTCACATCCCTACATCCTGCAGATTTTAACTTAGAGAAAGTTCTCAGACTGAAAGTAAGTTCTGGATTTTTAAGAGTTTTTTTTCCTGTAGTTTTCAATTTTTAAGCCATAGCTTTTGTCTTCAGCTGTCTGCTTGCTTCCATTTTCTGTAACATGCAGGAGAGTGTAGTGAAAAGAACACAGGCTTGCTTGCTTTGAATACAACTACTTACTAGCTTTTTTACTTTGGGCAAGTTACTAAACTCCTCTAGGTCCTTGATTAAGTAATACCTAAGGTAGGATTTTACGGCTTCATGTTTGCGAGGATTGAATGCAATGTACGATAAAGCCTTAGTTTGCTTCTTGTAGCCTCTGAGTCAAGTACCCCTACCAGATGTAAAAAGGAGTTTTTTTCCTTTCTGTCCCTCCTGTTTATTCCACGCTTGAATGGTGATTGCAGTGGTGTCCAGTAGGTGGCACCAGTAAACCCCTTTCTCCATGGAAGGTCGTGTCCGTGGCTCAGTCATGTCTGCCTCTTTAAATCTCATGGACTGTAGACCGCTAGGCTCCTCAGTCCATAGATTTCTCTTTTTAAGAGATTTAGTTATTAATTGTTCATTAGACTTTCTTCTTTTGTATCATTTAGACAGTGTGTCATAATTGGGGGATATTATAAAGCTGGTGTAAGTAACATTGTTCTGTGTGAATTTTTTTTTTTTTCCTTCACAGAAGATCTTCAAATGCTTCCTTAAAGGAAGAAGAACATAAGGAGCCCCTGCTCTTCCATTCTGGAGATCACTACCCCTTGTCTGATGGAGACTGGTCCCCTTTAGACAAGTAAGTGTTCTGGAGATGGTTTCATTTCCTACAGGAAGGATAAGCTGAGTAGCTTTTCTGTTACTCCCCATGTTGATGCGTCCCTGTCTTTCATATAGAAGAGGACTGACGGTGTGCTTTCGACGCGAGTATGGGCCTTCTGCCTCAGTAATTACTTTGTTCCTAAACTTGATCTTATTCTCAGGGTTGGCCAGTATGGATCTGTATAATCAGCATAGAATCTGACCCTCTGCAGTTCTTGTTGGTGTGAACTGCTCACTGTGTAACTGGGTAACACCGTGAAGAAGCATGCAGTCACACTTTGTGTTCAAGTCCGGTTTCTTTCTGTATTATGTTAACTTTACCCATCTTTCCATGCATTTCCTCTCCTATAAAATTACCTTTCTCACTGATTTCTGGTGAGAATCAAGTGGGATAATTACATTATTGAGGACCCAGCAAGTCCACAGTAAATGCTGGTTGGTATTAAAGTAGCCATTTCGTATCTACAGGTGAAATTGACGTGGTCACACTTCTATTTCTCTTTCTTTTCCTTTGTTGAGCTCAGCAAGACCGAAATTCCCAGCTTTAACATCATTACATTTATTTGTCCCGTGTTTGCAGCCCCTACCCCCCGGTGGCCTGTCCTAAGAGCGACTCAGAGCTGGAAGTGAAGCCTGCTGGGAGCCTGCTCAGATCCGAGTCCCACATGGAGTGGACGTGGGGCGGGTTCCCGGAGTCCACCAAGGTAGAGGGTTCCCTGCTGGAGGTGGAGGGCAGTTTTTGCACCAGTGACGGTTGTGAAAGGGGCCTGGCGCCCTCGTGTGGTCACATGAGCGAAGCCACGTTAACACCATCTATGACGTTCATGCTGTGTTCACAGCAGACGGATTCCAGCAGTGTAGTCAGTAATGTTGACCATTAACATTTTAATCAGGAAAAATTTTAAAGTACCTAAAGTAAAACTTCCACTGAAAGTTTTAGTAGGCAATTGATTCTGAAAGCTTTTTTATCAGCTCTCGGTGAAAGAAGAAAAAATTGGAACAATGCTTTTCTTGAGAGGACAAAAAATGTAGTTTTTGAAAATACACATTTTGCTTTTTACATTGTTGTGACAGGGTCTTGAGGTAGTGCAAGCAGGCCTCAATTCCTTGGAGTGATCAAGTTTTTTCCCTCTATCATCTGAAATGTTTACATGTCCTGTCTTCTCCAGTGCTTAGATCTTTATAGTAAAACAGTTATAAGTATAATGCGTTTGTAAGTATCGTTACAGTGAACAAAATGCAGTGAATAGTTTTTCCCACTATCTAATTATGAACAGTTTTACACATACAAAATTATGTGTTTAGTGAATGTGTGCTAGTTATAAATAAAATTAACACTTGCACCAGCATCCAGCTTAGGAAACAGAGTTAACAGACACCTTCAACAGTAGTTTGACGTTGAAACATGCCTGTTTCAGGTCAGCAAACGGGAGCGGTCTGAGCATCACCCCAGGACAGCGATGATCACGCCGTCGGAAAACACCCACTTCCGGGTGATCCCCAGTGAGGACAGCCTCCTGAGTGAGGTCGAGAAGGACGCTTCAATGGGGGAGACAGTCTGCACCATCGTGAAGCCCAAGCCGCGAGCCCCAGGGAAGCAGCATGGTGGGGCAGCCTTGGCAACGGGCCCTCGGGAGACCCCCGTGGGGTTAGATGCCCCCCACCTGCCTCCCTCACCCCCCTTCGTGGAGGCACCCTCGGAAGCTCGACCAGCCGCTAAGGTCGACTCGCCCTCCAAGAAGAGAGGTAATCAGGGCTTTGGTTTGACTTCGACAGCTCCGAATCTAGGTAGTGAATTATCCCAGGGTTTCAGGTGATACATGGGGTCCCGTCCTCCCGACTGGGACCTGCCACACCAAGGTGGGGATGAGGGGTGTGGCTTCCCCATCACAGTGTGGGCACCCGCAGAGCCAACTCTGATCTCTCTCTCCCGGCCGTGGCTACTGAGAAGCATTCTCTGAAAAAATTATGAAGGTATTAAAGTCAATTAATGAGTAAAATTAATCCCTTTAAGTGTTAGTTGTTCATTCATTTCTGACTCTTTGCGGCCCCATGGACTGTGGCCCACCAGGCTACTCTGTCCTTGGGATTCTCCAGGCAAGAATATTGGAGTGAGTTGTCATTCCCGTTTCCAGGGCATCCTCCTTGCCCAGTGTTTGAACCCAGGCCTCCTGCATTGCAGGCAGATTCTTTACCATCTGAGCCACCAGGGAAGCCAGGCTTCGGCAGTATGTGAACCGAGAACTTCCAGATGTACAAGCTGGATTTCAGAAAAGGCAGAGGACCCAGAGATCAAATTGCCAGCATCCGTTGGATCATAAAGAAAAGCAAGGGAATTCCAGAAAAAATCTACTTGTGCTTCATTGACTATGCTAAAGTCTTTGACTGTGTGGATCACAACAAACTGGAAAATTCTTAAAGGGATGGGAAGGGCAGACCAGCCTACCTGCCTCCTAAGAAACCTGTGTGCAGATCAAGAAGCAACAGTTAGAACCTTACATGGAACAACTGACTGGTTCAAAATTGGGACAAGAGTACAAGGCTGTATATTGTCACCCTGCTTATTTAACTTCTGTGCAGAGTACATCATGCAAAATGCCAGTCTGGATGAAGCACAAGCTGGAATCAAGATTGCTGGGAAAAATATCAACAATCTCAGGTATGCAGATCATACCGCTCTAATGGCAAAAAGCAAAGAGGAACTAAAGAGCCTCTTGATGAGGGTAAAAGAGGAGAGTGAAAAAAATGGCTTAAAACTCAGCATCAAAAAACTCAGATCATGGCATCTGGTCCCATCACTTCATGGCAAATAGATGGGGAAAAAGTGGAAGCAGTAGCATTTTATTTTCTTAGGCTCCAGAGTCACTGTGGATGGTGACTGCAGCCACAAAATTAAAAGATGCTTGTTCCTTGGAAGAGAAGCTATGACAAACCTAGACAGCATATTAAAAAGCAGAGAGATTACTTCGCTGACAAAGGTCCATCTTGTCAAGGCTATGGTTTTTCCAGTAGTCATGTAGGGATGTGGGAGTTGTACCATAAGGAAAGCTTGGTGTCGAAAAATTGATGCTTTCGAACTGTGGCGCTGGAGAAGACTCTTGAGAGTCCCGTGGACTGCAGGGAGATCAAACCAATCAATCCTAAAGGAAATTGAATATTTATTGGAAGGATCGATGCTGAAGCTGTAGCTCGAATACTTTGACCACCTGATACGAAGAGCTAACTCATTGGAAAAGACCCTGATGAGCTGGGAATGATTGAGGGCAAAAGAAGAAGGGGCAGCAGAGAATGAATGATTAGGTAGCATCACCAATTCAATAGATGTGAGTTTGAGCAAGCTCTGGGGGAGACAGTGAAGGACAGGTAGGCCTGTGCTGTAGTCCATGGGGTCGCAAAGAGTCGGACGCCGCTAAGCAACTGAGCACTCATGCACGTTCATAGGTAAAAAGCAAGCATACTCTCAAGTATAAATGACTCAGGGCCCAGGATTCACATGAGAGAAGATGAAAGAATGCGAGATGCAGCCCATGTTCATTGGATAGCTGGCAGGAGTGCTGCCCCGCTGCAGTACTCCTGCCTGGCAAATCCCATGGACGGAGGAGCCTGGAAGGCTGCAGTCCATGGGGTCCCTGAGGGTCGGACACCACTGAGCGACTTCACTTTCACTTTCACGCATTGGAGAAAAAAATGGCAACTCACTGCAATATGCTTGCTTGGAGAATCCCAGGGACGGGGTAGCCTGGTGGGCTGCCGTCTATGGAGTCACACAGAGTCGGACACGACTGATGTGACTTAGCGGCAGCAAGAGTGCTGACCTCTTTCACCTGGATGGGTGAGAGACGGCAGTGGGGAAGGTTAGACGATGCCTTTAAAAGTACACCGCAGGTCCAGTTGTGGTTAGTTTTATGGTTTGCAAACCTTTGTTTTCCTGCAGTTGTAAATGAAGAGTAACCAGGTTCTCATCTCTGATGTGTTTTTTCTTTTATAAAAAACAGGTGTCCACAAGAGAAGCCAACACCAGGGGCCTGATGATATCTACCTGGACGACTTGAAGGCCCTGGAACCCGAGGTTGCAGCTCTCTATTTCCCCAAAAGGTAGTGGGTTTATATTGCAGAGCGGGCAACTCTGAAATGTTCTAGATGTTTCCAGAGCAAAGCATTAGAAAAAGGAGCAAGGGGCTGGTATGCTTCAGCTAAATTGAATTCTTGCTTCAGATTTTGGAAAATCGAGAAATTGTGCGTGTATAGTCTTTTACCTTTTTGTGAAGAAATGTTCAGTACAGTGAGAAGGTGTCCCCATCAAGCTCTTGTAGTAAGGGCGTAACACGGATGTGACATCAGATTAGCTCCTCCTGTTCATTAGCATTGTTTCCTTTATTATGTGTTTAGAGGTGATATGTCTTTATTCAGAAACACTTTACAAAGCGGGCCTCTGCTCTTCACTGAGGCTGTGCTTACTCACAGGCCTGGATCTGGTGGGGCCCTTTCCAGGGCCTTTCCAAACTTCCCCTTCCTCCTTTCCAAGCCATCCCTTCCTCCTCTGTGACTCCCTGCTTGGAATAACACCAAAACCTTAGCAGTGATAGACTTGGGCGGTTTTCCCAAGGCCATTTCCATTCTTGGGGAAATTCCATTTTATTAAATAATATTCTGTGATCACAAGAGCAGTGTTTACTTTTCCCCAAGTTCTCATGGCTTGAATACACTGAGCCATAGTCACACATAATTAAATACTTTTAAACAAATTATTGAAAAGCATATCTGAAGGTTTTATTTAAAATAGACAGGATTGGGGTGAGGATACTTAATTTTTACAGATATTTTTGCAGGATCCTTAAAACGCCCTAACTTTCTCCCGTTTGTTTGGAGTAGTAGTTGGGTTTTTAAGGGGAGAGAAGTGAAACTGGTCCTTTTTTTTTTTTTTTTCCCATCGTAAGCTATCTTGACATTACCTCTTTGTTTGTGATTTCCCAGTCCGTAACCATTTGTTTACATCGGGACAGATGTAAGACATTTCTTAGTTTGCTTTTTTGAAGCACGGGGAGCATGACTGCTGCACGGGGGCCACCCTGTGCGGTTGCAGCCTGACCGTCTGGGGCCGTAGCCACTCACGTCATGCGTGATTGTGTCTGGAAGCAAGACAGGGAGGCTGTTGGAAGGCTCACAGGCGTTCGTTTTCTCTTCGTGGTCACCGGCCCCCTGACTGAAGAGCTAGTGTTTGTAACTAGAGCTGAACTTGACCCTGAAGCACACAGTCCCGTGGTTCTAACAGCCCACTGTTGAGTTGGTCGGCGTCTTCCATGTATTCAGCGGGGGCGTCAGTCAGGGTCACACCAGCTGCTGTAACTAGTAAAACTCACGACCTCGGTGGCTTGACCACAGCAAGTCATTTCTTGCTCATGTGATGGTGTTGGTGGGGGCCTTGCGCATGGGGGCCCCAGAGCACCAGCCCCTCCCATCCTGAGGCTCCCCTGTCCCCATGGGGCCTCGACAGGGAAAGGGGAGGGCCGCTGGGGGCGCAGTTTTCTGGGGCCCGGCTTGGGAAGGAGGCGGCACATGCCTTCTGTCCATAGGGACAGCACAGTCGTCTGATCACATGGCTATACCTGACTGCAGGGGCCGCCCATGTGCCCAGGAGGGTGAGCACGAGGTGCTTGTTTCACCCCGAGGTCAGCCTTGCTGGAGCCCCAGCACAACAGCCGGCGCTTGCCGCCTAGGTGGCCTTGGCTTTTTCACCGTCTCCGGTTAGCAGCACGTTCTGTTGATCCGATTACTCTCAAAACTGTGGTGTGGGTGTGCATCGCCCAGTCCAACACCAGCATCTCCTCTTCAGAGGCTCAAGTGCAAAACGTTAGTGTTTGCAACGGCTTTCTATTTATGACTTAGCTGTACTGTGCTGCCACCTACTGCTCAAATTTCAGATTTTCTTTTAAACATCATATAACTTCATGAGATGACATGCATTTATGTACTGGCTTTTAAAAAAATAAAATAACTCTAAAAGTATCCGTTCAGAAGGTGTAGAGTAGGAAGCATTCATGACTAAGAGATGTAAGGTGTCATTTCCATGTCCTTTTCCTCTCAAATTTATGCTCCATTACAAAAAGTTTCCTTTAGGATCAGCTTCTAAAACCTGGCTTCCACGCCTTGTTTAGAAAACTGAAAACGTTGAGTAACCTCAACTTTGGTTCTGAGGCTCACCAGTGTAGGAACAGTTTATTTCTGGTTTCTTGGTGCATTTCTTTCTTGAGGTGTGTCCAGCCTCCTGAGAACTTTTACTTGGTTAATTTCTTCGTTTTGTTTTCATGAGGTAATAAATGAATTTAGAAAAGCCTTGTTTTTAACAATAATACCCTCTTGGACTACAGCAGTTTTCTCCGAGAGGAGTATAGTACCACAGCCTTTTGTAGGAAGTTAAGATCAGAAGGTTTCCAGACATCAGGTTTTTCTTACCCTGTCATTTTGTCATGTAAATGAATGCTTGTAACTCTTTCATCCCTTTGATAAGTCAGAAGGGCCATCATCGATGGTTCGCGTGACTGTGAGCGATCGGTGTGTGCGTGTTTACTGTGTTCAGTTAATTCCTCAGCAGCACTGTTGCGTTGTCTCAGTGTTGTCTAGGATAGGGTCTGAACACTGCCTAAGCGAAGCCGCGTCCGGGGCAGGGAGCCCTGAGCTTGGCCATCAGGCTCAGGGCAGGGGTGTGATGGCCGGTGCCTTTCTCCCTGCAGTGAGTCGGAGCCCGGCTCCCGGCAGTGGCCCGAGTCCGACACGCTGTCCGGCTCCCAGTCCCCCCAGTCGGTGGGCAGCGCGGCAGCCGACAGCGGCACCGAGTGCCTCTCGGACTCCGCCATGGACCTGCCCGACGTCACCCTGTCGCTCTGCGGTGGCCTCAGCGAGAACGGAGAGATCTCCAAAGGTGGGTGGGCAGCTTCGTCCGCCCTGGGTGGTGAGCCGTGCCGGGAACGCAGCCCTGGGGTCTCATGGAGGTGGCGGGGTCTCCCTTGGACGTCAGACTTTTCGCCCCTCATTTAGGTGCCTTGGGTTGGGGTGACCCCGCGTGTCGGTGGGTGGGAGAGCTGTGAGCCTAAGGACAGGTTCTTGGGCTGCCCCATGTACTGGGCGGCCAGGGTCAGCTCAGCCCCAGCTGCCTTCTCTTCTGTGAAGTTGCTGGAATAATTGTAGGGCTGGGACCTGGCAGCCCCGAGCCTGAGACATGAGAGGAAGGCCTCACGTTGCCAAAGCTGTCTGCTGAGTGAAATGGTCTTTCTGGCAAAAGTAGCAGGGGTTACTCTGTCCGAGAGTTGGCCCAGGAGAGTCAAGTCACTCATGAGAAGGGGGTTGCTTAGCAGGGCTGGTTCCAACAACCCTGTGGGACTTGAGCACCTGTGTGTCCGACTGTCCTAGCCAGTTCTTTGGCCTTTTCTGGTCTTACCTCCTTTTGTAAACTGAGCTCTTCATGTTTTCTCATGTTTGGCTGGTGGCCCTTGATGGATTTTCCTCTAAGGAAAGATTTTCTGACTAACGTCATCCTTTGTCTTGTGTGTGTGTGGCAGGCTGGGTTGCCCGGGACCTCTCGGCTGGGACTCCCTAAATCTTCTTCTTCTTCTTGGGGTCATGGGGTGATCGTTTTTCCATCTTTTAATTCTGTTTACTTTTTGCAGGAAATTGAGTGTGTTATGGCCAGTGGTTCCTTCTAGGGACGAAGTTAGGTCACGTTATAATCCTCTTAAGCCCTCCCTTTAAAAGTAGAGGTGGAGGAGGGGACATACAGTTTATGTAAAACTGTAAAATTTAACTTAAAAGACTAAATGGCAAGTAAACAGTACATAGATGACCAGGAGGAACAGTCCCAGTGAGAGTTTGCTCTGTTGTTAGAGTTTGCTCTGACTTAAAGGATCGCCTCTGGGAATGGGACAGAAAGTCATGCTTGACCCTCATCTGTCGTGCAGGAACTTGGGATTTGTTTCTTCTTGAGAGACCCTCAGCCAAATTCTGCTGTGTTGGGTTTCTCCGTCCAAGCCCTGTAAGATGCTTGGGTTGTTTCCTCACGTAGCTGCACTTGTGCACTTACGGCTGCAAGACCCCAGGAGTGTTCCCCGGCTATGCTGTTAAAAGTTGCCCACCAGTCCAGGGTTTCACGCCTGCTTATGAGAATGAAACTGAGCAGTTTCCGCTGGTTGTGGAGCTGAGTGTGTGTGAACCCGGGCCTTCACATCTCCCTCCCTCTCACAGCTGTCATCTGTTTGCCTCAGAGTCCCTAGCTTATCCCTTTCTCCTGTTTTTTTTTGTTTGTTTGGTTTTGGGTTCTGTTTTTTCACTGCTATGGAAAGAGTGGTAGACGAGGGGCCGTAGAAAAGAAGTGGTTTGTTTTTCTTGTCCAGGAAAAAAACCACAAACATCTGCCATTTGCTGTTGATTCTCCTAGAAAAGTTAGTTGTTGGGTTTTTTGGTTTGTTTTGAAGTACTTTTTTGATCCTGTGGTCACTTCAGTATGGAGAGAGTATTGTAATAAGCCCACATGGATGTTTATTCTGTAATCTCTAACTAACCAGGTGGTAATTGTTATCTTACCTTGTAGAGAAATTCATGGAGCACATCATTACATACCATGAATTTGCAGAAAACCCTGGACTCATAGACAATCCCAACCTTGTGATACGGATCTATAACCGGTAAATACTCTCGCTCTTTTGTTGCTTATAACTGTTCAGTATTCTTGCAGGTTTTTCTTTCCCTAAGTGCTGTATAGGTTTTAACTATTATATTCTTTCTCACTGTGCCATTTCATGTAAATGAGCTAAATGGGCAGTGACTTAGGTGTGAAGCTCCAGCTTCATTTCCACTGAGGCTTAAAATCCTGCTCTGTTTTACACGTTGTGCTACTTCTCTGCTTGGAGAAGTTTGGCTTGAAGCAAAGATTGCTTATGTGGCAAGAAACTGAGCTGATCACGTCTTCACTGGAAAGAATAAGGACTTTGTTATGACATTTCTGCTTCCTCTCCCGCCCTCTCCTCTCTGACGGTCGTGCCTGGCTTTGCTCTACAGTTACTACAGCTGGGCGTTGGCGGCCCCCATGGTCCTCAGCCTTCAGGTCTTCCAGAAGAGCCTGCCCAAGGTGAGTTGCTGCTCCCCAGGAATGTCTGCAGCACACAGCGCTTTGAGAATCCGTGTGTGCATGTCTCTAAACTGGGTGCGGTTCAATTTTACTTAATATTGTAAAGTTAATACCATCAGTCAAATCATCTCATGCCCAGAAATCCAGGAAACCGGCTGGGGTGCCGTATCTGTCATTTTTACTAGATACTTATACCAGTTTCTGATCGTGTGTCAAGATTGAGAGATTCCCCTAATTGTTATTTAAATACAGGATAAAAACATTTCCTCCCATTAATATGGAAGGATGCAATAGGAAGAGGGCCCCCGGAAGCGTGGCGTCAGTGTGGGTCCTTCAGCTTGTGGCTAATGAGCCTGTTACGTAGAAACTGGAGCTTGGAGTCTGTCCACCAAGGTGACGCACATCATCAGTTGGTCGTTGTAACTCGTGAGGGCAGAGAAGGGAGAGCAGCCCACCTGCCCCTAAGAGAGGCCAGACCACCTGACCTGACAGCACGGAACAGCCCCGAGAGGGGGCGCCCGCAGGTCGAGGCAGCGTCACCGCCCTCTGGTTGAGAGAGGGGTCAAGTGCCCTGTGCCCGAGATGCTGGACTAACCTGTGCTCATTGTTTTTAGGCCACAGTCGAGTCCTGGGTCAAAGATAAGATGCCAAAGAAATCTGGCCGCTGGTGGTTCTGGCGGAAGAGGGAGAGCATAACGAAGCAGGTAACCGAGCTGGAAGTGGGCTGAGTGCCAAGCTCAGGGAAGTCCCATTTGGGCTCCATGGTGTTCTTTCACAGTAGTCGGCACCGTGTGTGAACATTACTTGTGCAGGTCAGATACCGGTGCTGCGCGTGCATCACCTGTGACGTTCGCCACCGCCTGGGTACCAGCAGGAAGCCTGGGCGCGGGACCGCGGGCATGGGGCTGGTGAGGGGTGGGGCTGCGCCGTAACCTCAAGCGCACCCCCAGGGCTTGCCCCTGCCCCCGGGAGGAGGGAGCCTGTGCCCTCGGCCCCTGCCCGGCCTCGTGGGTGTGGCCTGTGTGTCTTACATTGTGAGACTGAGCTGGTGCCTGCCACAGTCCTTGCCCCTGGCTTGGTGGCAGCAGCTTTTCACACACACAGCGTATGACTTCCCTCTCAGGTTTCTGTCCTTTTGGCTCAAACTAGAGGCAGTCTGTTTCTTAAGTGTTTTTAATTTGTGGATTCAGACAGCACTTCTGCTAATCCCTTGAGGGAGCTGCTGATGGCTTTCCGCCCTGACAGCAGGGCGAGAGCTGCTCATCGCCACTGTCGTGCTGTTGTTCTAGCTGCCAGAGGCCAAGGAGGGGAAAGTGGAGGTCCCGCCACCCAGTGACCGGCCGTCAAGCGCAAAGGAGCCAGCCAGTGGCAGGTGACTTTGACAGATTTGTATAATTCTGAGTCAGAAATGTTTTTGTTCTGTGGACAGTCAGTGGCTTCATTGTGCCACTCAGTTAACAGATAACTTCTGCTTTTCTTGAAAAATATCATCAGCTTAGGGAATTCCCTGGTGATCCAGTGGTCAGAACTCAAGACTCATTGCCGGGGCCCTGAGTTTGACCCTTGGTCGGGAAACTAAGGTCCTGCAAGCCGAGCCATGTGGTGTGGCCAAAAACATATCTATGTCTGTATATACACGTCATCAGCTTAGAGTCGGGATACTCATTGCTGCTTCCTAGGCACCTTGCTCCTGCTCTGGAGCCGTGGAGACAGGTGCCCCGGCATGCAGGCCTCTGGGAAGCAGGTCTTGGGGAAGCATAAAATGTGAAGTGTCGGGAGCCCTGCTGCCTGGCTGGCAGGCGCAGCAGGAGACACGACAGAACCTCAGAGATGGGGCAGGCCCTTTTGGTCTCCTGGCAGGAGTCCGCCCTGGACGTGTGGACTGGCTGCCTGAGGGGAGGGGCCCCGATGCGGCCGCTCCTGGCTCTGCCCCTGTGCTCCCTCCTCCATCACACCTTCTGCTCTCGTCCCATCCCTGACTCTTGGGTTCATCCTCCTGTTCTTTACCCTCTTCTTTTTAAAGGATTATATAAAATGTTTTTTGTTAGTCTCTTAAATCACTGTAGGCGTTCGTATTTCCTATAACTTGTGCCTTTTAAAACATACATATCCCTTTCAGCAAGAACCGGCAGAGCTAGTAGCGTTCACTGGTTCTAGCAGAATACAGCCGGTCGTAGCAGGAGCGTGACCCTGTCCAGTCGAGAAGGGAGGAGGAGGGTGACCCTGGCCAGGCATGGAGGAGGTGGATCATGCAGCGTGGACCTGGACCCTGGGTCTGGTTCCTCCTGGGTGGATCTGGGACTTCTCTCTGTGTCTCCAGATCCTGAATGAAAAGCTGTTGTCTGTAAATGTCCCTCAGCCTCTCCAATAACAGACTGTGTTTGACAGGTCGGCCGAGGACGACTCATCGAGTGACGAAGGGTCCCAGGAACTGGAAGAGTCCATCAAGGTGGACTCTGCCCCCGCAGATCCCCCAAGCCATAGTGGCACAACCTCCTATAAGAAGTCTCTGCGTCTGTCCTCAGACCAGATCGTGAGTCCCGTGTGGTCTGGGTGGGTCCAGCCTCATGAGCCTTAGGAACTGATCACCTTGACGAGCCTCCCTTTCTGTCTGCCCAACCCCACGTCTCCCAGGCGGCTGAGCATGTGGCCATGTAAATGCTCACGTGTGTCCAGGAGAGTGGCAGCCCCCCTCCTGGGACCCCTAGGGTCCCCTGGGATGCACTTTCCCCTCCTTCACCCCCAGGCCTCCTGTCTCCATGTCTGGGAGTGAACCAGGGCACCTGTGTTTTCAGTCTGAGTCTGAGACTGGCTCTGGGCCCCACGCTGTCTCATAGGAGCCACAGCCAGAGGGGAATGACATCTTACCTAGATGCAATCTCCCTCTTGCTGTCAGTTACCCACTTCCTCACCTTCACCCATTTTCAGTATGAATTGGTCCTGCTGTGCCCCAAGGGGAAGGATCTCCAGTACACAGGGCATCCTGAGGGGCGGGGAGGAGACCAGGGAACAGGGGTCAGAGGGGCCCTTGGGCACCTTGTACACAGTTCAGGCCGAAGTTCCCCAGCCCAGCTCCCGAGCCCCAGGTGCAGCCCCGATCCATCCTCCCAGAGCTGGGTCCTGAGATGCTACCAGCAGTTTGGGGAGTGTTCAGATTCTGTTTCAAAACTGTTTTCTGTTGCTTTTCCTTGCTGTTTTTTAAGAGATTAGGATCATGTAACCTTGTATCTTTTTAAAATTAATTTTAATTGGAGGCTAATTACTTTTCAGTATTGTGGTGGGTTTTGCCATATATCGACATGAATCAGCCACTGGTGTACATGTGTCCCCCATCCTGAAACACTGTATGTTAAGCAGTTTCTCTGACCACATTTTCTTGGAAAGTATGACTTAATTGTTGCATGTAATTCCGTCAAAGTGACCTGCCTTTAATTTTCAAAGCTCTGATTTTGCTGATTCTTACACTTTTTATGAAAGGCGAAACTGAACCTCCAAGATGGCCCAAATGATGTCGTGTTTAGTATCACAACCCAGTATCAAGGCACCTGCCGCTGTGCAGGGACCATATACCTGTGGAACTGGAACGACAAGGTCATCATTTCCGACATTGACGGGACAATAACCAAGTAAGCAGGAGCCCTGGGGTGGCAAGAGGAGGGCCCAGCTCCATGTGCAGAGGGCTGGGGCTTCCTCACCTGAGTGACCAGCCACCATCAGGAGAGTTTTTTAAACCACATGCACTGAGAGGTCCTGGGTGCAGTCCCCACAGAATCATTCTGTGGATGGAGGAGGTGGGTGGGGCCATACAAACATAAGGTCAAACAACTTTGGGGAATTCCCCTGGCAGCCAGGTTAGGACTCAGCACTTTGACCTCCGAGGGCCCAGATTCATTCAGTCCCTGGTTGGGGAACTAGGGTCCCATAAGCCTTGTGGCGCAGCCAAATGACAATAATAATAATCACAACTCTTGGAAAGATTTAATTATTTGGTCTCCAAATTCTGGCATGGGGAGGAAAAAATCGAAGCTGTTGCAATTAGAGAAGAGGAGGCCGTGTGGTTGTAAGTGCTTCCTGACAGTGACGGGCTGGCCCTTGGGTCTGGTGGCTCTCTCAGAAGCTCCTGGGTGATGTCCTCGGCTTGTGCACACACAGACCAAGGGAACCGCCTTGTGGGCTGTCACGCCACCCCCACCCCCCAGACCCCCTCCCTCCCCACAGCGGCTGCTATTACAGAAGCTGGTGTTTCACTAATAGGCAAACACTTGGCTGTATGTGCTTGGTTCCTGACACCTCCTCCTGGTTCCACCCTCTCAGGTCTGATGCTCTGGGACAGATTCTTCCGCAGCTGGGTAAAGACTGGACGCACCAGGGCATCGCGAAGCTCTACCATTCCATCAACGAGTAGGTGCCTAACCCTGTGGCTGGTGAGCTGGGATTTTGCTGGGCCTATAGAAATAGTCCCAGGAAATCTTGTTTGTGACCCAGCTTTCTCACTCTCCTTTCTCACCTCTCACTGGAGCCTCCCCCAAGGGAAAGTGCGAGCCACCACCCATGGGCCTGGAGCCTTGTGCCTGGCGGGTTCCTGCACAGGGCTGCGGGCTGTAGGCACTGCCTGTGTCAGTAGTTACAGCTGCACTTGGGTTTGTAGCCACAGTTTAATCATTTGCTATTTTTTTGAGTACTTCTAATTGTCTTTCTTGAAGGGGGTAATACCTGCGTGCATGGGGGGATCAGTCTGCCAGGCGGTCTTCTCCGTCAGGTACCTTTTGTGAGGACATAGTGCTGTGGCCTTTGTGGGAATCCCAATACATCCGACTTAAATCGATCCGCAGAACTACAGTGTCTTAAGCAGAGGTTGAGAATGTCCCAATGTGAAAATTATGAGTATGTCAGTTACCCAGGTAGAGTTTTGTTTCTTGTTTTATAGGATGATTTGCATTCTGAAAGTTGTATTTGTAAATAAGACCTTTTGTCTCTTTCATCTATAGCACATCCTTTAAAGACAGCCCCCAGTTTTTTTTCTGTTTTATAATTTGGGTTCTGTAGAGATACTATTACATGAAAGTTTAGCATAATCCCTAATCACATCTTCTCCATGGTGTTTTCCATGGAGTGGTGAGATCTTTATAATCCTGATGATTCTTGTATTAAATTTAGGAATTCGACTTTCATGGGAGGTGAGAGGAACTTTATTT